>NC_090266.1:511128690-511763155 GCF_040414725.1 Anabrus simplex | reverse complement strand
GGGGGGAGAGCTCCGGCTCGCCGTGCACATGTCGTCCTCGCTGGAGAGGAGGGGGCCCATCCCCCTCCCCAGTCGCTGCACGGCGCTGCGCGGCTGCGGGGGCGCTGAAACATTAAAGCTAGGCGGCAGAATTGTGTTGGACTATCATCTTCTTTGAGGGTACAGGCTTGTGGAGAGGTTGAGGGGCCAGCGGCGTGTAGATATCCATGGCATTTACTATTATGAAGCCACAGTGTAAGGTGAAGCAGGAGACGGGAGCGTGGTAATGGCCGTGGCAAGAACAGGATGGCAGTTTAACGGGTCGGGGCAGGTTTTACACAAGGCTTACATAAGAAACAAAATCCTATAGAAGGGGCAGAATGCCTTAAAAGTGAAACTCAAAAAAAATATAACCTTCATATCCTTTCAAAATAATATGAAGCAAGTTAACACAGAAATTACACCGGTTTCACCTGGGACAGGTGAACTCTAAATATCCTCTCGGTGGCTGGATTACTTAGCAATAAGGTAACCAGCGTAAGAAAATCGAGAATGATACAAGGCCCATGAAATCTGGGGGCAAGCTTGCCCGCGGGAACAAAATTTTTGACCATAACCTGGTCACCTACCTTCAAAGTGGTGGGTCTCCGTCCACGATCATACCTTTCCCTAACCTTTTCATGAGACACTTTAAGATTGGCTTTAGCCTTCTTCCAAAGATCTTTAATGTTATCCGGATCTATTGTCTCGGGTAGAATGTCATTCAAAGACCAGAGGTTAGAGAGCGGCGAGTTGGGAACAAACTTGAACATCAAGGAAGCTGGAGTGAACTTGTGAGATTCATGAACCGCCGAATTCAAAGCAAAAGCTATCCAATGCAGGGACGTGTCCCACCTGGAAGGATCTTCATGATGATAGGCAATGAGTGCGGACCTGAGATTACGGTTAACCCGTTCAGCCAGAGATGGTTGAGGATAATAAGCAGATGTAGTTACATGAGAGATGGACAAGTCAAAACAGAATTTACGAAATAAATTAGATGTAAAAGCCTTAGCATTATCAGATACAATATATTGACACGGACCAAAAGAAGCAAAAATAGAATTTAAGCAAGTAATGGTTGACTGAGCGGTAGCCAGCTTAGTCGGAAATAACCAGGAAAATCTTGTAAAACCATCTACACACACAAGGATGAACTTGTTGGCATTGCCCTTTGACTGGGGGAAGGGTCCCACATAATCAATATACAGGCGTTCCATGGGGCGCGACGCTTGATGAGAAGACAAAAGGCCTACTTTAGTGGACATGGTGGGTTTACTGAGCAAACAAGATTTACAAGCTTTTACAAGTTCACGGATTTCACCGTCCATACCTTTCCAGATGAACATTTCACGAATCTTTTCACGAGTTTTAAAGATACCCAGATGCCCCCCCAATGGGGTCTCATGATAGTATTTGAAGATCATAGGTACAAGAACCGCTGGAACAACAACTTTCATCAACTTATCATGCCTCGAAGGGCAACATAGAACACCATTCCTCAGAACATAAGGGACAGCATGTTCCCCAGAAGAAAGGGTTTCCATTATAGGAGCCAGCGTCGGATCTTCACGTTGGTATTTCTCAATATCCCTAAAAAGCATGGGAGCATCTGTTAGGATGGCATTAACCTCGGATAGTATGGACTCGGAAGGTGATGAACTGTCGACCGGTTCGTGGGTTTCGACGTCGTTGTGAAACATACGGCTGAGTCCATCAGCAACAACATTTTCGGTACCTCTGATATGTCGTACATCAAATTGGAAGGCAGAAATACGGATGGCCCAACGGGCTATACGACCAGTACGACGCGGCCTACCTAAGACCCAGCTTAAGGCTTGATTATCTGTCTCCAGGTCGAATTTGACATGTTCCAGATAGAGACGGAACTTTTCTAAGGCGAATAAGACTGCCAACCCTTCGAGCTCATAGATGGAATACTTGGCTTCTTGAGCCGATAGAGTCCTAGATGCATAGGCGATGGGACGCCTCCCTAGTTCAGTCTCTTGAAGAAGGACTGCAGCTACAGCTGACGACGACGCGTCCGTTTGGACGATGAATTTCTTCGAGAAATCAGGCATAGCAAGTACAGGGGCATTACAGAGAGCTAATTTAAGATCTTCGAAAGCGGCTTGTTGAGAAGGTCCCCACTCGAATTTGATGCCTTTCCTACGAAGAAGGTTTAAGGGCGCCGCTCTATTAGCGAAGTTAGGAATAAACTTCCTGAAGAAATTCACCATACCAATGAATCTAGCGATACCTTTGATGTCCTTAGGAGGTTTAAAATCACGGATGGCCTGTGTTCTAGAATGATCGACAGCTACCCCATCGGGAGACACAATATGCCCTAGGAATGACATAGAGGGCTTAGCAAAGGCAACCTTGGACAACTTGACAGTTAACCCAGCCTTACGAAGGCGATTGAGAACTTCTCGCAGATGATCTAGATGTTCTTCAAAAGTCTCGGAAAATACGACGACATCATCCAAGTAGTGATATAAGTACTCAAATTTGATGTCGGAGAAGACCCTATCTAGTAGCCTAGTGAGCACAGCTGCCCCCGTGGGGAGCCCGAAAGGCACGCGGTTGTATTCGTATAAATTCCAGTCCGTGGCAAACGCTGTAAGATGTTTAGACTCCTCGGCAAGGGGAATTTGATTATAGGCCTGATTCAAGTCCAAGATAGTGAAGAACTTGGCCTTTCGAAACCATGAAAAGCAAGAATGAAGGTCGGGAAGGGGCACAGATTGCAACACCACCTTCCGATTGAGAGCCCTGTAATCAATGACAGGCCTGAAGCCTCCTTGGGGTTTCGGGACTAGAAAAATAGGCGAAGAATACGCTGACTTAGAGGGCCTAATAATACCATCCTTCAACATCTGATCGATGATTTCTTTCAGAGCCTTCATTTTAGGTGGAGATAGCCTATACGGTGGAAAACGGACAGGAATTGAATCCGTGACCTCAATTTTGTATTCAATAAGGTCAGTAACACCAAGAGTATCAGAGAACACCTCGGGAAACGACTGACACAGTTTCCGAATACTATCAGCCTGCTCCTCAGGTAGATGTCTAAGGTCTAACAACATCTCATCCTGGGTAGGCGAAATAGATGAACATGATACAGGATTACACTTTAACAAGGGAATTCTACAATTGGACGCAAATTTGAATGTGCACGACCTACTCTGGAGATCGAGCACAAGACCAGTGTGAGAAATGAAGTCCGCTCCCAATATGATGGGGCAAGACAAACGCTTGGCCACAAACAATTTGATCTTCCATGTAAATTTAAAAACCCGAATTTTGACATGTACGGAACCTAGAATTTCTAATGGAGATGAATTAGCCGAAACATATTTAACAGGAGATGAGTCATAGTCAGGGAGTTTACAAACAGATTTCAATTTAGAATACCAATCAGCCGAAATAATGGAACAAACACTGCCTGAATCTAAGAGAGCTGTTATAGGCTCGTTATTTAACTCAATCTTAAGAAAAGGAACAGGTGCGGGGGTATCCGCCGCAATCCTAAGACACTCTTTAGGGCATTCAAAAGATGAATTTGAAGGCTGGTCGTTCTCTGCATTTACAACCTGTTTACTAGGGGCTGAGTCTCGGGAAGATGGATTAGTCGGCTCAGCCGACGCCACTAGTCACTTTTTATTATTGGCATAGCTGGAATTTGCACCAGAAGTTGAGCAGGAGGGGGTGCTATTTGAGTTTGGGCAATTCTTGGCGATATGTGAGAAGGCCCCACACTTAAAACAGCCTTGTGATGACCCTGCTCCATTCCTTGTCCCACTTGACTTGATCAGAGGACACTTATTCCGCAGATGGTCAGGCGACCCGCAAGCATAACATTTACGGGGATTGACTGGTCGGCGAGGTGGAGGCCGAGTGTTACTAAAGGAAGGCGGGGGTTCTTTCGCGACACGCAAAGAATCGGCGTATCTAACTCCTTCCGCTGAGACTGCCAATGCTTCAAGTTCCGAGAACGTTTGCGGGGACGCCGCGAAACACAAATATGACCTATAGGATGGTGAAATACCTTCCACAATAGCTTGTACAATTTGATCCTCAGGGAAGTGAAGAGCAAACACCCTAGTATAAAACTTAATATCTTGGATGAAGTCTGCCAGGTTTTCATCCAAGCGCTGTACCCGATAATAGTATTTCTGAATAAGGGAGGACCTGGCCCTAGCCGGGATGAAGTTAGCTAGCAAATGGGCATGGAAATCCTCAATAGAAGATTGCTCAGCGATGGCTCTAACTATTTTGTCAGATAGAACACCAATAGCATAAGGATAGATAATTTGCAAAATTTGACATGGGGAAAGAGAAAACACAAGGGCATGATCCTGAAATTCCACTAGAAATCTTAAAAATGAAATTACGTCACTGGTGGTGTTGACGGAAAACTTAGAGATACCTCTAAGCAACATTGCCAATGGATGAGGCAAGCTGCTGAACCCAGGTGACATAGTCGTTAAAGGTTTCAATGGCAAAGAAGTTAATTCAGAGCGGATGTTACTCAATGACGCACGGCGTTCAGATTCGTTGTTCGATGGGGCAGCGATAGTTTGAGCAGCAACGGTTATCCTATTGACTTCTCCCTGAGGAGGCTCTTCCTCGTTACCTACATTCACCGTGGCGGGTTGATCAGTTTTGGGAGGAGCTTCGCCGGTTAGCAATTGAGTGACCTTATTAGACAATTCAGAAATAGTTTCAAGGAGCGTATTAGCTTGCTTCCTCTGAACGTCATTCACCTTTAGAGACAACAGATCATTAACTCTATTTGCAAAGTGATACAGCCTGCCTTGCACACGCTTAATTTGATTAGGAGATGGATCGTTTTCATCAAAAAAGCTGACTACCGATGCAAGCCCAGTAATATTCTCGACAATCGTGGAAAGAGAGTCATCAATTTCTTTCTCTCCCAAATTGGGGATGGAAATGGGCAAATCAAGGGACTCTCTAAGCTTGTTAGTGTCTATTGCAACCGTGCCTCCAGATTGAACGTTTCTGATAGTTAATTCATATATCAACTCCTCTTTGCGCAAGTAGTTAAGGAGGAGAACATCGCGAGGGCCGGGCATGATGACAGAACAATTTTGAAAAACTCAAAAAATTCCAGCAACTGAGAAAATTGTTAGAGTTCGAATCAAAGCAATGTTTAGCCGTCAAAAGGGGCTAAATTGAGACCCATTCAACCACGCTCTGCTACCACTTGTTACCGTGTTTTAGCGGTAGGTAGAGGCGTAAGAAGGTGCGGGCGTGAATGGGTTTCAAACTACGGAATCAAAGTTAATGTAAAAGTAATTTAAAATTTAACTAGGTTATATTTTCTTTTCAAAAACAAAGCAATAACAGACATGGCAGGTACAATGTAGCAAAACAAGGGGAGATACAATATTTACAGGTTTTGGGCTTCACGCCCTGACTTCTGCGATCAGCTCAGTTTTACCACAAACACAAGTTTTAACAGAGGGGCAGAAAACCCCATTCATCCCTAGGAGCCCCTGGCTCCGAATTACACAGAAAAGCCTCCACGAGGCATATGACACTCCATTTTCAAAAGAGCGATCCGCTCTTAAAATTTAAGCCTCTCAAAGGGCAAACCAAACTCTACCTTCAAGCTGTTCTTTAAGGACGTATTCACAGGGGTAAAATACCCAACCTACAGAGGTCTATTACATGAAAAGAAGGTTGATTACATGACCTCTAAAATAACAATTTGAGAGGAGGCGATCTTGCACTCCTAATACACTTTGTTTTTTTTTTAAAACCTAATCTGGCTCTGGGCCGCTAACGCAAGGGCTAATCCCATACTACAGAGGTGACTTAGAGATGAACACTTTACATTACATAAACGAAGAATAGTTTGAGAAAATAAGTTCACCTCAAAACAAATGTGAGTGGGAGCTCGAGAGGGTTAGCACTCTCTATCCCAATATGTAGCTTTACAAGAAAAAGATGAAAAGAGTAATTACATTTTAGGAAAAGGCTACATGATGGAAATGCTTCGAACCCGCCGCGAGTGTTAAACTGCCGACCTAGCAAGAAAAGAAGTTATTAATAGGCCATTACCTGGTGTTGAACGGCTGAAGAAGAAAGAGGCGCTTCCCGCCTCCTGCTATGTACTTAATACACTGAAAGATGGAACAGAAGTGGCCCGGAGACCCCAAAATCAGCAGTTTATATCCTCTCGCGGAAGATTCTAGGCGTTAGGGGAAATAAAACACCCTCCCTCAAAGTTTTTATTGGTTCGGGAAAAGAAACCCCTACATAGAGGAAAAAGAAACACATTATTGGTGGAAAATTAATTAAAGAAATTCGGGATTGGCTAGATCCAAACTAAGGGGAAAAAGAGGGGTATACAGCCAACTTAAACAATGACAGAAGGAAATTTAACAAAGAACAAACTCTTGAAATAAAAATTTCTCCAACAAAATAGTTCTTTAACTCCGCACTAGGTCGCACTATAGTTGATCTTCAGTAGTGTCCTCTAGAAGAGAAAGTTCACACTTCTTACTTCAAGCGAAACAAAAACACATCAAAAGTGACACAGTTCAAAAACTCAAAATTTTCCACGTGGTGACATCTTCTGAGAAAGTAGAGAATTAATAGAATAGATAAAGTTCAACCTTCCTCCAGAAGAGGAGTTTCAACTGGCGCAACTTTTAAATAAACAGAGTAGAGGTGTACCGCCCGGTACAATAATAATAATAATAATAATAATATGGCTTTACCACAAACTACTTTTATGTTTTGCGGGGATGTTGAAGTGCCGGAATTTTTCACAGGATTTTCTTTACATGCCATTAAACCCATCGACATATGGCTGGTGTATATGAGCACCATCATTTACCACATGACTGTGCCGGCCAGCATTGAAACCTCGAGAAGGATAGCATCCTACCGCCTGAGCTACACAGCCCAGCTATTATTATTATGTACATGTGGTGCTAGCATCCATACAAATTAAAATTACCAGCAGATATGTAAGTTGTAAAGAGTTATAACAGTGCTTTATTATTATTAAATCATTTTTAGAAATACTGCCTTCCAACAAAGGTAGCCAGTAAAACTCAGTACACACTAATAAGTTCATTAAAGAATAGCATGGAATGTCCAATGTATAGCTATGCTACCGTTTAACATACTGAATGTCATAGTCATAACCTGACAGAAACAATGTGTAGCGTTGCAATCTGCATGCTGCAAAGGCTGGTAAACCCTTTTTTGGACCAAAAATGGTTAGAAGCGGCTTGTGATCTGTACACAGAGTAAAATGTCTTCCCCATAGATACTGACTGAACTTCTTTACACCATACACAATGCTCAAGGCTTGTTTATCAATTTGAGAGTAGTTTTTTCAGCTGAGTTTAAGACTCTACTTGCGAAAGAAATTGGTCTCTCAGTACTATCTTTTTCTATTATACTTAAAACACTCGCAATGCCGTAAGGTGATGCGTCACATGACAACTTAATTGGTAAATCAGGGTTGTAATGTGCTAGTACCTTAGCCGAAACTCATTTTTCTTTCACTAATTCAAAAGATTTTTGACAAGCTAAATTCTAGTGAAAATCTGCATCTTTTCTAAGAAGCTGGTACAAGGGTGTAAGAACAGTGGCTACATTGGGGATAAATTTAGCATAGTAGTTCACAAGACTAAGAAATCCTTTAAGCTGTGTAACATCTTTAGAAACTGGAGCCTCAACAACTGCTTTGACCTAATCACTGGCTGTAGCTAAACCATCTTTACTTATGACATAGCCTAAATATTCTAGACTCACAGAAAAACTTGCACTTATCTTTACCAACAGTCAACCCATGACTACTTAGGCGTTTACAAACTTCCCGTAATCTTGACAAATGTTCTGCTGTATTTGCTCCAGTCACAATAATATCATCAAGGAATGAGACCACACCTGGTATCCCTTGTAGTATTTGTTCAGTAACTCTTTACCAGGTTCTGACGAGATTCCATAACAAAGACGGTTGTAAGCAAATAACCCTTTATGTGTACTTATAGTACATAGTTTTTACTTTCTTCCTCTAACCACAACTGCACGTAAGCTGATGACAAATCTATTTTAGAAAACAGAATTCCCTTTTGTAAGACAACAAAGATGTCTTCAATTCTAGGTATTGGGTGTCTATCTACTTCTAGAAAGGGGTTTAAAGTGAACTTAAAATCTCCGCAAATACGGATTTTACCATTCTTTTTTAATACTGGAACAATCGGATGCCCCATTCGCTTGTAGATACTGGGGAAATAATTTCCTCATCCACTAAACTTTTCAACTCTCATTCAACCTTTTCTCTTTAAGAATATGGAATTGACCTAGGGTTTTTTTTTTGCTAGGGGCTTTACGTCGCACCGACACAGATAGGTCTTATGGCGACGATGGGATAGGAAAGGCCTAGGAGTTGGAAGGAAGCGGCCGTGGCCTTAATTAAGGTACAGCCCCAGCATTTGCCTGGTGTGAAAATGGGAAATCACGGAAAACCATCTTCAGGGCTGCCGATAGTGGGATTCGAACCTACTCTCTCCCAGATGCAAGCTCACCTCTACGCGCATGGCCAACTCGCCCGGTGACCTAGGTTTATGGTACTTAAGTACTGCATTTGGCTTAAGGTTTAGTTTTACTGAGTCTCCTTTAAAGCACCCTAATTTACTAGTGAATACATCTGGAAATTCATTAAATAAGTCTTGCACTAATTTAGACTCTTGATTGGTTTTTACATTCGTTAAGTTTAAGTTGTTTACACTGCTGGGAATGCTTATAACAACTTGGAGCTCTTTTATCCAATCACGCCCCATCTAAACTCTTTTCCAGGGACTGATATTTAACATTTACTTCCAACTTCCCCACAGGCTTGATTTTCTTGTTGATATAAGAATTTAAAACTAAGTCTGTGGGAATCAATGTTACATGACTTCAGTTAGCCTTATAAAAATTTTCAGAAACAACAGACACACAAGCACCAGAGTCTACTTCAAAATGAATTGGCTTTCCTTCAACAATTAAATTTACTCTAATGGGCTCAATTTTTGTTATTTTACCTAACTTAGGCAGAATGATTTGCTTATCTTCATCACACTGAAAAATGTTAGAAATATCATAAACTTCACACAATTTTTCTTGACTAACATTGGGTTCATGGAAGTCTACATAGTGCTGGTTGGATCTAAGTCTGTTTCGTTGCTGATTCTTAGTTCCTTTAGAAAATGAAGGATTGTTTGTAAGCATGTTTGGTTTTACATGAAATTGAGACTTGCTCTTATTTTTTGACTAGCAAACCCTCTCTAAATGACCCTTCTTCCAATAAAAATTGCAAATATATTCATGATAACGGCACTGAGGAGTAGAATGTCCACCTTTGTGACCACAACAAAAACACCGAGGCACTTTCACAACACGTGATAACACATTAGGTACATTGCTGCGTGGAGAATGCCATGCTGTAAACTTCTGGAGTCTTGGTGTGGTGTGGTAGGCCAAGGACACTGCATCCTTGTCAGTTGCTTCCAACAATAATGCCAGCTGTTCCGCCTTCTGGAATGCAAGGTTCTCCTCCGACAGCAGTCGTTTCTTGATGGATTCATCACGGATGCCACTGAGTAATCTGTCTCATAAATAATCAGGAAGTTTGTCCTTGAACATGCAATACTTGGATAACTGCTTTAGTTGAACAATATATTCTGACATAGTCTCATGTTCCAATTAATCTCGCCTGCTGAATTTATATCGTTCAACGATAAATGAAGGTTTACGATTAAGGTTACCAACCGTCCGGCTTTTCAATCATTTTGGTTATGTCTGGCCGGCATTTCTAATTTATCGACATTGTCCAGCATTTTTCGTTACAAGATTGCTCACTTAGGTTTTAGGCTGAAGACAGCATGTTATTGTATCGTACATCAACTCCATGTGCTCAGGGTGCTACTTCCGAGGGTGGAAATAAGTAATACTAATATTCGATATATTGAACTCGAAGTCCAGGCATCGATCAACCAATCAACGCCCTTCATTTCCACGTTTATGTTGAGAGAAACTGTGTCGACAGCTACAGTTTACATGTGCTTGCCATATGATTTGCTGCTATCGTGTTTGGTTATCTGTTTGTCGCCGTAAATTATAGTGCGAGTATGCAGCGAGTGGAGTGAAATATTAATCTCATTGGATCCTATTACGTACTGGTATGCCATCTTTGCAACCTCAAAGGAGTGAATCTAAAAAAGGACAGTGTAAATTTTCGGATAAACCAAAACATAAGTATCCTTGCTTTACTCATGGACGCAGTGAAAGTGAAGTGACATGTGCAGTGTGTGATAGTTATGTTAATGTCGGATACAAAGGTGTTGGTGACTTGGAAAGACACGTTAACAGTGAAAAAAAAAGACTGTGAGAACTAGGTCAATATCATGTTCAATGTTATCATTTGTCACTCCCAAATATTCACCAGATGATAAAAAAGTTCAAGCCGCAGAAGCTACAATGTCATTTCGTACAGTTTTCCATCACCAATCGTACAAATCAATGGACTGCACAGCTAAATTGAATAAGAGTATGTTCTTAGGTTCTGAAGTAGCACAGAAACTGACCTGTGCAAGAACTAAAACGGAAGCCATAATAAATAATGTTATTGCTCCTCACTTGACAGATATTATAATTGAAACTCTTAACAATAAAGTTCCATTTTGTGGCCTAGGAACAGATGCAAGCAATCATGGTGCACTAAAGTTGTTTCCAATTGTCATCCAATTCTTTCATTACAAAAATAACGGCATTCAGATAAAAGTTCTTGATTTACAAGCATGTCCAAATGAAAGTTCTGAATGTATTTCCTCCTATATTTCAGATACTCTCAAGAAGCATAAAATTACTTATAGATGCATTGCATTTCCTGGAGACAATGTCAATGTTAATTTTGGAGGCCTTGCACGCAGGGAAGGGAAGAATGTATTCTTTGCTCTCAAAAAAGACTTGAATGAAAACACAGTATGTGTTGGATGTCCTGCTCACATTCTACATAACTGTTTGCAACATGGAGCTGATGCTCTTCCTGTTGATGTTGAGTCTGTGGTGATGAAAATTTTCAACTTCTTTCATATATATGCAGTGCGCACTCAGGAATTGAAAGACTTTAGTGAATTTGTTGATGTAAATTATCTGCAGCTTTTAAATCATTCTAAGACTAGGTGGTTAACATTGTATCCAGCAGTTGAAAGAATCCTGCAATTGTTCCCAGCTCTGAAATCATACTTTCTTTCTCAGGGTAGGAAGTCAGTGCCTTCATCAATTAGAAACTTCCTTGAAAATGACTTTTCAGAGCTCTATCTTTTGCTTCTTTCCTCAACCATGCACTATAAAATTTTGTCACTTGAGAAAGAACATAGTTCAGTTGTAGAAGTGCTTGAACTATTAGAATCTGTCCAATCTTCATTGAAAGGCAGACTTGAAGGTCAATTCATTCCCCTTAAAGTCAGACAGATGTTAAATACATTCTCAGAAGATGGTTTGGGTAAAGAATGCAAAGTGTTTATGGAGAATGTATCTTCTTTCTATGAAACCTGCACTGAGTACTTGGATAAATGGATGCATCCTATAGAGGAATTCAAGTGTTTCAAATGGTTGAAACTTCAAAACATTAAAGAACTCAACTTTGACGATATTGTACCATGTATTCAGTACTTACAGTCAAAAGGTGTAGAAATAGATGATTCAAAATTATTCGACCAGCTCTGCAACGTAAGGGCTTATTCTAAAACTTCAACTTTGGATAAAGATACAACACTAGACCAACAATGGTCTGTTTTTTTTTAATAAGTGCCAGAACACTGAGGTATTTTCTGAACTTTTGAACATTTGCCAGTTTTTCTTTGCCATACTAAGCAGCAATGCCTCCAATGAACGTGTGTTTTCATTCATAAATGCTCAATGGACAAAGGAAAGGAACCGTTTGTTGGCAGAATCAGTGAAAGGAATGTTACTTGAGAAGTTTAATTTCAAAGATGTGTCGTGTGAAGAATTTTATAAATATGTACTTCAAGAAAATAACTAGCGTTTTCTTTCAAAAGTAGGTTCTGTTGAAAAATACAGCTTCAAGGAAATGAACTGCAGCAAGGACTGATCATTAAGTAAGGTATTTCCTTTTGTAAAAAAGTTGTGTGTAATATATGTATAATTTTGTTATCGATTGAAATTGTCAGGCATTTTTCTTAAATGCCCTGCTTTTTGCTAAGCAATGTCCTGCATTGGGAAATTTTCAGTTGGTAACCCTATTTACGATGGAGATGGTCTTGGACAATTTTAACAATGCTATCAAAGGGTTTGTCATAAGGTTTATCAGGGGTGATTAAATCTTTCAGTAAATTGTAGGTTTTAACACCGACCACTGTTAGAAAGGTACTAACCTTCTTAGCATTCGGAATGCCATTGCACTGTACGTAAAGTTCAAAGTGTTCCACGTAGGTTGACCAAGTTTCTGCCGAACTGTCGAATGGTCCAATATTACCAATTAAAGACATGGCGTGATATAAGTGAGCTAAAGTTGCAAAGGCAGCGAAAAAACTGTTGTCTAAGAGCATGGAGCGAAAGGCACACCCGATATTACGTTGCTTCAGGAGGCCCGATACAACGGACTGTACTATGTTGCATCATTCACTGTGAAAACACACGAGACACGTTTTGTTGCCATGAGGAAGCACTGGCACTCGCTGCAATATGGTGACTTTTACCTCATCACCAATTTTTACGTATGGAACACCTTGAGGTAGATAATCAGTAGAAGTACACGTTATTTTTAAAGTACCACATCGGCTAAGGAGTCGGAATGATTCAGGTGCAGGCTACATGACGACTGACTCGAGGTCAGGGGAAAGCTTAGGCTGTGGATAGGCGAGATAGGAGTAGCCAATGAGAAATCTTTATTTGAACGGCCACATGACCCAATGACGTACACATCGTCCATTCCTGACGTAGTGACAATCTAATACAGGTGATTATAATCACATGGTTTACAATCGTAAGCTCTAGAAATAAACCTGATAACTGTAACAGAATATATTACAACCATGGGAACGAGAAGGTCAATTTTTTTTACAATTACCCCTACTTCATACCGACAGATAGGTCTTATGAAGGTGATGTTATAGGAAAGTGCTAAGAGGGGGAAGGAAGCGGCCGTGGCCTTAATTAAAGTACAGCCCCAGCAATTGCCTGGTGTGAAAATGAGACACCATGGAAACCCATCTTCAGGGCTGCAGACAGTGGGGTTTGAATCCACTATGTTCCGAGAAGATCAAGGAGATCTAGAGGAAGTCTTCATGATTATGGAACAAATTTTAGGAGGAGGCAAAGTAAATTTTAACTCATATAATATACATGATATTATAGCACAAGAAATTATAGGATCTGAACAGGAGCAGCTACAATTCAAGAAACTACTACTCAAATATAAGCATGCATTCTACTCGAAGCCAAGAAAAATTCCAAAATTCCTATTTCTAATACACTCTTTTGGTCAATGACTGCCTCTGTTTAAGAAGAAACCACATCCAATCACGGAAAAATATCATTCTTGAGTTGGGAAGATTACTGAAGAAATGGAGAAAGAGGGTCTTGTTATAAAAGCTAGAACACTTTTTTTATACCCTCTTGACATGATATCGAAGAAGAATGGATCAGTCATCACTAGGAGCAGGCCTGTCCAACTCGTGGACCTTGGGCCGCATGCAACCCATAGCTATGCGGCTGGTGGATACTTCTTATACAGCAACCAATTCCCGTTTGAAATTTTGCGCAATAATGCAAGCATTGAATGCTAGCGACTCTGGTGGAATCTTTGTTCAAGGTTATGATCATGAGCAATGCATCCATTTGGCTGTGTTTAGAGCGTCAAGGTCGGGGAGATATTTTTATATTTGCAGTTTCACATGAAAAAACAATTGAAGAAATATGAGGGGACTTAAAGAGCTGCAATTTTTCAAGAAAAACTTGAAACATCAGACAGATACGTTTACAAAAAAATCGTCTACGCAGACCGCTGCATTAACTGCTTCTTACAGTGTATCCTTGGAACTTAGGGAAGAAAGCATTCAGTGTTGCAGAAATAGTTAAAAGATATGCAACTGCTATGGCAAATGCATTTGGTGAAAGCAGTTTATCTTAAACATTTGCAACTGTTCCACTCTCTCATCAAACATTCTCAAGACGAGTACAAAGTATGGGAGGAGTAATTACACAGAAATTAGGAAAGACAGTTGGGAAAAGCAGTTATTTCTCGCTATGCTTGGACAACAAGTGCTCTTGTATTGTGACTGATGGTGCACTGTGTATGAGAGGAAGAGATACGTACTGGTAGGCCTGATTAGAAAACCTGGGATAAGTTGCCCAATGTATAATTCACCAAGAGTCGTCGTGTGGGAAGTCAGTAAAACAAAGTGATGCAATGAATATAATGGTGACAGTTTCCAACAAGATATGTGGTGGCAATAAGGCACAACTGCACTGCAGATTTTGGGAATTTTCAGATGAGTTGCAAGACCGATATAGAGATATATCACTCCATACAAATGTGAACTGGGTAAGTGCAGGTATAAGTCTTCAGAAATTCTTTGAACTCAGATATGACATTCCAGCATTTTTAAAAGACAGTACCCCAGACAGTGAAAACGTTATTCGACAGGTTGAAGATCCAGGCTTTCTAAGGCAGCTTGCTTTCATGTCTGACACAGTACTCAAATGACTTGAACAAGAGACTTCAGGGCAAAGATCAAAGTGTATCAGAGTTATTTGGTCATGTTAATGGTTTCAAAAATAAGTTGAACCCTTTGAAGTCAGCTTTATCAAGAAATAATTTGACACATTTTTCATCTTGTCAAGAGCTGTCAGAAGAAATTGAAGAAGGGATTTTCTTCTGATTTTTGTGAAAATATTGAAGTTATTAACCAGAATTCGATCAAAGATTATCTGACTTCGAAAATATTAAGGGTAAACTGCTCCTTTTCAATGACGCTTTGAATGTGAGATTTCATGCCGATCCATTTCTTCAAACAGGACTGAGAGGGGGTTCAACTTTTTCAAGCTATTTCCAAAGGGCAGATTTCCACAGCTTAGAAATTTCGTTTAGCAGCTTACCTCAATGTTTGGAAACACTTATCCCTGTGAACGTGCTTTCTCTAATATGAAATTTATTAAAAATAAGTACATGTGTGTCAGTAATAGGGAATTCAGAGATTCAGTAGATGAGTGTCAGGAGTTGGAAACCAAAACAGAAGACAGAGAGGGAGAGACACAGAGGGAAACAAGAAGCTTCTCATTCACAAACGAAGATATTTTCAGAGAAATCCAACTGCTTCAGGAAGGAAAAGCAGCAGGAAGTGATCAAATTACTGGGGAGGTGTTCAAGACAATGGGGTGGTACATAGTGCCTTATTTAAAATTTCTCTTTGACTATGTCATAAATAATAGTGTATTACCAAAGGAATGGAAGGAATCTATAATAATACCAATTTATAAAGGAAAGGGTGATAAAAGGAAACCAGAGAACTACAGACCAATCAGCCTGACCAGTACAGTTTGTAAAATACTGGAGAGTTTAATATCAAAGTACATCAGAGGGATAAGTGATGATAAAAATTGGTTCATGAGGAGCCAGTATGGATTTAGAAAGAAATTTTCTTGTGAGGCACAACTGGTGGGATTTCAGCTGGAAATATCAGATCAATTGGATTCAGGAGGCCAGTCAGATTGCATAGCAGTATTGCATAGTAGTGTATCTTTCTAAAGCCTTTGACAGAGTGGAACATGGAATATTATTAAAGAAATTGGAGGGAATAGGATTGGACGTAAGGGTTACATGTTGGATAAAAACATTTCTAAATTCAAGGGTTCAGAAAGTGAAAGTAAG
The DNA here is from genome assembly GCF_040414725.1 of Anabrus simplex. Taxonomy (NCBI): domain Eukaryota; kingdom Metazoa; phylum Arthropoda; class Insecta; order Orthoptera; family Tettigoniidae; genus Anabrus; species Anabrus simplex. Next base: position 511,747,212 of record NC_090266.1, on the reverse strand, counting down.
AAATAATGTATCGCAGGAAGAGAAAGTTTGGAAGGGAATTGCACAGGGCAGTATAATCGGTCCGTTACTTTTCTTAATATACATAAATAATTTAGGGAATAATATAACATCAAAAATAAGATTGTATGCAGATGACATAATTGTATACAGGGAAATAAACAAACATTGAGGATTGTTCAGAATTACAAAGGGACCTTGAGAGTATCCAACAAATGGGTTGAAGAGAATAATATGAAGGTTAATGGAGGCAAATCAACTGTTACAACTTTTACAAACAGGAGTTTTAAAACTGAATTTGAATATACTTTGGATGAGGTAGTTATCCCAAAAGATGGCAAGTGCAAATACTTAGGTGTGAGATTTGAAAGTAATTTGCACTGGAAGGGTCATGTTGATGACATTGCTGGGAAAACATACAGATCATTACATGTCATAATGAGGCTACTTAAAGGATGAAACAAAGAATTAAAAGAGAAAAGTTACTTAAGTATGGTTCATCCATTACTGGAATATGCAAACAGTGTTGAAGATCCTCACCAAGAATACCTAATAAAAGAAATAGGTAGTGTGCAGAGGAAAGCAGCAAGATTTGTAACAGGGGATTTCAAGAGAAAGAGTAGTGTATCAGAAATGTTAAAGGAACTTGGGTGGGAAACTTTAAGAGAAGGGAGAAAACTAGACTTACAGGATTATATAGAGCCTATACAGGAGAAGCAGCATGGGGAGATATCTGTGAGAGGCTTCAGTTGGAAAATAATTATATTGGCAGGACTGACCACAAATATAAAATTAGAAGGAATTTTAGCAGAAGTGATTGGGGTAAATTTTCATTCATTGGGAAGGGTGTGAAGGAGTGGTACAGTTTACAAGCAGTAGTGTTTGATCCTTTTCCAAAATCTGTACAGATATTCAAGAAGAGAATAAACAGCAACAGAGAAAATAAATGAAATGTTAGAGGGCATTCGACCAGTGCAGGTAAATGTAAATAAAAAATGTGTGTGAATAAATTAATTCCATCCCCTGGTCTAAGGAGTTTGGACAGCCAAAGTAGGGGCCTGCCTGTAGGGGTGAAGTACAGTGGGGACTTCTAGGGCCCTGGGACCACTACAGTAGCTGTGAAGGCCCTTCAGAAACTCTGAAAAGTGGTGGCAAAAGGGGCTCTGGTTAAGACGCAGCAGGTCATTATGCTACATAGGTTTCAGAATGGGTAAAAAAAAAGTAAATAAATGCAGTGTAAATTTTAATCTTATACCAGTTGTATTATATCATTTGAAGTAATTCCACATACTGTATATCAGTTGACTATATTTGTAAGTAGTACAGGAGATATTATAAGTAGAATTTAGTAAACAATATAAATTTATTAAGTATGAGCTGTGTGTTTAATAGAAAAAAAATTGTTAGCGTAAATTGTATAATATTGTATTATAGGAAAATTTTCTTCTCTTGTTAATTTAATATTTAGTGCCTGACAATAATGTATTTTAGTGTACCATCTGCCACCGAGGTAGACACCTCATTTGCAAATAAAGAGATTTTTCATTTGATTTGATTTAATGATTCTTTGTTACACCTACTATGACTGGCAGTTACTAACATAGAAATAGACACCCCTGCTTTGGTGAGGGAGTCTAGACAATCCTCAGTGCTCACATTGATTTCTGCATTTTGGAATTTGGCAGTGCATCCATATGATGCAAATTTCAACGATTTGGTTTGCTGTATTTTACTGTTAAATATATCTGAGTGAAACTTTTTAGTGTGTTGCCCTTTGCGTGAATTGCCTAACATTTTGGTCCCCAATCTCTCTGAAGTTGGACAGGTTTGACTAAGAGTACGCTTGGATGCAGGAGCTGTAAATGACAAGTGAATCCCAGAAAAGAACCAAGCTACAATTATTAAGGACATCATTAAGAAATTGAGTGGCATGAAATACTTCACTTCTATTGATTTAACAGCGTCATATTACCGTATTTAATTGAGAGGAAAAATCCAGACTATTTACAAGCTCCACATTTGAACAGCGCAACATGTTCAATTGTTTTTTTTTGAAGACTGCCCTTTGGTTTATGTAATGCAAAAGCAGCATTTATACGACTATTAGTTTGATGTCTTACTTCTGAAGTCAAAAGTTTCATGACCAGCTACGATGACGATATTTTGTTGGCAATTGAAATGTACGAGGATCACATGGTTCAATTGGAGAAGCTGCTGTTCAATTTAATGAATGTTGGCTTTCAGATTAATATGCAAAAGTCACATTTTTGTCGACCTGAAACTTGATTCCTTGGACATATAATTGAAGGGAAAGGTGTGAAACCTAATCCAGAACAGATTGAAGCTGTAAGTAAATTCCCTAAGCCAACTAGGGTGAAACAAGTACGTCAATTTCTAGGCTTGTATCAGTTATTCACTAATCACTGTTGCAGTATACCCAAACTGTTGCACCATTGCGGAGAACTATTAAAGTAAGGGAACAAATAGGAATGAGACATGAATTGCGACAGTGCCTTTAGCGAAACCAAGAGTATGCCAATGAATAACCCCAATGTAGGGTTCCTAAGTTTTCAGTCGACCATTTGTGATTCAAAGAGATGTGTCCAACATTGATACCGGTGCTATTCTTTATAAAGAAGAAACAGCTGATCCTAACATCAAGACCAACTTAGCCTTCCCATACCTGCCAACTTCCAGAAATACAAAATTGGAAGATTTTTAATTCTTGGATTTCATCACGTATACTGCACCACGGTCTCAATGAAAAAAGGACAACAAAAAAGGCATACTTATCTATAGTTACAATATGAGTTGACCAGTATATTTAACATCTTAAACTAAGAAAACATAAAAATTGTCATGCAAAGATGTACCTAATCATTCTCATATATGGCACATACATATGTGTACGAATACTTAGATAAGTAAGTCAAGAACAATCTACAACTTACCAAATGGTGAAAAATATACACATGTGGGTGACAATCAGAGACTACTGTGTTTACTAGTTTAGCATTGAACTTGCAGCTAACTTTACCCTCTTCAAAAATGCACTGCCGTACTGCTGCTCATAACACCTTCCACTCAGACTTGATTTGACCACCAATAATTTACTGAGATTTCCATCATTCAGAGATTATCGGAATTATGTCCTCGTCTTCTTCACCTAGCTGAACAATCTTTCACATTCAGCATGCTGTGTGGAATTATCAATATCAACAGCATTACTTTTGCGATTCAATCATATTTGAAACACCTAACTCCACCTCGTATATCCCCTACAGAAGACCAAGAACAATCTATTCTTTTTTTTCTTGCACAATATCATCATCATCATTTCTTCGCTCCAGCAAGCCGGGTGCGGTTGTGTACGAGCCTCCTCCAGTTTGTTCTATCCATCCACAGATGCTGCTCATACATGCGACACCAGTTCGCATCTCTAATTTCAAGGTCCTTCATTATCCGTTTTTCCCAAACATGATGAGGTCTTCCTCTTGGTCTCTTCCCAGGAACACTGTGGTCAAAGTATGTTTGAGGAGTCCTGTGAGGGTTCATTCTTTTCATGTGACCATACCATTGCAATCTCTTCACTTCTAGAGTCTCCAGCAAGCTTCTTTCCAATCCAAGCTGTTGTCGGATATCCACATTCCTTATTTTATCCATTTTTGTTTTTTGTAGACAAGAACGGAGAAACTTCATTTCTGTTGCCTGAAGATGACTCTTTGTTGGTCCAGTAAGTGTTGCTGCTTCCAGGCCATACGTCAGTATGTACAAGCTGATCTTGGAAACTAACGGAAATGTTTCATCCCAAAGTATTTAACGTACAGTGTGATAGAATTTGGAAACTTTCTGTATTCTGTTACTAATCTCTTGATGTATGGTATTGTCTGATGACAGAACACTACCTAAATACTGGAAGTTGTCTACAATATCCACCTCCTCATCTCCAACTCTTAGATGAACAGTTGGAGTTTTTCTACTCATCACCAAGCCAACTGTCTTCGTTTTGCTGATTTTGAGGCCAAAGGTTGTAAAAGCTTCATGCCAGAGATCTAGTCTAGTTTGTACTTCTGCTTCTGTCTCACCCCATACCATTATTACATCACCAGCAAAAACCAGGGCATTAGTTGTTGGATCCTTTCTCTTACCGCTTTTAAAACTTCATCCATTATGATTATGAAGAGAAGTGGTGAAAGACAACTTCCTTGCTGGACTCCACTCTTCGTTTCAAACCAACCTGACCTTCCATCCTGGACCTGGACACAACACTTGGTATCATCATATAATCATTGTACTCATGCTATGATGTCATCAGGCACTTTCTTATGTCTCAAACATTCCCATATATGCCTGCGTGGTACATGGTCATATGCTTTCTGACCTTACCTGTTCTTGCACAATAGATGATGGTAAATCCTCCACTTGGAGAGCACAAAACTGGCACTGTAATGCAACCTTACTTTCTTGGTCATCTTCACCATCTTTCACTAGCAATATAACAGAAAACTTGGAAACAAAATACTTGATGGCATTTGTTTTGTTATGTGATCAAACTAGTATTAACCACAAAGATTAGGAAATACTATTTACTGCACAATGACACAAATATATATACACTTGGCTACCGCCATTACATATCACTCTTTTGTCTTCACTGTACCGAGCTCGATAGCTGCAGTCGCTTAAGTGCGGCCAGTATCCAGTATTCGGAAGATAGTGGGTTCGAACCCCACTGTCGGCAGCCCTGAAGATGATTTTCTGTGGTTCCCCATTTTCACACCAGGCAAATGCTGGGGCTGTACCTCAATTAAGGCCACAGCCACTTCCTTCCCACTCCTAGGCCTTACCTGTCCCATCGTCGCCATAATACCTATCTGTGTTGGTGCGACGTAAAGCAACTTGCACACGAGTAATTTTAATGTAAAGAAATCCACCTTTTCAATGCATATAAAACTGTTGCACATAAGTTATACTACAACCAATTATTATTATTATTACTATTATGAAGGTACCAGTTTCGACATGTTTTCAATGTTACCATCAGCCTTTCGTAAAACAAAGCAAGAAAATAAATTCACATGTAGCAACAATATACACACACTAGGTAAAAATTTTAGTATAACGTTGCACATTTAAAATAGTTCATATAAAATGTATTAAAATTGTTATGCATTGGTGGCGTGATAGTTTTTGTTGTCTGAGGCACAGTCTGAAAAGTTGGGCAATGATATGATAAAACTTGTTGAACACGTTGAATCTTGTTAATGGAATGCAGCACTGAAAAATAATCTGAGCACTGTTAGCGGCATAGTCTTTCTTATCTTGCGATTGTACTCTGCATGTCGAAAGGTGGTTTTCAGTATACATGTAGGTCCTAGGATGATATGTAGGACCGAGGTTCCTCAGTTCAAGCGGAACGTGAAACCTAGAGAAAAAGGGGAATTGATTTAAATGGTATACTATAAAGGGCAAGTTGTATGGAGCAAAGGTATAGAGAGTTATAGTGTGGGACTCACCTTGCCGCAGAGTGCCAAGAAGCTTACTCTATGGAAAGGAGTTGACAACTGGAGCTGGTTAGAGGAAGGAGAGGGGAGGAAGAGAAGGGAGGGGCTTAGAGAGGAACTGCCTCCGTGGGAGGTGTTGGGGGCAGGTTTGGAGGGCAATGTGATGGGGACGTATAGTAAGGTAGCGCGTTATGTAATGCGTGGAAGATTGACCGTTTTCTTGAAAACTTAATACCTTTAAGAACCATGATAAAAAAAAGTCTTAAAGAACCTTGGGTTTATCAGAAATTTTATTTAGGTTTAAAATGGGTTTGATATTAAATTCACCCTGGAGTCTGAATCCAACAAACAAATGAACTTCCTAGAAATCACAATAAGCAGGTCCCATCCTCCCTAACATACAGTGTATATAGAAAACCCACACAAACAGCTACAACCATTAGCCAAGACTCTACACAACCTCACACACAAAAATGTGTCACTTGTAACAGCATGGTTAATCGCGCACTTAAAATACCAATGTCAAAGACAAACTTAAGGAAAGAATTAAACACAATCCATTCCATTGTCAAATTTAATGATATGATGACTGTTTTATAGAAAGAATAATTAAAAAATTCAAGCATCGACTAAATACGTTAGAAAGAAAAACCCAACCCTATTACATATTCTACCTTCACTTTTAATGAAAATGTTTACAGTATCACCAACATATTTAAGAAACGCAATATCAAGATATCTTTTCGTACTAACAATAGGAACGTGGATATAATACATAACTCCAAGGCAATAAACAAAAATAACACCTTCTTAAGGTCAGCAGTATACCGGTTTAGTTGCAATAACTGCAATTCCTAGTACATAGGGCAGACCGGAAGAAACTTCAAAATTAGGTATCCGGAACACGTCAATGCTGTTAAGTACAATTGGTTTTCAGCAGTGGGCCAGCATATGCATGACGTGAATCATATTTTACCACTATGGACCAAGACTTAGAGATTCTCAGGACCTTAGAGAACAGCTCTCTCCTAGATGTCACAGAGGACTGCTTCATACACCTAGATCAGTTTTTCAACCTATTTTAAACCTAAATGAAATTTCAGAGAAACCCAAGGTTCTTTATAACTTTCATATCATGGTTCTTAAAGTTATTAAGTTTTCGAGAAAGCGTCAATCTTCCATGCATTACATAACGCTACCTCGCTATACTTCCCCACCACATTGCCATCCAAACCCGCCCCCAACACCTCCCCCGTAGGCAGTTCCTCTCCACGCCCCTCCCTTCCCTTCCCTTCCTCCCCTCTCCTTCCTATAACCAGCACCAGTTGTCAACACATCTCCATAGAGTAAGCTTCTTGGCACGCTGCAGCAAGGTGAGGCTCACACTATAACACTCTATACCTTTGCTCCATATGACTTGCCCTTTATAGTATACCATTTAAATCAATTCCTCTTTTCCTCTAGGTTTCATGTTCCGCGTGAACTGAGAAACCTCGGTCCTACGTATCATCCCAGGACCTACATATACCGAGCTTGATAGCTGCAGTCGCTTAAGTGCGGCCAGTATCCAGTAATCGGGAGATAGTGGGTTCGAGCCCTACTGTCGGCAGCCCTGAAGATGGTTTTCCGTGGTTTCCCATTTTCACACCAGGCAAATGACGGGGCTGTACATTAATTAAGGCCACGGCCGCTTCCTTCCACTTCCTAGGCCTTTCCTATCCCATCGTCGCCAAAAGACCTATGTCGGCACGACGTAAAACAAATAGCAAAAAAAGGACCTACATGTATACTGAAAACCACCTTTCAACGTGCATAGTAGAATCGCAAGATAAGAAAGACTGAAATGGCGTATGGCTTTTAGTGCCGCAAGTGTCCGAGGACATGTTCGGCTTGCCATGTGCAGGTCTTTTGATTTGACACTCATAGGCCACCTGCGTGTCGTGATGAGGATAAAAGGATGATGAAGACGACACATACACCCAGTCCCCGTGCCAGTGAAATTAACGAATGATGGTTAAAATTCCCGACCCTGTCGGGAATCGAACCAGGGACCCCTGTGACCGAAGGCCAGCACGCTAACGATTTAGCCATGGAGTCGGACATAAGAAAGACTATGCCGTTAACAATGCTCAGATTATTTTTCAGTGCTGCATTTCATTATGAATAAGACACTTGACAAGATTTCAACGTGTTCATCAAGTTTTATCACTTTTATCATATCATTGCCCAACTTTTCAGACTGTGCCTCACACGACAAAAACTATCACGCCGCCAATGCATAACAATTTTAAAACATTTAATATAAACTATTTTAAATGTGCACCGTTATATTAACATTTTTACCTAGTGTGTGTATATTGTTGCTATATGTGAATTTATTTTATTGCTTCGTTTTACGAAAGGCTGATGATGACATTGAAAACATGTCAAAACCAGTACCTTCATAATAATAATAATAATAATAATAATAATAATAATAATAATAATAATAATAATAATAATAATAATAATAATAATAATAATAATAATAATAAAAATTGGTTGTAGTATAACTTATGTGCAAGAGTTTTGTATGTATTGAAAAGGTGGATTTCTTTACATTAACATTACTTGTGTGATTCTCAGTTCAATTTACAAATAAAAAAATAAATAAAAAGGTCTTCACAGTCCCATCAGGCATCACACCACAGAGTCCAAGTAAAACACTGATCTCCTACCAGTGTGCACCATTTTTGAGGCCACGAGCAAATAAACACACCCAAATTTTGTAACAGCATTGAAGGAAAAAGTGGGCAAAGAATTTATCTGTACTACTTGAGCATTAATAAAAACGTCACTATTCAATATAATAATATAATACAATCACAGACTGTGATAAAATAGTTCCTTATGTGCAAATAAAAGTTGTTGTTCTCCTCAGGTGCCAGATTTTCTACAAGACGAGATGCTGAGTAGCCAATTACTAAATCATCATCAGCTTTCTGATTCTCACTCATGTGATAGATCACTTCTAAAACTGTAGGATATTTTGTTATGACCACTGGCTTAACAAACCTACACAGAATGTCCTTCAACATATCAATCAGCATGGATCTTATGGGATGGATGTGAGGTGCTTGTGACGGAAGAACTTTATTAGTTTTCTCAAATGTAGGGATGATAAATGCCAGAAACGAACAAAATGCTTCATTTAAATTTAGAGACAGAAAAAGAAATAGTCTCTCCCTTCATGAAATGTTGGCCCTGTGACTAGGCTCCTTCATTTTCTTCACAGATGGAGATGAACTACTCTTGCCTTCCTTTTCCCAGAAATAAGAGAAGCCTAGCCTTGCATTCTACTGACACAAGTACCACGTTCCATTTCTGTACCTTCATGTGCCCTTAACCTGGGAATTGGAAATACTTCACAGATGTGTCTGTGCCATTGGACAATTTTACCTCATCCTTAAAAACTCTGTAGTGGCTCCCACCGTGAAATCAATATTTCTAAACATTTCCCCAAGGATAACCAGCGTGTACACACATGCTTTAGTATTTTTCTAACATTAGTCTGGTACAAAGCTTAGTACATTTTGAGATGATCTTTACTCTTCGAGCTTTCATCTAAATAATAACAAATATCAATCATCATCATACCAATTTTCACAGGAAGGGAGTCAACACCCTTCATGGCAGTCAAATGTATCAAATGGCATGGGCATAAGTATCTATGATCGGTGGAAAACGGTAAATAAAAATGTAAACAGACTCTGGGATGGGATTAAAGCAATTGTTGAGGAATGTGAAAATAGGTTTGTACCTTTAAAGGTGGTAAGGAATGGTAAAGATCCACTATATTATAACAGGGAAGTAAAGAGACTAAGAAGGAGGTGCAGGTTGGAAAGAAAGAGTTAGAAATAGCTGTGTAAGTAAGGAGAAATTGAAAGAACTTGCTAGGAAATTGAATCTAGCAAAGAAGGCAGCTAAGGATAACACGATGGCAAGCATAATTGGTGGCCACACAAATTTTAGTGAAAAATGGAAGCGTATGTATAGGTATTTTAAGGCAGAAACCGGTTCCACGAAGGACATTCCAGGAATCATTAAAGAACAAGGGGAGTGTGTATGCGAGGATCTTCAAAAGGCAGAAGTACTCAGTCAGCAGTATGTAAAGATTGTTGGTTACAAGGATAATGTCCAGACAGAGGAGCTGACTAATACTAAATAAGTATTAAAATTTACCTATGACAGCAATGACATTTACAGTAAGATACAAAAGTTGAAAACTAGAAAAGCAGCTGGAATTGATAAGGTTTTGGGGGATATACTAAAGACAATGGGTTGGGATATAGTACCATATATGAAGTATTTGTTTGATTATTGTTTGCATGAGGGAACGTTACCAAATGAATGGAAAGTTGCTATAGTAGCCCCTGTACATAAAGGAAAGGGTGATAGACATAAAGCTGAAAATTACAGGCCAGTCAGTTTGACATGCATTGTATGTAAGCTTTGGGAAAGCATTCTTTCTGATTATGTAAGACATGATTGCAAAATTAATAACTGGTTTGATAGAAGGCAGTTTGGGTTTAGGAAAAGTTTTTCGAAGCCCAACTGGTAGGATTCCAGCAAGATATAGCAGATATCCTGGATTCAGAAGGTCAATTGGACTGTATCACAATTGACCTGTCTAAGGCATTTGATAGGGTAGATCATGAGAGACTACTGGCAAAAATGAGTGAAATTGGACTTGACAAAAGATTGACTGAATGGGTGGCTCTTTTTCTAGAAAATAGAACTCAGAGAATTAGAGTAGGTGAACCTCTATCTGTTCCTGTAATAATTAAGATGGGAATTCTGCAAGGCAGTATTATTGGACCTTTATGTTTTCTTATACATATCAATGATATGTGTAAAGAAGTGGAATCAGAGATAAGGCTATTCGCAGATGATGTTATTCTGTAGAGAGTAATAAATAAGTTACAAGATTGTGAACAACTGCAATATGACCTCAATAATGTTGTGAGATGGACAGTAGGCAATGGTATGATGATAAACGGGGATAAAAGTCAGGTTGTGAGTTTCACAAATAGGAAAAGTCCTCTCAGTTTTAATTACTGCATTGATGGGGTGAAGGTTCCTTTTGGGGATCATTGTAAATACCTAGGTATTAATATAAGGAAAGATCTTCATTGGGGTAATCACATAAATATGATGTAAATAAAGGGTACAGATCTCTGCACACGGTTTTGAGGGTATTTAGGGGTTGTAGTAAGGATGTAAAGGAGAGAGCATATTTTTCTCTGGTGAGTCCCCAACTAGAGTATGGTTCCAGTGTATTGGACCCTCACCAGGATTACTTGATTCAGGAACTGGAAAAAATCCAAAGAAAAGCAGCTCGATTTGTTCTGGGCGATTTCCGACAAAAGAGTAGCGTTACAAAAATGTTGCAAAGTTTGGGCTGGGAAGACTTGGGAGAAAGGAGACGAGCTGCTCGTCTAAGAGGTATGTTCCGAGCTGTCAGTGGAGAGATCGCGTGGGAGGACTGCAGTAGACGAATAAGTTTGGGTGGTGTCTTTAAAAGTAGGAAAGATCACAACATGAAGATAAAGTTGAATTTCAAGAGGACAAATTGGGGCAAATATTTGTTTATAGGAAGGGGAGTTAGGGACTGGAATAACTTACCAAGGGAGATGTTCAATAAATTTCCAATTTCTTTGCAATCATTTAAGAAAAGGCTAGGAAAACAACAGATAGGGAATCTGCACTGAAAGCTATACAGTTTGCCATTGGAATGTCATATCTTTTCAGAACATCCAGGAGCAAATTAGCAAAATTAACACCAGTAGAGTTACCTTCCAAATTTTCCATGGATAGCAAATAACTTTCAATTTTTCTCAATTATATGTTGAAAAACAACACGATGACAGGATAGATCTTACTATCATTATCACTGTTACCATCAGCTGAGATCAAAACAGGCTCAGTCCTTAATGTTTGTATCACCTTACTATCTGCATCATGGTCTATTTCATAAATTCTGGCAGATATTTTTTTCTAGCTCATGCATACTCCTTTGCAATGTCTGAATCTGGGTACATCTTTTTGAGCATGGCCCTATGTGATCAAAACTAGACAATGCAAGGTTGTGTTAGAAAATGAACGCCGTGAACAAACAGTCTGCTCAAGTGATTGTATCATTTTCCTTCCCGCCTATAAAAAAAATTACGGAATCATATGTTCCTCTTGAGACAGCTAGCACTAACTTTGTATTTTTATGTAATACTGTGAGGTACAATATCAGTCTTCCCTCCATGCGTGATATGTATATCACATCAACACACGGAACAAAAAGCATAATAGTTTCCTGTAAAATTAATGGAAAATGAATTTTAAAGGTATCTTTGAACACTTGGAGATAACTTTTGTTATGTTTTGTGGCCATAATGTGAAGAGAAAATATTGGAAACTGTCACTGACAATTCTCTGAAATACATTCAAGTCATTAAAATTATGAACAAAGAATGAACACAAATGGGTACGCAAAACTACCACATACAAAACAGATCAATATGCCTCATAAATTGTTAACATAGACTTCGACAGGGGGGAAAAGTGCAGAACCATAAGATAAAAACGTGGCCTACATCTCGAACAAAACTACGCACAGAAACAATGTTAACAACGAGCGAACCACACAATAACGAACTCATTTTTTCGTCCGATTAACGCCGTCACTAGCGCGAGCTAGCTTCTCTCTCTTGCAGGACGATTGCCGCCTGGAATTACCAAAGCACACACACACTGCTGTGGTGAGCAGGAAACATGATACACGAAGATGAGGGACGACACAGTTGCCAAATAAAGCATCTAAAAAAAAAAACTTGAAAATGAGGTTGCGTAAATTACATAAGCTCATAAGAATATATCCTAGGGGAAGAGTATTGACTGTACTGGAGGTTATATTGGTCAAAAATAGGAAGTAAAAATAAATCGGAAAGGTTGGGAGGTATGGCCTTTCTAAGTAGAAAGCTGAGGAAGCATGAGAGGAAGTACTCAGTAACAGAACAAGAGATGCTATCTTTCATTTATGCATTGAAATACAGCAGAACCTCGATAATTCGAAATCGGTTAATTCAAAATCTCGCCTAATTCGAAGAAGCTCTCGTTCCCGAAAACATGAGATACAGTTTTGCATGTTATTTAAATTGTTTAATTCGAAATACGGATAATTCGTAATTCGAAGTACAATGTCGGCTCCATTACCGAAATTCAAACTTTTAATTCGAAACTGCTTTTACATTTTAAAACAATAGTATGTTACAGAGTAATTTCAACTCTAAATTTATCCGCTCCGCGTTCCGGAACGTGGAAGGGTAGCTTTCCGCACTTACACTCACTTCGGTGGGTCTACAATGCGCTTCACGATTGCTAAGTTGAATGAAATCGGAATTCTTTCGTATTCAACCTTTTAAGGAATGCCGTAATATCACGCAACAGGCAGTGTGCAGAAAAACAGAATCCGCAAACACTGGTGATGCTGACAGTTGACGAAAAAACGTAGCTCATATAATAAATTCGTAGGCACCGAACAATATTGTCACTGCCGGTGAAACTGCATTGCTTTATTTTAATACAAGCCCAAACGGTCTTATGGTTTTAAATGGGCCATAGTAGTGCGTTGCAATGCACAGGGGATGGAAGCGAGAAACTCTATCCCCTTGTCATAGGAAAGTTCGATAAACCACAATGTTTTAAGGGCGTCGGGCACTTTCCATGCCAGTATAAAGCATCTAAAAATGCAAACAGTACAGAAATCCAAAAAAAAAATAATGCATTTGCACAAGGGGACCGGCATAATTTATCCTCGTCTTTGAATTGTGTGATTTTTTTTCTTTCATTGTGTGAGGTTATGTTTGTCAGTGAATTATCCAAGTGCATTATTTGAACACTGTAAATGCACCTTGTTGGATACATTTCGGAAATAGTTTTTTCCAAGGCATTTGAAAGGTTTCAACTGTGAATCGAGGTGATTGCATGTATTAATGGGTCTTAGAATACTTCGTGACGCGGGAAGTGTTTACATTTATGAAGTACGAGAGAAGTGCCATGGCGGGAAATCGTACAAGGATAGAGTCATAGAAAAGTTCGATTTTAAGGGCATCGGGTACTTCCTTTGTAAATACAAGGCATCTACAATGCATACAGTATAGTAATCCAATTAATAAAGCACTTGCACATAGGAGCCAGCATAGACTTCTCCTCGTCTTTGAATCGTGCTTTTTTTTTTTCTTTTTTTCCCCCTTTCTTTCATTGCGTGAGGTTATGTTTACCAGTGAGATATCAGAGTGCATTACTTGAATACTGTAAATGCACCTTCTTGGAGTTCTTTTTTCATGGCATTTGAAGGGTATAAACTGTTGTGAATCAAGGTTAACTGCATGCAGTAATGGGCCATAGAATATTTTGTAACGCGGCAAGGGTTGGTACTTCTGAATTGAGAATTAGCGGTTAATTCGAAATCACATAATTCGAAGTCCGATTTTTGAGTCCCAACAACTTTGAATTAACGAGGTTTTACTGTACTGCCAAAACTTAATTTATGGATTCCCTATAATAATCTGAACAGATCACTGTGCAGTGACATTTATGCTTTGAACTACGATGGCCAGTGAGTGTGTGTCCAGATGGACATGGCTTGTCCAGCAGTTTGATCTACGAATGGAGCTCTGTTCAAGAATATCTAGTGTACTTGCAGACTCCCTTAACTATCCGAATGCTAAACCATCAGTTTAAATTATTTAGAACTGATCCATGAAGATCAGGATCTTATCTGAAGGCTGGGATATTTCAAACAAGCACAAAGAAGAGACTGAAGATTTAGACCAATATTTATTGAATAAATTATTGCCCAGTGATCCTAATTATGAGTGTATTGATAGCAAATCACAGAACTACAGATATCTGGACTGAACTCTATAAATTTATAGCTCCGAATGCACAGAATTAAGGGCTGTAGTACATACACCGAATTATTGGAAACAAAGTTGATAAAGTTGTGTCTACAATTCTGGGAAGGACTTAAAACATCTGTTTGAGGTTTTCTTACTAATATGAGATGCATGTCAGGGGGGAAAACCAAGTTCTTACTTATTACAGCAGATACCAATTACATTACCTCCATCTAAACTACGTGAACTGTACGCCATGGACCTATTACGACCTCTAAAAGTGGTAACAAACCTGTCATAGTCACCACTGATGTATTTTCAAAATACATAACACACAATCCGATTCAGAAAGCAAATTACAAATCAGTCTTTTGGCTAATAAGTAGTAATGTGATAACGCACATGGGTAAACCTAAATTCTTATTAACCGACAATGAATCATAAATTACTCGACTGGAATTTTGACATGCTATAGAACAGCTGGAGATTAAGCATGAATTAAATTCTGTCTGTCACCCTGCCAGTAACCCTGGTGAATGCGTGATGCAGGAGATTGCAAAATTCTGCCATATTTATTGTAAAGATCAACAGTGGAAGTAGACAGATGTGCTACTCATAATGGTGGAATCATATTATTCTACATCTACATTCGCCGAGGCCAACGCGTGAAGAGAACGTACAACAGACAGTTAAATGTTTGAGAAATCATACAGAACGACTGGGAAGAGTGCAGAACAAGCAATTTCACAGTACATTAGAACTAGACAAACTGGTATTAGTCCGTACACCAGCTGTGTCGATCCTACAACCCGATATTACGCCACGTTCTCACCATTGTTCATTGAGCAACATCAGATATATAAAGTATTGGGAAACAACTCATATCGGGTCCAGAGCTTAGATAAGACCTATAAAGCAGTTTATAACTCTGCCAATCTGAAGGTATTTCATGAACTATTGAATCAGAATAATACATGTATCAGGCAAGTCAATGCTATTACCGTACTTGATGAATCATCTGAGAAGTTGCAGGGAAACCTGACCTACAGTGAGGGTTCAACCTAGGCTAACTTGGATTTGCAAGATACTTGTAAGGAATGTCAAGAAATGCAAGTGGAGTTACTCAAACAACTACGAATGTTATGCGCATTAGTAGAAGCCGAGAATTAAAGGTTATGCCAAAAGCAATAACAATTATTAAAGGAGCAATAGCGTGTGATATTGTTGTAGTGAACTGTTTGATCTGGTTACGGAAAGATTCATATGAATTAAATTGCAGTAAAGATTCAACCTACCGCTTCAATCTTTAACCAATCAGTTGAAATTGCGACCCCATCAAATAAACAGCATAAATTGTGATTGGAATTGTTGGGCCAACAAAATTACAGTATATTCCAGTCAGGCAAGAATATCATGTGTTGCTGATTTTATTGCGGTAACCTTGACCATCCAATGAGTACAGATGTAACATTTTCTCACTGTTGATACACTTTCTTCTCCTTGTCAGCACTCTAGTGAGGGGAGAATTTTAGGATGTGACTATGCTGGGAAATTTCAAGGCTAAAATGAGGACAGCGTGTGGCAATCTGGAATTTTCTTACCACCCAGGACATGAACCAATAAACTTCAGAATACGATCTTAATGCATCCAATAGGACATTTCTACTTTCTACTTTCGAGACACCTCCTGGAATGTGAACACATATCAACAATGAATAACACAGCATGTTCTACCCTACTTTGTGCATACCTGCCAACTTTACAAAACCAAAACTCAGGAGAATTTGATATGAAAATCAGGAAAAATCAGGAGAAATAAAGAGATACAATTGGTCAAAACTGCTTATTCTACATGTCTTGGGCAATACGTACATTATCTTAGCAAGCTCCATGCATCATGTCATCAAGTCGATAGATAAAGTTGAAATTCAAGAGGACAAATTGGGGCAAATATTCGTTTATAGGAAGGGGAGTTAGGTATTGGAATAACTTACCATGGGAGATGTTCAATAAATTTCCAAAATCGTATAAGAAAGAGAAGCTTATTTAGATGAATGAAAGTTTAAGATGGGGGAAGACAAACGTGTGAAGTAAGATATATGTATAGGGCTCACATTGTGCAGCGTGCCTTGCAACTTGTCATGTTGAGAGGAGGAGTGAACAGGAGCGTGTGTGTTAGCACAAACTGGTCTTATAGGATTTGTAATCCCTATTGGACTGGGAACAACAGCGACCCAACCAACTAAGCCCTACTTGTATAATCCCACTATCTCATAATTGTGCTGGTAATACTAAGATTATGAAGAACCTGCTTATAACAACTGTTCTTCCTCATGTTCACTTGAAGAACATGATTTTAACATGCTCATCAAGATTTTAATTTGTACATCTGACTTTTAACTTCATATTTAACCACATCTTGGTTCCATTGCCAGTGATTTTAATTGCACAAAACCACACAAGGCAATTATTATGCTATAACTCATTGTAAGAGAACAAGTGCTACATATTTCATATTATTTTAACCTAGTATGTGATTTTATAACATGTGTTGTGTCGTTTACATACATCATAAAGACAATTCTAGTATGTTCTTTTGCATGGTTGTAATTTTAGGCTGATGATGACACCATATATAGGTGTCGAAACCGGTACCTTAAATAAAATATGTTGTAAATAACATTCCTGTAAAACATGCATTGTATTGAAAAGGTTGAACTTTCATCCAAAATTTTAACATTGTGATCTCAGTTCAATACAGAGCAAAATGAATTTTTTAACTTTAGATCTAGAGAAAGCATATGACATGGTACCGAGCGAAAAGATGTTCGCCATACTGGGGGACTATGGAATTAAATGTAGATTATTAAAATCAATCAAATGCATTTATGTTGACAATTGGGCTTCAGTGAGAATTGATGGTAGAATGAGTTCTTGGTTCAGGGTACTCAGAGGTTAGACAAGGCTGTAATCCTTCACCCTTGCTGTTCATAGTTTACATGGATCATCTTCTGAAAGGTATAAAGTGGCAGGGAGGGATTCAGTTAGGTGGAAATGTAGTAAGCAGTCTGGCCTATGCTGATGACTTGGTCTAAATGACAGATTGTGCCGAAAGCCTGCAGTTCTAATATCTTGAAACTTGAAAATAGGTGCAATGAGTATGGTATGAAAATTAGCCTCTCGAAGACTAAATTGATGTTAGTAGGTAAGAAATTCAACAGAATTGAATGTCATATTGGTGATACAAAGCTGGAACAGGTAGATACTTTCAAGTATTTAGGTTGTGTGTTCTTTTACTAGTTGCTTTACGTCGCACCGACACAGATAGGTCTTATGGCGGCGATGGGACAGGGAAGGGCTAGAAGTGGGAAAGAACCGGCTGTGGCCTTAATTAAGGTACAGCCCCAGCATTTGCCTGGTGTGAAACTGGGAAACCACGGAAAACCATTTTCAGGGCTGACGACAGTGGTGTTCGAACCTACTATCTCCCAAATACTGGATACTGGCCGCACTTAAGCGACTGCAGCTATCGAGCTCGGTGTTGTGTGTTCTCCCAGGATGGTAATATAGTAAGGGAGATCAAATCAAGGTGTAGTAAAGCTAATGCAGTAAGCTCGCAGTTGCGATCAACAGTGTTCTGTAAGAAGGAAGTCAGCTCTCGGACGAAACTATCTTTACATTGGTCTGTTTTCAGACCAACTTTGCTTTACAGGAGCGAAAGCTGGGTGGACTCAGGATATCTTATTCATAAGTTAGAAGTAACCGACATAAAAGTTGTGAGAATGATTGCTGGTACAAACAGGTGGGAACAATGGCAGGAAGGTACTTGGAATGAGGAGATAAAGGCTAAGATAGCAATGAACTCAATGGATGAAGCTGCACGCATACACCGGCTTCAGCGGTGGGGTCATGTGAGGCGAATGGAGGATGGGTTACCTAGGAGAATAACGGACTTTCTTATGGAGGCTAAGAGAAGTACAGGGAAACCAAGTTGATGATGGTTAGACTCAGTTTCTAACGATTTAAAGATAAGATGTATAGAACTAAATGAGGCCACAGCACTAGTCGCAAATGGAGGATTGTGGCGACATTTAGTAAATTCACAGAGGCTTGCAGACTGAATGCTGAAAAGCATAACAGTCTATAATGATAATGTATGTATGAGAGGAGTGAAAGAAGAAAAGGTGAAGTGTTGGGAAATATTCACCCAGAAAATACAGCAAGATAACAAAGGGAATCAAAAACTGTTATACGGTATGGGTTGTTGAAAAGTAAGAGGTCTGATAGAGAAAACAAAGCAATTAAAACAGAAGATTGGGATCATTGACATGGAAGGCATCAGGGAAGAGATGAAGAATTATTTTAAAAGCTTACTGAATGGGGAAAATGAACAACAGACAATGAAGTCACTGAAGTAGAGGAAGAACAGTATCCAATTTCTTGGGCAGAAACTGAAAATGCTCTAAAACTGATGAAAGGTGGGAAGGTGGCAGGAGTAGATGAGCCGACACCAGATATGATTAAGGCAGCTGGAATCCATGGAATGCAATGGTTACATCAGATACTGGGGATGATATGGAAAGACAATAATATGCTGGATGAATGGAAAAAAAGGGAATTATAATACCATTGTTCAAGAAAGGAAGTAAAAAGATGTGCATCAGCTACCGAGGAATCACACTATTATCACACTGCCTTAAGATAATGGAAAATATCATAGAAAGAGACTAAGGAAAATCCTAGAACCCCAATTTGAGGAACAAAAGCATGGATTCAGAAGTAATAGAGGAACGATAGACCCCATTTTTTCCCTCCGTCAGTTATGGAGAAATATTGGGAGAAAGAAAGGACTTGATAGTAGTGTTCTAGATTTGGAAAAGGCATATGACAGTGTACCACAGCATAAAAAATGGGAATGCTTGAGGAAACAAAATGTTCCTTATTCGTTAATTAAAAAAGTTCAGGTACTGTATGAAAGTTGTGAGAGCAGTGTACAAGTAGGAGGTGGAAGATCAAAATGGTTTAAGACAAAGAGAGGTGTTCAGCAAGGCAGTTTGCCTTCCCTGTTACTCTTCATTACACTTATGGACATAATTATGAAAGAAATCAAGGGATTAGAGAATGAAGATCTCAATGTTTTTGTTTTTGCTGATGATATTGCCATTTGGGGAGAGACTGAAATGGAAGTTCAGAGGAGATTGGATTACTGGAATGCAAAATTTAAAGAAATCAAGTTGACTGTGATTAAGAGCAAGTCAGTGGCAATGCAGATGAGCAGGACGCCCACACCTTGTAACATCATACTGGAGGGAGAGAAGGTTGAAAGTGTGAAAAGTTTCAAATATCTGGGTAGTGTCATATCATGTGATGGAAGTGCCAAACTAGAAGTATTAAACAGAGTAGCAAAAGGATCCAGCTTCTTCCACCAAGTACGAAACTTAATCTGGGATAAGGGAGTCCCTCTAAGAGCTAAAAAGACAATGTATAAAACCTATCTCCTGCCAATCATGATGTATAGTCTGGAGACCTGTGTCATAAATAAGAGAGAAGTGAGTCAAATGCAAGCATGTGAAATGAAGTTCCTTAGGTCAGCTGTACACAAAACCAGGAGAGACAGGGTCAAGAATGAATATGTAAGCAGAAACCTGCAGGTGAACTTGACCGTGGAGGAAATGATAGGTGGTACGATATTGAAGTGGTTAGGTCATGTGAAACGAATGTATCCAACTTGAACTCCACACAAGTATCTGGAGATGGAGGTGCCCGGAAGAAGACCTATCGGATGGCCTAGAAAGAAATGGACAGACCAGGTTAATGAATATCTCGAGAGGAGAGGAATAATATGGAATGCAGTGGAGAGGGAAAAATTATACCAGGACAGAATTCAGTGGAGGCATATCGTTCACATTCTTACCCGGCTTGCTGGAAGGAAATCCTGATAATGATGATGATGTACCAGTGATCATTCTTGCCACTTTCATGTCCCTAACTTCCAACTTATGAATAAGATATCCGGAGTCCATCCAACCTTCACTCCTGTACAGCAAAGCTGGTATGAAAACGGACTGGTGTAAACATAGTTTAATCTGGGAGCTGACTTCCTTCTTGCAGAATACTGTTGATCGCAACTGCGAGCTCACTGCATTAGTTTTCCTGCACTTTGATTCAATCTTAATTATTATACTACCATCCTGGGAGAATACACATGTCGTAATATTGGACTGAGAACACAATTCTTCAAAAAACTATTTTTTTCTAGGTTGCTACTTTGAGATTTTTCATATTTTGAGATTTCTCAACTTTTTTTAAAATAATGAAGAGCCTCATAACAATGCCTGTTTGTACAAAGTACAATGTGTAATCAAACATTTTAGAGAGGAATATAAGGAACATTTTTCTATCCCTATGAAAACTTGTGCTTCGATGAAAGACTTATTTTATTCAAGGGCAGACTAAAAATTGAGGTATATATTCCTGCTAAAAGTAGCCGCTTCAGAATCAAGACGTTTGTTATTTGTTTGTTTGTTATTTGTGTTGTTTGAGATTTCCTTGTTTATTGCAGCTCAGCTATGGGCATAAAGAAATATGACACAGGCATCTCAGGAGAGACAGTGGCTACATTGATGGAGCCATATTTATGGAAATGACACCCTCTTTGCGACAACTGGTACACAAGCATCACCTTGTTTTGTTGGCTATACGACAGGGCAACCAATGCTTTTGGCACAGTGAGGCATAGTAGAAAAGAATGCCTACAATGGCGGAAAAGCTGAAGAAAGGGGAGCTCACTTTCCACTCTGTATCAGGACTACTGTTGGCAATAAAATGGTGTGACGAGAAAGAAGTTTGGGTGCTCTCAATGCTTCACCGTGCAGAAATGGTGGAAACCTCAAAACCACCGAGAAACAATTGAAAACTCCGTCAGTCGTAGATTACAACATATCAATTTGACCTATGAATAGAAGTGATATGGTAATGAAGACTGTGTAAGGCATAAGAAAATCTTCTGACTGGTACTGCAAACTGTTTATTCAAATAATAGATAGGGCACTTTTCAACTCCTCTTGCCTCTACAGAATTGTTGATGGTTATGAATTTCATGTTTTTGGTCCGTATTGAACAATATATAAGTAATAATAATAATAATAATAACTTAAATGTTTCCACCTTTTCAATACAATATATTCACAAGATTACAAAATTATACGGTACTAGTTTCGACCCATCTAGGGGTCATCATCAGCCGTATTGGAGCAAAGATCATTTGTGGCGAAATCCTAAGACAATATTATTTTAAAGAATAACAAGTGAAATGAGATGTTATGGTAATAGTTAATAATACAAGGAATATACATAATAAGAGGTTTTTAACAAAGAATAAAGTATAAATGGGGTGTTGTAAAAATTATAATCATGGAAATCAGTAAGTTCTTGTATTGAAATGAAATATGGCTTAGGAAGAGGGCTTAAGGTGGGGCTGAAGGGTGCGGGAGAAAGTGTAATTGTCTTGGAAAAGTACCTTTGATTAAATTTAGGATTGAGTTTAGGTTGGCTGCATTATTGTTTCTGAGGAAAGTGATAAATAGATCGAAGAGTATGTTGGGTTTCTCTGAGATTTCATTGAGATTGTGACTGGCATTAAAGTATTGGTCTAGGTGTATGTAGTAATTTTCCATTATGTTCAGTAAAGGGCCCTTGTTTGCTAATACGAGGATGTCCATGTCTTGTTCAATATTGGTGAAATTATGGTTATAATCTTGCATGTGTTGGCCGATGGCTGAAAACTTGTTGTATTTTATTGCGTTAGTGTGCTCGTGGTATCTGATAATGAAGTTTCTCCCGGTTTGCCCGATGTAGGTTTTTTTACAGGTGGTACATTTGATCCTATAAACTCCTGATTTTAAAAAACTGCTGGTCTTGTTGATGTGTGAAGTATTGTATAAAACATTCATGTTCTTATTGTTGGTTTTGAAGGCTATTTTAACGCCTTGTTTCTTAAAGATGTTGGTTAACTTGTAGATATCATTGTTGAACGTGAAGGTGGAAAATGTTAGAGGTTTGGTTATTTCTTTTTTGAGGGTAGTTTTTGGGCGATGTTTGTGTTTATTGATTATTCTTTCTATAAAATGATTGCTGAAGCCGTTGAATTTTGCGATTCCGCGGATTGTGTTGAGTTCGTTTTTTAGATCTTTATTGGACATAGGTATGCTGAAGGCTCGGTGAACTAGGCTGTTGTATGTGGCTCGTTTGTGGGACTGGGGGTGCACTGAATCTTGGCGAATGGTGGAGGCTGTTTGAGTGGGTTTTCTGAAAATTTTATAACTGAAAGAATCTGAGTTTCTAGTGATGGTTAAATCTAGAAAGTTGATTTTTTGATTTGATTCGGATTCTAGTGTGAATTTGATATGAGGATCAATATTGTTGAGTCTTAAGAGGGTGGTGGGTGCGTTAATTGATTTCTCATTCATGATTACAAAGACATCGTCGACATATCTGGCCCAAAAGAGAATGTTTTCGAATTCGTTGTCAATTTTGGTGTATTCGAGGAAGTCCAGGTATATTTCTGCTAAGATACCTGAGGCCGGTGACCCCATTGCCAAACCATTTTGTTGATATATGACATTGTCAAAAGTGAAGAAGTTATTGTCGATGATAAGTTTTAATATTGTGATAAAGTCTTGTATCTCTAGTTTGCTTAAGTGGCTGTTTTTGTTTAAATTGTTTATAATTATCGGAATTAATTTTGATACTTGTATGCTTGGGTACATGTTTACAATATCGAAAGAGTGGATGGAGTGATCCGGTTGCAAATTGAACTTGTTTAGTTTTTCTACTAGCTCAGATGTGTTTTTAATAGACTATTAATAGACTATTAAAAACACATCTGAGCTAGTAGAAAAACTAAACAAGTTCAATTTGCAACCGGATCACTCCATCCACTCTTTCGATATTGTAAACATGTACCCAAGCATACAAGTATCAAAATTAATTCCGATAATTATAAACAATTTAAACAAAAACAGCCACTTAAGCAAACTAGAGATACAAGACTTTATCACAATATTAAAACTTATCATCGACAATAACTTCTTCACTTTTGACAATGTCATATATCAACAAAATGGTTTGGCAATGGGGTCACCGGCCTCAGGTATCTTAGCAGAAATATACCTGGACTTCCTCGAATACACCAAAATTGACAACGAATTCGAAAACATTCTCTTTTGGGCCAGATATGTCGACGATGTCTTTGTAATCATGAATGAGAAATCAATTAACGCACCCACCACCCTCTTAAGACTCAACAATATTGATCCTCATATCAAATTCACACTAGAATCCGAATCAAATCAAAAAATCAACTTTCTAGATTTAACCATCACTAGAAACTCAGATTCTTTCAGTTATAAAATTTTCAGAAAACCCACTCAAACAGCCTCCACCATTCGCCAAGATTCAGTGCACCCCCAGTCCCACAAACGAGCCACATACAACAGCCTAGTTCACCGAGCCTTCAGCATACCTATGTCCAATAAAGATCTAAAAAACGAACTCAACACAATCCGCGGAATCGCAAAATTCAACGGCTTCAGCAATCATTTTATAGAAAGAATAATCAATAAACACAAACATCGCCCAAAAACTACCCTCAAAAAAGAAATAACCAAACCTCTAACATTTTCCACCTTCACGTTCAACAATGATATCTACAAGTTAACCAACATCTTTAAGAAACAAGGCGTTAAAATAGCCTTCAAAACCAACAATAAGAACATGAATGTTTTATACAATACTTCACACATCAACAAGACCAGCAGTTTTTTAAAATCAGGAGTTTATAGGATCAAATGTACCACCTGTAAAAAAACCTACATCGGGCAAACCGGGAGAAACTTCATTATCAGATACCACGAGCACACTAACGCAATAAAATACAACAAGTTTTCAGCCATCGGCCAACACATGCAAGATTATAACCATAATTTCACCAATATTGAACAAGACATGGACATCCTCGTATTAGCAAACAAGGGCCCTTTACTGAACATAATGGAAAATTACTACATACACCTAGACCAATACTTTAATGCCAGTCACAATCTCAATGAAATCTCAGAGAAACCCAACATACTCTTCGATCTATTTATCACTTTCCTCAGAAACAATAATGCAGCCAACCTAAACTCAATCCTAAATTTAATCAAAGGTACTTTTCCAAGACAATTACACTTTCTCCCGCACCCTTCAGCCCCACCTTAAGCCCTCTTCCTAAGCCATATTTCATTTCAATACAAGAACTTACTGATTTCCATGATTATAATTTTTACAACACCCCATTTATACTTTATTCTTTGTTAAAAACCTCTTATTATGTATATTCCTTGTATTATTAACTATTACCATAACATCTCATTTCACTTGTTATTCTTTAAAATAATATTGTCTTAGGATTTCGCCACAAATGATCTTTGCTCCAATACGGCTGATGATGACCCCTAGATGGGTCGAAACTAGTACCGTATAATTTTGTAATCTTGTGAATATATTGTATTGAAAAGGTGGAAACATTTAAGTTATTATTATTATTATTACTTCTACAGAATTGTGAAGAAAATAAGTTGTGCCAAGTTTCAAATGGGGGTCATTCAGGAAATACTTGAAAAAATACAGTGTTGGAAAAAGATGATCCAGTGGACGAAAGAGATCTAATCTTCCCTTGAGACTGACAGCAGGACCTCTCTTCCTGACCAGTGGAGTACGTACAGAACTTGCACCGTCTGCAAAGCACAGAATAAGAGGAAGCAGACGAAAATATGTTGTAAGTAGGGTTCAGAAGTTAATGACTTAAAGAAATACAAAATAAGCAAGCAAATATGCCCTAAAAATGATAAAATATGACATATGGGGATAGGTAGCAAGTATTACTAACATTAAACGTCTGAAGAACCAAAATGTGACGAGTGATAATACACCACATATTTAATCATACAAATTGACAGAGCGCTACAGTACATTAAAACTTTAAACATTCATTCACCATCATAGATTTGAGGTGCAGTTCTCACTCTGTTTTCCTAACAAAACGACCAAGAAACCTTCTTCTAGGCCAGCATTCGACGTCAACATCCACGTGCATCCTCAGCCTGTTGAAAAGAGATCTCCTTCGAAGGTCGCTCAGTATTTTGTACTGGGAGAAGCTCTTTCTACACCACCGGAGCGTATTTAAACATACTTCACTGCTGCTTAACTGCATGTCGACTTTGCTTAAGCCAGATCCACTACTCTCTAAAATGACACTAAATTTGCACATTGTTGCACATCCCTCATTTGCACCCGGCAGCGCACAGAGTTTGTTTCTCATTGCAACTGACAGTCTACTTCTAGCTTGTTCTTGCTAATTGCTTTATGTCGCACCGACACAGGTCTTATGGCGACGATGGGACAGGAAAGGCCTAGGAATGGGAAGGAAGCGGCCGTGGCCTTAATTAAGGTACAGCCCCAGCATTCGCCTGGTGTGGAAATGGGAAACCATAGAAAACCATCTTCAGGGCTGCCGACAGTGGGGTTTGAGTCCACTATCTCCCAGATGCGAACTTTCAGCTGCGCGCCCCTAACCGCGCGGCCAACTCGCCCGGTTTGCTTGTTCTACTTTGGATACCATATCCCTTACTATTCTCAAACTCTCACATAATTCTAAACCAGCAATTTCTACAGGTAACTGGTATAGAACAGATTTGAAATCACTGAAAGTTCTACATAATATTAGAAATTTGTTAGAAGCATAATATTTAACGCCTACTAAAGTTCTTTATGATCAGACTAGGATACTACCTATGGAGTTAGGGATTAAGTCCAATGCCGCTGTTTACATTTTCAAAAACGCTAACAAAATTCATAACAATCTCATCATGCAATA
The DNA here is from genome assembly GCF_040414725.1 of Anabrus simplex. NCBI lineage: Eukaryota > Metazoa > Arthropoda > Insecta > Orthoptera > Tettigoniidae > Anabrus > Anabrus simplex. Next base: position 511,720,864 of record NC_090266.1, on the reverse strand, counting down.
TAAGAGATATACATCAGCATGACACAAGCAAAAATCTGAATATTCATACCTGTCAATCAGGTACAGTAATGAATGGAACAAAAATTCCAAAGAATTATTTGTCTAAAATATATATAGAACTACCTCATGAAATAAAATAATTTCAACTATTACAATATTTCTGTAAATTACTATGTAAAAGCATGTAAACATTTTTTGTGTTTAGTTAGGCTATAATTTAGTTTCTTTGAATTTTATTCTAGTTTTTGTTTAGATTGTTATTTGTATTACTGTAGTAGTTTCAATTTTAAATTCCATAGTACATTACTCATTTATCACACATCTTGAATGTTGTCTTTTGAATATCATGCATATGTCCTATGTATACAGCCCCATAAAGTGAACTTTGCTCACTGGGGCCTTTCATGAATGAATGAATAAATAATTAAATAAATAATAGGTGAGAGCATTCTCGACAGATCTCTTTAATATGAAGTAACACAGACTACTGTCAAAAGCAGAAACAATTTCTCGCACAGTTTCGTAGTGTTCTTAGTAGTACTCCACTGCGTTACGCCATACTCCCCATCGTGTGAGCACTGGCCGAGAAGAAAGAGGAAGTGAAGGTACGTGATCTTTGAAATTTGCCACCTCAGTGGAGCCTTCACAAATATTTTCTTAACGTCTGATATTAACAGGTCAACATCAGAAAAATTCTGCCTATCTCTTCAGCAACTTTGTGCAACCCTTGGACAAGACAAATTAAATGGACCATTTTTGGGTAGAATACTTGAAGTAGCCTTGCTGCTTTCACCATATATGGTGCAGCATTGTCACTAACAACAAGACACATTTTTGCTTAATTTCACCATCCCACAAAAGCTTCATTGCATTGACAAAAAGTAGTGCAATTGTGGAATGGTTAGCGGCATCTGCAGCCTCTGAATGAATTAGATTTACAATGCCTGGACGATCCACGAGAAGCGTGCTAGTTATAACTTTCGTAACATACCTCCCACAAACATCGGTTGTTTCATCAACGAATGCCCAGATGCTACTGTTGTCTATACTAATTTTAATTTTTCAAAACGCATCTTCATAACAGGAGAGCAAATAACTTTTTAGCAGTGTTGCCTTGTCTGAGATCGACTGCATTGTGTATTTAGCTTATTTTCGGAAGTTTGTTCACTTTATTAAGCGAAGGTCTTTTGAGAAATCAAAATGTTTGGTAGAAGATGATTCCCTGTATCGAACAGAAAAAGCCTGCCTGCTCTGTTCAGGAGACTTTTGATTCACGCATCTTTTATGCTTAGCCGTAGTGCAGTCCTGTTGCACATTAAATTGCTTTACCGCTGCTACCTTAAATTCACACGCTTTATAAAAATGAATTGTTCCATCAGTACCGAAGTTCACTCAACCAAATTCTTTCACATAATTTCTTAATTTTACACCTTCACTGCACTTTACTTTTGGCATGATGGAATTCACTGCAGTACTACATGGGTGACAAATATATTGAAATTTGTTGGTAGTGAAAGGGAAAGGGAGTTGTAACTGGACCCAGCAAGAATAAACTGGGCCTGGGTGAGAGATAACATGGAATTTCCTTGTTTACTAATTGCTTCTAAGCCAAATATATCTACTGGAGTGATATCCTCAAAGGCAGAAACACACTATCGTCATGTTCCGCGAGCTCACATGTATCATCTCGCAATGTAACCTGTCCAGAAAGATGTGTTAGAAGGCATCCATATAGCAGCTTCTTCTTGGAATCAGTTCTTCTAAACCTGCTACCTGTCTGTTCTGGGGGGGAAAAAAAGATACATCTACTACACTATTTGGAAATTCTGTGTTTGAAACTAAACACAGATAATACGTACCTTTTTAACAACATCTCAGTTTAAACAAAAGTGCTGAAATAACCAAATATAAAAATGGCTGAAGTATGCATTTACATCAAATTGCTTTTAACGAGGAAATGACCCGCCATTCATACTTATTTTTCAGATTTCGGGTAAAATGAGTTCAGGTAAGAAACATTACTTTTTCTTAACTTCCAAACCTTAGCTGTAAGGAATGCAATACAAAATTAAATGCCTTTCTCTGCTTCAAAAGTTATCACACGCAGAAGAACTTCTTAAAAAAGAAAGTAAACTTATGACATGCAAATTAATGTAGGTAAACAGTTTGTAATTTGCAATTAATGTTTCTGTAAAATTGTAATATATACTGTAATTAATAGAATTGAAATGAACATAACCAAAGATAAAATTTATAATAATAATGATAATACTGTATCAAAAATGATGTCGGGTCAGAAGTTTTCTGCTACCGCATGTGACAGTAGACCAAGGCCTCTCAGGGTGCATGCATTGTACATGGTGCAAAAGACGACTTCGCTTGGTTGACCAGAGTGCAGACTCCCACTCATCGATTAGGAGGAATAGCGCTGTCTCTCTCTTTCCCCATGCATGTCTCGCTCGCTCTGCCTGTCTCCCTCTTCCTCACTTGCTCCGTAGTGCTCCAAATCCGATCCAAGTTGAGCCGAGCTTGGCCGAGTAGCCCAGAGACGAAACGATGGTCCGAAACAGAGCCGAGTGGGCCCGATGCACTGTGCACAAGAACTCTGTGCCTCAATTTGCACGCGTGAGATTTTGGGAGTATGAGAGGCCCTGCAGTAGATGGTACTACCTGCGACTGTCTGGCCAAGGGTTGGGCGGCCAATACCAAACCTGACAACCCATGAGAGAACCAACGGCTTCGGCCGGAGGAGTTCTCTCATCGGAGGCTTAATGAAGCCTTTGTGGAGGAAATACCTCATAAATTCACTAAAAAGACCTCAATGGCAGCAAAGGCGGAGAAGATGAACTTTGGTACGGTGGAGCTGGCGAAGGAGGCGATCTACTGTCCATCCTTATAAAGGGCAGAGGGCACGACTGTTCCACATATCAGTGGCGGTACCCTGGCAGCGTCTGTTCAACATGTTAGTGGCAGCTGATAAAATATACCTCAGGGCTAACAACCTTCAGAGTTAACAACCATCACCCACTAGGGTAACCCCACACATATATAATCGTTGGACTCAACATGAAGAGAAATATCAACAAAAATATTACCCCAGGTGGTAACCAATCCACCCCCAGTCATGATGGGGCAAGCAGGTCATCAGATTCTGGGAAGCCTATACCTTCATGTACTCCACTACTACTGCCCTCACATAAACCGCAACAGAAGAAGAAAAGGAATATTACTTACCTAGCTACAGTGAACACAAACTCCCTGTTAAATGTAGGAAAACTCAAACACACCCTTGATGTGTTGGATAAGTATAATATCAAGATAGAAGCATTACAAGAGACTCGGTTCACAGATGAAGATGCAATGGAAGCCCAAGGATACTGGATCTATAAAGGGAAACCAGATAAGAGGCAGATGAAGACAGTTCCACACCTGGGTACTGGCTTTGCTGTACACCACAGAATGATTGCCAATATATTAGAATTCATCTCACCCAATGGCAGAACCTCCTCACTATCCTTCAGGTTCTACAACAGAGCATACACCATAGTGAACTTCCATGCACCTACAAACGACACCAACAGGAAAGATCTGGAAGCAGTAGAGTACCACTGGAACACACTTGAAGAGACCCGAGACAAGATCCCAAACCATCAACACCACCATACTCATGGGCGACTTCAACGCACAAGTCAGTAAGGAGGAGAAATACCGCAAGATAGTAGACAGTTACCCAGCCCACAAAAGGACCAGTAGAAAAGGCAAGCGACTCATAGACATTTGTGACTAATACAACCTGGTCCTAAAATAAACTGTGTTCAAGCGATTGCCTAAGAAGGCCATGACCTGGAAGAGTCCAAATTGCATGCTGGGTGAATTTCAGTTAGACCATGTGGCTATTGACAGGAGATGCCACAGGGAAATACAGAACGTCAAGGTCTTGAGAGGAGCCAATCTCGACTCTGACCACTCTCTCTCCCTAGTAAAGACCAACCTACAGCCCTTGAGGTGACCACCCAAAACCCCAAAGGTCTTGAGGATACTTACGTTCAACATCTAACGGCTGAGTGGTGAGGACTGTGACTTTCGGACCACCCTTGAGAAGAATGCACAGAAACAAGGGTGGTCTACTCTGCAAAAGGTTCTACTGGATGCCGCTCAAGAAATAATCCCTGCTTCATCCAACAAAGGACCCCTGGTGGACGACAGAGTACGATCTGGCTATAGAGGATAGGCGCAGAGCCTGGATCAAGTGGAGCCAGTGCAAGGATGAACCCAACCATCAAGCTTTCACCGCCCAAAGAAAAACACTAGAGAGCATCATCCGTAAAACTAAGAGGAACTACAACAGGTCTCAAATACAACAGGCAGAAGAAGACTTCAGGAGAAACAATTCAAGAGATCTCTACAAGGGACTCAAGAAACAGTCTACCTCATACACAAACCCCACCCTACATCTCCGAGGTCCAGATGGGAAACTCCAAATGAACAACAGAGACTGCACCAACACCTTTGCAGAGTACTTCCAGAAACTCCTCAGCGCAGAGGAACCTAAAGAGAGAGACTGATCTTCACCAAACCCACTGTCAGGAACCAGGACTCTGCACCACCCAACAGGGAAGAAATAGAGGAGGATAATCAAAGGCATCAAGAACAACAATGCTCCAGGTGAAGATGGTATAGCTGCAGAGATGTGGAAGCATCTAGATGAACAGTTCCTGCACAGTATCACCCAGATCATCCAAGACATATGGAGAACAGAGGTCTTGCGAAAGGGATTGACCTCCGTTGTGATTCATCCACTACACAAGAAGGGAAGTAAGACCGACCTAAACAACTACAGAGGCATCTCCCTCTTGCTTGTAACCTACAAGATCTTCTCTACAACATTTGTATTAATTTCCATTGTTCTAAAATGCAAGCATCCAATATAAATTCTGAATTATCAGATCATCATGCTCAAATTTTACAACTAGAATTTGAGAATGCTAGCAAGCATTCAACCAAAATAAAGCAAGCACAATTAACTCGTTTTTTCTCTGCAGCTGCATGTGGCAGTTTCATTGATAGCCTTAAACTTCAGACCTGGACTCCAATAACATTCGGTCATAGCATTGACCAAAAGTATACAGTGAAACCTCGATTCTCCGTTTTTCGAGGGACCATGAAAATAAAACGTACAATACGGGAAAACGGAAAATCCGGGAATGAATGAAAACCATCAACAATTTGGCTAAACATCACAAAAATGAACTATGTATAATTATAATCTTACAAAACTCCTAAACCAAACCAAACTACAGCCCCAGTGGGACTTTGCCTGCCAAGCGACCGCTGCTCAGCCCGAAGGACTCCAGATTACGAGGTGCGCATGGTCAGTGCGACGAATCCTATCGGCCGATATTCCTGGCTCTGTAGATCGGGGCCGCCATCTCACCATTAGATAGCTCCACAATTAAAGGTAATCACGTAGGCTGAGTGGATCTGGAACCAGACTTATATCCAGGTAAAATTGTCTGACCTGGTCGCAATCGAACCCGGGCCTCTCGATGTGAGGCGGACATGTTAGACCACGAAACCGCATTAATTACCGGTACGCGAGTTCAAAATCTCGATACTTTATATTCAGTTTTACAAGGGAATCTTCGTCAGTTTCCCGTGAAAACTTCTTTCAGTTCAGCGACTTTGATTAGGCTAGCCAAACTCTTCGAAAAATCTAATAACGCCAAGCCCAACGACAATCGACCACAAGCAGTTTTTAATTCTCTCGTCTAATACAATAAAGCACATTAGATACGAAAGCACCCAAAATGAATGCGAAATCCGTTCATTTCTTAATCTTTCATTGTAATTTGGTCTCCGGTATACTGTTCGCAGTCAGTTTCTGGAAATCTCGTACCGCGCAAATTAGGCCTACGTCAACTTTTAAAGGTTATGTTAAACTCGAAAACATGGTTTTGAATGTAAGTATCGATTCTTAAAAGTTCTAGAATGCATTATATGCATTATATTCAATTCTGCGCGTCACAAATCCAATCAAATTGAAAAGATAAAAGAAATATCAAAACTTCAGAAATTACTGTTATTCGTGACCTTGAGGTCATCTGGAAAGCGCGCTCGCTGCACATGTCAGTACGAGTTTGACATTATACCAACCATTTAAAATGCAACGTGCGCAAATAAAACGACTGCGGTTTTTGGTATTTTAACACGAAAACGTAAAATTCCCAGTCTTACATTAGGACCTAAACAGTAATAGGCAATTCCAAGACCTCCCATGGCTTTCTTTTTTTTAAATTACATTTAGGTGCAACATGTGTTTTGGTCTCGCTAACATAATCATGAACGATAATATCAAAAATACTGAATTTGTGTTAAGAAGCAGTTTCGATTCCTGCCTGAAAGCCCAGTTACTCTGCAGTGCCCTGAGCAAAGTGCCAAAAACCTCTTCGGCAGTACGATCGAAAAAAGTAAAAATATAAACATCTAACCCTGGACATAATATGGACGTTTTATAAGTGCGAACATTTGACGAAACTCGTTCCGTCTTCAAGCAGAGCTGTCGAAATGCGCCGTGTCTCCTTGCAATTGTTGTCGCCATTCTCTGCTTTATGATTTTCCGAGATTCTCTAAACAATACCACCCGAATGTGATGCTAAGATGGTCCCTTATGCAAGTTCACCGCCGATCGCTTTTCCAGTACCGGTACAGTACTTGCTTTAATTATCGCAGTGACGGGGCGTTAACGCCAAGATCCATAAATATGCCATAGCCGTCCTTTTGTGAGATACAATTTATTAAAAAACGATTGATCGAGGATTTAGTGTTGATGGGAATGGAATTTCTGGACGGTTGATCCGGGAAATCGTTTCTTCGAGGAACGGATAATGCGGGACTTTTACAACGTGATTTAATTACGATGCTCGCGGGACCACGTAATTTGAACGCTATTCCGGGAAAACGTATTTTCCGGGAACGGATAATCGAGGTTCCACTGTAGAACCTTTTTAAGCATTTTTTAAACGGAATTTGAATTACATTTTCCAAAAAAAACTTGCTGTAATTAATCAATATTCCAAAAACCCATGGATCACGAAGGGTATACGGATTTCAAGTCAAAAATGTAAATTACTAAGTAGATTAGCACAACAGAGTTGTGACCAGGTTTTTTGTAAGTATGTTAAAAACTACAAATCAGTCTATCGAAGAGTTCTTAGGGTGGCTAAGATAATGCACAATAACAAGAAAGTTAAAGAGTCGTGCAATAAATCACGAACCATATGGAAGGTAATCAAGGGAGAAACCAACAGACATGTAGTTGGAAATAAGTTGCTGCCATAAAAAATGATAAGGGAATACAAATGAATGACCCTCATCATTTGGCTAATTATATAAATGATTTCTTTCTATCCCTACCATACAAACTTGAAAATGCAAATAAATCAGATGTATTACCAGAACTCCCAACCTTTGTGCAAAACTCTATGCAGTTAACTCCAGTAACAGAACTGGAAGTTTTTAAAATCATACAATCTTTGAAGAACAAAACTTCCACAGGTGTAGATAAAGTTCCCACAAAACTCATTAAAAATATGTGCTCCCTATCTGGTACAGCCTTTAACTTATCTCATCAATGAATCATTTTCTAGTGGTCAGTTTCCTAATCACCTAAAAATAGCTAAAGTTATCCCAGTCTTTAAAAGTGGAAACTTACACAATTTACATAAATACAGACCAATATCAATACTTACTGTTATTTCAAAAATATTTGAATGTGCTATGAAAGATCGGCTTACTAAATTTTTAATCAAATATAACTTGTTAAATAATGCACAACATGGGTTCAGAGCTGGCAGAAGTACTTTGTCTGCTTTATCACATTTTACACAGTTGGTCGTAAATGCTCTTGATAATGATGAAACTGTGATAGGACTATTTCTTGACCTTTCAAAGGCATTTGATACTGTTGATCATGAAATATTGTTGTACAAATTATATCAGATTGGAGTTAGAGGAATTGTTAATGACTGGTTTAGATCATACCTGAATTAACGATCCCAGTTTGTTGAAATTACACATTGTAAAAGTAAAGGGCATAATGAGACATATCAATCTCAGGTAAAAAGCATAGACTTAGGTATTCCGCAAGGTAGTATTTTGGGGCCTGTTCTTTTCTTGATCTATGTGAATGATCTTCCTCACAATAATCAAGTAGAAACAGCAGTTCTGTATGCTGACCACTGCTGATGATACAAACATAATTATTAATAATCCTGACCCTACGTCTATAGAAACTACAGCAAATACAGTCCTGTCTAGGTTAGAATCATGGTTCAGGAAAAACAAATTAACATTGAACTTTAAAAAGACCCAATACATGGAATTCAAGGCATCTAACTACCATGCAAAAAAAAAAAAAAAACACCTTATATTAAATGCAAATGCAATTGAAAATACGTTGACCACAAAATTTTTAGGTGTCCATATAGATGAAAAATTAATATGGGATTGTCATATTAAGAAAATAGGGAAGTCGCTGAGTTCTGTTTGTTTTGTCTTAAGGATTTTGTCTAATAGTTATAGTGAAGAATATGTTAGAATAGCATATTTTGGATATTTCCATTCAGTCATCATTTATGCTATTGGTCTCTGGGGCTGCTACAAATCAAATCTTGATGTTATTTTTCGAATACAGAAACGAGCTATCAGAATTATATTGAGACGTAACAGGTTAGATCATTGCAGACCATTATTTAAGAGACTAAGGATACTCCCAATACCAAGTATATACATCATGCAATGCATTCTACACGTGAAAAAAAATATTGATCACTTCAGAAAGAATTTTGACAATCACAATTACCAGACGCGAACAAGAAATAATATTTTTATCGAGCACAAGAGTAAAACCATTGCCTTGAGACATGTAGACTCTGTTGGAATCAGATTGTATAATTAGCTTCTAAATACGATTAAAGATATTAGTCCCATCAGTTCATTTACCACAGCTTTAAAAAAATCTCCTGCTGAGTAGCTGCTTCTACAGTACAGAAGAATACATGATGAAGTGCTGGTAATGATGCTACTACTTATTAACTTGTAATCTAGTATATAGCCTTAAAAATATGTTAATGTCACATTGACTATGTTCACATTATTAACACCACACCAATATATTTTTATTTTGTCTTGTAAATATTGGTTATTAATATTATTTAAAAAAATTAAGATGTGCTGTCCTAACATTGAGGTATGTGGTGTTTCTGTTTTTCTTCTTTTTCAAAATGTTCATTGTTGTGCATATATTATTGTTAGTATTAGGAAATCACTTGACAACTCCTATACTGTTGGCATATTTCAAAATATGTAATTGTACAGTCTATGGAAGCTAAATAAATGAATGAATGAATAACTAGAGTCACCGAACAGCTGGACTCCCAAATAGGTTAATACCAGGCTGGTTTCCATGTCAGTAGGTCCTGCACAAAACAGATACAAAACCTCGAGACCATCCTCACATACAGAGCTGAGGGGGACACCCCAGTATAGCCATTATGGTGGATTTTCAATAGGCATATGGTTCAGTAGATACATAGACCCTCTTTTCTACCCTGTGGGAACCAGGCCAAGATGAGAAGATCACCAGACTGGTCCAAGGTACCTTGACGAATACCACCTCCAAGGTCAAGTTCAGGGGTGAGCTGTCTGAGAGCTTTCTCATCCAGACAGAAGTCAGACAGGGAGATGGTCTCTCCTGCATCCTCTTCCACTGTGTACTAGAGAAGATCATGCGGGAATGAACTGCCACATTGTCATCAGAAGCATGACTGAAGCTTGGGTACAAGAAAGACAACCTCAGGGTACCCTGTCTAGCCTTTGCTGATGATCCCACCCTGCTGGCCAACAGCATGTAAGAGGTTACTCACCAACTACAGAGCGTCTACAGTATTGCAACAAAAACCAGCTTGAAGGTCAAACTAGAGAAGACGGAGTTTATCACTATTATCAAACAGGCTCCTTCTACAATCCCACTCGGAAACAACACTGAGGTAAGTTCCTTCAGTCAAGTACTTAGGAGAATGGATCTCAGCAATAAGCAAGAGCGAAGCCTTGGCCATAGACACCAGATGCATCAAGTTAGAGAGGGCCTATCATTCCTTATCATTATGACCAGCTCATGTAAAAATTACGATGTAATGCAACATTTTTACATGAGCTGGTCATAATATCACATACAAAATTTCACATCTTGAAGCTAATTCTGATTAAACTACATCAGGAACGTAATATTGAGGTCAAAAATTCTTTTTAAAATGGAAATTAATACAAATTTGGAATACTTTTCCACAACATTTTACAATGTAAAATACGTGTACAGCAATTGTAATTATATTTATTCTGCACTCATTCACAATAATTGCATATAAATTTTAAACTGTCTTCGAACTTAGCATCAAATAAGTCTTTTAAACTACCATTATTGTCAATACTGTACATGTGACGGTCTTGTTTTAAGTGAAAATTTCACCAACGTGTTCACTAGTGTAACATTTTAAAATTAATTTCATATTTTGTTAACGATAAGATCTTGTAAATGTTTTTTAATGTATTCACTCATGCAACATATTTTTATAATTTCCAACCAGACGTCTGGTAGAATTTTGAGGTATTGATGTGACTGATGATGCCCCACAGCAGGGGCGAAACATGTCTCAACAATTTTAACGATGTTTAACTAATACGTTAACATCTTGTACTGTATTGAATAGGTTGAAGTTAAAATAAATTTCTTATATTATATTAAGATTCTTTCAATACGGAGGAAATGATTTTCATTACTTGTAATACTTACGTTGTAAAACTGAAGTATGTTGTCCTTTTCTACTGTCTTCAAATATGCAACCTCAACCTTAGTTCGATCAAAATGGTACTGATGGGTCGATATTTCACCCCAATACCATGCTGTCAGGTGCTCCATCACTTTAGGCCTCTCCAGGAGCTGTGAAGCCAGAGACTCTTTAATTCTATTGAAGGCCTCCTTAGGTAATTCTTCAAGGTAGTTCTAAATCAAACAAACAAACAGCAATTTAAAATTAGAGAAGAAAAAACAAGAGACTTAAAATTTATTGACGACATGCATGAACAAGTATCAAGAGCAGTAATATTCATATTCAATAAGAATGTAAATAATGTCAAATCTTTCAATATATTTAATAGGGTAAATTGGTCCACCTATTCAATACATACATACAATGCCAAATTTTCATGAATGTTATATTCTAATTGAAACTACTGATTTTCGGTACTAGTTTAGACCCTTAGCGTCATTTTCAGCCGTAAATAGTCATTGGTATAATAAAAACATGAAACCGAGCACGTCTAAACAAAGAACACAGTTTATTAATAAACAAAACACTTTAAAAACAAGTCCTTAATGAATGTATCTTGGAGATGGCATCAAGCCCATCAGTCATAAAACAGTGCATACAAAGACTCTCTCTTTATCATTAGTGGTACCGTGAAGGTGTACCGTACTTAAAAAAAACTGAGTGAGGGGGACATCAGATAACTTTTTAGGTATATCATTTACGGCTCTGTAAATGTGCCCTCCTCTGCAAACCATGTGACCTAGCCGTGGTGGGAAGGCTTGCGTGTCCCAATGATTCAGATAGCCGAGCCGCAGGTGCAACCATATCGGATGGGTATCTGTTGAGAGACCAGACTAAGGAATGGTTCATCGAAAGGGGGGTAGCACTCTTTCGGTAGTTGCAAGGGCGGCAGTCTAGATGATTGACTGATATGGCCTTGTAATAATACTCAGCTTAGCTGTGTTGATACTGCTACACGGCTGAAAGCAACGGGAAACTACACCCGTAACTACCTCCCGAGGACATGCAGCTCTCTCTGTATGAATGATGTACTGATGATGGCTTCCTCCCGGGTAAAATATTCCGGAGGTAAAATGGTCCCCCATTCGGATCTCCGCGTGGGGACTACACGAGAGGGGGCGATCATCAGGAAGATGGATACTGACATTCTGCGAGTTGGAGCGTGGAATGTTAGAAGTTTGAATCGTTGTGGTAGGTTAGAGAATCTGAAAAGGGAGATGGATAGGCTAAAGTTAGATTTAGTTGGTATAAGTGAAGTATGTTGGCAGGAAGAACAAGATTTTTGGTCAGGCGACTACCGAATTATCAACACAAAATCAAACAGGGTTAATGCAGGAGTTGGTTTAATAATGAATAAGAAAATAGGGCATCGGGTAATCTACTACGTCAGGCATAGTTAAAGAATTATTGTCGTCAAAACTGACACCAAACCAATGCCCACCACAATAGTGCAGGTCTATATGCTTACCAGTTCAGCGTATGATGAAGAAATCGAAAAAATACATGAGGAGATAGAAGATTTAATACAATATGTAAAAGGTGACGAGAATCTAATTGTGATGGGAGACTGGAATGCAGTAGTAGGCCAAGGAAGAGAAGGTAGTACAGTAGGAGAATTTGGATTGGGACAAAGGAACGAAAGAGGAAGTCGGCTGGTTGAATTCTGCACTGATCATAATTTAGTCCTTGCCGATACTTGGTTCAAACACCACAAAGGACGGCTGTATACGTGGACAAGACCTGGAGACACTGGAAGGTATCAAATAGATTAGACAGAGATTCAGAAACCAGGTGTTGGATTGCAAAACTTTCCCAGGAGCAGACGTGGACTCTGACCACAACTTGTTGGTCATGAAATGCCATCTGAAGTTGAAGAAATTGAAGAAAGGAAAGAATGCAAAAAGATGGGATCTAGACAAGTTGAAAGAAAAGAGCGTGCGCGATTGTTTCAAGGAACATGTTGCACAAGGACTAAATGAAAAGGCTGAAGGAAACACTGTAGAGGAAGAGTGGAGAGTCATGAAAAATGAAGTCAGTAGGGCTGCTGAAGAAATGTTAGGAAGGAAGAAAAGATCAACTAAGGATCAGTGGATAACTCAGGAGATACTAGACCTGATTCATGAATGACGAAAATAAAAGAATGCTAGAAATGAAGAGGGCAGAAAAGAATACAGGCGATTAAAGAATCAAGTGGATAGAAAGTGCAAGGATGTCGAAGGCTGTATGGTCCTGGGAAAGGTATATGCTGCATAAAGGAAAATCAAGGAAACCTTTGGAGAAAAATCTAGGTGTATGAATATTAAGAGCTCAGATGGAAAGCCACTTCTAGGGAAAGAAGACAAAGCAAAAAGATGGCAGGAACATATCCAACAGTTGTATCGAGGTAAAGATGTAGATAATTTGGTTCTGGAACATGAAGAGGCTGTTGATGCTGATGAAATGGGTGACCCAATTTTGAGGTCAGAGTTTGACAGATCCGTGAGTGACCTAAATAAGAACAAGGCACCTGGAATTGATGACATTCCCTGGAGAAACCAGCATGGCAAGGTTATTTCATTTAGTGTGCAAGATGTACGAGACAGGAGAAGTCCCATCCGATTTTCGGCAGAATGTTGTTATACCTATTCCCAAGAAAGTCTGTGCTGACAGGTGTGAAAACTACCGCACCATTAGTTTAGTATCTCATGCCTGCAAAATTTTAACACGTATTATTTACAGAAGAATGGAAAAACAAGTTGAAGCTGAGTTGGGAGAAGATCAATTTGGCTTCAGAAGAAATGTAGGAACACGTGAAGCAATCCTGACTTTACGTCTGATCTTAGAGGATCGAATCAAGAAGGACAAGCCCATGTGCATGGCATTCATAGATCTAGAAAAGGCATTTGATAATGTTGATTGGACCAAGCTATTTATGATTCTGAAGATGATAGGGATCAGATACCGAGAACGAAGAATTATCTACAATCTGTATAAAAATCAGTCTGCAGTGATAAGAATCGAGGACTTTGAAAAAGAAGCAGCAATCCAGAAAGGAGTGAGGCAAGGCTGCAGTTTGTCCCCTCTCCTTTTCAATGTTTACATAGAATAGGCAGTACAGGAAATCAAAGAGAAATTTGGAAAGGGAATCACAGTCCAAGGAGAGGAAATCAAAACCTTGAGATTTGCCGATGATATTGTTATTTTATCTGAGACTGCAGAAGATCTCGAGAAGTTGCTGAATGGTATGGATGAAGTCTTTGGGTAAGGAGTACAGGATGAAAATAAATAAGTCCAAAACAAAAGTGATGGAGTGCAGTCGAACGAAGGCAGGTGATGTAGGAAATATTAGATTAGGAAATGAAGTCTTAAAGGAAGTAGATGAATATTGCTACATGGGTAGTAAAGTAACTAACGATGGCAGAAGTAAGGAGGACATAAAATGCAGACTAGCACAAGCAAGGAAGAGCTTTCTTAAGAGAAGAAATTTGCTCACTTCAAACATTGATATCAGAATTAGAAAGATGTTTTTGAAGACTTTCGTGTGAAGCGTGGCATTGTATGGAAGTGAAACATGGACGATAACTAGCTCAGAAAGAAAGAGAATACAAGCTTTTGAAATGTGGTGTTACAGAAGAATGCTGAAGGTGAGATGGACAGATCGAATCAGGAATGAAGAGATACTGAATAGAATTGGTGAGAGGAGATCGATTTGGCTAAATTTGACGAGAAGAAAAGATAGAATGATAGGACACATCTTAAGACACCCAGGACTTGTTCAGTTGGTTTTTGAAGGAAGTGTAGGTGGTTAGAACGGTAGGGGTAGACCAAGGTATGAATATGACAAGCAGATTAGAACAGATGTAGGATGCAATAGTTACGTAGAAATGAAAAGGTTAGTACAGGATAGGGTGGCATGGACAGCTGCATCAAACCAGTCTATGGACTGATGACTCAAACAAACAACAAGTCATGTGCATTAAATCAAGGACAAGTGTGTTTCCACAATAATTACCATGCCACTAATGTTATTTGTATGCACTATTTTACGACTGATGGTCTTGACACCATCTCCAAAATACATTCATCAAGGACTTGTTTTTAAAGTGGGTTTTTTTTATTTTTATTAAAGCATGTTGTTCTTTTTTTTTAGATGTGCTCTGTTTCATGTTTTTAAGATACCAATTGACTATATATGGCTGAAGATGACCCTAAGGGTCGATACTAGTACCAAAAATCAGTTCCAATGAGAATATAAGAGATTCATGAAAATGTGGTTATATTTGGCATTGGATATTGTACTGGGATTGACCAAACATCAAGTATTTCTTAAATAAAATATGCGATAAAAATTTATAAATTAGTCAACCCGCACAACACTACAGCCATCATCACACAGCCAGTGGGGTGTCAAGGACAGGTTGCATCATACGATCTGGAAACATCCATCCAAGAAAATTTTCTATATCCTAAATCAATTTAGGTATCGATTCAGAAGCAACGGCATCTGATAGTGCACATTTGAAATGTCTCCTCATGTTAATTTCTCCAAAATCGATCCAGGGATTACGGAGATATTTAAGATTTTATAAAACATTATTGTACGTCAGAGCTAGATCTATATAAAAGGCCATTACTCCTGGTCTTGACACGGCAGTTCACACCGGCAATATGACGATGTTGGTTCGCCGCATGATATGGAGTCAGCCTGCAGGGCGAGATTATGTCTGAGTGACATGCGAGTTGTGGAACATAGAATAATTCCGGCATTATGGTACTTACAAGCTTTCAGTAAGTAGAACCTCATTGAGAAACTTATAAACTGAAGAAGGTGATTTTAAGACTTGTATAACTAACATTTACGTGTGTGCTAGAAGCCATAATAGTGACCTTTCCCAGTGAACTCGACTTAAACTTTTAACATTACGGTGTGATTAATCGAACATTCATAGGCTTTACTTTACGTACAACAATGGTTTAACCATTCACTTAGACATTATATGAAATGTGGTAGTGAAAGTGATGTTTTTTTTCTCCGTATAGACTTTGAATAATAATAATAATAATAATAATAATAATAATAACTTCACATAGAATGCAGTAGTTAGGAATGATAGTGATTTTTCCTAGTGATTTACAAGACATAGACACAAGTGCACTCAGACATTCATGTAATGCAAGTGAAATTTCCAAGTGAACTGTGCTTCTAGTAGGTTGCTACAAACATTCAGTTTCTTTAGAATTATAAATCTAAGAGTATAGTTATTCCATCAGACATTCTATTTTTTGATGTGAATAGGAATAAACTGTGTTGTAATGACTTCCAATGGACAGTGCGAATATTAATTTAGCAGAAAGACTCTATGCAAGTGATAGAAGTCAAATTTCATTTTTTATTTGTAGATATCCACCACAAGTTTCCCACGTGCAACTTCCTTTTCTAATTTTACGTTTGGGTTCTAAGTTAGAACCGAGTCAATGATTACAATTCACAAAGTGCTGTGGTTTATGTGAATCATTCCAATACTCAGGGGACAGTTAAATGTGGACACTCGCATAACATAATCAGTGAGTGGTTACCCCGCGCCAGGATCTTCAAGAATCAATGACGACCCATTGCTGTCTACAAGGGATCGTGGCTCTATAGTCTGGTTGGGTCGCTGTATATCAAGGAGGATCTATGGAAACCACCTCACTGTAACCAGCACAATTGTAAGGCGAACCTTCTGTGAATAAATTCAGTTTAAGGGATTTGGAACTCATTGTAGCTAGGACCTCTCTCTGTACCCAGCTCTACACCCAGTGTGCCCTGTTATTAAGAGATCTTTACCCTCCAAAATATCTAGTCGTGCCTTATCATCAAATAATTTCCTGGTATTATATATACTGAACAGGTGGTCCAATTTACCCTATTATATGTAACTACTGTCAATATGGATCACAATGAAGCTTATAACATCTTTTCAATATAGGTTAAGACTGGCACTGGATTTAAAATACTGTATTAATGAAATAGAAGTGAAATCATTTTCTCAGTATCTCCATATATTCAACAATGTGTTGAACCACAACCACTATCTAGTTTTCATGAAAGATAGTACACTAAAAAGCAAAAAGATAGTACACTAAAAAGCAAAGTCTTCTACGTTCACACCATGAAGGCCCCGAGAGGTGAGGAAGATAAAGACTTCCACTATCCGTAACCTGAGCACTTGGTGAGGCAGAGATGGTTAGCTCTACTCCTGGCTGCCTTTGCCCCTGGCGATTAAACTGCTAGTCATTTCTGGTGTAGGCTGAGTGTACTTCTGGGTCATGTATACCTCCAGAAATGGAACCCTCATTTCCTAACATTTCTGACTTCCTGACAGGGAACTTAATCCAAGTTCTTTCAGGTGAAGCGAGTATGCCTTTACCCCCTTGGCCAGGCTAAAAAAGACAGTACCACTACAATAACTTATTAACCATGCCTTTTTCTCTCTCTACTATTACGGTGTCAAATATTCAATTACTATAAGCCTGTCCTGAAGATGTGCGGTAGGAAACTATTTTATTCTACAGTAACTCTTCTCTACACAAAATGACCTAATTCCACGACATTTAAAGGAACTGGACAATGCAAAAAGCCAATAAGCTATTCAAAAACATGTACAAGGTAAAGAATTAATGCAATAGGATTGCTTATGAGACAAATTTCCCAGGATCAACAGTTAAGTCACTTTGTCTCTCCCAGTATTCAAAGGCTAAATTCAGTGAATGAACTGAGGAAGTAGCTCCAAACATACATGGTGAAACAGGTATACTACTACAATTACATCTGGTATCAACTCGGCCGTATGCAGATGGTACTCAAGAGATCATGTGGCATAAGGTGCGTGAAAAGTTACTGAAGTTCATTGTGTGACAGCATTAGTCAACTGCAGGTGCACAAGATAGTAAATTTCCACCTCAACTACAGCAGAACCCCGTTAATCCGAAATAAAGGGGGCGGAGCCAATTTGGTTGACGTGTTTTTCTGAATAACACATGGAAAATATCTTCTGAAGTTAAATGTCGAAATAAAAATGCATAAACTCTGTTAAGCAAAGGTGCATACCGTATAGGCCCATTAACATTAAAATGTTTACATAATGTCACTCATTGTATAAAATCACGTGATTTTCTTCTGAATTTTCTTGGTGCAGTGCTGTCGCACGCACAGCTATGTCGCGCCACCATTTAATCAACAATACATCAGATTCATTGCTTCATTCAACAAAGCGCAAAACAGTATACAGTAATTTTATTACAGTGCTGTAATTAAAGCATCTGGTACTGTATTTTAATAAAAATTCTAAATCGATCTTACCTCCAATGCATTAAATCAATCATCTGCTGTAACTCTATTCTCAGAACTGCTATTGTCAAGGTCGGAGTCGTCGGCATAATCTTCATGACGAATAACACAGTAGTAATGATAACACAGTAATAATAATTCCTGCTTGTTCAATAAAAAAGTAGAGGGTAAGAAACTGTTTTGTTTTATGCTACACATGCATTCTGGCACAAGTCATAATATAAAAATAGGGTTTGCCTAGTAGCACTCAACACATATAGCAAGAGAATTACTAATATCAACTGCTCAGACAGAGAGGGTGAAAATAAAATATTAAAATACAATTTTGCCAGAGCATTTTGGTTAAGCGGGATTCTATTGTATTAGAACTACTAGATTGGAATAATCGTCCCATTCTTCGAAGGGACACTTGCAACACTGGAAAATAATAGCTCAAACTAGAGAAACCGCAACATTTCACATTATGTAATAAAGAAAATGGTGAATAATTTGCACAGTTCTCTACCCTCCTCCTCCTCAATCACCATTCATTTCCAGATGCAGCTGGGGCAGGGTAAAGATGATTCCTCTTCATTTTACTCGATCTTCCCATGACTCCTTTTTCATCACAATGTTTTAGGCAAAGTCCCATTGCTTTATTCAGTTCTTAACTAGATCTACCGGTAGAAATCTCAGTCATTCTAGCCTCGCTCTTACTTTACTTCGAATTCCATAGTTCGTTTAGGTATTTGTTTGGTCATTCGTTCATTCATTCATTGTGTCCTAAATATCAATATTGATTTCTTCATTTCATCAATCTACTTATACACCATTAATTCATTCTGCAGTCATCCCTCTCTCTCCTGAAACATTTATCTCAAAAATTTTACTTATAATGTCAGTATTTAATCTTCATCCACTTGTCTCACTGGCTGGGTTACAGCTATACATTAGAGATATTACAGTATGCCTTGAGCATTTCCTTAACTTTCAGTGTTATATTTTTGGTCAATGTACTCTTGTGAGAGCACACACTTTAAAGTTGTATCCTCCTGTTGATTTTTATACTTTTATTTATTTAATTAATAGATACAGTCTATTGAGGGCCATTTCACACTAATAATAATAATAATAATAATAAGTTTAAATAAGTATAAAAGATAACAAAGGTATAAACCAATATATTAAGTAACAACAATAAATTAACCATTTTTAACAATAACAATGTAACAACAATGGCGATAACTGGCAAGTGTCGATTACAGAAATTAGGAAGAAGAAAGGTCGAGGGTTGGAGGGACGGAAGAAAATGGAAACCTGGAGACGGCTTCAAAGGAATCTTAATTTTTTGTTTGAAGGATGCGAAAGGTGTGAATATAATACCAAAATAAAAGGTCTGTTTCTTAGAAGTGAAGCTTCCACGGTGTGAAGAATTATTTAATTTATTTTCCGGGTTGAACCGTGTTGTACTTGTACGCATATCACGTACAGTTTGCCGACGTTTCGAATACATTGCAGTATTCATTGTCAAGGCGACTGAAATACCCCTACTCGATCCGAGGTAATCAGTCTCCCAGGCAGAGTTACACTACTAGAGTGGCCTTGATCTTGGCCTTTTATATCCTAGCCTATCTGGCTGGCGTAAGCCCTGGCTGTCTCGCGAGGCTTCTGGAAAGTTTATGTCACAGCCAGGTAGCGGGGGCTTGCCCGCGCTGTTATGTAATGGAGTTGCGGCCCGTGTGTTTATGTTGTGGTCTGTATGTCTTAAACTATGAATGATGGGCATCCAAGAATTACTGATTTTGTATCCTTCTTCTAAATTAATGTTATTCGGATGTTTCTTGATTTCGATAGCCTCGCGGATTTTTCTTTCCAGATTCCAAGGGATAGCTGCTAGGATCTTGGTCTTGTCAAATGATATTCCGTGCCTAGTTTCGTAGGAATGCTTGGCTACTGCTGAAATATCTGTGTTTTGGTTCTTGGTGTGACGGATATGTTCTTTTAGGCGGGTGGAGATCAGACGTTTTGTCTCACCTACATAACAAGCTCCGCAGCTACATTACAGGCCCCTGGAGTATATCACATTGAATGTAGCTGCGGAGCTTGTTATGTAGGTGAGACAAAACGTCTGATCTCCACCCGCCTAAAAGAACATATCCGTCACACCAAGAACCAAAACACAGATATTTCAGCAGTAGCCAAGCATTCCTACGAAACTAGGCACGGAATATCATTTGACAAGACCAAGATCCTAGCAGCTATCCCTTGGAATCTGGAAAGAAAAATCCGCGAGGCTATCGAAATCAAGAAACATCCGAATAACATTAATTTAGAAGAAGGAT
The DNA here is from genome assembly GCF_040414725.1 of Anabrus simplex. NCBI lineage: Eukaryota > Metazoa > Arthropoda > Insecta > Orthoptera > Tettigoniidae > Anabrus > Anabrus simplex. The sequence continues at coordinate 511,700,348 of NC_090266.1, read as the reverse complement.
ACAAAATCAGTAATTCTTGGATGCCCATCATTCATAGTTTAAGACATACAGACCACAACATAAACACACGGGCCGCAACTCCATTACATAACAGCGCGGGCAAGCCCCCGCTACCTGGCTGTGACATAAACTTTCCAGAAGCCTCGCGAGACAGCCAGGGCTTACGCCAGCCAGATAGGCTAGGATATAAAAGGCCAAGATCAAGGCCACTCTAGTAGTGTAACTCTGCCTGGGAGACTGATTACCTCGGATCGAGTAGGGATATTTCAGTCGCCTTGACAATGAATACTGCAATGTATTCGAAACGTCGGCAAACTGTACGTGATATGCGTACAAGTACAACACGGTTCAACCCGGAAAATAAATTAAATAAAAGGTCTGTTGTTGGACAACATCTATATCAGGTGTGAATATGTCAGTATCGGGAAGTGAGTTACCAAGAGTAGGGAGACGGTGGAAGATAGAGCGTTGTTGTAAGGCTGGGCATGGATGGGACACATGAGTGTGCCAGTTGTGTGTAGGGCGGGGAGGAACATCTATAGGGTAGTATGCCAGAAGAGTATTACATCTGGTGTAGCCACTGACTATTATATGAAGGTAACATAGATCGGAGAACTGTAAACGACTTCTCAAGTCAAGTATACCCAGGTAGTACATAATGTCAGATTTAGTTTTGTTCTTAAAAAAAGGATTACGAGTCTTAAAAATACTATTTAGCTGAGATATGTTTGTGATAGCAGATGAGGACCAAATAGGGGAACAAAAGTCAATAATGGGGAGAACATACAAGACAACGTATAATTTTAAGGCGTCAATATCATTAATTTCAGTAAACGTGTAAAGAATGCCTAGGGTACGCATAGCACAGGATTTTATAGACTGAATATGAGCAAAGAAGGTTAGTTTACAGTCTATTATAACACCTAGGTCTCTTACCTGAGAAGCCGATTGCAATGTATTTCCTTGGATGGTGTAGGCAGTGTTCATTCCTTGCTTTAGCAATGAAAAGGAGATTGTATTGCACTTTTTAACATTGGGAGAAAGATTCCATTTCTTCAACCAGTCACCACACAAATTGAGAACAGTCTGTAATTCATCAGTCATCAGGCGTATACACTTCTCTTAGGATTTTCAGGTCGTCGGTGTACAAGAGGAGGCAACACTGACTATTTTGGGTGCAAAGAATTATGTCATCGATATAGAGAACAAAGAGTAGGGGTCCCAGAATACTGCCCTGAGATACACCTGATAACACAAATAACCATGATGAGGCAGATTCAGGGAGTACCACTCTTTGTTTTCTGCCGGAGAGGAAACTTGTTATCAATGACAAGACGAGGCCATGGATACTAAATCTGGTAGCAAGCTTATGAAGAAGAAGTGTGTGATCCACAGAGTCGAATGCTTTGGCCAGATCTATATAGATTACATCTAACTGAGATTTCTTTTCTATTGCTGAAATGATGTGGTGATTGAGAACTGTGAGGTTAGTGAGGCATGATTTTCCAGGAGTGAATCCATGTTGTTCTTCAGATAGGTGCGGCTGTGTGAAAAAGAGGAATCGGCGGTGGATTATTCCTTCAAGGACAGAGGATAGTATTGGAACGATAGATATTGGGCGGTGTGATGAGATATCATGTTTGTTGCCAGATTAGACAATAGATGCGATATCAGCTTGTTTCCAGCTGTTGGGGAATGTACCAGTAGCCATACACAGGTTTAAAATTGTAGGTAACTGTGCATAGAGAGATGCAGAAGTATTTTTTAGGAATATACGGCTAGTATCATTGGGCCCGGCGGAGCAGTCTATTGGGAGACTATTGAGAATATTTTGAACTTTGTTAGGGGTCATTGATATTTGTGACAGTGAGCAACTGCAAACACTATTGATCTGTGGTAGTTCTGTGATAGGTGCGGGAAGGGTAAAGGTGGAGTGAAAGTACTCGTTGAATTTTTGAGACCTTAATTCAGTTGGGACATCATCACTATGTAGTTTAAGATTCAGTGGTATCCGGGGTGACGTTCTGCATGATGAAATGAGAGTACAAAATTTTTTAGGGTTGTTTTTAAGGTTTCCAGTTATAGAAGTGATGTGCCGGTTGTAGTCATTCTTAAGATGCGATTTTGACATTTTCCTGAGGTGTTTAAAAGTATTAAACGTGTGCAAATTGGGGACAGACTTCCAGAGTGATCACGCACGGGTTTTGTTCTTTAGTAGCAATTTAGTTTTGGCACTCAGCCAGGGGGGATTTTTGTGTGTACTGGGTTTGGAGAAAGGTACATGCTGTTTAATAGTGGTCAATATTAAATCGTCAAACAGGCAAACCGCACTGTTGACGTCATGTTCAGCTCATAACCAGCACCAAGGAAGGGATGACAAGTCCTGATTGAAAACTAGCCAGTACACTTTACTCCATAAAGGAAATGCTTGCCTCGCAACAGGTGGGAAGTCTTTATGTCGATAAGCAGGTAGACTGAGGGTAGCTTCGATTGAGTCATGATCAGTGCTAAGAATGTTTCTGCCAACAGATAAACTAACACTAGTTACTGTAGAGAAGAGGAGGTTGAAAGTTGCCAGATTTCTGGTGGGTATTAAGCAGAACTGATGTAGATGAAGACCGTTTATGAAATTAGACAAAATAAAAGACTCTATAGGGTCAGTTACTGTTACAGTGGTTGTGGATTGCCAGGATATGTGTGAACTGAAATCACTGATTAGCACAATATCATTGGATTTATTCAGAGCCAAAACCGTTGAATTAAAGCAATCTTCTAACGCTGTGATATCACTGGAGGCTGGGTGGTAGAAGCAACCAACTAACAAGTTTTTACTTCTGGAGATCATAATTTTGACCCAGGTTATCTCACATTCAGTTTCTAGGCCGGGTATGAGACAGGCTTTAAGTTTATTACTAACGGCAATCATTACACCACCCCCACGCTTACCGGTACCTCTGTTTTTACAGAACACTGAAAAGTTAGACAAGAATGGAAGTTCACTGGCCGAGACACAATCAGGTAACCAAGTTTCAGTCAAACATAAGATATCAAACTCGCTAAATTCAGGTTCACTGAGTACACAGTTAATTTGTTTTTCTAACTCTGGGTATTGTGATAATAAACATTAAGCAGTCCTGGATTTAAATGAAGGTCGCCAGAAAGAAGAAGTAAGATAACGAACACAGCACATGAGGAAGCATGGCAACCTTTCGTCCTTTCACTGGAAGAGACAGGGGCATGGCGAAGCACAGGGAGATCAGAGACTGACAAAGCGGAGAAAATATAATGCCGTTCAGCGAATCACCATTGTACTACTGAAATACATGACACTTCACTTGCTTCAGGGATAGTTGTAGATAAGAAAGCACAGTACGACACACTTCTATACACAGGAAAGTCTAAGAAAAGATTAATATGTCGGAGGTACAAAAACATGACTGTTGCCAGTTGCCGCCATCTTGGAGCCCCAATACACAGTAGGCTTGCTACATTTTTCTTCAATTCACCTCCCAAGTACAATAGAAGTCCGTTATAGTGAGAAATCATAAAAGCGAAAAAGTTACTCGTTATAGTGGATTGTCGTTATACTGTATCACATTTTTCGTAAAAGCCGAGGGAAAACCCACACACATTAAAATTGGTATAAAATGGTAATTCATTTGTTCAAAACTTGCGTTTTTGTGGATGATATCCACATTACGGCTTACTCGTTTGTTATTTTTCGAAATCTAATACTACGTGAAAGTGCAAGTTTAATTTCAACCTGAAAAAATTATAATATCACTCCAGAGGCCACTGTGGCAAACGTTTCAGTTTTTTTCTTCAAATAGCATTACCTAACCTAACCGTATAAGCATCATGAAAACATTTCAAGCGCACATAGAGAAATTATAACCACGTTGCTACGAATTTACATGGGAATATTACGACATTTAACTAGATGCAAGAAAATATAAACTATCCTCTGAAATCAGTAATGTATTCGTTCATATCTTGAGTTGAATCACATTCTTACTTAATTTCAGTATATAACATTTGCTTCAGCCTTTATTTCTAATGAGTTAACAACTGCTATCGGCCACGTCATTTACGCATTTACTACGAAAACATGTTATCCCCTTTCATTTTTCATTTCCTTTTAGAGAACAGCAGTCAATGGGTATTACTAATCGACTCCGACATCCCTTTAAAATGTCGACGAGAGAGCTTGCAAGTGTACATGGTGAGAAAACTATACTGTTCGATGATCGATCGCATTTTATAGCAAATGTATATTCAAACAGCATCACCTAACATGACCATACTATATGTATCATGAAAACATATTCCAAGCACCAGTAGAGAAATGGTAACATCTCGCTAAGAATTTACATGGGAATAGCTCCTCCGAAATTTAACAAGACACGAGAAAATATAAACTAACCTCTGAAATCAGTGATGCACTCTGCCATTATTTTGAGGTGTATTAGATTCTTCCTTAATTTCAGAGTAGAGTATTAAAATTAAGTGATCGTTTACTTAGCATTTATTTCTAATGAGTTCACAACTGCTATCTACCACATCATTTAAGTATTTGTTACGAAAACATGTTCTCTTCTTTCTTTCTTTCTTTTTTTACGGAACATCAGTCGACGGGTATTACTAATCAACTCAGACGTCGCCTTCAAACGTCGATGAGAGAGCTCACAAGTGCACATAGTGAGAAAGCGACACCAAAGGTCGCCTTTTGTAGCAAACACTTCAGCTTACTTATTCAAACAGTGTCATCTACCCTAACTTAACTGCGTATGTGTCATGAAGACATATATCAAGTGGCAGTAGAAAAGTGATAACCATCTCGTTATAAATTTTGATAGGAATAGCCATACCAAAATTTAACCAGATGTGAGAATATACAATGTAATCTCTGAAATCAGTGATGTGCTCTGCTATATCTTGAGGTGTATCACATTCTTACTTAATTTCAGTGTAGAGTATCAAAATTAAGCGATCATTTACTTAGCCTTTATTTCTAACTGGTTAACAACTGCTATTGATCACGTTATTTACATATTTATTACAAAAACATGTTGTCGTCTTTCATTTCTGATTTTCTTGACAGAACGGCAGTTGACTGGTATTACTAATCGACTCTAACATCGCCTTCAAATGTCGACGTGAGAGCTCGCAACGGAAAAAAATACTGAAGGTCGCATTTTTTGGCGAACGCTTCAGTTCTCTTATTCAGACAGTGTCAGCTAACCTAACTTAACCACGTATTGAACCATTCCGTTCATTGTCTTATAGTCATGATTTTAGCCTGCGATATTTGGAATATTCGAGACCACCCAGAAAATACTCGTATACTAATTTATTACATGAGAGAAGTGGAGTGTGAGCAGTTTTCGTGGGAAGAAAGCAGCTATATAATTATGAAGTTTCTAGAATCTCATAAGATAAATTTATTACCCCAAGCGAAGCTCTTAACTGTAGGCAGAGGATGCCAAACACGTCACCTATGTAGCATGCCAACAAAGGATTTGGAGCGAAGAAAGAAATTAATTTATCTCTTTGAGGACAGAAGAGATGCATTTAATTTGATGAGAAAATTGCAACCTCTGTAATTTTTGCTAAATTTTGATATGCTACACAATTATAATTAGAAATGCATACGGTAAGTGAAGTACTTGGCGCGCATTGTGTGTGTACGCATCGTGCCACGGGCAGGAGAAAATCGCCGCTAACCCGTCGGCGTGGGGTAAGCCGACCTCATTATGAATATAGAGCCGCAGAGTGCTTGAGATTCATTCTTTGACAGTCTTTCTGTCGGGACTGCGTGATAAGAAGACGAGCTAACTCCGAGAATAGCATCTGAGCTGCGAGCCGTAAACACCAGGCACGATCTAGTTGGGAAAAATAAGTAAGTAAATAATCTGCAGGACTATGTTGAAATTTTCATAATACATGTGATGGCTTGCCTATCATGAGATGTACTGCCTATGATTTAAGTGCCTAGCTAGTAGCTTCATATGACTTTGAGGACCAATTGTTAGAAAGGAAGTACGGAGAATAATAATAGCTCAGATTATTTCTGGTAGTTGAGAGTAACATTTCTATGAAGAGACAACAAGATCTTGTCACCATATGTGAATGAGTGAATTCTTGACTAAACTCTAGTAGAGAACCAAACTTAGAAGCATGGGAGAGTGGGAGTTTGTGGAAACTGGCATCGAATTACTCTGTAACACATGTCTCTTTACAGTTTTCCCTTCACCGGCTAGCGGGAGCAACGACACGCTGAGAACAAGAAAGAAGTACGGCGAGTTGGAGAAGACAGGAGCTGTCAAGACCCAGAGCATCGACGCGGGGACACCAGGAAGGCGTGCTCGTCACGACGCCGAAGGAGACACCTCACAACCTTCGAGGAAGCTGCAGGAGAAGCCTTCATCAGCCATCATGTATCCAGTAATCCACATACCTGTGCTACCGGCGACGACAATTGTCAACATGCAGTAAAATCCAGGGGTCCACAGAGGGGTGCCTCGCAATGCCATCGATACGTCCAGGTTAGATCACTCCAATTGGTTCTAAGCATGTAAATTATTGAAAGTAGATTCAGGATGGCCGTCAGCCACAATAGCTGTCTAATGTAAATAACGATTTGGTTAGAGTAATCATGCACAGACCTCGAACTCAGGATAGTAGGATAGGCAGTAGGTTGTATACTCCCACTTGTATAATTTTGATGTTTTTATTTCTTTGTTTTGCGGTATCTGTTCCGTCTGGGTCATGTTTGCTAGGTCTGTTAACCAGATACTGTAGTTAGTGCAGCGTAGCCTATACTTATTTGGGATTGTTCGTAATTAAGAGGAGATCTAGACTTAGTCCTTGACTCACATAGGCTAACGGGGATGGGTGTGTGTGCCCGATTGCTTGAGATATCTTTACATTAACTTCTAGCTGATCGCACGTATTGTTATAGTTATGCCGAGCACAGAGAAAGGATGAACATTGTAAGGTGAATATTCCGCATTCGTCTGGCTGTAGTAGCGCCAGGGAAGTGAGTCCTTGTGTACTTATGGATAAGCCCGTGGAGGCAGATATCAGATAACGTGATTTATGGATACGCCCAATGGTGGCAGAGATATGATAGTGATTGAATAATTTCGGCGCTAAGAACGACCTGTCATGTGATTATAGAAGTGAATTGAGGAACGCGGCAGGTATGCTGTTATCCAATCAGCTGAGCGCTCCCCAAGGGCAGCGGGGCCGACACACATTCCGTTTTTTTTTTTTTTTTTTGGTGGGTTTAAGGAAGTCAAGTTTTACGTCACCGGCTAGGGAGAGTAATATTGCTGTCTGCACTAGCTCAAGTGTTAGCATGGAGAGCCTTCCCCGGCCGCGACCTTGTGTAGCCAGCAGGGGATCGCATTTTTGTCTGCATGGCTCTGTTTTAGTCTTGCTACTTGTTTATTTAACTACCTGCTGACGTAGCTGTAATTTCCGTGATTTTATTGACGAGTCTTGGAGCCTTATGTATGCTGGACTGTGATCCTTCATCCAGTCCAGGCTATGTATATTATTGTTTGTTGTTAGACGACCTTGGGTTCGAGGTACTGTGAGACTATATTTTTCATGTTGAGGAGATGGCACTTCTGACGTGCCTTTGTACAGATAGTGATCCTTTCTCGTTACTTTTGACTTATTCCGTGATTCATGCTTGTTCCAGCCTGGCGGTACGATAACATTGTGACCTGGAGGTCATCTGCAACAAACTATTGACAAAAATAAAATTTTTATGTGAGATTTTTAACGTCTTGTAAATATTTTGACATTTTCTTTAAATTGTAATAAATCCATTTATATTCACTGTGAATGCAGCATTGTTTCCTGTATTTTCATTTACTTTTGGATGTTCTTACCTAGTTATCTTGCATATCCACGTGTTTGATCATATTTTGCCCTCTATTATCTTTACCTAATTTCCCTGAGACATGTGCGACTGAGTTGCTGTACATGGAAATGTAATGCAGGTAAGAGGTGTGCACGAGCCCACACTTGTGGGAGTTTTGTTCACTATGGTGCTCTTGGTTCGAGATCAGCATTCGCTTGACGGGAACCAAAAGCATTGTAGGGAACAGTATGTACCATGAAAACATATATCAAGTGCCAGTAGAAAAGTGATAACCTTCTTGCTATGAATTCACATGATTATAGATAGCCTTTCCGAAATTTAACCCAATGCGAGAAAATATAAACTAACCTCTGAAATCAATGATGCACTCTGCCATTTCTTGAGGTGTATCCCATTCTTAACTGCAGTAGATCAGCATTAAAATTAGGCAATCGTATACTTCAGCCTTTATTTTGAACGAGTTAACAACTGTTGTCGGACACGTTATTTACGCACTTCTTACGAAAACATGTTCTCCTCTTTGATTTTCACTTTTCTTTACGGAACAGCAGTCGACGGGTATTACTAATCGATTCCAACATCGCCTTCACATGCCGACAAGAAAGCTTGCTAGAGGACATAGCGAGGAAACGATACCCAAGATGATCGATCGCATGCAGTATAATGGCTGGGTGCATAAATACTGGTACCGGAAAAAATCGTGCACGCTTAATCGCTTGTAATAACTGATGTGTCAGTGTTGAGACTCTCACTGTAACCGAAGGATAAAACATAGTTTAATATAGGAATTTTGAAGGGACAGGAAAAAACCGACATAATGGGGTTCTCGTTATATGTTATACTAGCTATAGCGGACTTCTACTGTACTTTGAGTTCTCTATTATTACAATATCTTAGCCTCTGATTTTAATTGCTCAAATTCCTACACAATTTTCCCTTGCTATACCACTGTACAGCTTTTCTCCATACTGATCCTAATTTTCCATTTACAGTATCGGACGTCTCTCTCACCTATTCCTGAAATCACAATACAATTAGTAAAAATCATTATGTTTCTCCTTATGATGATTTTACTGTCCTAGAGATACAGTGCTATTATTTTATGGGGAAACTTTTAATCATTCTGCCGCTGGCAAACTTCTGGCTCTCTGAACTGCAGCTAGGAAGCCAGGTGACAAAACCAGACCACAATGGAACCGCAGCTCGCACTTTCCCATGGGAAGCATGTTCCGTTACTACTGGCAAATCAAGAGATTTAGCAACTACAGAAAAATAATGTTATTTGCTTTATGTCCCACTAACAACTTTTATGGTTTGAGACATCGAGGTGCCAGAATTTAGTTCTTTCACGTGCCAATAAACCTAACGACACGAGGCTGATGTATTCGAGCACCTTCAAATACAACCGGACTGAGCAAGGATCGAACCTGCCACGTTACTACAGAATAAAAGAACCTCATGAATTTTAATAACATTTAAAATGCCATTTATTACCATTTATTTCACATGCTGTTGAAAATGACCTCCATCCTCAGTAAGACATGCCTCACATCGTTTAAACAAATTATTTTACACTTTCTGCAATTCTGCTTCCGTAACATACACGAACAGGATATTTCAGCCTCCAGGTCTTTTATGGTAGAGGAATTACTTTGGTAAACTTTACCCCCTAGGGTTCTCCAAAGATAATGATCTCAGTAAGTTAGGTAGGCTGATTGAGTGGGGCCATGAAACTGTACTAATTATTCAGTCATAAAAATACTGGACGTAAAATCTGAATAGAATTACAAGCGGTAACGGGCAGTGGCACTACCGTATCTTGTTGAAAATATCAAAAGTCCTTTTCTTTTCTGTATATACTCATAATAAAATGGACCCAAAATTATTCTCATACACATCTGAATTCACGGGGTCATCGAAAAATATAGACGCAATTATCCATCGTATTCTTACTGTACACCATACCTCTACTTTAAATGGGATGTAATGGTATTTCCTGTACAATATGCAGTTTAGGGCAATCTTCTTTCGACAAATTCTCGTAGAATTTGAACAAAGGCTTTGTATTGAAAAACAGATCTTTTTGATGACAACGTAATTATTGTCCCACCGATTAAGCATTTGGCTTTATTGTCACAACTGAGAAAAGATACAAAAGTTCAAAGTTCCCAGTTCGATTGAATTGGACTTTCGGAAGTCTTTGCTTTCTTCAAAACAGGTTGCTCCATTATTATGTAGTTGTCTTGCGCTTATCTATTTCACTGATAAACAATCCATCTATCACCAAACGCTTCGTCGCCCTCAACACACCACACCATCCGAGTCAAGCCGAGTTGGACCGATGCACAGAGCCGGTTTGCACGCGTGAGATTTTAAGTGTTTGAGAGGCCCTGGTCTAAAGAGTTAAATGGTATTACAGAGATCCAGTACATCAATGAGAGGATTATAAATGCAACAGTTCACCTTGGGAAAGAGAAGCTGACACTGGTGCAAATGTATGTCCCTCAGACAGGTTGCAGTCACGATGAAAAGAACAAGTTTCTCAAAGACCTAGAAGAGACCATTGGTGAAGGGAGGGCAATCATCATTGGGGCCTCAACACACAGCTTGGGACAGACAGGAATGGCTATGAGAAAGTGACAGGACCGCATGGCTATGGGAGAAAGAATTCAGAAGGGTAACATCTCCTAGACTTCTGCATAAGAAACTGTTTGGTAGTATAAAACAGTTGGTTCACAACAAAAGAGTCAGTCACAAGCTTACACGTTACAGCTGGGATGGAAAGAGCAAGACGGTCACTGACTATGTAATTACAGGTAAAGAAAGAAGTAGACTTGCGACTGATGTCAAGATGATTCCAAGTGAGAATCTCAATAGCAACCACCGGTTATTAGTAACAGATCTTATAGACATTAATGTACCAAAAATAACAATCGAAAAATTACGTAAGATTAAGGTGTGGGAAACTAAACAGATTGGAAAGAGGACCGACTATCAGGACCGTGTAAGAGGACAACTGCCTACATGCAGAAGAAGTGGAGAGTGGTGAGGTAGAGTGGACAAGATTTAAAAACACCTTGATAAAAGAAGCAATAGAGGTTTGTGGGAAGACAAGTGTGACTAAGGGAAAAGGAGACACCCTGGTGGAATGAAAGAGTAAGATCCTCAATAATGGAAAGGAACATAGCACAAAAAGAACAAGATAGAGAGAAATCCACGCCAGAACAGGTAAGGGATGAGGGGAAGATCAGAGACCTCGAGCAAATTTACCGGGACAAGAAAATGAGAGTTAAAAGAGTAGCAGAAGAGGAGAAGATAAAGTGCTGGGAGAAATTAACTCAAAAACTGAAGGAAGACAGCAGAAGCAATATGAAACTATAGTTCAGAGTGATCAAAAATAAAAGGAATTCAGTTGAAACCATCAAAGCAATTCAAGATCCTTATGGAAACCTGGCCCGGAAAGAAGAGGGCATCAGAGAGGTTCTGAGGAATCATTTTGATCACCTATTGAACAGGAAAGAAGCAGATCAGAGAACAAAAAAAACAGATGTAGAAACCTGTACAGAGGAACCTCCCATTACATGGGCAGAAAGAGAAGCAGCAGAAGATGATGCTGCATGGGAAATCCCCAGGAATCGATGAAGTCAGCACGGACATGATTAAAGCAGCCGGAGTCCAGGGTTTACAGTGGCTACACAGAGTGCTCAATGCAGTATGGAATGATGGCAAGAAACCTACTGACTGGAGCAAGGGTGTCATTATCCCTCTGTTTAAGAAAGGAAATCACCAAAAATGCTCCAACTACTGGGGAATAACACATCTTTCTCATGGTCTTAAGATTCTTGAGAAAATCTTAAAGAGAGCAGATTGCGATTCATCTTAGAGCCACAGTCTGAAGAAGAACAGTATAGCTTCAGGCCTAACAGGTCCACAACAGACCTAATCTTCAGTGTCCGTATGTTAATGGAAAAATATTGGGAAAAAGGCAAAGATCTGTTTATGGTTTTCCTTGACATTGAGAAGGCATATGACAGCATTGCAAGAGAGAAGATGCGGGAATGCCTGAGAAAAAGGAATGTGCCAGAGGGACTGGTGAGGAAAGTTCAGATGCTGTATGAGAACTGTACCAGCTGTGCACGATTGGTTGACGGACATTCATCCTGGTTCAAGACCGAATGTGAAGTCCAGCAAGGTAGTGCATTATCCCCTTTATTGTTTATCACCATCATGGATGACATACTGAAGAACATAAAAAAAACCTCAGGTGAACTAAATGCAATGGCCTTCGCTGATGATGTTGTGATCTGGGGAGAAACTGAGGAAGAAGTACAGTCGAGACTCAATGAATGGAAGGTTAAGTTCCAGGAGTTCAATCTCAAGATAAGTGAACTCAAAACATTATAGTGATGGCAATAAACAGAGAGGAATGACTATCAAACATCATGCTAGGAAACCATCCACTAGAAAGTGTGGAAAGCTTTACATACCTTGGCAGTGTAATATCTTGAGATACACTAGCCACAAAGGAGGTGGCAAATAGAGTACAGAAGAGCTCTCACTTTTACCGGCAAGTACGAACACTCCTCTGGGATCCCGAAGTACCAACAAAATCAAAGCTGGTGATGTTCAATCAGTACTTCATACCAATTTTAACGTTAGGTAATGAAACCTGCACCCTATCTAAGAACGACTCATCCAGGTTGCGGGCGTCCGAGATGAAGTTCCTTAGGTCCACACTTGTTACATCATTGTTAGATCAGGTCAGCATGTCCAGAATGAGGTGGTTTGGCCAATCAGAACGAATCAGCAACCTACTTACCTCCATCGACATGACGATCTTACCACTAGATGCAACTAATCATGTTCATACACTTAATATACAAGCCATACTGGAATTGATCTCCTGATTACAAATAACCCGCATAAAGTTCTTAAGTATGGTCAATTTCCTGTACCTGGCATCTCAACTCATGACTTAATTTACCTGTGCTACTCTCTATGTGTACCAAAATACAGAGCTAAATACATTAGTTATAGGGATCTGAAAAATATCAATCTACAACAACTCCAATATGATCTTGATTTATGAATTTCATTTTCCGTATTGACATTTACCAATCATCATAAAAGGAAAGAAAAATTCCACCTAATCAATACATTTATTTTCTTGTAAAGTATTACAATCTAGGACCGGTTTCGACCCTTCATAGGTCATCCTCAGCTATATCAGAATCACATTTGCATTTCTATATTATACCTCTGAAAGACCTTCATGATATATTGTTTCATAATTTTCAGTGAAAACTTATCTTAAAAACTTATAAATTTCTAAGCGTTGTGTTAAAATTAAAATTACAAAACTTTGTCTATTATACACATGCCCTTTGGCTGACAGAATCCGTCCTTGGGTTGATTAAGCATCTAACTTAGGTATTGTTGCTTATTCTGTTGAATCGATTCCCTTTTATACTTATGTACAATCGTGAATAGACTATCAGTAAAATTTGATAAATAAAACTTGCGTGATAATTATAATAAAATATCATGTTACATCTTTACACCATATTGCTGGAGTGATATTATTTTAGGTAGAATATAAATGCGTGTTGACCTCTATAAAATATTTTTACATAAACACACTAATATATTTTAAAGTCTAATCATTGTACTTTAAAGTCTAAAATACTTATTGCTTTGGATCTTGCGTTGTTATGTGGTAAAATATTGTAACAATTTGTCTTTATATAACATCAGATATTGATAATATTTAAATATGCCGTGTATGGTTGGCTTTTAAGTCTAATGATTAAATGTCAGTTCCTTCTTGCATAAAATTACAAGTTTCATATTGTGTTGATTACGTATCGTATAAAACGTAAATGTCTATTAAATAGAATGCTTATCATTTACTACAGAAGTTTTTTAAAAACACTTGAATGTCTAGTAATATAGTCAATGTATTAGTGACACTGAAACGTGTTGGCCTTGATTCTTGCGTTATATTTCCATAATTTGCCTTTTTTTTATATATGTCGAATGTTGGTCTTTATAGGTTCCATTTGTAAATAACAGCACTTTCCTATAATTGTGAAATGGATCAATATAAGCTTGATACGTGTTAAATTATGCACTATATGTGTGATTCAGTTCTGGCCTAACTTCTGTTCTGGAGTTTTCTCCCATCAAATGCCGTAAGAATGTGGTGGTTCGTCAAACGGCCAAGAAACTCGCATTTCAAACATCCAGCAACTTTACCAGCCTCAAAAAGGGAAAGGAAAAACCACATTCTTACGGCATTTGATGGGAGAAAACTCCAGAACAGAAGTTAGGCCAGAACTGAATCACACATATAGTGCATAATTTAACACGTATCAAGCTTATATTGATCCATTTCACAATTATAGGAAAGTGCTGTTATTTACAAATGGAACCTATAAAGACCAACATTCGACATATATAAAAGAAGGCAAATTATGGAAATATAACGCAAGAATCAAGGCCAACACGTTTCAGTGTCACTAATACATTGACTATATTACTAGACATTCAAGTGTTTTTAAAAAACTTCTGTAATAAATGATAAGCATTCTATTTAACAGACATTTATGTTTTATATGATACGTAATCAACACAATATGAAACTTATAATTTTATGCAAGAAGGAACTGACATTTAATCATTAGACTTAAAAGCCAACCATACACGGCATATTTAAATATTATCAATATCTGATGTTATATAAAGACAAATTGTTACAATATTTTACCACATAACAACGCAAGATCCAAAGCAATAAGTATTTTAGACTTTAAAATATATTAGTGTGTTTATGTAAAAATATTTTATATAGGTCAACACGCATTTATATTCTACCTAAAATAATATCACTCCAGCAATATGGTGTAAAGATGTAACATGATATTTTATTATAATTATCACGCAAGTTTTATTTATCAAATTTTACTGATAGTCTATTCACGATTGTACATAAGTATAAAAGGGAATCGATTCAACAGAATAAGCAGCAATACCTAAGTTAGATGCTTAATCAACCCAAGGACGGATTCTGTCAGCCAAAGGGCATGTGTATAATAGACAAAGTTTTGCAATTTTAATTTTAATACAACGCTTAGAAATTTATAAGTTTTTAAGATAAGTTTTCACTGGAAATTATCAAACAATATATCATGAAGGTCTTTCAGAGGTATAAGATAGAAATGCAAATGTGATTCTGATATAGCTGAGGATGACCTATGAAGGGTCGAAACCGGTCCGAGATTGTAATACTTTACAAGAAAATAAATGTATTGATTAGGTGGAATTTTTCTTTCCTTTTATGACGACTCCAATATGATGCGTACAGTTTACCTTGGGAAGATATAAAGCAGTTGCACGACACAGACATGAAAGTGAGAAGATTTAACTCTCTACTCATAGGACTATATGACAAGCATGCTCCAGTTAGGCAAGCTAGAGTCACTCGCTCGCCTGCACCTTGGTTAACAAGCGATATAAAAGCAACAATGGCTCGCCGTGACGCAATGTTCCGCCGATACAAGGAAACAAATAATGAACTAGATTTTGAACAGTATCGTCTCTTAGTAACAGAACAAAGCAATTAATTCGCAATAGTAAATTTAATCACATTAAAAATGTAACAAGGAACTTAAATGCACGTGAAACCTGGAACGAACTTCAAGCTATGGGAGTTAGAAAATGCAAAGAGCCACATATGACAACTATATCTCTTGATACACTTAACTCACTTCGTAACTAACCCAATAAAGGAATCTCAACCTCAAAATCATATCAATCTAAATAAAAGAATCAGTGACCCTACAGAAAACGAACATAATTTCTCTTTTCACCCTGTCAGTATAAATGATGTAAAGCGTATTTTGAATTCAATTAAGTCACAAGCTAAAGGAGCAGATAACATCCCAATAGGCTTTATAAAAAACATTATTGGCACGGTCCTACCAATTATTACCCACGTTGTAAACCACTATCTCACCACAGGAACGTTTCCAACTGCATGGAAGGATGCTCTAGTAACCCCAATATTAGAGCATACCGGTACCACAGCAAATGCGCCATCCGATTACCGGCCTATTTCGATTCTTCCCCCTCTCTCGAAAGTTCTTGAACGAGTTGAATTCTTAACCAGACATTCTCTTTTTGACTCATTGCAATCTGGCTTCAGAAAGGGACACAGTACTAGGACTGCACTTCTTTGGGTAACAGATGACATAAGACTAACAATGGACAAACGGCAGGTGATGATACCGACACTCCTTGACTTTAGTGGTGTGTTCGACATGGTTAATATAGACATACTATTATCCAAGCTACGCTCTCTGCATATCAGCCCGATAGCCCTTAATTTTTTAAAGTCATACCTTATAAATCGTCACCAGTGCGTAGTGGTAAACTATCAAAGATCCCAATGGGCTGTAGAATCATCCGGTGTCCCTCAAGGGTCTGTTCTAGGGCCCTTACTGTTCGTCTTGCATATTAATGGCATATTTTCCACACTTCAGTACTGCAACTACCACTTATATGCTGATGATATGCAGATATACAAACACCACTACAAACAATTTACATGAAATACTTCAGCATATTAATTCGGATATTGAAAGGCTTACCGCCTATGCTAAAAACAACCACTTATTCCTAAATCCTCGTAAAACACAAAGTATTATCATAGGAAACTCTACATTATTACATGTAATAAGCAATATCAATCCTCCTCCAATCATAATCAGTGACATTGCTGTACCGTACCTTAAAAATGTAACTAATCTTGGAATTTCCATCAATGAGAATCTAACCTGGAATGAACACGTAACAAATGTATGTAATGTTCATGCAGCTTTATATCCCCTCTAACGTCACAAGAATTCTTTTCCTCAAAAACTTAAATTAAAATTAATCCAAGCACTACTATTCCCAATTTTAGACTACTGTGATACAGTACTAGTCAATCTAAATGCTGAACAAGCTTTGAGACTTCAGCGAGCACAAAACTTATGCATAGGATATGCCTTCCAACTGCAACATTACCCTCAACCAACTGCGACATTACATTCATGTTACACCATATTTCAAAATATTGGGATGGCTACACATAAATGAACGAAGGAATTTTCACCTAATGACATTTGGTTACAAAGTGCTCTCGATGAACACTCCTACTTACCTCTTATCTAATTTTTGTTTCCTTTCCTCATTCCAATAAATTAGTACCCATTCTGGTTCCGTACTTGAAATTCCACTAAGTCAAACGAATTCCTACAATCATTCCTATTTAGTTACTGCATCGAGACTCTGGAATACACTCCCAATGGACATTCGGCACCTTACTTAGCCTCATAAATTCAAATCTGCCTGCCGAAATTTTTTCCTGGGAACATAAAACTGAGTTGTGCGGGTCATTGTGTGTATGTTGTGTGAATGGGTTTTCTTCATTTATTATTATTTTATTATTATTAGTACTACAACTTCCCCCATGCCGAGGCTCCCACAAGGACAAAGTAGTATTGACACACTAATTGCTGTACTGATATGTAGGCCTAACTTAGTCTTAGAATTATCTGTCAGTAGAATTATCTCTTTTTAGAATTTCTATGTCTTACTCTTATGTTTACATTTTTAAATTTTATTGTTTATAGTGGTTAAGTGTAAGAGAGGGCCGTGAGACCTAACTTCGCCACAAATGTAAGTTAGGAATAAATAAATAAATAAATAAATAAATAAATAAATAAATAAATAAA
This sequence comes from Anabrus simplex, assembly GCF_040414725.1. Classification (NCBI taxonomy): domain Eukaryota; kingdom Metazoa; phylum Arthropoda; class Insecta; order Orthoptera; family Tettigoniidae; genus Anabrus; species Anabrus simplex. Next base: position 511,682,678 of record NC_090266.1, on the reverse strand, counting down.
TAAATAAATAAATAAAGAAATAAATAAATAAATATACACAATAGCGCAGATGTGAGCTTGCATTCGGTAGACAGTGTCTTCGAACCCTACTGCCAGCAGGCCTGCAGAAGGATTTCCGTGGTTTCCCATTTTCACACCAGACAAATGCTATGGCTGTAGTTTAATTAAGACCACGACCGAGCTCGATAGCTGCAGTTGCTTAAGTGCGGCCAGTATCCAGTATTCGGAAGATAGTAGGTTCGAACCCCACTGTCGGCAGCCCTGAAAATGGTTTTCCGTGGTTTCCCATTTTCACACCAGGCAAATGCTGGGGCTGTACCTTAATAAAGGCCACGGCCGCTTCCTTCCCACTCCTAGCCCTTTCCTGTCCCATCGTCGCCATAAGACCTATCTGTGTCGGTGCGACGTAAAGCAAATAGCAACAACAACATTAAGACCATGGCCAATTCCTTAACACTCCTAGTCTCCATAAGACCTATTTGTGCCAGTGTGATGTAAAGCAACTTGTAAATAATTATAATAATTAATACAAAATACACAAGCAACTGTTGCACACGTTCCAGTACAACTCTCAGAAGCAACTAACTGCTGGGATATTTCATCACCTAGCTTCCCATGCTGCAGTTGAGAGAGCCAGAAATTGGCCTACGGCAGAATGATTCAAAGTTTTCTCATAAAATGATAACACAGTATCATTAATCACAATTACAATCTGTAAACATGGTAGTACACTTCCCTCTCTCTTTCTAATTTTAAATTATTTTGTCTGGCCCACTAGGGTCTTGACATAATTACAGAATTTAATAAAAATAGCCTTTTTCAATTTTTATTGTTTTACATCCAGTACTTTTCTACACCAGACTCTTTCCTACCTTACCTTTGAGGACACTATTATAGGACATTTCCAAATTAATAAATATCATTTATCAGATCTTCCCACACTCCCACTGCTTCTCAATATTTTGTCTCACAACAGCAATGGCATCCACCAAGTGAAAATGTTGGATCCCCCTGTTCAGAAACTTAACTGCCCTTTGATACGCAGTATTTCCATCTTTTCTTCCCAGTATTCTTTCCATTATTTTGCCAAGATATACCTTGAAACATAAGTATTGGCCAACTCAGAAGGGCACAACACTTGAAAGCCCTGCACACTGATGACAAACTTATTGCTGCAACAGTTTCATTTCTTAATAACACCTGACCACAACAAAACAAGTTAATATATTTGAATGTCAGGTATTGAAACAACATGGTTTAGTTCCTTGGAAATCCTGTACAACTCTTTGAACTCAGATCACTGATGACTGGGCACACAATTTGGATCAGACAGATTTATCCCAAACATACTATGTGGTTCTAGACTTTAAGAAGATTGTCATTCAGAGTAACCTGCTGGCAAGGCTGAAGTCATTCTTCATAGGCCGAACACAGTGTGTTCAGTAGAGCTGTCACTGAGCTCAGCGGTAACCTCAGGAGTGTCACAGAAATTTTTTGTGAACAAATATTTTCAATATTTTGTTGTTAGAAAGAACTAAAAAACTGTCTTGATGCTGATTCTGATTTACCACGAGAGTAGGAAATACTGAACCAAACATAAAATGTCTTGCCATAAACAAAAAAAGAGAAGAAAATACCCACTTGCCCCTGTTGATGATATGGCATATTTTCTTGAAAGTTGAAATCCATTATGTAATGATGATAATTATCATGAATGAATGTTATAATAATGATGTTATTGTTTTTATGTCTCACTAACTACTTTGATGGTTTTCGAATGAATTAACTAACAATTTAATTCTTTCATTGTAAAAAATGATAGTGAAGTCAGCGTTATTTCACTAATTTAATGATTCTTATTTATTAATTATTACAACATTGTTTCCAAGTCTGGAACGTGGCACCTATGATCTAGCTCTTTCAAAAGATGGAAGTCACATTCCTTAGCTAATAGGGAACTAATGGTACAGAACATTCAGAAGGATGAATAAAAGGATTAATGAAATATTACAACATTGGCCTGTAGTGGGTTCTGATGCATTCTTCTCCTTGATTATAATTAAGCAAAATTAAAAAAAAAAAATGCTTATTTGAACTCTTGGCTAAAATAATACTGATTATTCTGCATGTCATTGTTAAAATATTCTCACCTTCATGTTTTCAATGAACACTTCTATCCTTTGGTCCACATATTTTGGATGCTTGTTTGACTGCACAATAATACGAAGGCCATGTACACCACCATATCCTCTAACATCACATGATACAATGTAACCTAGTTGTTCCTGCAATCATACAAAAAATATATTAACAATGATGACAGCTAATTCAAATGCAAATGAACAGTGGCTGAAATAACAACTAAAATTTTAAAAAGGATTAAAATGGCTTGGGACACCAAATCCTGATCTTAACATAGATAATATATGTACATAATATGTAAAGCATACATGGTATAAACAAACCCCCTTAAGCCCTATAACCACTGCATTAATAACTTCGCCGGAGTATTGTATTCAATACCATACTTCTAACGGCAGGAAGTCAATATAAGAGCGGTTATGATATCAGATATTTGAAGACTGCGTTGAACTTGCAACTGTACTATAGGATTAATGTGCAAACAAAATACTGATTGTCTTTTAGTCCACTGAACATGTATCAGTTTTAGGAGGTGCCAGTGTCAGAACTTTCTTGAAAAACGGGTTCTCCAACTTGACAGCAAGACTGTCATATGCCTCTTCCAATAAAGTATTCTAAATTACACAAGATGATGATCTGGGTTTTTGCCCAGTCAAATGAATGTTGTATAGAGATTTTTTCCATTACGTGAATACTTCGCTCTGCATCCTCAGTAGAGGATAGGAAAAGACAGGTGGAACAGGGTCATGGGAAGGAGAAAAGGGAGGAGGAAGTAGCTTCTGCAGCTATCAGGAAAGATAGGGCTGACCAGGAGGGGAGGGGATCAAATGAGGTGGGTAGGGTTGAGGCTCTGGTCATGGGGGATTCCATCGTTAGACACGTGGGGAAAGTGTGTGGAGGAAAGGGAACCAGGGTAGAATGTTATCCAGGAATTAGATTGAGGCAGATGTTGAGGAAAGTAGAAGAGAGGGAGGAGGGGAAGGAGAAGGTGGTAGTGTTTCACGTTGGTACCAACAACGTAAGGCGAGCTGATATAAGTACCAACATAGTTGGAGATGTGTGGGATCTGGTAAATGCAGCACGGGTGAAGTTTAAGAAAGCGGAGATTGTTATTAGTGGAATACTGTGTAGGAGGGATACTGACTGGAGGGTGATTGGGGATTTAAATGAGACTATGGAGTGGGTATGTGGGAAACTGGGAGTGAAATTTCTAGATCCTAATGGGTGGGTAGGAGATAGGGATCTGCGCTCGGATGGCCTTCATTTAAACCGCAGTGGTACGTATAAGTTAGGAAATTTGTTTGGAAGGGTAATAGGGAGGTACATTCAGGGAAACGGGATGGCCTAGGGAGCGGTGATAAGGGAACAGGGAACTGGAAATCAAGTAGGGATGACATAAAATTGTTAGTGTTGAACTGTAGAAGTACTGTAAAGAAAGGAATAGAATTAAGTAATTTAATAGATATATATTTACCAGATATTTTAATAGGAGTTGAATCATGGCTGAGAAATGATATAATGGATGCAGAAATTTTCTCACGGCACTGGAGTGTGTATCGTAGAAATAGGATAGGAAAGGTGGGAGGGGGAGTTTTCATTCTGGTGAAAGAAGAATTTGTAAGCTACGAAAAAGTTAAAGATGAGACACATGAAATTCTAGGTGTAAGGCTCATTTCTAATGATAATAGGCAACTTGATATATTTGGAGTGTACAGATCGGGAAAGGGTAGCACTGATGCGGATTCGGAATTATTTGATAGGATAGTCAGCTATGTGGGAAACGACATGGAAAGAAATGTGATTGTAGCGGGAGATCTGAATTTGCCAGATGTCAATTGGGAAGGAAATGCGAACGACAGGAAGCATGACCAACAAATGGCAAAAAAGTTAATATGGGAAGGACAGCTGATTCAGAAAGTGATGGAACCAACCAGAGGGAAAAATATTTTGGATGTGGTGCTGATAAAACCAGATGAGCTCTATAGGGAAACTGAAGTACTAGATGGTATTAGTGATCATGAAGCTGTTTTTGTGGTAGTTGAAAATAAATGTGATAGAAAGGAAGGTCTTAAAAGTAGGACTGTTAGGCAGTACCATATGGCTGATAAAGCAGGTATGAGGCAGTTTCTAAAAAGTAACTATGATCGGTGGAAAACGGTAAATAAAAATGTAAACAGACTCTGGGATGGGTTTAAAGAAATTGTTGAGGAATGCGAAAACAGGTTTGTACCTTTAAGGGTGGTAAGGAATGGTAAAGACCCACCTTATTATAACAGAGAAATAAAGAGACTAAGAAGGAGGTGCAGACTGGAAAGAAATAGAGTTAGAAATGGCTGTGGAAGTAAGGAGAAATTGAAGGAACTTACTAGAAAATTGAATCTAGCAAAGAAGGCAGCAAAGGATAACATGATGGCAAGCATTATTGGCAGTCATACAAATTTTAGTGAAAAATGGAAGGGTATGTATAGGTATTTTAAGGCAGAAACAGGTTCCAAGAAGGACATTCCAGGAATAATTAATGAACAAGGGGAGTGTGTATGTGAGGATCTTCAAAAGGCAGAAGTATTCAGTCAGCAGTATGTAAAGATTGTTGGTTACAAGGATAATGTCGAGATAGAGGAAGAGACTAAGGCCAAAGAAGTAATAAAATTTACATATGATAACAATGACATTTACAATAAGATACAAAATTTGAAAACTAGAAAAGCGGCTGGAATTGATCAGATTTCTGGGGATATACTAAAGACAATGGGTTGGGATATAGTACCATATCTGATGTACTTATTTGATTATTGTTTGGCCGAAGGAGCTATACCAGATGAATAGAGAGTTGCTATAGTAGCCCCTGTGTATAAAGGAAAGGGTGATAGACATAAAGCTGAAAATTACAGGCCAGTAAGTTTGACATGCATTGTATGTAAGCTTTGGGAAGGCATTCTTTCTGATTATATTAGACATGTTTGTGAAATTAATAACTGGTTCGATAGACGGCAATTCGGATTTAGGAAAGGTTATTCCACTGAAGCTCAACTTGTAGGATTCCAGCAAGATATAGCAGATATCTTGGATTCTGGAGGTCAAATGGACTGTATCGCGATTGACATGTCTAAAGCATTTGATAGGGTGGATCATGGGAGACTACTGGCAAAAATGAGTGCAATTGGACTAGACAAAAGAGTGACTGAATGGGTTGCTATATTTCTAGAAAACAGATCTCAGAGAGTCAGAGTAGGTGAAGCTTTGTCTGACCCTGTAATAGTTGAGAGGGGAGTTCCTCAGGGCAGTGTTATCGGACCTTTATGTTTTCTTATATATATAAATGATATGAGTAAAGGAGTGGAATTGGAGGTAAGGCTTTTTGCGGATGATGTTATTCTCTATAGAATGATAAATAAGTTACAAGATTGTGAGCAACTGCAACGTGACCTCGAAAATATTGTGGGATGGACAGCAGGCAATGGTATGTTGATAAACGGGGCTAAAAGTCAGGTTGTGAGTTTCACAAATAGGAAAATTCCTCTCAGTTTTAATTACTGCGTTGATGGGGTGAAAGTTCCTTTTGGGGATCATTGTAAGTATCTAGGTATTAATATAAGGAAAGATCTTCACTGGGGTAATCACATAAATGGGATTGTAAATAAAGGGTACCGATCTCTGCACATGGTTATGAGGGTGTTTAGGGGTTGTAGTAAGGATGTAAAGGAGAGTGCATATAAGTCTCTGGTAAGACCCCAACTAGATTATGGTTCCAGTGTATGGGACCCTCACCAGGATTACCTGATTCAAGAACTGGAAAAAATCCAAAGAAAAGCAGCTCGATTTGTTCTGGGTGATTTCCGACAAAAGAGTAGCGTTACTAAAATATTGCAATGTTTGGGTTGGGAAGAATTGAGAGAAAGAAGGAGAGCTGCTCGACTAAGTGGTATGTTCCGAGGTGTCAGCGGAGAGATGGCGTGGATTGACATTAGTAGACGAATAGGTTTGAATGGCGTCTATAAAAGTAGGAAAGATCACAATATGAAGATAAATTTGGAATACAAGAGGACAAACTGGGGCAAATATTCATTTATAGGAAGGGGAGTTAGGGATTGGAATAACTTACCAAGGGAGATGTTCAATAAATTTCCAATTTCTTTGAAATCATTTCGGAAAAGGCTAGGAAAGCAACAGATAGGGAATGTGCCACCTGGGCGACTGCCCTAAATGCAGATCAGTATTGATTGATAAGAAAAAAATGACTATCAATGACAAAAACTTCACTAACAATAGCGGCTGGAACTTGGAAATTACTTGACTGTTCGTGTACTGATTAAATTATACTCTCCTTCCTCACCAGATGGCACAAGTGGCGAACGCATCGTAATAACAGCCTAAAATGAGTACCAAAATGGTGAGTCCTCGGAAAATGCTAAGGCGTCACACCCACATGCGATGCATAGGTCTTCAGGTACTCTTTTCTTTTTTGCTATTTGTTTAACATCGCACTAACACATCAAAGGTTTTCATTATAACATAAAATATTTCCACGCGAATTAACAGCAGACATGTTTGTTCACATCTGACACTGCAGACATAATGAACTGTTGTCTACTGATTACTGTGTGTTTCGTCAAGACAGACATCAGGTGCATAGTAGCAAAGTGAAAGGGGGAGGGATTATGATTGCTGTGAAATCTCCTCTAAGGCCAGATTCCCGGCCAGAGCTGACGGGAGACTGGGAGTGTCTCGTGGTCAAGGCCACCCCAACATCAGGAAGGTCTGTGTTTGTAGTGTGCTTCTACCTGCCACCGGACGAAGTTACTGCTAGAATGAGTAATCTTCGAGCAACACTTGCCAACGTCACAGCTGTTTTAAACCCACAGGATATTATTGTAGTTTGCGTAGACTTTAACATCAGGCATTTGGCTTGGAATCCTGGTCCCGTTAGAAAACAAAGATGTGCGGAAGTCATCTTACTTCTTGAAATCGTCAGTGAATTCAGACTCAAGCAAATGTGTCATTTCCCAACAAGAAACAAGAACTTCCTGGACCTGGTTCTAATCTCGGAACAATACTTCGGACACTTGGACTGCATTGAGATGGAAAAGGTAATTACATCCGACCATCGAGCTGTAGAATTCACTCTATCTCTACTGCGAGTTATGCGCCCCATACCGCAGAGGAAGTTAATGTTCGCATGGACTAAGGCCGATTTTCCTCAAATGAGAGATCTCCTTTTGTCGTGTCCCTGGAATTTAATCGAAGACTCCCCCTCCGTCGATGAGGTGTTAACCCTTTTCTACGAACTCCTTCACGCTGTAATAAAAGACACTGTACCATCCCAGATAGTTAGCATGCGGAAGTACCCATGCTGGTACGACTCTGAGGTAATAGATTAATTAAAAGAAAAGGAGAGGGCAAGAAGGAAGTTTTAAAGAACGGGCCATAGTAGTGATTATGTGCAATTTTCGACCATACGTGGTGAATTTAAGCGTCTTCAGCTCAAAAAATACAGAAACTATATAACTTCGATGGAATCGAAATTAGCTGCCAACCCGAAGTGTTTCTGGAATTTTGTAAACAACAAACGGAGGTCATCTCGCCTGCCATCTACTATGCTTCAGAACGGGAAAGAATTACAGGACAAGAGGAGCATCTTGGACGGTTTTGCTGATACCACTGAAAAGCATCACTCACCTACCGCAAAGTCTAATCTATCCACTACGTGTGTGATATAGGCCTAACTTCAATAGTGACCTCTCCAGCAGAGGTATCTTCAATTCTTGAATGTTTGGATACCTCCAAATCATGTGGTGCAGATGACGTACCCACAATAGTTTTGAAAGAATGTGCATCTGAGCTAGGTAGGCCACTTAACATCACAATAAATATGTCATTCTCGTCAGGGTACTTTCCGTGTGAGTGGAAGAAAGGTTATGCCATACCAGTGTTCAAGAAAAGAGATAAAATGTTGTTTGATAACTATAGGCCTGTTGTGTTATTGTCTCTGATTTCAAAGGTGGCAGGGAAGATCGTGTATAAGAGATTGTGCAGTTCATTTTCACAGTATATTAATATAGCGCAGCACGGTTTTGTACAGAAACGCTCTACCATGACCAGTATGGCGGTGTACATCAATTTCATTTCAGAATGTCTGGATAGGAAGCAACGAGTGGATGTTGTTTACACGGACTTCTCCAAAGCCTTTGATTCAGTTCAACATGATGCTCTACTCATCAAATTGTCAGCATATGGGATAGGAGGAAGTGCTATGAAGTGGATTAGAAGCTACCTCACAATAGGATTTGCGTAGTAAAAACTGATGGTATTATGTCAAAGCCGTACCACCCTACTTCAGGTGTCCTCCAATGCTCTTTACTAGGCCCTCCTTTCTTTGTCATATTCTTAAATGATATAACATAATTTATACAACACAGTAATTGCCTTCTGTATGCTGACGATCTGAAGATCTTTAAGGTGATCAATAGTGAGTTGGACTGTAAGTTGCTACAGTCTGACTTAACCTCCTAAGTAACTGGTGTAAAAAGTGGCTGCTTGGTTTGAATACTTCAAAATTCAATGCAATTATATTTTCACGTAAGTTGGAACCAGTAAATTTCCCTTACCATTTATGCAATTTCCAAATAGCTCGAGTGAATGAAATAAATGATCTTGATGTGACACTTTCAAACTGTTACGGTCTTTCCTTCGAGAAACATTTAGACAACATTTCTAGGAAAGGGTTTAAATTACTTGGCTTTCTGAAAAGAAACTGTGCCGAATTTGTTTCCCCTAGAACTCTAATAACTTTGTTTGCATTCTAATCAGGCCATCGTTAGAATACTGTTGCGAGGTGTGGCTACCCTCTCAGCAGTATTTAGTATGAAACTTGGAAAGCGTCCAAATAAGGTTCATTAAATGGATCAGCTACAAGGGACTGGGTATTTCTCTCTCTTCTTCCGATTAAGAGTCTTTTTGTGAGACTATCAGAATGAGGACATTGCACTCACTCCACAGATGTGCCAATGCCCTCTTTCTTTATAAGTGTCTGACGAATAGAGTGGATTGCTCAACATTATTGGAGCTGATTCCATTACATGTTCCTCGTCGCAATACTAGGCAAATGTATATTTTTTTCATCTGCCTAAAGAAAGAACTGTGGCTTGTGCTAACTCATGGCCTGTGAGGGCACTAACATCACTGAATGTGGTGGGTCAATCAGTGAACCTTTTTCACTCACCCCCGTCTAAAATCAGATGTGCCCTAATGACCTCATGAACGTAAGACCCTATCTGTATAATATGTACTCGTAAATATGTAAATGACCGGGCGAGTTGGCCGTGCGCGTAGAGGCGCGCGGCTGTGAGCTTGCATCCGGGAGATCGTGGGTTCGAGCCCCACTGTCGGCAGCCCTGAAGATGGTTTTCCGTGGTTTCCCATTTTCACACCAGGCAAATGCTGGGGCTGTACCTTAATTAAGGCCACGGCCGCTTCCTTCCAACTCCTAGGTCTTTCCTATCCCATCGTCGCCATAAGACCTATCTGTGTCGGTGCGACGTAAAGCAAATAGCAAAAAAAAAAAAAAAAAATATGTAAATGTTACTAGATATAGTTTAATAATGTAAATTATTTAAGGAGATTTAGTTTTTATTTATTTATTTAAGGTGTTGTAAATACGCATATATAAAGGTCTCTAGGTTTAGTTTGAATTTGGTTAATATTTTAGGAAATTAGTGTTATTTATTTAAGGTGTATTTGTTGTATATTATGTTTTAATGAATCATCTTTAATTGGGAAAATAACCTGTTGATGAGAAATAAATCTATCTAAATCTGTCAAAGCCTTCTGCATTTTGTATTAAGCCTGCACATATTTTAAAAGGAAACATCTATGGTCTCTAGATAAAGCACATTAAAGGTCTGCATTCTCTGTTTACGGTCGGTTGAAATAAGGTAGTCATGTAGTAAATGAGCATGATCTGACCGACCGCTTGGCACTTGACAGTCTGAATGAACACATCACATTCACTACGACATTCATTCCAATCATGGATCGGGAGACCAGAGAGTGAAAGCAAAACTTCAGAGGAAGGAATCTGGATTACTAAAGTAAGAAAGGATGAATAAGTGTAGGAATACTTCTTCCTATTAACAACTGCGAATGGTCAACATGTAGGATATCTGCCATGTAAACAATGTGCTTCCTTATTGACGTTTGTATCTGATCCCTCATATATGAAAGCACATGTGTGTACAGTGCGGTTGAATACAGTACATCCATTGAACAAAGTACCACATGATATCTAACAAACATTACACAGAAGTGCGTGAAACCGTGTAAAACAGAGCTTCATCCATTTACAGTTGTTTCGGGAAGAGGGTTTCATGTCAAAAACAGTTAATGTTGGCGCAGACTAACGACTAATAAACGTTGCAAATATTCCTCCTACAACAACTCATTTATTAAAAGATCACCTTTCTGATGATGATCCCTTTGCATGTACAGAAATTCAATTTTGTTTTTTTACAATTGGCTATATGTCGCACTGACACAGATAGGTTTTATGACGATGATGGGACAGGAAGGGGCTAGGGGTGGGAAGGAAGCAGCCATGGCATTAATTAAGATACAGCCCCAGCATTTGCCTGGTGTGAAAATGGGAAACCATGGAAAACCATCTTCAGGGCTGCCGACAGAGATTCAATTCTAATAAAATAATTTTATTAATGGGTCCACCTGTTCAATTCTTATCATGTTGATTGTAATTAAAGTTCTTTAAAATTCTTTTAATATTCGTAAGTTGTAATCCTCTTGCATGGTGGAGAAATAACAGCATAGAATATCCAAGACTTGCTCTGCTAGTAAAGAAAATATTGTTTATTCCAGCATCCAATTTGGCAAGTGAAAGAAATTTCAGTTCAGCTGGTAACCAAATTAGTGACAAAAGGAGCTCACTTAATCCAGATAAAATAAATGGTGCTCTCTTGATCCATTCTGTACTAAAACAAATAACAAAAATAATGACGAATGTTTGTGATGATGTGAAAGATGGTACAAGATTATGTTCTGTGACAAGTTGATCTCGCAGTGGTTGTAGTAAGTTTGTAATTATATTAATTAAATGAAAATTTTGTAAAAATATTTCCATAGTGTGCAACGTTTTATAGTCAGCCACTCTCCTTTCCTCGCTCTTTTCAAGTTTGATCGTCGTAACTTCGTTGATACTATCCGTAAGTGCATCAGCTGCCTTACGCCAGACTAAATGCTGCTAGCCAACCTGATGAAATCCGACCGAGATACAGCCGAACGTATGAGGGTTAAATGAGCAGGAGTGAACGAACTGGGTGGTTTGCAGACCTCTAGTGCACATATTAGTACGAGTTAGCTATATTCTTCTATCTGCCGATAGGTGGCTTACTCATGCGACTGGAAATACAAGTACGTTTTAGTGCGCTATGGGCAGGAGGTGCTCTGCTTCCGCGGTATGCATTACTACACTATGGACGTGCGAGAGTTAAGTAACAGGTGTACATAGATGACAAATATACAGCACATTGAGTGAATGACTTAGTAAAAAGAAGAGTATGAATTTGGGAAAAACCAAAACAAAATGGAGACGGTGGAAGAAAACTACCTACCGTAAACTTTTATAGCTGCACCCAGGTCTTGCAAAACTGATAGCCAGTGAACCCATTAAAATGATTAGGATTTTTATGTATTTTCACCACTTCCTGTATAATCCCCCTAGTGTGTTTTGTGTGGGTGAGAGCTCGAACATCTTGGAACAACGTCGTGACCCGCTTTTTTTGACTGATGTCATGTGGCCTATGGACAGGCCTGAAGCAGGTCTTCGTAGTTGATGCCCACATGTGACCTGCACATCGGTGTGTGTGTGTGTGTGTGTGTGTGATGAGGTATGAAGAGTGTTAGCGCACCACCTGCTTCAGTTGGATAACACCAAGTGGACTGCTCAAGGCTTTACATCCCCATCAAATTAATACATACATACATTATCATTATAGACTGTTACACCTTTCAGCGTTCAGTCTGCAAGCCTCTGTGAATTTACTAAACGTCGCCACAATCCTCGATTTGCAACTGGTGTTGTGGCCTCATTTAGTTCTATACCTCTTATCTTTAAATCATTAGAAACCGAGTCTAACCATCGTCGTCTTGGTCTACCTCTACTTCTCTTACCCTCCATAGCAGAGTCATTTATCCTCCTCCATTCGCCTCACATGACCCCACCACGAAGCCAGTTTATGCGTACAGCTTCATCCATCGAGTTCATTCCTAAATTAGCCTTTATCTCCTCATTCTGAGTACCCTCCTGCCATTGTTCCCATCTGTTTGTACCAGCAATCATTCTCGCTACTTCCATGTCTGTTACTTCTAACTTATGAATAAGATATCCTGAGTCCACCCAGCCTTCGCTCCCGTAAAGCAAAGTTGGTCTGAAAACAGACTGATGTAAAGATAGTTTCGTCTGGGAGCTGACTTCCTTCTTACAGAATACTGTTGATCGCAGCTGTGAGCTCATTGCATTAGCTTTAAGACACCTTGATTCAATCTCACTTACTATATTACCATCCTGGGAGAACACACGACCTAAATACTTGAAACTATCAACCTGTTCTAGCTTTGCATCACCAATCTGACATTCAATTCTGTTGAATTTCTTACCTACTGACATCAATTTAGTCTTCGAGAGGCTAGCCCATCAAATTAAATGGTAAAATTAATTAATCTTAATTAATCTGGTGATAAATTTCAAAACACTATTGTGTGTAAATGACTGCAACCCTTTTAATGTAACTGGCCTCAAGTGTCTGCTCTCTTATCTTCTATTGGTGTTGATATCTAAATTTACATACTTTTCTGGTTAAATTACATATAATAATGTTATTGGCTTTACGTCCACTAATTTTTTTTTTTACAGATTTTAGAAACGCCGAGGTGCCGAAATTTAGTCCCGCATTAGTTCTTTTACGTGCCGTTAAATCTACCAACACGAGAGTGACGTATTTGAGTACCCTAAATACCACCGGACTGAGCTAGAATCGAACATGCCAAGTTGGGGTCAGAAGGCCAGCGCCTCAAGGTTAAATTACAACCTGAAGTTTAAATTTATGTAAGTGCTGAAATTTTGATATTTGATTTTGAGGAATTACTGCATCGAGATTCTTTTAATATTGTTGCGGTTTACTTATTCCTTATTTTGATATTTGATTTTAAGGAATTACTGTATTGAGATGCTTTTAATATTATTGCGGTTTACTTATTCCTTATGATGATATCTTTCTTAATTTAAAATTTACTTTTCCTCACTTGAAGTCTCATCAATGTTTGCAGTTTAATTAAATTTCTTTATTGTCTGGCATCTCCATTCCTATATAAAACTTTTCTGTGGTTTAACATTGCACCAACACATCAAATGTTTTTGGCGATGCAAGGATGGGAAAGGATTGGGATTAGGAAGGTAGTGGCAGTGGCCTAAATTCAGGTACAGCCCCAACATTTGCTGGTGTGGAAAATGGAAACTATAGAAAACAACCTTTAGAGTTCAAAAACAATAAAGGTGTTTTTAATACACCTATTCAATACTTTTATTTTCACTTACAGTTGTTACATAAACAGACTATCAGTTAAATGGGAGATGTTTTGCCCTTAATTTAGGGCATCTTCAGCCTAAAAACAATCTTTAAGGGTACATCTAATATTAGATCTTTAAGAGTACATCTTATATTAGATTGTTTTTAGGCTGAAGATGCCCTAAATTAAGGGCGAAACATGTCCCATTTAACCGATTAGTCTGTTTATGTAACCATTATAAGTGAAAATAAAAGTATTGAATAGGTGGATTAAAAAACACCTTTAATGTTTTTGAATTGTAAGTTTCAATACGGACCAAAAATGAGATTTGTAACACGTTATCTTTAGAGTTATAGATCTTGATTCCCATAGGGAATCTGAAATATTTGTTCCAAATGAGTAAATTTATAATACCTATATAAATAAGCAGGCATCCATTTTTGATAATGAGACAATGTCTCTCATAGTGCATTGGCACTGCTGGTGGCTACAATTAGCCAACGCAGTGGCCTCCACTGTATGCACTAGCCAGCGTCTTGGTAGGTGTGCTAGGCACCGACTGATGAGCCCAGCCTAGCACACGGGGGTGAAACGCTGGTAACCAAGAATGAGTTGGCTGGAAAATTTATAATGTCCAATAACGGACCATTTATATTGGTATCTTTAGAGTTGCCGAAAACATTTTTCCAGGGTCAAATTATTCTTAATTAGGTTATCAGAGTTAGATCAAACATGGTGGAGTAGTAACTAGCAGGCATGAGGAAAAACTTACATGTTGGTCACCCCTTTTTATCTTGCTTAAGTTACTTAAATCATTTCTAATTATTATTAATTTTGAACTTCAGGGAGAGCCATCACTTTATAATTTAATTCCCCAAGACTTAATTATCATCTTTTCATAACAATTTTAATTTAATTATAATGAATTTCTTTTTGTTGCGAAATACAGTAGAAGTCCGCTATAGCGATTAAGGCATATAACGAGAACTCCGTTATAACGGTAACTTTTGTCCGTCCCTTCAAAATTCCTATATTAAACTGCGTATTATCCTTCGGTTACAGCGAGAGCCCAATCACAGACTCATCCGTTATTACGAGCGATTTTGCGCGCTCGATTTTTCCGTTGCCGATATTTATGCACCCAGTCATTATACTGCATGCGACTGATAATCTTCGGTACTGTATCGTTTCCTTGCTATGCCCACCAGCAAGCTCTCTTGTCGACATTAGAAGGCAATTTCGGAGTCTATTAGTAATACCCGTCGACTGCTCTTCCGTAAGGAAAATGAAAGAAGAGAACATGTTTTCGTAATAAATGCGTAAATAACGTGTCCGATAACCGTTGTTAACTCGTTAAAGACAAACGCTGAATAAACGATCACTTAATTTTAATGCTAAATACCGCAATTATGTAAGAATGAGATAGGCCTACACCTCAAGATATGGCAGAGTGCGTCGTTGATTACGAGGTTAGTTTATATTTTCTCGCGTCCGTTAAATTATGGAAAGGCTATTATCATGTCAATTTATAGCGTGAAGGTTATAGTTTCTCTACTGGCGCTTGAAGTATGTTTTCATCATACATACAGTACAGATAAGTTAGGATAGATGACGCTATTTGAATAACAAAACTGAAACGTCTGCCACAAAATGCAATCGATCATCTTCGGTACGGAATAATTTTCGCTCTATGAGCATTTGCGAGCTTTCTCGTCAACATTCGAAGGCGATATTGGAGTCCATTAGTAATACCCGTCGACTGCTGCTCCCTAATAAAATTCAAAATGAAAGAGGATAACACGTTTTCGTAGTAAATGCATAAATAACATGGCCGACAGCAGTTGTTAACTCGTTAAAAATAAAGGCTGAGGTAAACGATCTCTTAATTTTAATGGTATACCGTATACTGAAATTAAGTAAGAATGTGATACACCTCTAGATATGGCAGGGTATATCACTGATATCAGAGGATAGTTTATATTTCTTCGCATCTAGCTTAATTTCGGAAAGCTATTCCCATGTCAATTTTTAGCGAGGAGGTTATCTCTACATGCGTTTCTAATAGGTTTTCATGATACATATACGGTTAGGTTAGGTGATGCCATTTGAAGAAGTAAACTGAAATGTTTGCCACAAAAGCCTCTGGAGTGATACCGTATTTCTCCGAATCCAAGAGTACTTTTTTTCTATCTCAGAATCTCATGTGAAAAATCAAGCAAGGGTCACTTTGCATTCGCGGCCTGATAGTAATGAACACCACAAGCAACTACGGTACCGCAGTAACCACGCTGTTCTTTCCACACACCCCTACCCCCCCACCCCGCGCACACAAAACTCGTTGACAATAAACGACCGCCTCTTCATCATACATTGCTAGCCGCGGCGACTGGTTGTACAGTGCCTTTGTGTAACGAAATAGTAAAGAGAGAATGACATTCTATTATCCTCTAAAAAAAAAAGTTTCTCAAATTTGCAGAATGGCATCAAAACATGCGAGACTTCGAATTCTTAGAGAGGCCATGGCTACTCAGTAGGAAAGTTATAACGCGTCTGCTATACCAGACGCTTAGTAAAATTAAGTTTTATAGGCAGCAGGAATATTTTCGTGATGAATCATCGTTTTGTAAAGATATGTGGCACAGGTATTGCCGGCAAATTTTCAACGGGTTCTCGTCGATGTTATGATGTCAATTTTAAGTTAATGGCTATTAAACACCGGGAAATGTATAATAAGTGTGCAGCCGCAAAAAAATACGGCATAGGCCTAACTAAAGCCAATATTCGGCGTTGCCGTGAAGACAAAGATAGCTTTAAAATGCGTACTGCACAAAAAAGCATTCAGTGGCCCACAACAAGGACGCTTTAAAGAAGTCGAAGATGAAATTGTGAGGTATGTGCACAAAAATGCAAGGGCAGAATTGCCATATCGCAGCGCAATAAACTCGTTCGTCGTTGAATTTCAAAGTCCGCAATTAAGACCTATTTGTACATCGCTAGCCGCTGAAGTTGGCCGAATCCGCCAAGCAAGACGTGCATGTTCGTAGCGCCTGAATGAAAGTAACAGTTTTGTAGTAAGCAAGAATATTTTCCTTATGAATCGTATTGTACAGACGCGTGGAATGTGTATTGCCGGCAAACTTTCTAAGAGTTCACTTTGATATTATGATGCCAATTTTAAGTAAATGGTTATTAAACCCACTGAAATAAAGCATAACTGTACGGCCGCAAAAAAAAATACAGCATAATAAAAGCCCAGCTCGGCGCCTACAAATAGTCTAAAATGCATACTGTATAAGAAAGACATTCATATGATTTTACAAAGCACTTTTTAAGCCTGATTAAAATTTGTTGAAGGAAAATGGGGGTCGTCTTGGATTTGGAGTCATGTGGTACTATATGTTTTTCAGAATGAAATTAAACACACGCTTTCACGTAGTATCGGATTTCGAAAAACACAAACAAGTAAGCTGTAGTGTGGATATTATTCGCGAAAACGCAAGTTTTTAACTAACTGAATTCTATTTCATACTGATTTTAATGTGTATGGGGGTTTTCCCGACTTTTAAAAAATCGGATATAACGACAATCCGCTATAGCGAGTAAATTTTTTGCCATTATGAATTCTCGCTATAACGGACTTCTACTGTATTTCTAATTATGACAGCAATACTTTCCCCTTATATTAGAATGATTATCTTTTCAAGCTTCTTGAGATCATTGTAATTTATCCCTCAAGTTTATTAATTTTCATTCTTACTCTAGAACGGTGTTATTATTTTTAGCACTTACTCAGAGCAATGTTTAGTTTTCTTGAATTCCCTTCAGGTCCACTCCTCTTGCTGTTTACTTCAGCTCAGGTTATGGTACTACATTCTTCCAATGTTGTTACTGCTACAGTGTTGACTACAGATGGTAGCCCTTGCTCACTAAATGTGACAACTCTATAGCTTAATATCAATCAAAATCAAATCAATCAATACTGATCTGCATTTAGGGCAGTCGCCCAGGTGGCAGATTCCCTATCTGTTATTTTCCTAGCCTTTTCTTCAATGATTTCAAAGACGTTGGAAATTTACTGAACATCTCCCTTGGTAAGTTATTCCAATACCTAACTCCCCTTCCCATAAATGAATATTTGCCCCAATTTGTGCTCTTGAATTCCAGCATTAGTTTCATATTATGATTTTTCCTACTAAGACACCACTCAATCTTATTTGTCTACTAATGTCATTCCATGTCAGTTCTCCGCTGACAGCTCGGAACATACCACTTAATTTACAAAAGGTATACATTTATTATTCAACCTATTCAATACATACAGTACCACGTTATGTGGTTAATTAAACATAAAAGATCTGAATATTATGGGCATGTTTCGCCCTTCTTATTGGGCATCATCAGCATAGTAACTAATCTTAAAACAAACATTTTTTTAAAAACGGTAACATTTATTGTTTATAAGAATTGAGCTAAGATTTGTTGTGATATTAAATTTATGGAACAGTGGTTAAGAAATAGGATATTGGGAAGTACAAGCAGACGTTAAAATTATTGTAGAATAATTTAAAATCTTGTCTAAAAAAGTACTTGTATTGATATAAAGTTCTAAAATCGGCGTATGTCTGGAACTGAAATGGATCCTCTTCATTGTGAAAGTCAGCATATATTTGCTGCGGTAGCTGCTAACGTAGGTCAGAGGGTGAATTTTGTTTATATTATACGTTCCAACATTAAAAGATAGGTTAAGAAAAGGCGAATGTTATGATGTATCTTCAGTAAGTTGATTGATTTAAGATGCTCTCTGATATAACCGTTGTGAAAGTGTACTGGTTGGAGCTGTTATGAGGAGAGATTATATCAGCATTTGAAGGTTATATGTACTTCATTTTCACATAAAAGTGTAGTCTGTAGACGAACGCTGCTCACACAAAAAGACAGATATACATACGGCGTTTGATTTAATGACACTCTATTCATCGAGATTCCTACATCTTCCAGAAGACTACACTTTTATGAGAAAATCAAGTATAACCTTCAAATACTGATATAATCTCTCCTCTTAGCAGCTCCAACCAGTACACTTTCACAACGGTTATATCAGAGAGTATCTTAAATCAATCAACTTACTGAAGATACATAACATTTGCCTTTTCTTAACCCATCTTTTAATGTTGGAACGTATAATATAAACAGAATTCACCCTCTGACCTATGTTAGCAGCTACCGCAGCAAATATATGCTGACTTTCACAACGAATAGGATCCATTTCAGTTCCAGACATACGCCGATTTTAGAACTTTATATCAATACAAATACTTTTTTAGACAAGATTTTAAATTAGTCTACAATAATTTTAACAAGTGCTTGTACTTCTCAATATCACATTTCTTAACCACTGTTGCATAAATTTTAATATCACAACAAATCTTAGCTCAATTCTTATAAACTATAAATGTTATTGTTTAAAAAAAAATGTTTGTTTTAAGATTAGTTAATATGCTGATGATGCCCAATAAGAAGGGCGAAACATGTCCATAATATTCAGATCTTTTATGTCTAATTAACCACATAACGTGGTACTGTATGTATTGAATAGGTTGAATAATAAATGTACACCTTTTGTAAATTTAGTGTGACCGCTATTGTCAATACAGACCAAAAATGAAAGTAACGAATTGTAACATACCACTTAGTCGAGCAGCTCGTCTTCTTTCTCCCAGTTCTTCCCAGCCTGAACTTTGCAACATTTTTGTAACGCTACTCTTTTGTCGGAAATCACCCAGAACAAATCGAGCTGCTTTTCTTTGGATTTTTTCCAGTTCTTGAATCAAGTAATCCTGGTGAGGGTCCCATACACCGGAACCAT
Organism: Anabrus simplex; assembly: GCF_040414725.1. Taxonomy (NCBI): domain Eukaryota; kingdom Metazoa; phylum Arthropoda; class Insecta; order Orthoptera; family Tettigoniidae; genus Anabrus; species Anabrus simplex. The sequence goes on along the minus strand of NC_090266.1, from coordinate 511,663,099 downwards.
ACTCTAGTTGGGGTCTTACCAGAGACTTATATGCCCTCTCCTTTAAATCCTTACTACAACCCCTAAACACCCTCATAACCATGTGCAGAGATCTGCATCCTTTATTTACAATCCCATTTATGTGATTACCCCAATGAAGATCTTTCCTTGTATTAACATCCAGATACTTACAATGATCCCCAAAAGGAACCTTTCCCCCATCAACGCAGTAATTAAAACTGGGAGGACTTTTCCTATTTGTGAAAATCACAACCTGACTTTTAAACCCGTTTATCATTATACCATTGCCTACTGTCCATCTCACAATATTATCAAGGTCATTTTGCAGTTGCTCACAATCTTGTAACTTATTTATTACTCTATACAGGATAACATCATCCGCAAAAAGCCTCACCTCTGATTCCACTCCTTTACTCATATCATTTATAAATTAGAAAACATAAAGGTCCAATAATACTGCCTTGAGGATAAGATAAAGCTTCGCCTACTCTAACTCTCTGACAGCTATTTTCTAGAAATATAGCACCCCATTCAGTCACTCTTTTGTCTAGTCTAATTGCACTCATTCTTGCCCGTAGTCTCCCATGATCCACCCTATCAAATGCTTTATACAGGTCAATCACGATACAGTCCATTTGACCTCCTGAACCCAAGATATCTGCCATATCTTGCTGAAATCCAAGTTGAGCTTCAGTGGAATAACCTTTCCTAAAACCAAATTGCCTTCTATCAAACCAGTTATTAATTTCGCAAACATATCTAATGTAATCCGAAAGAATGCCTTCCCAAAGCTTACATGCAATGCATGTCAAACTTACTGGCCTGTAATATTCAGCTTTATGTCTATCACTATTTCCTCTATACACAGGGGCTACTATAGCAACTCCCCCATTCATTTGGTATAGCTCCTTAGACTGGGGAGGAAAGCAAGTGTTACCTCTTTAAGTGTCTCCATACAATTTCTTTTGAAGAATGGCACTGTATTATCTTCAATTTACACTAATAATACACTGTAATACATGGAACCAGTATTTAAGTGGACTTGTTAGTGCTGTACCTGTTCAGCATCACATAACAGGAAGGATAAACCTGAGCCGAGTTTCCATTCCTCTTCTCATCGGCATCATGTTACAGCAAATACAGATGGCATACTACACGATGTTAGGGTCTGCTACATGGCTTTCTTATTTTTACATGGTGTGTCTAATATCTCATGCTCAAACTATTAATAAACATTTGACAGAACGTGGTGAAGCAAAGGAGGGTGGCCGTCAAAAACATAGTAACACGTTAAGTAAGCTATCTGATGAAACAAAATCTAAGGTCATAGATTTCATTTTCTCAAAGGCAGAAAGTCCCACTACTCCTTAAAAGGTACTTCTAGGGTAGGAACTAGATGTAGATAAACTTGATAGAATGTATAAAAAACAGTTTCAACAAAAAGAACCAAATAGGCTATATATACAATATACAGTACTGTGAAATTTTTTAGGGTAATTTTAACATCTTGTTTGGTTACACACGAAAAGGTACACATAGTACTTGTGATATGATTAAAGCAGGGATGTCAGTAACGGGAGAAAGTATAGCAACATGTAAAGACAATGATACTAAAAAATAATTGACTGAAACACTGCTGAAAAGAGAGACTAAAATGGAACTTCACATACGTCGAAGTTCAAAATCTTATTCTTTAAAGAAAAAATACAGAAAGGAATATGAAAATCCCCAGCCTGTTTCCAGTCATTCGATCGGGTCAGGAATGGTATGAATGAAGCCCCCATCTAGCGGCGAGGACAGGAATTTTGCCGGCTGCCGAAGCCTGTCGTACTCCTCTGGGGCAATGATAAATGACTGACAGATGACAGGGAAAACCAGAGTACCTGGAGAAAAACCGGTTCCGCCACTGCTTTGTCCAGCACAAATCTCACATGGAGTGACCGGGATTTGAACCACGGTATCCAGCAGTGAGAGGCCGGCGCGCTGCTGCCTGAGCCACGGAGGCTAGAAAGAAATATATTGTTCAATATTTATATATTGTCCAATTTGACAACAGTGTTTTACACACATGATGACAACATTTCCCAAAAGGGGTGACAATAGTGTTTGCCACTGGTGTTTGAGCACTTTGTGAACAACATTCTTAGCTCAGGTACAAGGTATTTTGTATTTTCTGCAATTCCTGTGCCAGCCAAGACTTAAATTATACCTTTTTGTGCTTCATGCACTAATAGTTCACGAGGAAAATGATCTTGACAGTCTGAAAGCTGTGTACCCAATCAGAGGATATTCGCATATGAAAGGAGACAAAGGGTGGTGTGAATAAAAATGAGCTTACAAACTTCACTCACAAATTTAGAGAACTCACAGCAGACACTCGCAATGAGGTGAATAAAAACCGCTGGTCGGTAGCAGTCACTTACAGCAAACCTGTGCCCTTGAGCACACACTCCAGTCCCTCAAGTAGCAGAGTGAGCGCTCTATATTCCTGCTGAATAAAGATAAATCAGGCACTTGTTCCAGTAGGCGCTTGCTCAGGTTTCCTTCAGCTAATTCAGTAGGTGACTCCAAATGACAGTGCAAGTTCAATAGCATGATGATGATGCTTGTTGTTTAAACGGGCCTAACATCTAGGTCATCGGCCCCTAATGGAACGAAATGACACGAAATGTAATGACAATTTAAAAGTCCAAAATCATCTACTGACCAGAATTCAAAACGTGATAATGAAGAATGCATGGATGAATCTGAATTTAAGACAATCAGTAGATCCGACCCGCAATGCCCCACCTTCCCAGAAACTAACTTAAAACAACAGCATTACTGACTAAGGGACTGCTTCTAAAGCCAGTCTTGAAACGGTGTTGCCTGATGTCTAAAGGGATCCAAAATCCAGGGCAACGACCCCTCATAATGCTACTTATCACTAATAAAGTAGAGCCATGGAATTTGTCATGTTGCGGAACTAATGAAAAGTAGCGTGGACTCACACTGTTCCACATATTATGGTACTATGATATAGATGTTGATTCCCCTAGGTACTACTCACAAGTATCGTGCGTCGCACAGGTAACACACACCTATGCTTTTTCTCACACAATGGCGCCACTCATAGGCAGTGCAAACCAATGGTGTTCCTCACATAGGTGTACTAATCACAGGCGCCAGTATTCGCTAGGTGTTTCTCACATAGTGGGTACTAATCACAGCCAACCCAGACCCACGGTGTCGCTCATATAGTGATACTAATCACAGGTACTGTAAACCCACAGTGAAGCCAATCTCTGCTGCTACTAATCACAAACCTGTCGTGTACCTACCATAGTGGTACTACTCGCAAGTAAAGGCAACCCATGGTGTTCCCCGCGTGATGGTACTAATCACAAGTAGTTTCATGGTTCTAATAAACTCATCGCTTGGTCGCCCCTTTCTAGTCCCCTCATTCCTTTTCATTTCTTCAATTTCTTGAATTTTAAAGTTCTCATTTTACAGAGCTTACATACATCTGACAGCATGATATTTACAACTTGCACCACAGCCAAATTCCCCGTTTAAAAAACAAGCTAATGTCTGAATGTCATAACAACTGCAAAGCACAGTAACAACATAGGAATAGATTACAACATAAGATGATGGGCCAAGAACACAGTAACAAAATCATCACGTCACTAATTTTAAAGTTCAATAATAGTTTTTACCTACAACTGCGACAAAAAAAGAGTACCTTCTATCTCTACAAGTTGCAAGTTAAAAACACTCGAACCGAGCTTGATAGCTGCAGTCGCTTAAGTGCGGCCAGTATCCAGTATTCGGGAGATAGTAGGTTCGAGCCCCACTGTCGGCAGCCCTGAAGATGGTTTTCCGTGGTTTCCCATTTTCACACCAGGCAAATGCCGGGGCTGTACCTTAATTAAGGCCACGGCTGCTTCCTTCCACTTCCTAGGCCTTTCCTATCCCATCGTCGCCAAAAGACCTATCTGTGTCGGTGCGACGTAAAGCAACTAGCAAAAAAAATTAAATAATAAAAAAAATTTTTAAAAATATAATCATAGGTTAAATTTTAAACGGGTACCTAGTTCGGTTTTGAGGTGATGATATGGCTGATAATGCCCTATAAAGGGGCAAAACATGTACCATTTCATACTTCAATAATGATTAAACTTTGATTTTATGATTGATTGTACTGCATAGGTGGAAGAAAAATAAATTTTATACTATTTCACATACATACCATTGAGCAGCTCGTCTTCTTTCTCCCAAGTCTTCCCAGTCCAAACTTTGCAACATTTTTGTAACGCTACTCTTTTGTCGGAAATCACCCAAAACAAATTGAGCTGCTTTTCTGTGGATTCTTTGCAGTTCTTGAAACAAGTAATCCTGGTGAGGGTCGTAAACATTGGAACCATACTCTATTTGGGGTCTTAACAGAGACTTGTATGCCCTCTCCCTAACACCCTTACTACAACTCCTGAACACCCTCATAACAATGTGCACAGATCTGTACCCCTTATTTAAAATCCCATTTATGTGATTACCCAAATGAAGATCTTTCCTTATATAAACCTAGATAATAACAGTGATTCATTCCCATAAGGAACATTCACCTCATCAACACAGAAATTAAAACTGAGAGGACTTTTCCTATTTGTGAAATTCATAAGGCGACTTTTAACCCCGTATATCATCATACCATTGGCTACTGTCCATCTCACATTATCGAGGTCATTTTGCAGCACTCACAAACTTGTAACTTATTTATTACTCTCTACAGAATAACTTCATCCCTAAAGGCCTTATCTCTGATTCCACTTCTTTACTCATATACATAAAGATTCCCCTCTTAATTAAAACAGGGTCAGATAAAACTTTGCCTACTCTAATTCTCTGAGATATATTTTCAAGAAGTATAGCAACCTGTTCAGTCACTCTTTCGTCTAGTCCAATTGCACACATTTTTGCCAGTAGTCTCCCATTATCCGGCCTATCAAATGCCTTAGACAGGTCAATCACGATACAATCCAATTAACCTCTTGAATCCAAGATATCTGCTATATCTTGCTGGAATCCTACAAGTTGAGATTGAATGGAATAACCTTTCCTAAACCCGAACTACCTTCTATTGAACCAGTTATTAATTTCACAACCATGTCTAATATAATCAGAAAGAATGCTTTCCCAAAGCTTACATGCAATGCATGTCAAACTGACTGGCCTGTAATTTTCAACTTTAGGTCCATCAGCCTTTCCCTTATACACAGGAGCTACTATAGCAACTCTCCATTCATCTGGTATAGCTCCACCGACCAAACAATAATCAAATAAGTACTTCAGATATGGTACTCTATCCCAACCCATTGTCTTTAGTATATCCCCAGAAATCTTATCAATTCCAGCCGCTTTTCTAGTTTTCAACTTTTGTATCTTATTGTAAATGTCATTGTTATGTAAATTTTATTACATCTTTGGCCTTAGTCTCCTCCTCCATCTCGACATTATCCTTGTAACCAACAATCTTTACACACTGCTGACTGAATACTTCTGCCTTTCGAAGATCCTCACATACACACTCCCCTTGTTCAATAATTATTCCTGGAATGTCCTCCTTGGAACCTGTTTCTGCCTTAAAATACCTATACATACCCTTCCATTTTTCACTAAAATTTGTATGACTGCCAATTATGCTTGCCATCATGTTATCCTTAGCTGCCTTCTTTGCTAGATTCAATTTTCTAGTAAGTTCCTTCAATTTCTCCTTACTTCCACGGCCATTTCTAACTCTTATTTCTTCCCAGTCTGCACCTCCTTCTTAGTCTCTTTATTTCTCTATTATAATAAGGTGGGTCTTTACCATTCCCTACTACCCTTAAAGGTACAAACCTGTTTTCGCATTCCTGAACAATTTCTTTAAACCTGTCCCAGAGTCTGTTTACATTTTTATTTACCGTTTTCCACTGCCTCATGCCTGCTTTATCAGCCATATGGTACTGCCTAATAATCCTACTTTTAAGACCTTCCTTTCTATCACATTTATTTTTAACTACGACAAAAACAGCTTCATGATCACTAATACCATCTATTACTTCGGTTTTTCTATCGAGCTCATATGGTTTTACCAGCGCCACATCCAGAATATTCTTCCCTCTAGTTGGTTCCATCACTTTCTGAATCAGCTGTCCTCACATTAACTTATTTGCCATTTGTTGGTCATGCTTCCTGTCGTTCGCATTACCGTCTCAATTGACGCTTGGTATATTGAGATTTCCCACAATCACATTCCTTCCCATGTCGTTCACTACAAAGCTGAATATCTTATCAAATAATTCTGAATCGGAGTCAGCACTACCCTCTCCTGGTATGTACACTCCAAAGACATCAAGTTGACTATTATCGTTAGAAATGAGCCTTACATCTAGAATTTCATGTTTAACTCTTTTGTAGCTTACAAATTCTTCTTTCACCAGAATGAATACTCCCCCTCATACCATTCCTATACTATCTCTACGATACACACTCCAGTTCCGTGAGAAAATTTCTGCATCCATTATATCATTCTCAGCCACGATTCAACTCCTTTTACAATATCTGGTAAGTATATATCTATTCAATTACTTAAAATTACTTAACCAACTTAACTGAACCAGCTTTCAAAAGAGAGGATAGATAGAGAAGAGAGAAAAATCAAGGATCTGTTAACAAAAACAAAAACAAAGGATGAACAAAATTATCACAGATGACTCAGGCAGAAAAATATTTCAAACATCTGTGGCAGTCTTATCTTCCAAACTGCTGTAGAATGAAGTGAAACTGACTCTCGTGGACAGTGTGAAGAGGCAGCATAGCCATGAACAGCTTCTTCCAGGACTGGTATTGCAAACGGCAGTGAAAGCACATGACTGACAGAGAGGACAAGCATGAAGACATTAATAGTGAAGTTTAGGGAGATTTGACCGAAGACCACAATGAATTTGCATTCAAGTGTTTGCAAGCATAGTGGTTTCCAACATCTAATGCACCCAGAAAGAAGGGCTTCTGTACATACATAAAGATACTTTCCAAATGTTGCACAAGTCTACATGCTGATAATGTTCAAACTATGCTTGGCTGGTGCTTTGGACACAAGTAATTTGAAATGTAAGCAACTTCACATCAAGGTTTTGGTGATTTATATCTTAATTTTTATTACCTACTCTTGTTGCCATATCATTTTGTATCTTAGGTTCTATGATTTAATAACTAGGGTACATTATGGTTTCTCTTTAAAATCCCTGATCACAGAGTTAGGTGGGTTTTAATCCCATACAATTAAGATGATTTACGAGAAATATTGATCAGTATGACAATTTACTGAATGAAATACCCACCGAAAGATTGTCAATTTTAACACCGAAGTCATTAAAAAAAAAAAAAAAAAGCCCTATTTCAACAAATTTCATAGCAGGAAGCTTTAAAATATTTCTGAAGCTTTCAGGAATGAAGATCACAATTTAAACAGCAAAAGTAACAAAGTATACTTACAACAGTCCTTAAATTGTAGAAGCAGGGTTCATTGAGTAATTTCACCAAAAGCTTGAGGTGCATGTTTGACTGAGTACACTGCAATCCACACTGGTAGTAGACATCTACACATGAGCTACGGTGGACAGTGTTGTACACTTCCAGTAGATAATTACAACCTGAAACATGTACAATTATCAACATAATTCATATTTGATCAGAAATTCATAAAGGCTCAGTAGCCTCTACAGTAGTTATGATTACAAAGAAAGCAACATTAACAACAAGCATTATAGTGATGAGGTCACATTTAGCAAATATGCAGTGTACTTCGATCGTTTTCTTATTACATGTAATTTAATTTTCATTGCAAAAGTAAAATGAATATATAAATTGAGGAGATATAACTATAGGATAGAGATGATACAGGGCAACCAAAATAATCATCGAATGTAGCTTGATCAAACCTTGCCCAGGGATTTTTCAAAACAGAATAAGACCAACAATTTGCTTTACGTTGCACTGACACTGTTAGGTCTTACTGCGACGATGGGCTAGTAAAGGGCTAGGAGTGAAAAGGAAGCAGCTGTCACTGTATTTGAAGTACAGCTTCAGCATTTGCCTGGTGTAAAAATGGGAAGCCACGGAAAAATATCTTCAGGGCTACCGAGAGTGGGGTCCAAACCTACAATCTCCCGAATGCAAGCTCACAGCTGCGCGACTCTCACCACATAGCCACTCGCTCGGTAGAGGAATAAGACCATGAATAAGCATATGAAGAGTCAGTTGGAGAACTCAAAGACTTTAATAATACTCATCTAGTCTCACAGCGCATGCTGATGATCTGCTATGAGGAATATTGAACACCTTCGCGCATTGCGATGTTGTGGGTGCTCCTTCTTATTTTGTTTGTTTACAATTTGCTTTACGTCACAATGACACAGCTAAGCCTTATGGCAACAATGGGATAGGAGTGGGAAGCGGCTATGGCTTTAATTAATGTACAGCCACCGCATTCGCCTGGTGCGAAAGTGGGAAAGCTGTCTACAACAAATCATGTTGATTCGTAGGTATGTTGTGGTATTATGTGTGATGGAGGGAAAATACGATGCCAAATATGTTCAGTAAATAAGAGCTTATACTGTAATTATATTGGTTAGCAATATTAAAGGAGAGTAAGGCCTTACGCATAGAGTGGCAGCTAGTAACTATACAGATTGTCATTATCAGAGGGGATCTGTTATTTCTTTTTACAAGTGAGCACAAAGAAAGTGAACTATTACAAGATTACCCTCAATTATCATAACTGAGAATGAAGTTCATAGGCTATAGGGTAGTGGATGCAGAGAATGTACAGATATGGCATTTTTAGCCTTGTTCTTCATGACATTTTTTCAGTTCATTGGGGGTAATTTTCAAGAACTAAAGAACTATTCTGAAAAAACATACATATTTTTCTAACAGACTGTGTACAGGTATCGATAATTTGAAAAGCACGCACTTAGAATAAAATTTTTTTATAAATATTTATAAAACCTGTCTAAATTTTAAGTGCCGGCCCCGTGGTGTAGGGGTAGCGTGCCTGCCTCTCGCCCGGAGTCCTCAGGTTTGATTCCCGCCAAGGTCAGGGATTTTTCTTTCAACCTAAGGGCTGCTTCGAGGTCCACTCAGTCGACATGATTAGAACTGAGGAGCTATCTGACGGTGAGATGGCGGCCCCAGTCTCGAAAGCCCAGAATAACGACCGAGAGGAGGCATCGCGCTGACCACACAGCCCCTCGTAATCTGCAGGCCTTCGGGTTGAGCAGCGGTCGCTGGGCAGGCCAAAGCCCTTTCAAGGGCATTATGTGCCGCGGGGGGTCTAAGTTTTAAGGGAAAGTATTGCTTCAAATTATTAAAGATTGTCAGAAAATTGTGTACCACGCATATCTACTTCTCCACTTTCTTCACACCTGCTTTATAATAAAAGAAGTATTAAATATGCCATTCCATAAACGTCTGACAAGGCGATATAAAGTTATTTTACAAGCCTATGACACATACTTGGCACTAGAAAATACTAATTAAAATACTTGTTTAGTTATGAAATTCATTCTTATTAAATGTTTTATATTCAACTTCCTTTATTTTCTTCATGATGTTAATCAAAATGCTCAAGTTATAGAAAATTATACCACATTTATCTACATTAATTTGCACTCAGATAATCTCAGTTCAGATTGAGTTTGTAAAATTAGTAATATAGGTACTTAAATTTACTGAACACATCCACAACCCTCTATTTGTAACTAGCTCTGAGGCAATGTTATCCACACCTCTTATCTTTAAATCTTTAGAAACTGAGTCTAACCATCATTGTCCTGGTCCTCAACTACTTTTCTTACCATCCAAGATGGAGTCCATTATTCTCCTCCATTCACCTCACATAAACAAAAGCGGCGATGACTTAGCTATTATTATTATTATTATATTATATTTGCCTTTATTTGTAGTGGCGAAGTTAGGACTCATGGTCCTCTCTTACACTTAACCACACTTCATTAACACTGTACATCTGAAAGCAATATTCTTATCTTAAAACTACCATTACAAACTAGAAAGAAAATATGAAACAAAATAACAAACTCTATAAATATTCTTAGTCATGTCTTAAACTATCGTTACAAATTAAAAGTTGAATGACCATAAGCACAGTAAACGTACATTCATACACACATTCACTCTACCAGATTCATTCAGCCTGGCGGCACACATCAAGGAGATGCTCACGGCAAGACAACTTGAAGGAATTTAAGGATTTTATGGCTCTAATGTTGTGGGGGGAGAGAATTCCATATTCTAGCTCCATTTGCAACAAAGGAACGGCTAAATGCTGCTGACCTGCTGAGAGGGATAGCAAGTGTACTGCCAGAGAGTGTGTTATGCTGGTGGAAAGAGGATAGGAAATTGAGTTGTGAAGATAAGTAGTATGGGATATTCTCTTTTAATACTCGAAAGATTAATACTGCCATGTGGAGGTTTCTATATTGTTCAAATTTTAGAAGGGAAAGTTGTCAATAATAAGGGGTAACATGAACATCATAGCGTAAGGAAAAGATAAATCTAATACACGAGTTCATAGCACGTTGTAATCGGTTTAGTTGTTCTCTCGTGGCATCAATTAGTACTACGTCACAGTAGGAAAATATAGGGAGGATAAGAATATTTATAAGCCTAATTCTCATGTTTAGTGGCAGCATATTTTGATGATATTTTAGTGGGTGAAGGGACGCGTACACTTTTCTACAGATATTTGTAATGTGCTCTCCCCAGTTAAGATTCTCGTTTATAATTACACCAAGATTTCTTACAGAGTTTTCGTACGGAATAATTTTACCAGATAAAGTTAGCGGAGGAATGTTTTTGTTTTTTGCCGCACTGATTTGTTTCGTTTGCCCAACAATAATAGCTTTAGATTTTTATGGATTAATTAAAATACAGTTTTCATGAGCGTATGCACAGATATTATTTAAGTCAGAGTTCATATAACCTATTGCTTGATTGACGTCTGAAATTTTGGAATGATAATAGATCTGTAGATCGTCAGCATACAAGTGGTATTTACAGTGTCTTAGCTGTATCGATATATCGTTAATATAGATAACAAAGATAAGTGGTCCAAGTACAGAGCCTTGGGGTACTCCTGAAAATTTCATTACCCATTCGGATGACCTATTCTGAATAATTACGCATTGTTTTCATTCCGTAAGATATGAGAGAAAGAATTCTAGAGCTGTCTGTCCAAGGTGAAGCGATTTCAATTTAGCAATCAGTACGTCTATATTTACTGTGTCAAAAGCGCTGCTAAAATCAAGAAGTAAAGGGTCAAGTAGTTTGTATTTATTTAAATAGTCAGTTAATTGCACGTGTACTATGCGTTCAAGAGGCTTGGAGAGAGATGAAAGCATGCAAACAGGTCGATAATCTGTTATAAGTACAGGTGAGGAAGTTTTGGGAACAGGATTTATGATGGCATTTTCCCACATTTTTGGAAAGAGGCCACTTGTGAGGCACGTGTTGTATATATGAGTAATGGCAGGAAGAATAATGTCAATGATGTGTTGTATTATGAGTATGGGTATTTCACTAGGGCCTACAGCAGATGATGTGATTGATAATACCTCGCGTTTCACGTCAATCTCTGTGACTTCACGAAATTCAAAGATTGGCCTATTTGGTGGTGGCTGGTTCAGAAGAGATTTTATAGTCTGTGATATTGTGTGTATTTCCGGTTTAATTTTTACTTCAGAAAGATGAGCATTCAATCTCTCCAGAGAGATGTCTGGATTACATGGCTGGGGCAAAGCTTTCCCAATTCCAATGGAACAAAGTTGTTTCCAAGTGTTTGACACATTTAAATTTCCAGCGAGGTGATTGTAAAAAGAAAATTTCTTATTTCGAATTATTACTTTAATTCTATTCCGAAGTGTCCGATACTGTTCAAGCGCTCTGGAAGAGTGTGTGCGTCTGTAGAGCCGGTGTAACGCATCACGGTGAGACATTTGTTTAATGTCATCGGTCAGCCGTGGAGAAGGAGGTCGGGAGACTTTGGTCGTACGCTTAGGTGCATGTTTATCAAGGAGACCAAGTATAAGTGAACTTAAAGTTTCAACTTTCTTATCGATACCGTTTATATTTTTTACGTCATCCCAAGGACTATTCAAGGCGTCAACTCTCAGATGATCTAAGTTTATATGTTTAATGTCCCTGAATGTGATGTATCTGGACTTATACTTCGGTACTTTGAGCGAGTAAGGTAAGTATATTAAGTCATGTGTCGATATGCTAGGGGTAGGAATTTGTCCATGTGATACTATTTTCTGTGGGTTGTTAGTGACCATTAAGTCAATTAGTGTATGTGAAGATGAGGTATGATTTGTCGGTTTTAGTGGAAGTATTGTCATGTCACACGTCTGGAAAATATTTAAGAGTTGCTTTGTATCTCCAGCCTGTTCCAGTAAATTAGTATTGAAGTCTCCAAATATTAAAATATGTTCATAAGCAGGTGATAGTCTCTGCAGGATGTCTTCAATGTCTCAGAGGTGACCTACCCGTGGTGGCCGATAAACAACTCCTATTAGGGCTTTAACTGTTGTCACAGTTATCTCGGCAAAAATGAACTCAGGTCTCGGGTCAGGACAGTGGGCAGATGTGCATACAATTTTACATTGAATATCATCTCTACAGTACAAGGCTACTCCTCCACCTCTTTTATCTATTCGGTCATGCCTGTAAATATTATAGCCCGTTATGTGTACCATACTACTAGGGATAGTTGCGCGTAACCAACTCTCACTGATACAAGCTACGTGTATATTACTGTTTTCAAGGAGAGCTGTTAGCTCCTCATGGTGAGCAGGTAGGGATTGAGAATTTAAATGAATGCAGTTCAATGAACGTGCGTTGGCCTGAAATACTTTCGCTAATGAGCCTTGGCAGCGGGGTGTCTCCGTTCTCGGATAGGAGAGGTTAGGGGTAGCGGGACAGTCAGGTCCACAGCTGGTAGTGGTTATAACAGTACTCATCACACAAAGCAGAATACCAAGAAGAATACATGCTTCTTACCTGCGTATTTCCTCTGATATCGCGCCGGCTTTTCATGCACTCAATCACATTCACACTCAATAATAAAACACTATAATACAAACTTAAACTAATCCACATTGTCGTTACTTCACACTGTTTCACCCCCTAGCTGCTTGAATAACATTGTTAAGGTCAGCTCGTGTGGTCACTTGAATTTTCTTCCCATCAGAGCTTAGAATAATGATACGTCCATCCTTAGTCCATACAGATTTCTGACCGAAGTGGTCACGCGCGGCGTTTAGTATGTCCTTTCTCGTTGCTGTTAGTGATTCTGTTATCAGCATACCCGATCCCTTCAGCGATTTCTTTACACGCCAGATACGGTCACGTTCGTGATATCGCATGAACTTTATTATGATGGGCCTCTTCCCTCCCGTCACTACCTCAGCTGTTGTTCTCCTTGGTTTCCCAATCCTGTGACAGCGATCTAAATTGTCCAATGTCAAGTCTATTCCTAGGTGGGATTTCACAACACCGAACACCTTGTCATAGACGTCCTCGTTCGGAGTTTCTGCCACCCCGTGGAGTAATAGGCAGTTTCTCCTGCTGTACTGCTCTGCTTCGTCGATTAGGTCGTGCTGTTTGGAGATCTGGTTGTGCATTTGGGTAAGTTCGGACTTCACCTCCTTGAGCTCCTCAGTGACAGCAGCTCTGAACGACTGGAACTCAAGGGCGAGTGCGTCTAGGGAAACATCGCCGGGGTTGGTAGCACTGCTGTTGGCGGCGCGCGTTGCTTTCTCGAAGCGAGCTTGGATGTCGTTTAGCTTTTCTTCGAATGAAGAAATCCGCTTGTTCGATGACTTTAGAGACATTGTGAATGAATGTATGTAACCACTGAGTGTTATTTAGTTATGAAACTTGATCTAGTACACACGAATTGTAGATAAACTTGCTGATTTGCTAGGTGGTTTACGGAGCTCTCTCACATGCACTTCTTCACTGCCGCCATTGTGTGTATATGTGTATATGTTAGGCCCCTTAAAACAATCATCATCATCATCATCATCATCATCATCATCATCATCATCATCATAAAAAGCCGGTTTATGCATACCAACTTAGCCTTTATATCCTCATACCAAGTATCGTCTTGCTATAGTTCCCACCTCTTTGTACCAGTGATTATTTTAACTACTTCCATGCCTGTTACTTCTAGCTTATGAATAAGATATCTTGAGCCCACCCAGCTTTAATCCCATAAAGAATGTTGGTCTGAAAACAGACCGGAGTAGAGAGTTTCTGGTCTAGGAATTTGAGAATAACAGCCGAGAGGATATGTTGTGCTGACTACACAACACCTCATAACTGCAGGCCTTCGGGCTGAGCAGCAATTGCTTGGTAGGCCATGGCCCTTTGGGGTTGTTGCGCCAAGGGGTTTGGTTTACAGAGAGTTTTGCCCAGGAGCTGACTTCTTTCTAACAGAATACTGTTAATCAGCTTTGCTGCACCTTGATTCAATCTCCCTCACTATACTATCATCCTAGGATAATACACATCCTAAATACTTGAAATGGTCTACCTGTTCTAGCTTTGTATTCCCAACCTGACATTCAATTCCCTAAGATTTCCTCCCTGCTGACATAACTTTAGTTTTGGATAAGGTAATTTTCCAAGGCATTAATTTCCAAGCTTTTAGCAGTCTGCCATTAAGACAAAGACATCAGCACAGGCCAAACATAGAAGAACAATGCATGACAGTGACCTTACTGTCCTTCGAAATAGTCCCCTCACATAACTATGCACTGCTGAGATTGGCGATACATGTCCTGAAACTTTGCAAGAAGGCTTCCTTTGGGATGTTGTTCAAAAGCCTCGTCACGTTTTATTGGATGTCAGGAATATCGTCAAATCTCTTTCCTTTCAAAGTGAGTTTGAGTCATGGGAATAGGAAGAAGTCTGGAGGATTGAGATCTGGCGAGTATGGGGGATGTTCAAGTTGCAACACCCCCTTTTTTGCCATGAACTGTTTGACGATATTGGCTGTGTGTGGGTGAGTGTTGTCATGGACAAAAAACCATGAAACTTGTTGTGCATACTGGGTTTGTACCCTGCACAGACATTTCATGAAATGCGTCAAAAATTTCAATGTATCGTGCAGCATTCAACGTCATTCCCTCAGGTAGAAATTCCTTGTGGATAATGTCTTGACTATCGAAAAAGGTGATGAACATCATTTTGATGACTTTTTGGCTCTGACCTTTTTCTGATGAGGGGATCCTGGAGAATGCCATTCCATGCTTTGCCGTTTCATTTCAGGGTCGTACCTAAGACACCAGGTTTCATCCTCAGTGACAATACAGTTCAAGAAATTTGGTGTCGCTTCCGCCGTTTCGACAAAATCATGTGAAGCCTCTAAACGTGCCTGCTTCTGATCGTCAGTCAAGTGATGTGGCACAAGACAAGAACACGTTTTCCTCTTCCGTAACTTCTCGGTTATGATTTGTCGTAAGGATTTACGGTTTATCTGCAGTTCATCTGCTATCACGCGCACAGTTAATCGCCGATTGTTCGTGATTAATGTTCTCACCTTCTCAGTCTTTTCGTCATTGACGGCGGTCGCCAGTCTTCCGCTACAGTGGTTGTCAGAAACACTTTCCCAGCCTCCTCGAAAACGGGCGAACCACTCGTACATACACTTCAAGGACAGTGCTTGACCTTCATAAACACGTACCAGCATCACATGCGTTTCTTTTGGTGTCTTGCCAAGCTTAAAACAAAACTGTACATTGATCTATTGGTCGTTCATGTTCCTGTTCGCAGTTCAGAACAAACACACTAAACACGCACTGTGTCAAACAGGTCTTACACGGCACACACACGATGCTCAACTGAACAATGTTGGGAGCAGGTGGTCAAAACCTCCTCCTACGGAGGTGCAGCGTTTGTGTGTCGCCAGTGTTGTCGGATCGACCGTTCCGACTTCATTCACCAAACTTTATTGTCACAGGTTGTACCTTTCAGTTGATCCATGTAACCTGAACAACAAAGGTGAACTATTACAGCCTTGCCTAACCCCTGTCATGACCTTTAACCACACGCTTATTTTACCACCAATTCTCAATGTAACCCAATTATCAACATAAATGTCTTCGATTGCTTTTAATAATCTACTCTTAATCCCAAAATTCCACAGTCTAGCCAACATCATCTCCCTCGGTACTCTGTCATGTGCATTCTCTAGATCTACCAAACATAAATGTCTATTCCTCTAGTAGCATTTTTTCAATTACCTGGCACATACTGAAAATCTGATCCTGACAGAATGAAGTTCGTAGGCTATAGGGTAGTGGATGCAGAGAATATATGGATATGGCATTTTTAGCCTTGTTCTTCCTGACAGTTTTCCAGTTCATTAGGGGTAATTTTCAAGAACTAAAGAACTATTCTGAATAAAACATACATATTTTTCTTACAGATTGTGTACTGTTCTAGCAGACTGTGGTTTGAAACCACACTGGATTTCATCGAACTTTCTCTCAACTACTGATTGCATCCTTCATTCCAAGATGCCAGTGAACACCTTACCTGGTATACTGATTGATGAGATACCTCGATAGTTGTTGCAATCCTTCGTGTTCCCCTGCTTAGAGACAGGAGGAATTTCTACTTTAGTGCAATCAAAAGGTACCTCACTACTAGTCCACGCTAATCTTATTACTCTATGATGCCATTTCATACCAGCCTTCCCACTATATTTCACCATTTCAGGTCTAATTTCATTTACTGCAGCTGTTTTATAACAACGGAGTTTATTTACCATCCTTTCAACTTCTTCAAGTATAATTTCACCAACATCAATGTCCTCCTCCCCATGAGCTCGATTGTTCACCATATCAACAGAAATATTCCCCTTTACGCTGATAAAATTTTCAAAATATTCGTTCCATGCAGTGATTCCCTGGGATTAACTATGAGTTCACCTGATTTACCCAAAACCCTATTCCTTTCCCTTTTGCCTCCATTTCTAAGATTCTTTATTACTGTCCAGAAAGGTTTCCTGGCCGCTTTATCAAGCCTTTCCAAGATATTACTGAAATCGTCCCACGACTTCTTCTTGGACAGAGTTACTATTTATTTGGCTCTCTTTCATCTACGTACAATTCCCTGTCTGCACCAGTCCTTGTTTGGAGCCATTTCTGAATCGCCTCCTTTTTACGTTTACAAGCTGCCATCACTTCATCATCCGACTCATTGGCGGAATGGTCAGCGTACTGGCCTTCGGTTCAGAGGGTCCCGGGTTCAATTCCTGGCCGGGTTGGGTATTTTAACCTTCATTGGTTAATTCCAATGGGTATTTGTGCTGTCCCCAACATCCCTGCAATTCACACACCAGACATAACACTATCCTCCACCACAATACCACGCAGTTACCTACACATGACAGATGCTGCCCACAGCTAGAAATAGCCACACGAAATTATTATTATTATCACTTCATCAGTCCACCAAGATGTTTGTTTGTTCCTATCTCTACAAACAGTAATTCCTAGGCATTCCCTTGCTGTTTCTACTACAGCATTCCTGTATGTTACCCATTTTCTCTCTGTATCCTGAACCTGCTTATTGTTTATTCTTTGAAACTTTCTACTAATAATATCCATGTACTGTCTAATTTCCTTGTCCTGGAGATTTTCTCCCCTTATTAGCTTGCAGAAACACTGAAACCTTTTCTCGTAGACATACTTAGCTCGCTACAAATCAGATAGGGGTCTGCATCACTGAAAAATCCCCAGAATACCCGCACATTCCGTAACAGATTTCCTGAATCCAAAGTCTGTTATGATTTTGTTCATTCTAGATCTGGTGCCGCTACTTTCCCATGTGTAGCAGTGAATAGTCTTAAGCTTGAAGAATGTATTCACAACCGCTAATCCCATTCTAGCACACAAGTCCAGTAAATACCTCCCATTCCTATTAGATTCTATATCTTCCCCACATTTACCCATGACCTTCTCTTATCCTTCAGTTTTATTTCCAACTCTCACACTGAAATATCTTATACTTGCCGTTAACCCTCACTACGATGTCACAAAATTATTAAAAGTACATCCAGATTCATAGCCTGTAAGAATTTTTTTTTAAAAAGTCACTCAGTGCTTCATAAAACATGTCATCGGCATCTCAACCTCATCTGCACCCTCACATGGCGAAAACACTTACACCATTCTCGTCCTAATTCATCCAACTGACAAATCTACCCACATCTTTTGCTCATTTATGTGCAGAAGAGAACAGAAATCAGAGTAACTCACTCTAAGATGGGCATTCATTCCATTTTAAGAACACATTTAAAATTAGGAAGTATACTTCATGAACCAGTAGGTAAGATTATTTCTCCCTGCTTCACATCGCTTGGTAACACTCCTTATATCAAAAGAAAGTCTCAGCAGATTTTAGATATGTCATAAACCACATAGAAATAACAGCTGAATGTATACTAATCCAGATGTATTATTTTATACATAGGAAAGGATTAAAAGAATACCTCATTCAGTTGGTAATCTGCCGTCATGTTACTTTTCAACAATTTATTCGCATTACTGAGTAAATCCTGCTATGATTACTTATCAGGAAGGTGAGGTATGCTACGTACCTTTCACAGATATATTTTATTTCACAATAATAATGTTATTGGCTTTATGTCCCATTAACTACTTTTACAGTTTTAAGAGATGCAAAAGTGCCAGAATTTAGTCCCACAGGAGTTCTTTTACGTGGCAGTAAACTAGTGACATGAGCCTGATGTATTTAAGCACCTTCAAACACTTCCGCACGGAACCAGCATCAAACTTGTCAAGTTGGGTTCAGAAGGCCTGCACCGCAACCGTCTGAGCCACTCATCCTGACTTTTATTTCACAGGCTTCCTTTTTATTGTAGCCGAAATTCAGGATTCTTGCTATAGGTACAAGTGCTTGTAAGTACAGATACTATAAATATTTAAAGAATTTATGGATTATTGATGTTCGCCAGTCTGCTGAGTGATAGGTTAAAATGTTTTCTTTCTGCCCCGACCTGTAAATCATACATAATCCTCCATCGGTAAGGTGAACGCCCAGAATGTAAATTGTAAGGTCGGGTCACATCCGAACCATCTTAAATTTTGTCAGTTTGAAGTTAAAAAAAAAAGGGCAAAGCATGATAACGTGTTTAGTTTTATAATTACTTTATTCATAACTTTTAAGACTGTTTGATACATTATTTTACTAAAAAAGAAAAGTATTAGCCTTTCCATCTCCACTGAGTCTCATACTTACAGCTTCATGTAGAATTGCAAAACTAGCTATTTAATTTATAATGGTCGGATTCAAAACAACTGGAAAATGAAACAAGATTGTCTAAAAAGTAGATTACAAAGGCATACAACAAATCTAGAAAAACTAAATACAAAATTGTATCCAGATGAACAAAACATGAAATCGTAGTTTCAGCACTTGAACAGGTAAAATGTAGTCTAGATTTCCTTCTTTTCAAACTAGAAACAGTTATTAATACAAAAGAACACATTAGTGGCAGAAATCTAGCCACAGAAGTGCCTGCTAGTAACACAGGTTGCAAAATACACCTAAAACATTTCACTTTCCACATCACTAGAATCATCGGCACAAGAAGGGCACAGTACTACTTCATGCTCTCCACAAAAGCAACAATGGCACTCCTTACAGAACTCATTCCTTTTTCTGTCCTTTGAAGAATCGCAGAATTCACATCATCTTTCCTTCGGAAATTCATCCTCTGTTGCTTTGGATTTTCTTCCTCTTCCCCCTACTCTCTTGTTCTTTTGCCATCAACTGAATGATTGTGCTGTGAAGCTCCTTTGGAAGACGCTGGTTTTCCATTCTTTTCTCCATCACAGGTTTACTCAAGGCAAATGCAAGTCACTTTAGGAAGGTGCAGCGCGCATCATTTGGGTACGAATCCTTGTTTACATTGCATATGTAAAACACAGAATTGTTTACTGCTGCAATATCTAGAATTCCATAAAAGCATCCCACAGGCCATCTTCTGCTTTTTCTCTTAGTAGTTTTGTCATGACTAAGCTTGTCTAAGACGTCAACACCCCCTTCAGTCATCTTGCAGAATTCAGTTACTTTGGATTTCTTACTTTCATCCTTTATTGTTCCAGCGAAGTGCATTGACAAAATTAGTACCACATTTCTATTCATCTTTGGGTTGTGTGAAACCAGCAGTTTGTTATCTTGATACATGAACCGATAAGAGCCAACTGGTGCTGAATATAACATTGAAGGCGGAATTTGTACTTTATTCTTCCGCAAAGTGCCTACAAAGTTTAGTTGTCATTCAAGAAGCACTTCAGTCAGTTCATACAAGGAGAACCAGTTGTCTGAAGTCACATTTCTGTTGCTCCCTTTCAGTGATTCTGTTAGCTGTAGAACATACTGTGGTGGCAGAGGACTGATCTTAACCGATGTAAGGTATGCCTCCAAGGAAACAATATGTTCTTGCATCACAGAGTGAGACTATTTTCAGGCTTTATTGGAATATATATCCTGAAAGGACATTGGCCACGGAAAGTTAGCAAAGTCTCATCCAACGTAACTTGCTCAGAAGTACTCCGCAGAAGTACTCAAAAGTATTCCACACTTCCCTGAACGCAGCAAATTTGTCCGGAGATTTTCATGTATTCCTCGAGGCTTTGTCATCAAATCTTAAATTCTGCAGAAGGAAGGTAAATCTCTTTTGGGACTTCGTGCAGCAAAATACTAGAGGTCCATATGTTGGAGACAACATGTCATCAAGTCTCAAACCAGAATTTTTTATTAGAGCACCCATGTACAACAGTCTGATCAGAGCCCTGAGATCAGTATATGATATAAACCACTGAACTGAACCGTACCAGAGTTTTGAATTTTATATTTCTTCATTAGTATGGTGTATATATAATTTGATAATTTCATTGCTAATAAATAAGGAAAATCATTTGAATTCATCAGTGACACCACGTGCGTTTCCTTTGGGTCCTTGCAAATGAGTGATGATATTCGAAGGTGGTGTCTTCGAAAACTTTGAACGCACCGGCTTGTCGGTCCAAATTGCTTCATCACCTTTACCGAGTTCAAAACGTCTATCACCATCCTGTCCCACTGCAACTTGAACATCACTATCCCCCCGAGTATGAAACATTCCCACCATCACAATTAAACACATCTTCACAACTGTCACAGTTCGCTAATGATTCATCTAACTCATTTCTGGTTGTCAGCGTTTTGCCCCATGTGCTAAGCTGGGCTCATCAGTTGGTAAATAACACACCCTCCAAGACGCATAGCTAGTGCATACTGTGGAGGCTACAGCGCAAGCTATTTGGGGCCACTGGCAGTGCCAATGCACTATGAGAGACTTTGTCTCATTACCAAAAATTGATGCCTGCCTGGCCATCAGATGATAAAAATTGGTATAAATTTCTTTAGCTAATTTGGGTAATCTTTTTTTTTAATTCCTAAACAACAGAAAACAATAAAAAACATGAAATTGAAAATTGAAAATAACAATATTATAGTAACCAAGGCTGACAAAGGGGGCGCAATTGTTTTGATGGATAAGGGTACATATATAAAAAAAACTGAAGTTTTTTTGATAATAACAAATACACAGTAATGAATAAAGATCCATTAGCTAAAGTTCAACGCAACTTAAAGGCTTTACTTAAAAGATCTAAATATCTTTTTACTGAACAAGGACAATTAAAACTTGTCAGTATGAATCCTAGGCTCCCAGAAACTACAGCTTTGCCCAAAATACATAACAAAGATGTTCCTATTGGTCCGATAATCAATTGCCGAAATTCTCCCACGTATAAGGTCTCCAAATACATTCATAACTTTTTGATAAAACGTTACACTTTTAATAATAAACAACCATTAAAAAATTCCATTGACTTATGTGACATTTTGGTTAAATTTGGCATGCGTCCAAACCCGACGATGTGCTCGTATGATGTAATGAATATGTTCCCGAATATTCCGACAGAAAAAACTGTTAATATTATTCATGATAACATTTGTAAACACAGTAATCTTAGTAAAATGGAAGTAGAAGAATTCACTAGATTATTAAATTTTGTATTAGACAATAATTACTTCTCATTTAACAATAAAATTTATAAACAGAATGGATTAGCAATGGGTGACCCAATATCGGGCATCCTTGTCGACATATTCATGGATCCAATCGAACACAATGAAATATTAGCAAAAATTAAAGGAATTGATTTATGGTTGAGATATGTAGATGATACATTCGTAATTATAAACAAAGATGTCCCTAATAGTCAAGAAATCTTAAACAAGTTAAATGAAATCGAACCTAATTTGAAATTCACAAAAGTTGATAACTCACTGAATTTTCTAGATGTAACTGTTACAAATAAGGATAACACTTTTGATTTTCAAATATTTAGAAAACTGATACAATCATCTACAACTATAAACGATTTTTCATTACACCCGAATTCACATAAACAATCATCCTTTCACAGTCTAATTTACAGAGCACTTAGAATCCCTCTATCTCCTAAGAATCTGAAGAAAGAATTGAATTATATTAGGCACCTGGTTAAACAGAATGGTTTCAAAATAGAAATGATCAATAAATTGACCAATAAAATTAAGATCAAGTTATCCACGAATCTGATGCCAGAAGAAACAAAAAAAAAAAACTGAGTATGCTACATTTACTTTTAATAATCCAGCTATACACCAGATTACTAATGTATACAAGAAACATAATTTAAATACAGCTTTTAGAACTAATAACACTGTAACAATTTGATAAATACTAATAAATAAAATCATGAATAATATATAAATAAAAATATGTAAATAAATGACACTACCAAAAAACTTCATAAAATACTTGAAATAAATTAAATTAATAAAAACAGTTAATCGAAATGTCCGTAGTATGGGTGCCAGAGTTCACCAGAATGGATCCCTCGAATTTTGATAGAGCATGATAATTCTTTATATCCCAGGGCGTGTACATAATGCTGCGTACTGGTACATCTGCTTCAGGCCTTACCTAACCTTATGAAAATGACTAAATAGGTAGGAACTGCACCTAGGTTCATCAATAACTCCACTGATTCTAAAATACCTAACTATATTCACAATAAAATCCGTGCACGAGCACCTCATCAACACACCAAAATAGACTTGTAATACACAAACAAAAGATAGCTGGAAGACTCCATATTTACAACAACAATGAAAACAGTGGGAAAACGAAAGCGAGAACCAAGCTAACATTTGTAGATAGTCCGATGAACAATGTACATATATGTAGATAAATACCCTTCACTGTCTCTGTATCAATACGACTTGTCGATTCTCATAATCGGCAGTTATAACATCACACAGATACTGTACCACGTAATACTGTGTTCACAGACTTAAACACTTGTTGTAAAGATATATACATTTCAGTAACACACGCCTGTCGATCCTGAACATAAATTATGGAAAGGCTGAGATAGCTTTCACCAACATATAACGCCAAGCCGCCACAAGTGCTACAATACTTAATGCGTAAACACTCCACAATTTGTCGATCAGCCAATTTCCACGAACATAACAAGACTACGTTCCACGAACGTTTGAAGTCCAGTTCATTGTAGCCGTGTCACTCCAGTACCGTGTATCAGCACTATTTCATTCCCGTACAGTCTGTCAGTTGTGGTTTCTTTCCACTGTGATGTCCAAGTTTATATAAACATCCGCTTCTCCCTTCCGCTCAGATGATACGCCGAGGTAGATCCTCGCCAGCCAATCATGGTAGATCCTCTTGTCAAGACCATGCCCTGAACTTCTCCTTGGTCCCAAATTATAAACAAACTCTCAGGTGTTCCACATGAGTCATAGAACTTTCCTAGTACAATAACAAGCTCAACTCATCAGACTGGGATGCCTGCATGAGTCATACAAATTACCAGAGTCCAATATAGCAATGTTTTCCCAGTACAAAACAAATTACGCATACCTACATATGTGGATATCTCCCAGCTTACAAATATAAATGACAAAATATACAAATGAAATACTGATGATAATAATAATAATAATAATAATAAATCAAATACTGACAATAATATCTCTCACTTTTCTACATATAGTGCGAGGGTGTGATATATGTACTATCACAATACTAACCAATCCATATTCTTTAATCATAAAAAAGTTCATCACGACAGAAATCGTTATTTGGGATTAGGAGTATACAGACTCAAGTGTACACATTGTAACTTTTCATATGTTGGACAGACTGGCAGAAGTTTTACGACAAGATACATAGAACATGTTAATGGGGAACATAGAAAATATTCAGCAATGAGCTTGCATACGAGGGAAACTGGTCACCGATTCGAATCCATAGAGAAAGATCTAGCGATAATTAGAAACATAGAAAAAGGTAAAATGTTGAACGAAATTAGAC
Source organism: Anabrus simplex (assembly GCF_040414725.1). Taxonomy (NCBI): domain Eukaryota; kingdom Metazoa; phylum Arthropoda; class Insecta; order Orthoptera; family Tettigoniidae; genus Anabrus; species Anabrus simplex. Next base: position 511,638,531 of record NC_090266.1, on the reverse strand, counting down.
CAGACGTATAATAAGGAACAGAATCTTAATGACATCACGGACAGGAAAAGCATGTTACATGAATTTACACCGAAATTAATAAAGACAGTTAGTTCAAATAAATTTAGGATACCTAATATATTTGATTCTACATACTCTAGTGCTCCACCCATACCTACGGATATTAGGCCTACTTCCAGCAAAACAGATAACTCCGCCCCTTTGTCAGCCTCATCACAGTTGACTCCACCCATCCTCTCCTCCCTTCCACACTCCCCTATTCCTTCCCCTCCGAGTTCGCTACCGCCTCTGCAGCACAGTTATAATACGAGACTCAGAGTCAACAGAAGGGCGGCTACCAACGCAACAGTAGATAGCAAATAACAGCTTTAAAGAAACATGCAAGTCCTCATCTGTTCCTAACATCGTAAACAGAATTCTCGCCTTGTGTTCAACTTCTTAATCTTTCCTTTCCTTCTCTTACAGAGAACATTTTCCAATATATACTAACACTTCCTGACATGGTCTCAAGTCAATTTTATTGCCTACCGGTGCTAAAGGCCCCTTCTGCAATAATTCAACTGATGCTTCAGTTTCACATTATGCTCATGATTTCATCAGCGGCCTTGAAGATGATGTTTTTATGATATTTATTTTAGTGCGCATTTTTCACGCCCTCTTGTCGTTGGCATTTTATCATTGTCACACTGTTTTTCCACTAAAATTTTTTTAATGAACCGTTTTAATTAGGAATTTTGTAACAGAATAAGTTTTAGTCTCTGATAAAATATTTTTATGGTTTAATCATTGACAGTGTTTGTATAATGTATCATTTCTTACATTTTTATATACTGAATTTTAGTAACTGGCTAAACTTTTAGCTTTGATATTAATATAAGGTGTAATCTTGAAGATTGTTTTTAGGCTGAAGATGCCCTGAATTGAGGGCAAAACATGTCCCATTTAACTGATAGTATGTTTATGTAACCACCATAAGTGGAAATTAATGTATTGAATAGGTGGATTAAAGATCGAGTTTATTGTTTTTGAACTATAAATTTTCAATATCGATCAAAAATGAGATTTATAACATGTAACATATCACTCAGTCAAGCAGCTCGTCTCCTTTCTCCCATTTCTTCTCAGCCCAAACTTTGCAACATTTTTGTAACGCTACTCTTTTTTCGGAAATCACCCACAACAAATGGAGCTGCTTTTCTTTGGATTTTTCCAGTTCTTGAATCAAGTAATCCTGGTGAGGGTCCTATACACTGGAACCATACTCTAGTTGGGGTCTTACCAGAGACTTATAAGCCCTCTCCTTTACATCCTTACTACAACCCCCTAAACACCCTCATAACCATGTGGAGAGATCTGTATCCTTTATTTACAATCCCATTTATGTGATAACCCCAATGAAGATCTTTCTTTATATTAACACCCAGATACTTACAATGATCCCCAAAAGGAACTTTCACCCCATCAATGCAGTAATTAAAACTCAGAGGAATTTTCATATTTGTGAAACTCACAACCTGCTTTTAACGCCGTTTATCATCATACCATTGCCTACTGTCCATCTCACAACATTATCGAGGTCATTTTGCAGTTGCTCACAATCTTTGTAACTTATTTATTACTCTACCATCTGCAAAAAGCCTTACCTCTGATTCCACTCCTTTACTCAAATCATTTATATATATAAGAAAACATAAAGGTCCAATAATACTGCCTTGAGGAATTCCCCTCTCAATTATTGCAGGATCAGATAAAGCTTCGCCTACTCTAATTCTCTGAGAGCTATTTTCTAGAAATATAGCAACCCATTCAGTCACTCTTTTGTCTAGACCAATTGCACTCATTTTTGCCAGTAGTCTCCCATGATCCATCCTATCAAATGCTTTAGACAGGTCAATCGTGATACAGTCCATTTGACCACCAGAATCCAAAATATCTGCTATATCTTGCTGGAATCCTAGAAGTTGAGCTTCAGTGGAATAACCTTTCCTAAAACCGAATTGCCTTCTGTCGAACCAGTTATTAATTTTGCAAACATGTCTAATGTAATCAGAAAGAATACCTTCCCAAAGCTTACATGCAACGCATGTCAAACTTACTGGTCTGTAATTTTCAGCTTTATGTCTATCACCCTTTCCTTTATATACAAGGGCTACTATAGCAACTCTCCATTCATTTGGTATATAATCAAATAAGTACTACAGATATGGTACTATATCCCAACCCATTATCTTTAGTATATCCCCAGAAATCTTATCAATTCCAGCCGCTTTTCTAGTTTTCAACTTTTGTATCTTATTGTAAATATCATTGTTATCATATGTAAATTTTAATACTTCTTTAGCATTAGTCACCTCCTCTACCTGGACATTTTCTTTGTAACCGACAATCTTTACATACTGCTGACTGAATACTTCTGCCTTCTGGACACACACACTCTCTCTCTCTCTCTCTCTCTCTCTCTCCCCCTTGTTCATTAATTATTCCTAGAATGTCCTTCTTGGAACCTGTTTCTGCCATAAAATACCTATTCATACCCTTCCATTTTTCGCTAAAATTTCTATGACTGACAATTTGCCTTCTTTGCTAGATTCAATTCCTAGTAAGTTCCTTCAATTTCCCCTTACTTCCACAGCCATTTCTAACTCTATTTCTTTCCAATCTGCACCTCCTTCTTAGTCTCTTTATTTCTCCATTATAATAAGGTAGGTCTTTACCATTCCTTACCACCTTTAAAGGTACAAACCTGTTTTCACATTCCTCAACAATTACTTTAAACCCATCCCAGAGTCTGTTTACATTCTTATTTACCGTTTTCCACCAATCATAATTACTTTTAAAAAACTGCCTAATGCCTGCTTTATCAGCCATATCCCTTTCAGACCATGTATGCACAATTGTGCGGCTTCGTATTTTATTTATGTGTGAGCTTATTTGACGTTTTCTTGGCGCTAGACCGGACTGTAGTGCTTGTGCGGGACACGTAGCATGTACTTCAGCTGTTTGTATTTTGTACTTGACCACCAGGGGGGCAGGAAGAAGAGTTTAAAAATACAGTTCATTAGCAATATGGCAGGAAGCAGTAATGCCTAAAGTAAGTTTTCATTTATTGCATTCATATTAATGTAGAAGCTTTACTGAATATCAGAATATAATCAATGAAGGGTATAAATTGTGTAGCAAACGTAAATCGTGAACTTACAACATCGTACGCCTATTTTTGGTTACGAACATTGATGCCGAACACTACACCTTTTCTCCCTTAATTGTTATATGTAAATATTTTTAAACCTTTTATTTTCCTATGATTGCGTCAACTGTTTCTCCAGAGCACCACTGCCGAACTTTACTATGTTAATTTTAGGCATTGGTGCGGACTTTTCATCTATAAACCTATATGTTCAACCATCACTTTTGTACAACTATTTCCCATACTTAATGTTTGTATGTGTATTAATAACAGGTATTCATTTGTACATGTCAACTACTAACCAGCTACCTGATTTTTTACCTTGAGGTGATATTTTGACTGATGATGCCCTCAATGAAGGGCGAAACATGTCTCAAGTGGAATCAATAATAAATTCCTAATTTATAAAATTTATATGTATTGAATAGGTGGAAAAAACAAACCTTTTAGCATCCTACTGACTATTTCTTGGCGAACATCAAGATGGCCAAGGAAACTGTCCAAAACCATCATATTTGATAAGAAGATCACAACCATAGTTTTTACTGTTATATGTATTCTAATCTTATAATTATTCCTGCAACATTGTCTTTATCTTACATACATATGTTTTCCCCACACAACATGCAACCAATCCTTAACGAGATCTGACACCATCCATCCTTTCTCCTGGACATGAATGTGCATACCGGAAGGAAATTTCCCTTAAGGAACTGCTTTTCCCTTGAAAATTACATAGGGAGGTAGTTTTTGCCCGTCCGCAGTAACGGCCAACATAACTGTGCAGCGAAGCTTCTCTGCCTCAGTAGTCCTCAAGATTACACTGGATGCTCCCTTTTTGGTAACTGTAGTGTTTTATAAGCTCCTTTGTCTCCATGGTAAGCCTGCTTCCTCTAGCATGTCAGTGTTTTGTTCTAAATCAGACATTAGATGTACTGTATATTTCACTCTAGAGATTTACTTCACTGCCTGAGGTCCTAACTCAACTTAAAGACATCATATCTGACAAGAAGATCACAACCATAATTTTTATCATTATATGTATTTTAATATTATAATTATTCCTGCAACATTGTCTTTATCTTACATATGTATGTTTTATTTATCACATGATCTGTTTAATTTTAATTTTTGCTGAAGATGGCTACAAAGTGGCTGAAACTAGTCCCAAGACAAATGTAATATTATTTACTTGGTATGTTGTATTGAAATTTATTTCTTATAATTGAAATGTTTCTCGGCATGAGTTTGGTCTGCATTTCCAATTTGCGGTAGCAGGTGATTGTACTTGCGCCGTTTCCTAATTACCAATCTGTGGTGATGCTTGTTGTTTTAAGGGGCCTAACATCAAAGGTCATCGGCCCAACAACAAATCTATGGAACTGTACAATTTTTTCACTGTGGTTCTTCAGAAGTCGCTGGCAGAGCGATGTCCTTCATAGAAGAGAAAGATTGTTCCTTTTCATGAACCGACAAAGCCACCCTCTGCTTGCTTTGAAATCAGGAATTTTAAAGGTTTTGCTACTTCTACAGCCTTTAACTGGAGCATTTTGTGGGAAACTGAAACTCCATCATTTCTCAATTAAGTTACGTTAGAAACAACTTCCTTTTCAATTTCTGGATGCTTCCCTGTTTTCTGGTCCGCAAAATGATAAAGTTGGTACACTGTCATTCATCTTTCTGCTTCCGCCAGTAACGCACGTGTGACGGTGCTACGGAAAATTCATGAGATGCAGCACGATTGCCATTATTTTCAGCGAATTCTGTTACAGACAATTTAAATTGTGCGTCGTAACTACTGTTTTCCTTTCGCATCACTTCACTAACAAACACTTCGCATAACAATTTACACGTAAGGACACTGTTAGAAGTGATTACTGTACGCATGCGTGTCACAGCTGATAACACGGACAAGTTATGGCTAGCAGTCACAGGTGTGTTTTGGCCTCGGGTGCTGGAATGTTGAGTAACCAGCCATTTCCTCCTCTCCTATGGGAAACATGAGCTGGAATTTCCAAACTAGCTCCCAATTTCTGTACATCGGCACGAATAATGAAGATGAGATAAATCCGTGGTTCACAACTAGTGGAAATCGTAGATAAAAAGATGGTGGGTGGGGGGAATAGGCGATTGTATTATTTTTCCAAATTTTCGTTCCAAAAATCGGGAGGGAAAATTATGCAAGTAAATAACATACATACATACATACATACATACATACATTATCATTATAGACTGTTATGCCTTTCAGCGTTCAGTCTGCAAGCCTCTGTGAATTTACTAAACATCGCCACAATCCTCGATTTGCAACTAGTGTTGTGGCCTCATTTAGTTCTATACCTCTTATCTTTAAATCGTTAGAAACCGAGTCTAACCATCGCCGTCTTGGTCTACCTCTACTTCTCTTACCCTCCATAGCAGAGTCCATTATTCTCCTAGGTAACCTATCCTCCTCCATTCGCCTCACATGACCCCACCACCGAAGCCGATTTATGCGTACAGCTTCATCCATCGAGTTCATTCCTAAATTAGCCTTTATCTCCTCAATCTGAGTACCCTCCTGCCATTGTTCCCACCTGTTTGTACCAGCAATCATTCTTGCTACTTTCATGCCTGTTACTTCTAACTTATGAATAACATATCCTGAATCCACCCAGCTTTCGCTCCCGTAAAGCAAAGTTGGTCTGAAAACAGACCGATGTAAAGATAGTTTCATCTGGGAACTGACTTCCTTCTTACAGAATACTGTTGATCGCAGCCGCAAGCTCACTGCATTAGCTTTACTACACCTTGATTCAATCTCACTTACTATATTACCACCCTGGGAGAACACACAACCTAAATACTTGAAACTATCAACCTGTTCTAGCTTTGTATCACCAATCTGACATTCCATTCTGTTGAATTTCTTACCTACTGACATCAATTTAATCTTCGAGAGGCTAATTTTCATACCATACTCATTGCACCTATTTTCAAGTTCCAAGATATTAGACTGTAGGCTTTCGGCACAATCTGCCATTAAGACCAAGTCGTCAGCATAGGCCAGACTGCTTACTACATTTCCACCTAACTGAATCCCTCCCTGCCATTTTATACCTTTCAGCAGATGATCCATGTAAACTACAAACAGCAAAGGTGAAAGATTACAGCCTTGTCTAACCCCTGTAAGTACCCTGAACCAAGAACTCGTTCTACCATCAATTCTAACTGAAGCCCAATTGTCAACATAAATTCCTTTGATTGCTTTTAATAATCTGCCTTTAATTCCATAGTCCCCCAGTATGGCGAACATCTTTTCCCTCGGTACCCTGTCATATGCTTTCTCTGGATCTACGAAACATAAACACAACTGCCTATTCCTCTCGTTGCATTTTTCAATTACCTGGCGCATACTGAAAATCTGATCCTGACAGCCTCTCTGTGGTCTGAAACCACACTGGTTTTCATCCAGCTTCCTCTCAACGACGGATCGCACCCTCCCTTCCAAGATGCCGGTGAATACTTTGCCTGGTATACTAATCAGTGAGATACCTCGGTAGTTGTTGCAATCCTTCCTGTTCCCTTGCTTATAGATAGGTGCAATTACTGCTTTTGTCCAATCTGAAGGTACCCTACCAACACTCCATGCTAATCTTACTTTGTGAAGCCATTTCATCCTTGCCTTCCCACTATACTTCACCATTTCAGGTCTAATTTCATCTATTCCTGCTGCTTTATGACAATGGAATTTATTTACCATCCTTTCCACTCCCTCAAGCGTAATTCCACCAACATCATTTTCCTTCTCCCCATGAATTTGGGTGTTCGCAACACCACCAGGAAGATTTCCTTCTACGTTGAGAAGATGTTCAAAATATTCCCTTCACCTCTCCAGAGATTCCCTGGGATCTATTATGAGTTCATCTGAATTACTCAAAATACTGTTCATTTCCTTCTTCCCTCCCTTACTATATATTACTGTCCAGAAAGGTTTCCCTGCTGCTTGACCTAGCCTTCCCAGGTTATTACCAAAATCTTCCCATGGCTTCCTTTTGGATTCAACAACTATTTGTTTCGCTCTGTTTCTTTCATCTACATACAACTCCCTGTCTGCCTCAGCTCTTGTTTGGAGCCATTTCTGATAAGCCTTCTTTTTACGTTTACAAGCTGCTCTCACTTCATCATTCCACCAAGATGTTCACCTTTCCCTATCTTTACACACAGTTGTTCCTAGGCATTCCGTTGCTGTTTCTACTACAGCATCCCTGTATGCCACCCATTCACTTTCTATATCCTGAACCTGCTTACTGTCTACTGTTCGAAACTTCTCACTAATCATATCCATGTACTTCTGTTTAATTTCCTTGTCCTGGAGATTTTCTACCCTTATTCGTTTGCAGACAGATTCCACTTTCTCTACCTCAGGCCTAGAGATACTTAGTTCTCTACAGATCAGATAGTGGTCTGTATCATCGAAAAATCCCCGGAAAACTCGTACATTCCTAACAGATTTCCTGAATTCAAAGTCTGTTAAGATATAGTCTATTATGGATCTGGTACCCCTAGCCTCCCATGTGTAGCGGTGAATAGCCTTATGCTTGAAGAATGTATTCGTAACAGCTAAACCCATACTAGCACAGAAGTCCAGCAAACGCTTCCCATTCCAATTAACTTCCATATCTTCCCCACATTTACCAATCACCCTTTCGTATCCTTCAGTTCTATTCCCAACTCTCGCATTGAAATCGCCCATTAGCACTATTCTATCCTTGCTGTTGACCCTGACCACGATGTCACTCAATGCTTCATAAAACTTGTCAACTTCATCCTCATCTGCACCCTCACATGGTGAATACACGGACACAATTCTAGTCCTAATTCCTCCAACTGACAAATCTACCCACATCACTCGCTCATTTACGTGCCTAACAGAAACTATGTTCCGTGCAATGGTATTCCTGATAAAGAGCCCTACCCCTGACGCTGCCCTTCCCTTTCTAACACCCGTCAAGTACACTTTATAATCTCCTATCTCTTCCTCGTTATCTCCCCTTACCCGAATATCACTTACTCCTAGCACATCCAGATGCATCCTCTTTGCTGACTCGGCCAGTTCTACTTTCTTTCTTCCATAAGCCCCATTAATATTGATAGCTCCCCATCGAATTCCATTTCGTTCGCCAAGTTGTTTCCAAGGAGTCCCTCGCCTGTCAAATGGGAGTGGGACTCCGTTACTCCCATAGGTCCGAGGCTTGCTTAAAATGTTCTGAGCTTGGTCGATTCATGAAGCAGGATGCTACCCTTACTTGCACATAGTCCAAGTGAGGATCTCTCCTCTAACGGGTTATGGACCACCGGTGGATTGTATAGTCCTAGCCGCCTGAGCACAAGGAGGGCCACGACTCAGAATATGTCCGAGATGCCCACTCCCATTCCATAGCAACTGGTATCCCGACTCTCAGGACCACTTACTAGGCCACTCAGCCGTTGCCCATGGTTCACGAACTAGGACGTGACTACAGTAACCCACAAACATGAACCATGCAAGTAAATAAGCGATTATAAAAATAAACCGAATTAAATAATAGATATTTACTATCAAAATCAACTGATTTAAATCATTGCACCCAGGGAGGTGAGAAGAGTAACAGAGTGGCCCTTAGCCAGGGCAAACGGGACCACTCCTTGAAAGCAGCAGCCATACTGTTCGGCACCACGGTCATCCGGGGAGCAGTCTGAGCTAGTTGCTGGTCGTAAGTTTGTATTCACCCGGTGAGTTTCCTGTGACAAGTTGCCTAATGAAACCATTGTTTATCATGGGTCTTTGTTGTGAGTATGGGTGCAACGATAGAAGTGACAGGAACAGAAAACCTGGCATTGCTTTTCATCGGTAAGATTTTCTTCTCGTACTCTGGTACATATTAAACACAGACATGCAAGTTTATTCTTTCATTGAGAGAACATCATTGTTTTAAAATATGGATTGGTGTAGGTTCCCTAAGAAGCCAGACCATCGGGCCCTGTGGATGAAGGCAGTTAAGAGGAAGAACTGGACACCTGGTGTTAGTAGTGTTATTTGTACGGAGCACTTTAGCCTTGACCAAGTGAATAATACATACTTATCCAGAAAGACACTGGGAGAGAATGCCTTCCAGAACGTATTCCCTGCCTATCCCACCTACTTACAGCCATCAGCGCCTAAGGTAATTATCACTTGAGGACTTCAATTAAGATAGTGTCTGATATGTTTTATTGTTCCGTTCGGATGATATTCTTAATAATAATGGTTTGCAGAAAAGGAAGGAACCATAATCCAGGGATGTTGACCCACTCAAGCCAAGTAATATTGTATTGAAGTGCCGCTAATACTGTTCAGGTGCAAAAGGTGAGAAAATTTCCTATTTTATTACAGGAGGAGCTTTGAACACAATGATAACTCACATTATAGTTCGGTAGTCCCCATTTTAACTAATAATATTCTTGTTTGTTTATTCAGGGTGTTCAATCCCAGAATGAGGAAAATGGAGAAAACTTTAAACATACACAGTGTCAAAAGAGAGAAGAGAAATTGATAATCAGGAAAACGAGGGCTTCATTGAGACGCATGAGAATGACCATTAAAAATTTACAGAGAAGGAATATTCTGGGGTGTAAAAAGAAAGCGAGAGCTATGAAAACTATTTCACGACTTGAGATCAAAAAGTTTAACTACAGATGAGTGCACTATTCAGCTTACTGATATTTCAGGCGTTTGACTAAGACACTTATTCAGAGTGCAAAATGAAAAGATCCAAGGAACAAAAACTAGACAACATTTCACCAAAGTTACGCAGTTCAAAGGACAGTAATGCTCACAGTGGGACTGTGATTGCAATGCTTGTTCTTGTCAATTTGTGCTCTGTGAGCAGCTTTAGTTTTACAAAATGTGCAGTTTTATGTGTTACAATTATGTGTAAAGTTTAGTATGTTATAATTAGGTGCCTTGTGCTTGAATAGGAAGAAAACTGTTAGTTTTAACCGCATTCTCCTTCATTCAGTAGTGCATGCACAGTGCTGTGCCAAATAGGCATGGTCACAAGCGCTTCCCCATCCTGCGAAGAGCCCCCACTTTCTCCATAGGCTAGCTGTGGTGAGGGGCCACTCCATTACTCTTCTCACCTCCCTGATCGCACCCTAGTAGATGCGCTAATAAATAAAGGACACACACACCGTGGGGGGGGGGGGACCACGTGAAAGAAAAAAAAAATTTCCTCAACTATGTAAACAAGAGCACATACAAAATAGCCAACATTTTCATAAAACAATGTCTAAAGGTATACTTTAGAACTAACACCACACTGCATAGGTACACCGGCAAATGCAACCCACGTTGGGAGTTTATGAACTCAAATGTCAAAAACCAAACTGCAACACCACACACACATATATATAGACCAAACAAAATTTAATTTCCACACTAGATACAAAGACCACAAAAATGCAATTAAGATACAATCAGCATTTAGCCTTCGGAAAACACAAGTACGACAACTTACAGCATTTCACAGACATCGACACAGTAAGAAAAAAAACCACCTTATCAAACCAACCTCAATGATTACACATATTTAAAAAATCTACCCCTTTTCACTCTAAATAAAATTAATTTTTTGATGGAATTTTCACTTTTTGCTTTAGCCCTTAATGAATCCCACAGGAGGCTACTGACTTAAGTGTCAGGAATGTGGATTAGGATATTCTTATCGGTACTAACTTCTCTGAATTTATGCAGCATCTTCACCAATTGAGACCTCTTAGTAGGTTATTATTTATGACTGAAAATGTCTTACAAGACACTCCTTAATTTAGTTCCTTACTTTTATATCATCAACTTACATTTACTCCCTAATACACGAAAATATATAAGATGTAGAAGCAGCCACTCCCCCTGCCCTCTTCAATGTACATCGTCAATGAGCATAACATTCCTCTCCTTACCTCACTACTTAGCTATCAAGACTTGAGATAAGAAACTGGTTTCTTTCCAAACACAAGTGCTGATGGTAGCACATGAGACTAGCCAAGATAAGTACAGAAAAATGTTCATAAGTAACCAACATGACAGTGGAAGACTACTACATTCATTATTAGTTCGCATTTGTATATAACATTACCAATTCATAATCATTGACTAGTTAACACAACGTAAACGAAATTGTACATATATGCACACAATTTGTAGTGGTCTGATAGAATCTGAGGATGTCCTTGTAAAAGGAAACGTGTCATTCTTTTAGACATGATATAGACTTTTGGGCTTATGCCGTGTCAAGAAAATAAGGTGAAATTCATTATGCTTCGCAGAGTCTGTAAGTACGGGCCATGAAAGCATCAATGGTGTCATTCTTTGTTTAATAGTGTGTATATTTTTTATATGTATGTTATATATGTTTTAACTAGTGTTTATGACAGGATGAAAAGCTTTTAAGATGCATTACCTAAGTCGACACTGAAGAGTATGACTTCCTTCTCAACAAAATCTTTTCTTTCTATTTATATTATCTCCTCCTATGCATTCCATTATGAGATACTGAATCGAATTGGTAACAGAACCATTTGCTGAAATCTTACCAGAAGAAGAGACAGAATGATAGGACACATCTTAAGACCATGGCTGTTGATAATTCGAAGCTTTAAAGCCTTCAAAAGCTTCAGAGCTTTGAAAAAACATTAAAATATTGAAGCTGTGAAGCTTCAAACCTTCTATACTTCAATTAACATGTTTCAAACCTTTGAAGCTTCACAATGAACTAGATTCAAAGCTTTGAATCAGTGTTCGACACATTAATGTTACACATATTGAGATTTCTTGAGTCCCTTCTGTTAGCTGAACCATATGTTTACTGTGAAGAAAGTTGTTCTTCACACAAAATTATTGCCTTAGCAGGATAAATGAAATTGGGAAACACATTTCAAGGGAAATAGTACCACTAGCAATAAAGCGAGACTATGGATGATTAATGGACCAACAATTTAAAGAAAACCTTTCAGACATGATCTTATTGAATATCAGAAAGCCTGACAACAAAAGAAAATAGTCTGAACAAATTTGCAGAACGAAAGAGAAATGTTTTGGTTTCAAAGCGAGATGAGTTACAATTACTATTATTTGAAAGCATACTTCACAGAGACTGTAAGTGGTAGTAATACTGCCACCAAACCTAGCTCTTGCTCAATGCAGGACTGTGTTTATAACACACCATTTTCAGAAAATAAGTCGATCCTGAAGATCTTCTGTGCTCTCATCATGTGGCAAGGCAGACAGACCAATGCCGATTTGATATGCGATGTGTTGTCAGCATAAAAACACTCACAGCTCTTGGTAACAAACTGAAGTGTTATGGTGGCCAGTCATCGACGTTAGTCCTTTTCCTATAGACAGGAGAGCAAATAAAAACATGCCAAAGAAGTAACTTCCGCCGACTTCTTGCGACACTTAAAGCATTTCCATAGCAAATAGAAAGTCATTCAGAACAGTCCTGTAGTCAAATTATTGCTACTTCGCTATCTATCACTTTCATTTTCATTTTGACTCCTCGAAATACAAGGGTTCTATACAAAATATTTCTTTTATTTCGAGTAAGAAGCTGGAGTAAAAACTGCAAATTCCCGGTTTTATTAGGGTATTACTCATTATTTATTATTAATTCCAAGCTGAAATTTGGAACCCACAGCACCTCTTGGCTTTAACACATACGACACTGGAAGTGTCTATCTTCATCAGAATTATATCAAAAGCCCTACTTAAGGCACCTAGGACTTGTTCAGTTAATATTTAAGGGAAGTGAAAGTGGTAGGAATGGTAAGGGGGAGACAAAGGCATGAATATGACAAACAGATTGAAGTAGATGTAGGATGCAGTAGTTAATGCAGAAATGAAAAGGTTAGCACAGAAAAGGGTGGCATGGAAAGATGCATCAAACCAGTCTATGGACTGAAGACTCAACATGCATTTCCAAATTCAATGCAAAATTATGACAATCCAGCAAGAAACTTTTCAACTAAACAATCAAATGAATAAGTAAATGAATGAATTAATGCTTACCATCCTCAAGTTTATATTCTCTGTTCCGAAGCATCTGATATGGAAGCAAGGGGCATATATGTAGAAAGGAGTTCAGCTTGTCCTCAACCATGTTCACCAACTCCAAAGCTGCCTGAAAGAAGCAATCAAGTATTTTAGCAAATGCAAAAATACAATGACAAACGGAAAAGGTAATAATAGTACATAAGTTCAAAATCTTAATAATGATATAGAATACACTTTAGAATTCATGAACTGATCAGTGGAACAAGTCTACAGGAAGTCCCATGGATAGAGAAATTTCAATGAATATAAGCGTCCTGAAGTGTAACTCATCTCTTAAAAATGGATGATGATATCATATAATTCCCAATTTTAATACCAACTCTTATCATAAAAACAACAGTATAAACGTAATACCAAACCATTTTTACACACTAAGGTGTAAAGTATTTAGCCTTCCCCTGCCCATACTTAAATGCATGTTATCCCCAGACTGTCCGCTTCGGGGGGGGGGAGGGGTTGTTTGAATCTTGGTACTGCCAGAAATTTAAAAATGGCAGGAGGGCTGGTATGTGATTGAGTGGCACACGCAGCTCACCTCCACTGGAGGTGTGCCTGAAAAGTCCCAGACACCTCAGGATGAGGACACGAGTTTACTTTATCCACAGAATGAAATAAATTATTTTTTTCCATCATCCTGAAAATGCAGACATATGCAGACATTTATAAAAAAAACAAAAAGACAAATTATGTTTACAAAAACTAATGAAGCTAGAAATATATTTGTAATTACTGTATTTCACCAAATGAAAGTCAACAATCCTCAGGTTCAAAATAAGACAGTTTATCTATTCACTGAATTTTAGGCTTACAGCCTATATCATCATGCATGAACCATTGTTCACTTCTGTTTTCTTGTTACTCTCCACTTGGATCAACATCCTGCATGATCTCGAGAACTTGCAAGATCATTAACACGCCGAGGCTTGCTGAGCATGAGGTTAATCCAGTCAGTTTTGTGGCAAGTTGTTCCATTCTGTCTGCATGCACAATTATCAGCTTCTGAATATTTTTGGGTGGTTGATGGCGTGTTTGAATGGCAGTTTTCAGAAAGTCCCCGACATGCTCTTTGCAGTTCATGTTTGGACTTACTGCTGACCAATTGATTCTTTGAACTAAATTTCCATTTGCAAATAAGGAAGCATATAATATCAAGTAAATTAAGAGTTTTAGGTCATTAAATGAGGGAAATATTACAAGGTTGAGGTACATATTAATGGAAACAGACTGGCAGAATGTAATTTTAAACTGCAGCAGTGTTTCAGAAGCATTTGAAAGATTTATAGTTATAACAAGCTCTTTCCTGAATGTAAGCTGTCCCAAAAGAAGTAAGATAGCAAATAAGACAGACAATGCAAGAAGCAAACGTGGGTTTAAGTGGTATACTATTTTTCAGCCCGTAGGAAACTAATGATACCCCTCTATAAGAAATCCAAGAACGGTAGTTCAGAGGATAAGTATAGGTACAACAATGTAAAGCAAATATACAGGAGGGAAATTAAATTAGCAAAAGTTAGAGGCAATGAAAACTATATTAGAAACAAGTGTAAAGCTGGAAGGAAGTAGACAGGAAGGTAATAAATGAACCAGGACCCACTGAACCAGATGTTCTGAATAATTTTTTCATGAAACTCAATATAAAATATTGCCAATCCTGGTAATAAGTCTATAGAGAAGGACAAGACTCAAACTACAACTATGCTTACAGTCATGGATATGTTACGTAACCAGCAGCATCAACAAGGTAATTTAACTAACATTTCTAAGTTCACACATGGGAAGTAGTTACATTGGCTGATATTTAAAAAAATAGTTACAGAACTTCATAATTCCAAAACAGAAGACTATTATGGTATCTCCAACTCCCTTTTAAAAGAAATTACTGATTTAATAGTGCTCCTGCTAGCTACACTCATAAACTGGGTATTCAAGGAAGGGGTTTATCCAGACTGTGTGATTACATTAATAGTTCCAGTTTATAAGAAAGGGGATAGAAATAGTCCAGACAGCTACTGAGCAGTAGCACTTGTGCCAATCTTATAAAAAATAATAGAATATTGTACAAAAAAAAAAAATAATTTCAAAATACTTTGAGAACAACAACTTAGTAAATGGTTCTCAGGGCAGGAAAATCAACCACTAAAGCTATAGAAAGTGTAATCTCTAAAATAATAAATAATTTTGTGTCCCACACAATCATTACTGGTGCTATATTTATTGATCTTAGCAAAGCTTTTGATACAGTATCAAATGAGATACTAATTTCTAAATTTAAGCATTATGGTGTCAAGGGTTCGAACTATCATTAATTAAATCTTTCCTCACAACTAGAAGCCAAAACATACCGGTTGACAACCAACACTCAAGAGTTACTCCAAGTAACAACAGGAGTAGTCCAAGCATCATTAGTTGGGCCATTCCTTTTTCTTGTATATATTAATAACTTTCCTAGGAACTTATCATGCAAGCCTGTAGGGTACTGTATGCAGATGACATTACTCTCATGACAGCAGATAAAGAATTAGAAAATATACTACTCAAAACAGGGAGAGGATTCAGGAGCCATTGACATGGTTAAAGGGGAATAAATTGGTCTTAAATTGCAACAAAACTGAAGAAATTTTCTTCCATCTAAGCAATACAACTAGGGAGGACAGCAACAAGTCAGTGAAAATGTTAGGATTCCATTTTTGAGCTGGAATGTTTATACATAACAATTAAGTAAGAAACTGTCTCAAGTGATATTTTACTGCAAAAACTAAAGAAATGTGTTAGCCAACCTCAAATAATTTCAGCTTACTATGCTTTCTTTCATTCACATCTACAGTATGGTACAATAATTGGGGGGGAATTCCATGGGGGCTCAGCATGTCTTTATATGGCAAACGAAAGCATCGGTTGCACACAGGTAATTTCAGACAAGCAATCATGAAGGGTTATTTTCCAAGAACTGGGAATAATGACTCTTCCCTCAATATATACTTACCAGTGCATAATGGACATTAAAGAAAACCTGATTACTCACTAAGGAAGGAGGCACATCACAATAATACAAGAAGAAATGATACAGACACTCTCCACGTTACATTAAAGAAAACACAAAAATATCATAACTGCACAGGAATGATACTCTTTACCAAGCTCCCATTGGAATTAAGAGATGATGTATGCCTGTGAAATCCTTTCAAAAGACTCTCAAAAGCTGTGTGATGGGAAACAGCGTTTACAGTACACAGGAATTTGAAGAAAAATTGGTGCACCTCCATATAAATTAGTAAAGATGTGTAAATATATTACTTGATGATACAGCAAAAATTAATTAGTACAGTATTTACGGGAGTGATCGATGTTTAATAGCACAGTATAGTATATTTAAAACAAGTCACGATTTTTGAGAGCATATATTTTATGGATTGTTGTCTGATTCATTGGCTGAATAGTCAGCGTTGAGGCCTTTGGTTCAGAGGGTCCCGGGTCGGGGATTTTAATCGCGTCTGATTAATTCTTCTGACTGGGGACTGGGTGTTTGTGTTTATCCAGACACTTTCCTCTTCATACTCAGACAACAGACTACACTACCAACCATCACAGAAACACACAATAGTGATTACATCCCTCCATAATGGGTTGGTGTCAGGAAGGGCATCCAGCCACAAAACAGGGCAAAATCCACCGCGTGACAAAGTTCGCACCCACAACACCACCAGTGTGGGAAAAGCGGTAGAAGAAGAAATTTTATGGATTGTTTGACATTGTTCTATTACAATGTACATTGTTTAATGGCAATTAGGTAGAGGTGCACAACAGTCTGAAGGGCATCTATTATGTACCGCCAAGCTCTCATTGTGCCATCAAAGCGAACTAAAGGCATTTAACATCCAAGCATGATTCCTGCCCAGATCAGGATTCCTCCACTGCGGTATGTATGGATGTCCTACACAGCACAACACCTTACCTGTGCACCTTGTCTTCTCCAAACCCTCACCCTTCAGGAATCTGGCCTAAATCAAATCATTTCATCAGTGAACAGAACATGGAACCATGCAGACAGTTCTGCCAATGTCACTTGCGTTACAGGTGTCTCATGGGTCTCCTAGCATGTAGGTCTCCCCTTTAAACATGTCTGACCAGGACCTGGCCAGAGATTTGTACAACCAAGGTTGTTCAGAAACGATCTCATAACTCCCTTGCAGTTGAGGTATTGTTCCGGGATTCTTACATAACAGTCCTGAGGAGGTGCTGTGACACTTGGCCGACCAGATCTTGGCTGACCATTAACATTACCAGCCTCCAGGTACTAGACACATCACTTTGGACACACCCACAGTTTCAGCAATCGTGTATTGTACACCACCACTTTGTACAAGAGTAAGGATCCTAGCAAGGTGAAACTGAATTATTGTGTACTGTGTTATGGTACGATTCGATAACTTTTCAAGTCCCGTACAAAGAGTTTTAACATCACTAAACAAAAACAAGCTCACATTAATCCACCACACGGACAGCGCAATACACATGTACAGTCAAGTGGGGCACATACATTCCTACAAAAATACTAAATAAATGCATCAACATTACTCTAGAAATGCATTCCGAGTAATAACACTGGAACTTTTGTGACATTTCCTTTGATGAAAACGTTTTTGGAGCAGTTTGTACACACTGTATATTTAATTAAGTTTAATTAAAAACCATTATGTCTTTCAAGGCATGATGAAAGACTGATATTTTTCACAGGTTTAACACTATAGCAACTTCACGATAAATCCCAGCCAATGCAGATGGGATATCTGTAAAAGAAAGCCATATTCCTGAGGTTTGGATTCCATGAAAAAACAGCAAGTTATCTATTTTGTTATATCTTGCAGCTTTCAGTCCATGGTAGTCAGAACAATAAGGAAAAGAAGACTTATGGATATGTCTATAAAGGCCTAAAAAAGCATTACAGATAGGTTTGAACAAGAGAAATGTATTCAGGTGGTGAGTCTCCATTATGAAAGTACTATTATACATTTCACATTTAAGGGCAGATGACCTTACTGTTTTACCCTTCTAAAACAGTAATGAGGAAACCAAATAAATGACATACTAAGATGAACAATATGATCATGGTAGATTTGTTATTTTGAGATTAGATAGAAATCAGTTTGAGAATTGAAACAAAGTATATATGTATTTTAAGGGCCTCCAAATGAAAACTCAATACTGTAATATTACTACAGGTAATAAGTTTCATATTAGGAAGAAGATATCGAACCAGGAATGCTGGTCCTGTAATCATTTCGCGAAGTATTTTGACAAGTTTGAAACACACCGCGTGTGCTAGAGGGCTGCCAGCTGCAGCTAACATCTGTGACGTAGCGTCCAGCTCCACTCACCCAGGCTACGTCATATCATTCATAGAATGTTCCATTCTTTCTACCAGGAATACCTCCCATAATAATCATACGAGTTTCAGTAAGATCCTCTACAGATTAAAGAAATTATTAGAGAAAATATGAAACAGTCATTGTCTGGAACTCCAGTACAAAAGAGACGCAAGAACAGGACACAAATAGAGTCTTATTCCAGTAGGACCCGCGTGGTTTACTGTTGGTCAACGTCGGTGTGCCGAGATGGCTAAGCGAGTGGAAATCTTCAAAGTTGGTGAGAATAAATACTTTAAATTTCTAAATGCAAACGGACTGAGCCATGTGAGCAGTGATTAAGGTACTTAAAAATATTCCAAATAAATTAGCCACTATACTTCAACATTTTTCAAAGTGATTATAACCTATTGTGCAGTAAACACTTAGGTAACTCGTAAATTCAATAATCTCTGAACTTAATATTTTTCCGAGAATAGACTGTGTTTCAAACACTTAGGTCGTTCATACACTGTATTATATGAATCGTCGCGTGAAATAACTTTACATCCTGAACTGTGTAAATACTTGTATTCTGCGAAGTAACGTTTCTTTACTTCTTTTACAAATTAAACTGTGTCATGGTAGTCTTTGTGTGGAACAATTTCACTTTCTTTACTATGCAACAAAATCTGTACAATGACAGTCTCCATGTAAAATGACTAATTTATTCTTTCCATGAAATGAACTATGTTATAATAGTTTTTGTGTTATTTATTTCATGAAATGTGTAATACCTGGACAGTGATAATATTCAAGAAAAGTAACTTTGTATTACATTCACACTGAAACATCGTGAATGGGACTAGCTTCATGCATAATACATTTTATCTTAGAGCAGACAGTCAAAGTATGTGTTGTAAAAGGTTTCTCTCTGGTAATAGCAGTGTTCCATCGTGAACAAACTCTCCGAATTCTTGTACAAAATATTACTGTCATACTCTAAGATCTATTGTAACCTCAAACTCTACGAACCTTTAAGACATTTCTTTAAGCCCTTCATGGGACTAGTGACCATAAATCATAAAGTGCACTTTATGACCCTGCAATAGTACGAGTGACTCATACGTGTTCTCACCTCATTGACTCAAGTGAGTGCAGTCTGTACATGAACTACAAGATATTCTAGATCGTCTGGGAAATTCTAGAACTTCTGGAACTTCGAGATCGGCCAACAAGAGCGTAGTCCGTTGTTTTCACAGTTCTGGCAGCTATTTCCTTAACTGGACGAAGAGGACCAGGGTTCGGTGCCGACACCGCATTCAAATGTATGAGGGGATATTGTATGTAATTACTCCAGATGTACTGAGGTGATGTTACAATTGCTTTCCTTTCAATACAAGAACAGCTCAAAAGGATTATGAACATTATTTCAAGTTCAAACCTCTCATTCTCTGTAACTGCTCCATGATAGCATACCGTACATGCCTTGCGTCCATCTCATGCTCTTCAAGCACGAAGTACGTGTATTCCTGGTACAATATGTTATATTTAACAGTAGAATAGTAAGTTAACATACATCTCTCAATCTCACCCCTGACACTTTAAATGGTCCATTACAGTGGTCCATTCTGACCCAGTGCTGTGAAAGATCTAAACCACAGTGAGGGATAGAGGATGGATTTTAGCATATTTGCATGTTTTGTTTGTTTCAAGATAAAATACGCCCATAAGCAGCAAAGAAAATTCATACCATTGGAAATCGAATGGCTAAGTTTTATAGTGCATATTAATACATAGTATATACTGAACCGTATCGTTCATGGTAAAAGAAATTGATATTTAACACAAATGTAATATAGCGTCAGAACATTGAAGTCGCAATTGGCGCGTAGCCAAGCTGAGTATATTTGGGTGGATGAAGCCTGCAGCAACAAGTCGTGGCACACGGAGTGAGCGAGAAAGTATAGCAGAGAAAGGATGGACATACTCTGATTCTGTCTGGGGAATTAAATTTACCACCTTACTAAAAATTAAAGCGGCAAGAATCAAGCTTGACATTTTTGGAAATCAGGCCATATCTACTCTTCTGAAAGGATATTAGAGAAATTAAAACCACAGTTATATTCCTCATAATTTACTGAATGACATGATGAGTCTTGAGATGTTAATAAGCAGTGTTTTTCGTAATACAACATTCGCGCAGAAACCGTGGGAAACTAGCGACTCACTTCACATTGATCTGAAGTGTGTATCTTGGTAAAGCCCCGGGCTTGGCATCACCTACTGTTCCTAATAAATAGTGAGAGATGTGAAGAGGCACAGGATTCCATTCTAACATTTTCTTCAGTGCGGTCGTGAGTGTGTCCATCCGACTGATGGATGCGCCGTGAACTTGCCATCGAACAAAGACTTCGTCATAGAAGCTGTATAGGCGAACTGTGTGCAGTCCGAGATAGGAGTGTAGCTAAAGCATGAACCAGAACGTGAAGATTTACTGACTTTTAACAAGAATTAGTGTGCCGTTGAGCAAGAGGCATTAATTATGTACATTTCGACTAGCTAGACCATAATTTATATATATTTATAACATGAGTTTGCGTGCGGTTGAGCTTTAGGAATTCAATAAATACATTTGGCTTGATACAACGCAAATTTCTTCCATAAAGTAAATAAGAAGGAGTAGGATAATACGGAGTGCATCGCAGACGACTGACTAGTGTTTGATTGCAGTTAGTCCCGTGGAAACTATGATGAGCTGTCAAGCCGGGCTGAGTGGCTCAGACGGTTGAAGCGCTGGCCTTCTGACCCCAACTTGGCAGGTTCGATCCTGGCTCAGTCTGGTGGTATTTGAGGGGGCTCAAATACATCAGCCTCATGTCGGTAGATTTGCTGGCACGTAAAAGAACTCCTGCGGGACAAAATTCCGGCACCTCGGCGTCCCCGAAAACCATAAAAGAAGTTAGTGAGACATAAAGCACATAACATTATTATTATTATTATTATTATTATTATTACGAGCTGCCAATAGCACGAGACTTTCCTACATTCAATTTCAAGAAGACGACATCACGATGAAGCCATTCCAGGAGATGAGACCATCACTGTCAATCCAGGATGACAACAGCCTGATGATGGGCTAACTACAACTACCAAGTCCGCAATGGAGGGATCATGCGGTCTACAGTAATAAGATAAGTTGAACAGGTTTATTTTGGCATGAGTTAGGGACAGCAATTTTCGCAGATATTTTTCTTTCAATTTAATTTAAATCTTTATCTAAGCCCTTTTGGAAACCAAATGTAAATATCAGGACTAATGCATGTGTAGCCAGTGTTTAGATTTGTTTATTATGGGTAACAAGGGAGATAGGTCCAATCTAGGTTTGTTGCCATGTAAATATTTTACTTTATTACTGTGTGTGATAACATAGCTAGTTGTAAAGCCAGGGTCTTTAAACGTAAGGACGTGCTGCCTTATAGTGTTGAGTGGGAACTAATTTTGATGTATTGGGCTAGTTAAAGTCAGGATTTGCATGCTTATCTGTGTGCATGAATTTCACAGGAAGGGGCGAAGCAGAGGAGCACATCAACGTTGAAACAATAAGGGTTATTGAATTGTGCAGGTGGGGCTTTCCCAGAACTGTGCACTCGATTTGAACCGAGGACTAAGGGACAAAGAGATATTATGTACGGATGATACTCCGTATATTTTATTAGAGATATGATATACGGAAGAGTTTCCAGTGGATGAAATTGACCTGATATGAGGTCAGGCATGTATGCCCTGATGTGAATCAGAATAGAATAATCCGTATGTGTAT
The DNA here is from genome assembly GCF_040414725.1 of Anabrus simplex. Lineage (NCBI taxonomy): Eukaryota > Metazoa > Arthropoda > Insecta > Orthoptera > Tettigoniidae > Anabrus > Anabrus simplex. The sequence continues at coordinate 511,616,068 of NC_090266.1, read as the reverse complement.
TATGAAGAGGCTCAGAGAGCCAAGAAAGAATGCCCGCTGTTAGAGAAGCGAAATGTTTAAGTCCCCTTACCCTGAGACAGTCGCCCTTTGTGTGTTAGTCAGGCCGAGCTAAGAAGGGTCTGTTGATTTTTTTTTTATGCTGGAAGAGTAATGACCTTGCCTCCACCCCCTTTCTGTGAATAGGTCATTGCCACAGCACACCAGAATAAAAGGGAGAATTCCATCCCTTATGAAGGCTGCAACAAGAGTGAAGTGTTTTTATTTACCTTGGCTTGTAATTATTTTCAGATGCCGCAGAGTTCGTCGTCTTACTGTATGATATTTTTTGTGTTGTTCTTCTTTGTTGAGTTGTCATGTGTTTTTTTAGAATGTGCAGTAGTACGTATGCTACTTAGGGGTTGAGGGTTCAAGTCCCATCCTTGTCTGTGATTTCAGGATCACACTTACTGTGATTTTTGGGGGCAACCAATGGTCCTACAGTTATATTTATGTGTAGTTATATCTCGTATGTGATGGAATTGATGTTAGATTTAAATTACAAAGCTGCAAAGTATTTCAGTTCCTAACATCATAAAGATATTCAAATTACAAAGCTGTAAAGTATTTCAGTTCCTAACATCATAAAGATATACACGTTGTGCATAGAGGTTTTCATAAATAACCTGTTCAAACTTACCGCAAAATCAACTATAAGCTAAAGCAATGGCAACGCAGACTCCGTGAAGTTTTATTGTTTCGTTGCCACTTCATGGCCAACGACTTATATATTGTAATTATGTAATGCACATTTTTGTGTTACCTGTGATTTCTCTTTATATTTTTTGTTTATGCTTTTCATTCATTAAATCTATTTATTTTTGTTCCTCATTTACTCACACGATGATGTTTCCTGTCCTGTTAGATCTTTAAGATCCTCTTTAATTTTAACTAATTTATACCGAACCAGACAAGCGCTCTCCGAAGACCTAGCCAGGTGAAGAAAGGACAAGAACGATAGGTAAGTTGCCCATATCTGTATTCACCTATCTTGATTTATTTTCCCACGTGTCTATCGGGTACAGTACAGAATATGTGCATAATCTTGACATACGTGCATATAAATGCATAATTGCAGTTATTATTTTCTATAAAACAATGCAAAGAAATGAATATGTAAAAATTCCATTCGCCGTCGGAAGCATTTACAATGCATTGTTGCTGACAATCGATAGCTTGACAATAGATAATTATTTTTCACTGGTGTTTTGGTATTCGGTTTGATAACTCAAGCAGTAGAGATGAGAGATCTTTCCTCAATGCTTGGCAGGGATGAACCTGTCCACCCCAAATAAGTATTCTTACTTATATAGAAGAATTAAAACGGAGATAGCCTAAAACTAAATAATGCCGCCATTTTCTTTGTTCCTATGGTCTTATCACTGGCAGGACCTAACCAATCCAGATCAATGGTCTTGCCCAGACTAATGATTTGTAGCTCTAACCTACCTTACATCTCTGTCATTTATCTTTCGTGTTAGTATAATGTGCTGACATTGGCAAGCCTGCTCAGTGTATTGCGAGCTTGTCAGAACCGCCGCTATGTTGCATTTGTAACCTACACTTTCATTTCTCCATTGTATGAAGACCAATAACCAGTTAAAATCATGCCAAAAGAAAAAGCAGATACAAGTATTTCTACTTCAGCAGTGGATAATTAGAGAACCAACATTGTACATAGAGGAAAAGCAATTATTTTGCAGAGTATGCAAAAGTGCACTTATTCCAGTTTTTTAGTGCACAGATGCATGCATATTTTGCCATTTTTAGTGCATAAGAAACCACCCTCTAGTGATGACTTATCATTTCACAATCCCACATGCGTAGAACTGTAGCCACCTTGATGAGAAACTAGACATGATATTACTTGGCTGGAACGTCCTAAAGAGCTGTGAAAAGTGGGTAACCAGAATCTAACCCCATGCAAATGGACAATATTAAAACAAAAGCAGTCAAGATCCTGAAAAACTAATCAAATTCATGAAAGGAAAAGACTTAGGTACATTATTGGACTAAAGAGACAATGTGAAAAAGAGAGAGACAAGAAGAAACACCATTGTGAAATGACAGGAGAGATAGAAAAATGAAAAGAAAAGAAAGGTAAAAGGAACTGGGTACAGACTGAAGAAAGAGAATGTGCGCTGAAATTGGCTGATGAAGAAATGAACAGGTAAGACTTATTCATTACGTGCATGTGGACAAACTCAGACTATGAGCCATCTCATTCAATGCCCTTTGAATCCTGTGAATTGCATCCAGGAAGATTTACTGTAGGGTACAGACGCGGCTCTGCAAGTAGTGCAGTACTGGGCTAATGTAGTGTAACTCAGTGCTTTATTGTTATATTATGACACCAGAAAAAGAAAACAATACTGGATTCAGCCATTTCAGAAAACCCACATCTGCTGAACACCGGAGAGAGTAAAGAAATACTACCATATTGGCCTGAATATAAGACTATGTTTTTTGTATTAAAATTTACAATTTCTTTTATGTCGCACAGACACAGATAGGTCTATAAGCAATAAATTTCATAGATAGGCCCGTATTGATGGATATGACTTTTTACAAACTTAAGTTTATTCTCTGCCTGATTAATACATAGTTTTACTCCCAAACAGTATTAGTTTCGACCGTACATAGTGGTCATCCTCAGCCTTTCATCATAAAAATTGGAATTAGAAGGACAAAGTGTCATCATAAACAAAAGGGGGTTAAACCTCCTCAGTTAGGACTACAAACACATACAGTACACTAAGGTATACATTTAAAAGTCAAAACATTAGAAACTTATAATGGTCGAGTAGATTTGGTATAAAAACTAGTAGTTCACAAGATTAATGAAACTTGAAAATAATTTTGGTATACCTGCATTCGAAACTGCACTTGTGTCGAATAAGGGTGAGATAAAATGCCATTGTCTATTGGTAGTCTCACCACGGACCATGGTAAAATCTACATCACAAGAGAATATCAGTGCTGACGCAAATAAACTGGTTAATTGTTGATGTGCATGTCAACGGCCGTATCATGAAAGGAACAATCTTCTTTGGTTACATTAGGTGAAGGATATCCCGTTGTTATTAAAGCAAGTCTATCCGTCCATAAGTTATTGAAGCAAGTCTATCCGTCCATAAGAGCGCTAAGGGGGGAATATCTAAAAGAGAGAGAGAAAGAAAATTACTTGACTGAAGTGAAACAAAATCATGGGAATGTGACTCATAAAAGAGAGATAGCTTACCCTTCGATGTTACAGTGGTGCACCCAGCACAGCTGACAGTGTCTACTAATGTTTGGACTTTTAAATGTGTACATTAGTGTATTTTATGCATATGTATTCGTAGTCTTAACTCAGGACGTTTAACCCCCTTTTGCTTATGACAACACTATGCTCTTTTAATTCCAATTTCTATGATGAATAGCTGAGGATGAGCACTATGTACTGTTGAAACTAATACTGTTTGAGAGTAAAACTTCGTATTGATTAGGTGGAGAATAAATTGAAGTTTGTAAAAGGTGAAACAGATAGGTCTTATGGCAACGAGATAAGAAAGGAGAAAGTGTGGGAAGAAAGTGGCCTTGGGCTTAATTAAGGTACAGCCAGGTGTGAAAATGAGAAAACGTGGAAAATCATCTTCAGAGTATTACGATCTCCCTATATACTCCACGTTTCCCTACCTTGCTTGGCGCTGCTTGCTTCAATTCTACGCTCGCCGCATGATGTACTCTGCCCACATACTGTCAACTCGACTGATTACGTCAGCTGTGCTACACTTTGCCGTGCTTGTGTAGTGTGCACCACGTGACTTTATTCTTTCTAGAACTCGCTAGTGTGTATAGCCTTCGCTTCGTTTCTGGAAACTTCCTTTCCTCTTTAAATTGCTCTCTCCGCCCATCCATCCTTGAGTCGGGCTTTCATGGCGGAGTGGTAGATTTACACACGCTAACAACTGTGTGCTGTGCTATTATGTCAACTTCAGCTGGACATTATCTGCTACAACTCTGTGAGCAAGGCTTATAACACATTTGTTTACATTTGGACTTTACCTTCATTCTGGCATTTGCCTATTATAAATACTTTACTCAGTCGAGTGGCAATGCTTCGCTTTAAAACTTTCACATAGACTCTTTCTACTTATGAACTGCGCTACGGACTATTTGCAAAAAGAAAGCTTCTTCAGTTCTCATTTATGATCTATTGCTACTGCTAAACTATTCAATTACCCGGTGGAGAAGATCCTTTCTCATCCTAGTCCCCTTTCCCTTCCCATGTGTCCTTTTTCTTTTCAGGGTTCTGGTTTCGATGCATATTGTATACTTTTGTAAATGTGGCACATCTTTTTTTAGATTTTTCTTCCATTTCCAAATTTTTATCTGGTTGTTAACTTATGGTTGTTAAAATATATTTATATATTATTTTGCACCGTTATTCGGGTCATCTTCTTTTGGCCCTAGTTCCTTCCTTACTGCGCGATTTTCCTCATCATAGCCTACTTCTTATTATATTTTATTAAGCACGTTTGATCACCTAACGTTATCTTATCAATTATGGTACATTTAATTTCATTGTGGTATATCAAACTATAATATTATCCATGTCGTCGCCCCGACAAGGGCTGCTGACAGCAGGGTTCAAAATCACCATCTCTCGAATTCAAGCTCTCAGTTGCGTAACCCTACCCGCATGGCGAACTCACTTGGTTTTCTTTACGTTAGAGAGTATTAATACAATCTGTAGTCATCTTACATGCGCAGCCAAACATTTAACCCTCCAATTCCTATTGGATGGTTTTTGATGGAATTTTATGGGTTTTTTTTCAAGTGATATTTGTCCTTTGAGGTATCTTTAGAAGCAATGCAGCAATTAAAGTTTGTATAATTATTATCTAAACCTCTCTGAGGGGTGGCACCTATAGGTGACACAGGGAATTATAACAAGTTTACGTTTAATTTCTACAAATATATCAACATTTAAATGAGTTAGAACAACAAATTCATTAAAAAGGTAAGAATAAGGGCCAACAATTACAAAATACTTTAGCCGTCTTTTTCCTGTGTTGAATTCATGCCAACAATAGATGTATCTTGATTTTTTCCCTTCAATTCCTAGGTGGAAAATATGGTCTCGATGAAATTTCTCTAGCGAATGCTTTCTCCTCTCTCCATGTCTTCTTGAGTCCAGCTATCTCCCTGTCTATGGTTCTCTTCCAGGTAGTCCTCAGTCTGCCTTTCCTGCAACTTCCTTGCAGATTCCGGCTCAATGCCTGTCTTGTGATAAATAGCTGTGATAAATGTGATAGAAAGGACGGTCTTTTAAATTTTTTTTTTTGCTAGTTGCTTTACGTCGCACCGACACAGATAGTCTTATGGCGATGATGGGATAGGAAAGACCTAGAAGTTGGAAGGAAGCGGCCATGGCCTTAATTAAGGTACGACCCCAGCATTTGCCTGGTGTGAAAATGGGAAACCACGGAAAATCATCTTCAGGGCTGCCGACAGTGGGATTCAAACCCACTATCTCCCGGATGCAAGCTCACAGCCATGTGCCCCTGACCGCACGGCCAACTCGCCCGGTAGACGGTCTTAAAAGTATGACTATTAGGCAGTACCATATGGCTGATAAAGCAGGCATGATAGAGTTTCTAAAAAGTAATTATGATCGGTGGAAAACGATAAATAAAAATGTAAACAGACTCTGGGATGGGTTTGAAGCAACTGGTGAAAATAGGTTTGTACCTTTAAAGGTGGAAAGGAATGGTAAAGACCCACTTTATTATATCAGAGAAATAGAGAGACTAAGGAGGAGGTGCAGATTGGAACGTTTGGGCTGGGAAGACTTGGGAGAAAGAAGACGAGCTGCTCGAGCAAGTGGAATGTTAATTCAACAATGTTACAAGTGTTTATTGAGATTCACCTAATCAATACATAATGTGTATTTTAACATTGTGGAATTAATGCACATTTCAATACGGATCAGTCATGAGACTTGTAACATGCAAGTAGTATGTTCTGAGCTGTCAGTGGAGAGATGGCGTGGAATGACATTAGTAGACGAATAAGTCTGAGTGGTGTCTTTAAAAGTAGGAAAGTTCACAATATGAAGATAAATTTGGAATTCAAGAGGACAAATTGGGGTAAATATTCGTTAATGAGACGGGGAGTTACGGATTGGAATAACTTACCAATGAAGATGTTCAATAAATTTCCAATTTCTTTGAAATCATTCAAGAAAAGGCTAGGAAAACAACAGATAGGGAATCTGCCAGCTGGCGACTGCCCTAAATGCAGATCAGTAGTGATTGATTGATTGTGATACTTTCTTGTGGTCTGTTCAGGGTGTGCCCAAGCCATCTCCATTTTCTTCTCATCTGTTGCTGTATGGAACTTTGACTTCTGGCCTCCCAAAGTTCTTTGTTTGAAATGGTCTTTGTTTGGCCAACATATTCTCATAATGTACCTCAAGCAAAGATTTAATGTGGTAATGTCTTTGGTCACTTTCCAGGACTCGCATCCATATAGTACCATGGATTTAACTTTGAGGTGAATATTCTTAGCTTCATTTTTATGCGAATGTGAGGGGGATTTCCATATTGGTCGTAACTGTGTAAAAGCACCTTTGGCTTTATTTATACGGCTCACCACTTCCATCTGTGCCATCCTACTTTGTGCGCTATATATACTGACTTTACAGTTTTGGTGAACTTACCTCTTCATCTCTACTCTGTATATATTTTCACGTTTAATTCTCCACTACATCCCGCTGATATTCGTCTGGTTGCCATGTTTGATGCTCATCTGTTTCCTGTGCTGACGTCATACGTCACCTGCTCAGCTGTTTGTCACAAGACATTCTCTAGAATGATCTCTCTGCCTATATATTCTCGCCACCCTGCCTATTTCGGCAGGTGGAATCAAGAACTGCAAAGAGCATTAGACCTCGTCAAGGCATGAGATTTTCTCTGCTCATCATCTTCGCTGCTGCTACCCTGAGGTGAGACATATGGAGACCTTCCTATTCAAATTTTATAGTTAACCTTTCTTTTCTACGGGCATCTTGGCGGGAGTGGGGGGAGTGGTCTGCGCTTTGTGTACAATAAAGACATTTATGCTATGAACATACCTTTATCCGCGTAAAATTGCAACCATAGAACTGGATGGCTGTGTACCATAACCTCTATCTGATGTACACTTCGCGTTGTGTTCTTAGGTATCCTATTTCTCCCATCCTGACCCTTATTACCACAGGTTGTACTAGCTTTGTATCTCATTATAAGATTTCCCGTCATATTTCACATTGTTATGCGTACTTGTATTATTATGGAACGTGTGATCCTAAGCATGTACTATGATCCCTTGGAACTACTTTCCTATTAATGTTTTACATTTTACGGCACACTCATGTTATTATGGAACTTGTTATAATCATCAAACATTCTAAGTATGCGCTATGATCCCTTTGATCAACCTTTTCTCAAGTCTTATCTTAACAAATTTTCTTATAACCTATTTCTTCTAAAAATGTACTTGGAGTTGTTGATAATGTTCTTTCTCTATATCACGTAATTATCCTTCAGTGCATTTATTTAGCACATGTTTACACTTAGGGTTGCTGTTAGGTTTATTTATTATATTTGGCCGCCTTTGCTGGCAGGACCTAGTGTTTATAATGCACTATGTCTTCTGGTATAGGCTAGAGCAATTTTGTTTCTTTCATACATCTGTCTCTGTCTTATCCTTGGCTGTGACAATCTGAAAGTGACTGCAGCCAGTCCTTGCTATGAATGGTGTGAAAATGTTGCTCATAGGGTCAGTTGGTGTATGCATTTCAGTGGGCTTGGCAGACTGATATGTAATAGCAACTCTGGCCCGGTGAGAAAGCAACGGGAAACTACCTCACTCCTCATTTCCCTAGTGCGCCTGTTCAGTGATGCCTAGGCCATCTATGACAGCTGATGGCAGAGCTGTTGAGGATCCCACCAGCGGCATCGCTGACGGACTGAACATACATACATTATACTTGGAAAATCTATTATTCATCAACAACTTTAAATATATTAACTTACTTCAAGTTGGTACCCCTGTTAATTATCAGCCACGTTTTGAGAATTCATGTATATGGTAAATTTACTGATATCTATTTGTACATTCCGTTCTCACTGTACCGTTTTTCAATTTGTAGTCTATTCCTCTATAATTTTTATGATCTAAATTAATTTATATTTATACTTACTTGTACATTACGTTTTTTCAATCTTGCAAAACTTTAATTATTATTAATCTCCATTTCTACACTTCCTTTTTATTTTTTTATTTTTTTTGCTAGGGTCTTTACGTCGCACCGACACAGATAGGTCTTATGGCGACGATGGGATAGGAAAGGCCTAGGAGTTGGAAGGAAGCGGCCGTGGCCTTAATTAAGGTACAGCCCCAGCATTTGCCTGGTGTGAAAATGGGAAACCACGCTTCCTTTTTATACTGTATACTTTTCTATTTAGAAAAAAAATATATAGTCCTGCCAAATTGTTCTTGCTAGAGTATATATTGTTATCTTTACGCTGGTTTGAAAAGAGAAAAAAACAACATGTTATTTAAAACCCTATTAATCTTGTTTCGCCCTTATGCTTATCGGACTTGACGATCCTCTTTTTTCTGAGCCCCTCTTCCTATTCCACTGTGCACTGATACACATTTACTGGGACTTTTTTGATATATAAGTCTTCATTTACATTAGCGTCACCTCCTTGGTGACGTTAGTTACAAATTCATTGCACAACATCATTTAATTACTCCAAAATTAGACGTAACAACTCTTTCTATATTCATTCTATCTAGATTCAAGCTAGATTGTTACGATGGTTTATGCACATTTCCATAGAGTTTTTGTTATTTATATTTAAGGCTGCTTCCTTAGTTTCTATCTTTAATTCATTCAGTTTGATTCCCATATCCCAAAATCATTTTGCAAGACAGAGATCATCCATATAATCCAGTTCTTCCAATCGGTTATTTAGACATCACTGAATGCCACACTGCTAAATTGTTGCCTCTCAAAATATACAATCCAGTGTCATGATAAACAAGATTGGCGACAGTACACATCTTTATCTCTCTCCAGATTTCATAGCAAAAGGTTGAGACAGCTTCCCTTTATGTTCTATTTGACAAGTACATCAATCATACATTGCCTGTGTAAGACTATCTTCTGTGGGATTCCTAACTTTTCATACCCCTCCACATTTTCCTCAGGTCGACAGAATCAAAGGCCTTTTGAAAATCAATGAAAAGTACATGCATGTGAAGAGATAGTGGGCTACAGAGAACCAGGGAGGAATGAATGGATATTGGATGATACTCAAGAATCAATCTAAAAGCAAAGAGAGTACTAGGCACTGTGCAATTCCAGCTGAACAAGAAACCAGAAAGCAGCAGCAATGACAAGAAAACAGGGAGGCCAACAAGGAGGTTAAAAAAAAGTGTGGAAACAAATAATGTTTACAGATCAACTGGCAACACAAGCAGAAGCAGGAGTCGGTAACAGCAAAAAAGTGTAAGTCATTAAAAGAAAGCTTCCTATGAGGAACTTTTTGGGGGAGAAACCAGTTAGAGATGCACATGGACTAGCCTTGACGTGAGACAGACTGGGAAGATGAAGACAGCACTTCACGGAACTACTCAAAAACTTCAGTGAGGAAACCAGAACTTAAGAAGGTAAAACCATTTTAGAGGATCCAGATATCTTGGTAGATCCATCAACATGACAAGAGATTGTACAATAAGTGAAAGAAATGAGTGGCAAAGTGTCGTGTCCTCCCAGGGACTTGAACCCAGGACTGCTGTTCCCTCCGAGGATCGAACCCAGGGAACGTAGGAGGAATAGCTGTACCTGATGTATTAGGAATTAGCCTGTCATAAGAGGCTAGGAGTCAGGTATAAGCATACCTAATAGGCGTACCTGATAATAATTAAAAGATGTAAAATAATTATATTCATGGAATTGAATAGTCAGTTAAGAGTGGAAATCATGTTTCTTGCATGTTAGGAAATCTTGAGTAACAGAGAAGTTTGTCATACAGGATGTGACTCATGTTGACAGGGCATGGTTCAGCAGCGTAGACGCAGTAAGAATATACTAGAAGGGTCTCTTGGATACAGGCCTCTGATTGGCCAGAATCACGGAAAGTTAGGCAGTCACGTACGCAGGTTACCACAAGCTTCGAGAACATGGGGTGTGGCCCCACGAGGCTATATAAGGGCAAGGAAGCCATTATTCAGGGCTTCTACGATTCACTTCGCGGACCAGTTGTCAGTAGAATCCCTGCCGGTCGGTAGGACGATTACGCAATCAGTAATAATAATAATAATAATAATAATAATAATAATAATAATAATAATAATAAGTATTATATACTTCAACGGACGACTAGTAGACAGACTTCTCGCTCAAGACTTGCCAACATTAAGTCTTTATTTCAATTGTACATAGTGTACATATTGTAGTTAACCTTCAGTATCAAAATATATTAACTTCGTGGGAATCCAATTCTTCGTCTTCCTCCTGATCTGCACCTTAGTTGAAACTTCCCAACCTATACGTTCCAACCGCTCGGGAACGATCCAAACAACCTTCCAACCAATCTGACCTTTCCTAAGAGCTCACCTATAAGCTCAAATCCTGTCTGTCACGACAGAAGACAAAATTTTTGGTGTGCAGCTGTGGGGTGGGAAGCAGACAACCTCAGCAGAGAAGGAGACGATTTATTTTAAGCCCCGCAGAAGAGGCTTAGCTCAAGAAAGAAGTAACGGCCCTGCAGAGTTCCCGTTCCAGTGAGAGGTGCCAGCAGCACGACAGCAGCCTACTGAGCCAGCCCAGCGCGCGGTAGCAGACAGCGTCCAGAGACCGAGGATCCAGCCCATCTTCAGCACCGATCAACCTTAAGGGTGAGTGCTTATAATTTTCTCTTCTATAATGGCAGAGTCAAATGTAACGGGTAACCTGGTAGATAATGTCAGTGACGCAGGTTCGGATACGGGTAGTGTGCATGCAGAGGAACGATTGTTTATATTGGCATCAGAAGGCCATAAGTTAATCGGTCATGAATTTGACGGCAGTAAGCCGGAACGCCTCCGCGAATTTATTGCAAATGTAGAAGCCGCACATTGCATGGTAAGACCTAATGAGAAAGGATTATTCTTTAAATACATCCTAACGAAGATAACGGGTCCAGCTCGCGAGAAGTTACTATCACGGGGGGATATCATAAACTGGAGGAACGCAAAAAACGCGTTATGGGAATACTATAGCAAACAAGGTACGTTTGAACTATATTTATGCAAATTATTTCAGTCCAAGCAAGGAACTAAGGACTCCGTGGCGGAGTGGGCTCACGAGGTTGAAGAAATCGTATTCATGTTCAGAAACGCGATCTTAGAGGAAGAACCGATAGAAGGCCGCGAATATCAGCGCCAAATTATAGTTAAAATAGCCATAGCCGGTTTCACTCAAGGGCTCCGAAATAGGAGGATCCAGCACAAGTTGCAAGACAGAGATCCTGGAACATTCGAAGAGGCTGTAAGTACAGCCAGGCAGGAAGAGGCATTACTGCTCTCCCAGGAAGAGCGTGAAGCCCTGTACAAGCCACAACCGGTTAGAACCCCTCGTAAGGAAAGTTGGCAGGTAGTGCCTATAAAGGGCAGCTTTAAGGGCAATTTAGGGCGACGTCAGGCAACGGGAAATAAGCAAGGCAAATCCCGAAACATATTAGTAACTTGTTTCAACTGTAAGCAAGAGGGCCATATCGCAAAAGAGTGCGAACGGCCGAGAACCAAGCCTGACACACCGGCTCCTAAGTGCACATACTGTAAAAAGTTAGGCCATAAGGAGCGAGAACGTAGAAGGAAACTAAGAGACCAAGAGAAACCTAGTACCGGGGAAGTAAGGATAGTCAGGTCCAGGTCCACGAAAGTACCAATCAGGGTACAATCCCAGCATGCGCAGGGAGCAGGAAATTGTAAGGGGGCCATCTGAGCCCGTCATACGATGCTATGAGTGCAATGAAGTGAGCCATAAGAGGCCCGAGTGCCCACGACGAAATAAGGACCGTGGACGCACTCGTAAGCGGTGTTATGCCTGTGGGAGGCAAGGCCATTTGCGGTGGCAATGCACCGCCAAGCCAAGCCGAACGGCTCAAGTTAGCCCTCAAGGAAAGGGCAAGCAAAGCCAAGAGGCACAAGTTAGCCCTCAAGGAAAGGGTCGGAAGGTAGTAACTCAGGCTAGTGTGACACAAAACAGCCAAGACAAGCCGAATAGTCTTAATAAGACACGGTGTAAAATATGTAAGCGATGGTCTCATGATAGCAAAGACTGTTGGTTCAATACCCGGGACACGTTAAACTAATAAGGGGTCACGAGCAAGGGACTGCTGTGACAACCCCGAAGGTATCAAGTCCCGCCGCAATGGAATTATCTAAGACAGAAGGCTCAATCTTAATAGATTTAGCCGGTCAGAAGATCCCTACTAGATTTTTAATAGATACAGGTAGTGATGTATCTCTCGTTAAGGAAAAGTGTGCACCTAGGGACGTTTTCGTGAATCGAAAGGAGATCCTCCAACTGAAAGGCATCAGTGGAGACGTAGTATTCACGAAAGGGGAAGTTCGAATCCCGATAGGAGGAAAAATCCTAGAATTCCACCTGGTAGGCAATGATTTCAATCTGAAGCAAGATGGGATCATTGGGAAGGATATCCTGCATAATAGCATATTAAATTACCAGGATGGGTATGCGCTAATAGCAGGAAAGAAATATCCCTTTGGTGCACGAGAAGCCGTATGGGTCACTTTGGAACCCCGAACCGAAAAGATAGTGGCTATCGAAGTAGATAAGAATAATGCCGAAGGCCTTGTTGAAAAGCAAGAAGTAAGACCAGGCGTTTACTTAGCAGAGTGCTTGACCAAGTCGGAAGATTACACGGCTATTGTCAGTATGTTGAACACTACTGATAAGGCTTGGAGATTATTGAGTCCAGTGGTAGAGCTTCATGCTGTAGGGAAAGAGACAGCTGAATCACCCACTGTAGTAAATAAGGTCGAGCGAGCGCCTTATCTAGAACAAGCAGCGGAACGCAAGAGTACTCAAGGAATGGCAGTAATAATAATAATAATAATAATAATAATAATAATAATAATAATAATAATAATAATAATAATAATAATAATGTCAGTGGTGAACAAGTGGAGATCAGGTCTCCCGTCACCAAATCTAGGGCTCAAAGATTGCGAGAACAATTGCGTTTAGACCACTTAGCGCCTAAAGATCGCGAAGAGATATGTGCGATCTGTACCGCCTACCAAGATGTGTTTTACTTGGAAGGTGATAAGTTGACGCACACGGATGTGCTGCAACACGCCATTCCGACACCCGCGGATCAACCCCCCATACATTTACGGCAATATAGATTGCCCGAAGCCCAGAAAGAGGAGATAGGTAGACAAATCGACAAAATGCTAAATGAACAAATTATAGCTCCTTCTACTTCTCCGTGGTCCTCGCCCATACTTTTGATCCCCAAGAAAATGGACGCCTCTGGGAAGCAAAAGTACCGTCTGGTAGTTGATTTTCGTGAGCTCAACCGGGTTACAATCGGTACAGCGTACCCACTTCCGTTAATTACGGTGATATTAGATGCTTTAGGAAAGGCCCGATACTTTTCCACCATGGATTTGGCGCATGGCTATCATCAGGTCATGTTGAAGCCAGAAGACAGAGAAAAGACCGCATTCTCTGCACTAGGGAGGCATTATGAGTATTTAAGAATGCCCAAGGGGCTCAGGGACAGTCCCGCGATGTTCACGCGGTTAATGAAAACCGTATTAACAGGCCTAGAAGGCATAAAATGCCTCTGTTATTTAGATGACGTCATTGTCTATGGTAGCTCGATAGATGACCATAACCAGAAGCTACGAGACGTATTGGAACTTAAAATTCGGACCGGACAAGTATGAGTTCTTACGAACTGAAGTCACATTCTTAGGTCACGTCATTACGAAGGACGGAGTCCAACCTGATGAGAGGAAAACCCAAGCAGTGAGGGATTTTCCACAACCTACTGCTACGAAACAGTTGAAGGGATTTTTAGGGTTGTCAGGTTATTACCGCAGGTTCATACCTAATTATAGTAAGATAGCGAAGCCACTGTACGAGCTCCTAAAGAAGGACGTACCGTATGTGTGGACAGAACAGCAGGAACATGCGTTCCAGGTACTGAAGCAGAAACTCATTGAAAAACCAGTCTTACAGTACCCCGACTTTGAGAAGCCATTCATTTTAACCACAGACGCAAGTGGGGAAGCGCTAGGTGCTATACTGTCTCAGGGTCCGCTAGGCAAGGATTTACCGGTGGCGTATGCTAGTAGGACACTAAATAAGGCAGAAAGAAACTACAGTACCACGGAAAGAGAAGCGTTGGCCATTGTATTCGGTGTGAAATATTTTCGTCCTTATTTGTTTGGACGTCATTTCACAGTTGTGACCGACCATAAACCATTAAAGTGGGTTTTCAGTGTACGAGACCCATCTTCTAGGCTACTGAAATTTAGGCTTAAGTTAGCCGAATACAATTTTGATATCGTGTACAAAGAGGGCAAGCGTAATTGCAACGCGGATGCTCTGAGTAGAATTCCTGCTACCCCTGAACAGGAAGTGAGAATAGTTAGCTCTGAAGGCCAAGAGCCAGACATGGCAGGCAATGGGGAACAAAGTAATGAAAGGACGTCGACTCCCAGCATGAGGTCGAACGGGGAAAGTGAGCAGACAGGCAGACTCAGCTCTGAATCCGAGGACGCTTCGGTAGAGGTGACAGAGCCTGAGAATGAGGTAGGAACGCCTGCTACAAGCAATTCGAAGTCTGAGCTAACAGAGCAGGAAAAACGGGACATAATCGAAAAAGCGCATGCTTCGCTGGTCGGAGGTCACCAAGGCATTACCAGAACGTATGCTAGGGTGAAAGACCACATCCAATGGGATGGGATGCACAAGGACATAGAAAACTATATTCGTTCATGTCCTTCTTGCCAAAAGAATAAGATTACCGGGCCAGAAGTGAAAGCCCCAATGGTAATAACAGACACTCCAGCGACAGTGTTTGATAAGGTCTCATTAGATATCGTAGGCCCTCTAGACCTAACAGAGGCCGGAAATCGATATATACTCACCTGTCAGGACCAGTTATCGAAGTACCTGGTCGTGAGTGCAATGCCAGATCAGACCACAGAAACAGTAGCCAGAACACTGATAAATAGTGTAATCAGTATCTTTGGAATACCAGGAACGATCTTAACCGATCAAGGTGCGAATTTCATGGCGGACATGTTTAAGAAACAGTGTCGAACCTTACGAATTAAGAAGGTACACACAGCCGCTTTCCGCCCACAATCAAACGGAAGCCTAGAAAGGTCACATAGAGTGCTAGGTGAATTTCTGAGACATTATGTGTGTAGCTCTCAGAATGACTGGGATAAGTATCTCCCAATGGCTATGTTTGTGTATAATACTACCAAAAATACTAGCACTGGTTATTCACCATTTGAATTGATATTCGGAAGAAAGGCCAATATTCCAGGCGTACTACAGAGAAAACCTGAGCCAACTTACAATGAATATCAGAATGTGGTAGAAGAATTAACACAACGACTCCAGGAGAGTCACGAAATAGCCAGGAAAACTCTAATTAAGAGTAAAGAGCAAGAGAAGTGTAGGTACGATGAATCACAGAACGAAGTTTCCTTTAAGGAAGGAGACCTAGTATTGCTCCGTAATGATGCTCTAAGACGAGGGCGTAGCAAATCAAAATTATCGCCACCATATCAAGGCCCCTATAAGGTCATAAGGGTAAATGGTGTGAACTGCACACTCGAGCTGAATAAGCGAGGAAAACGGACCACTGTCCATAAAAATAGATTGAAGCTCTATATTGATTAGAAGCGGGCATAAATAGTTGTATTTGGTTCTGATTTCGGCCGCGGTAAACACACTCCCTTTACCTCAACGGCATTGTGAACTTTCGATGACTGCTGATAAGGTTAGTACGAAATACCCTGTCAAGTCACGTGCCAAATTAGGGATACCGATGTTAGAAATTTAACCTAGAAATTACAGAGCCAAGGATTGTTGGTACGGGACGTCAAACAGTGCACGATCCTCAGTACCCGTCAGAAAGACCACAGTAGCGAGGCTGTGAGTCTAGATGTCAACCCTCACAAACTTGACCCACGAGGTCTTGAGCTGAGCACAAGGCTCACTCATGTAGTGAAAGCAGAAGGCTTACAATTTAGTTCAGAGTTAATAGGAGCATTGGTAATACGCAACATAGTATTTTATTGAACGGGCATGATAGAGAAAAGGCTACAAAAAATTCACTAATATGAAAGGTAGGAAATTGTGAATAGGTACAATCACAGAGTCAAACAATACGGTCACATACACAGTGATTCTCACGAAGGAAAGAATAGAATGAGTCCTGTAGTAAGGCACACGGAAAAACCCCGTGTGGTGCCGGGGATCAACATAAGTAGTCCTGTATACCAGAATAGCACCACAGCCGATCCAGCTTGTCGCAGGAGGCGACAAATGGATCCTCATAGAGAGCGGCCTTGCATGTAGTCTTTAGCACAAGTGTGGGCGCCCTATGGGAGGTGTGAATCCCTTGGGACGGATTCCACCTGGGGTATGTCACCACTGAGCCGGTGGCTACTCAAGGAGGTGCGATTTCTGCACTACACAGAATCCACCTAAAGAGAGGAAGGTTGTGAACCACAACCAGGTCTTGTTGTTGTTAGAAAAGAAAGTCATACTAGGGGCATGAATTATAATGTATCCAGACCAAGGCATCATATGCCACTCTGCAAGCTCCATGCACGGTTACTCTGTGCCACTCTGCGCACAGCGAATAACTGGGGAAGTATGTCCCATAAGACGTTACCC
This sequence comes from Anabrus simplex, assembly GCF_040414725.1. NCBI lineage: Eukaryota > Metazoa > Arthropoda > Insecta > Orthoptera > Tettigoniidae > Anabrus > Anabrus simplex. Next base: position 511,599,054 of record NC_090266.1, on the reverse strand, counting down.
TCAAGGTAAAATTCTGACCTTCAAATTACATAGCCGTTACCCTGGGCCGGCAACGCTATGTCTCCTATCAGAGGATGTTGAAGGCAGAAGGTGAGCCACCCTCGGCCGGGAGTCACCCCTTGAGAAGACCCCGTAAGGCGGGTAGTTACCTGAGTGCCTATGGATAAGCCAGGTAAGAAGAACCATATTCTGCATCCAATAGCACATTGGAAAAGGTTCTCGCGAACTCAGGACTCATGATACCGAAGATTGCCGTGAGATAAAAAAATGATTTGAATACCATACTCATGGGATGGAATCGAACCCGAGACCCACGGTTCCGCAAGCGAGCGTGTGGTCAGTATAAACAATAAGCCCCGTAGAGTCACTCAAATGTCATTCGGAAAGGAATAGTGATGACCTATTGTGTTAACACCCTAGTGTTGTGATTATCTAACTTAAATGTAAGACGAGATTAGGCGTAAGACAGCGCGAAGTTACTCTGTCAGAAGATAAGACAGACCGTATTCATTTGCAGGCACAATGCCCAGGACAGCAACCTTGCTGGTGCTGATAACGCGGGTAGCCGCCTGCGAGCCGTTAGATCTACAAATAACTCCCTATGACAACTCACCCGGAGTGTACTTTGAAGATAAGGGAGAAGTAAGGCTGTACAACACCGAATGGACACTAGTTACGTACGTTCAGTTAAATAAATTGTCCGAGATGTACAATTTAGCTCGTAAGAATTTACAAAGGACCCAGACTCTTTGTATTGATATTGAAAGAGAAATGCACTTATCATGTCAGCACGACATAAGGCTAGTAGAGCTCCAGTTAACACGCATACAGGGATTAAAGGATATAATAAAGAAAATTTCAAGGGGAAGGACGTTAGACAGTAAACGAAGTAAAAGGGGGTTAATTAACGTAGTAGGAACCATAGCTAAAACATTATTTGGAACCCTTGATGACGAGGACGCAAAATTTTACCAAGGTAAAATTAATGAGCTAGAGCAGGAACAATTATCCCTTATAAAGTCAACCAAGGAACAATTAGTAGTAGTGAGATCTACTCTTCAGTCGGTTAACAGCACGCTATATGATGTCACAGCTAACGAATTGAAATTGAGCGAAAATTTTGAGCAGCTAAAGACATATGTACAGAATGAAACTTTGCAAATTTCAGAGGCCTTCCGACATTCATAATTACAGTTAATGTTAAATAAACACCTGATTGAATTGCAAGGTGTGTTACTTCAGCTGCATGAACACTATCAGATAATCTTAGATAGTATTATAAATGCTCGGTTAGGACTAGTACAAGTACGAATACTTAGTCCAGATGATATCTTAAAGGCTTACAAGAAGGTACAAGGGGAATTTCCCAAAGGTTATGACCTGCCAATAGAGATAAGAGAAAGTTATGGGTATCTCACATATCAAATTTCAACAGTGAGCGTGTACCTAACAAAAGACTCCTTGGTATATATTTTAAAGCTTCCATTGACAAACGGAATTAAATATTCCCTGTATAAATGTGTTCCCTTCCCTACCAAAATAAAGAACAATCCCAACCATTTTGTATACCTACAGGAAGAAAAGGAGTATGTAATCTTAGACAAAGAGAAGCAAACATACGCACAACTAGGTAAGGAACAAGTGCAAGAGTGCAAATTAATAGAAGACAATCAAAGGTTGTGTAAATATAATTTTCCTCTAAGAAATGTAATTACCAAGAAACCTTGTATAATCAGTTTGTTAACAGGTGTGAATCACCTTCCCAAAGACTGTGAAAAGAGAGTATTGCCAATTTTCGAGCTCACTTGGATCCCTGTGAATGATAATAAATACATTTACATATCCCCTAATGAAACCCAAGTGACATGCATTTGTAAAGAGTCTACTAGTGATGTAAAATTACATGGCCTAGGTATAATAAGTTTCATGGAATTGTGTTAGATAGTAAGATACAAAGTTCAGGGAGTATAAACTCCACCATGAAAAAGGACATTATACCTGAAATTGCACTGGAATATGATTGTTGTGAATCAAGTTATAGTAATATAAAACTCAGTGATATTCCTGAATTAAACAAAGTGACTGTAGGTAACTTATTGAATCATGTAAACGATCTGAAATGGACAAGCCAGAAAGTAAGCGAGGTCGAACGCTTAGTGCAACAGCAAGAGACTGAACTCAAGCATAATATAGCATTAAGATATGTAAGTGTGTACCAAATTGTAACTTGGGGTGTTTTAACCATAATGATAGTAATATTGTGTTGTTGTTGTGGCTGTTGTAAAAGCTGTAAGTATAAACCCAAGTGCATTGGGGACTACAAGGAACGCTGCCCCAATCTCTGTATCTATCAAAATGTGATTACTGCCAACAGTAAGGCAAGGGTATCGGACGAAGACATTACCGTCCAATTTAAGCAACACAGGGCTACTGGAAGGGCCCCCAGTGAGCCTGTTTTTCAGTCAGAGTTAGAACTAATAGAAACACCAGAGTCAAGGGTGTTACCGGAAGAGATATTCGCACAGCGTAGTCCCACTAATAGGAGAGTAAGCTCCAAAAGATTGTAATTCATAAGTATCATAGTTGTAAAGATTACAGTTTGAAAGTAACGAAATGAATGCAAGAGATGTTTGCATTCATTTCTCCCTAGGGGAGGGAGGTGTCGTGTCCTCCCAGGGACTTGAACCCAGGACTGCTGTTCCCTCCGAGGATCGAACCCAGGGAACGTAGGAGGAATAGCTGTACCTGATGTATTAGGAATTAGCCTGTCATAAGAGGCTAGGAGTCAGGTATAAGCATACCTAATAGGCGTACCTGATAATAATTAAAAGATGTAAAATAATTATACTCATGGAATTGAATAGTCAGTTAAGAGTGGAAATCATGTTTCTTGCATGTTAGGAAATCTTGAGTAACAGAGAAGTTTGTCATACAGGATGTGACTCATGTTGACAGGGCATGGTTCAGCAGCGTAGACGCAGTAAGAATATACTAGAAGGGTCTCTTGGATACAGGCCTCTGATTGGCCAGAATCACAGAAAGTTAGGCAGTCACGTACGCAGGTTACCACAAGCTTCGAGAACATGGGGTGTGGCCCCACGAGGCTATATAAGGGCAAGGAAGCCATTATTCAGGGCTTCTACGATTCACTTCGCGGACCAGTTGTCAGTAGAATCCCTGCCGGTCGGTAGGACGATTACGCAATCAGTAATAATAATAATAATAATAATAATAATAATAATAATAATAATAAGTATTATATACTTCAACGGACGACTAGTAGACAGACTTCTCGCTCAAGACTTGCCAACATTAAGTCTTTATTTCAATTGTACATAGTGTACATATTGTAGTTAACCTTCAGTATCAGAATATATTAACTTCGTGGGAATCCAATTCTTCGTCTTCCTCCTGATCTGCACCTTAGTTGAAACTTCCCAACCTATACGTTCCAACCGCTCGGGAACGATCCAAACAACCTTCCAACCAATCTGACCTTTCCTAAGAGCTCACCTATAAGCTCAAATCCTGTCTGCTGATTTGCTGATTATCAGACATCTTTGTATACTCTAAAATTGACATGTAAACCAACATTACATTTCATAGATAATATTCTTGTACAATTTTGACTAAGTCCATATCTGCTTTGAGAACAGTCTTTTCTAATATGTTTCTCCACGACACCATTACTTTGAACTCCAGTAAAAATACGGCTTGCTACAGAGGAGCCGCATAAGTAGCTCATCCGTAGTGGTTTGCCATACATTCCACAATATGCCTGGATAACTGCTCTTTGAAAATGACCATATGTGAATTTTTTCCATGTTCCAGTCTTTTCATAATTTGCCCCACATTCAGCCTAAATCCAAATCAAACAGGAGAAACCTCTCAGTCCAACCTGCAGACTGTCCACATTTTTGTTACTGTGATCTACTCCATCTCCAGTTAGTAACGAGATGTTAGAATGGGTGTGTGTGGTTTTGTTGCAACGCATATAGGTTTATGTCAAAAATATTGTCTTTACGTCTTTTCTCATGTATCATGAAGTTTTGTTTGTCCTTGGCATTATCTGATAGTGTTTCCTCCCGCATGTTACCTGTGAAACTCATGGACTGATTAATTCTGAAACATTTTCTGGTTGTTTTGGTGTCTCCTCATTTGTGGCCACTGTAGATGGTAGTTTATTTCGGCCGTTGCAGCCCGTAAGCTTTGTCACAACTCTCCTCATCCGTCTGGTGGCCAACTTTTCGGGGTATGAGGGTGATATAAGTAATAGATTCACCACTAATAGAAAGGTCTTCTCAAGCTCTAAAATCTCATGCAGTTCCAAACTGTTGAATGAGAAACAAAAATTACAATTAAAAGTCTCACTACTTGAAATGCCCAGGGTCACCTACAGGTGACACCTCGATTTTCACTATGAATATGATATACCAGTAAGTAGTATGAACTTCGATAATATATACTAGTTGAAATATACACTTACTTTTTACAGTTATTCCGACTCTTACAATGAGAGCTACAAGAAAACATCCTCTGTTGTGATCAGACAAGCTTCCTTTCTAATTATCACTAAAGGAATAACACTGCTTTATTGTTCATTTCCTGTTACTAACATTCCATACTATTATACAAACAGACATGCTTCCCAACTTAGAATTTGATTACAGTCAATGTTTTATATGCATTTTTTTATTTTTAGAATTTGCCTCACATCACACCGACACAAATAGGTCACATGGCAACAATGGGATAGGAAAGGGTTAGGAGTGTGAAGGAAGCAGCCCTGGCATTTTCCTGGTGAGAAAATGGGAAACCACGGAAAACCATCTTCAGAGCTGCCGACAGTGAGGTTCGAACCCACTATTTCCCGATTACTGGATACTGGCCGCACTTAGGCAGCTGCAGCTATCGAGCTCGGTGCCTAGCTGTTAGAAAAGATGGAGTGGTAACAGCCCCTCCCTCAGCTTTGACGGTGACGATCTACTGCAGTAGAGTTCTCGCGGCACATCCAGGCGAAGAAACAAGAATATTAAATATTAGTATTAAAGAATATTCGATTTTTATACTTTCAAACTGTTACCAGTGGTAAATGAATTGGCGTATGGCTTTTAGTGCCGAGTGTGTCCGAGGACATTGTTACCAGTGGTAACAGTGGATACTAGCACGCTTCGCTGCGGGTCTGATGTGTGGTAGCTAGCAATGACTGCTGTGTGCTATAATGGCAATGAGAGGGAAACTTACAGTGTTATGCCCAATTTGGTGAGCGGTTCCAATTTTCATGGCACTAAAGACATGGATGCAGCAATGGTTTCCTTTTCCAACATAAATCTTCCATAACCTTACGAACAAATTATGTTTTTGATGAGTTTTCATTAATTCATCATGACTACAATTTTTCAAACAAAATTCCCCTCCTTCAGTATGAAGTAAGAATTGGGGCGTTCAGAGCACAAGGGAATCAAGTCCATTTTTGGTCATTTTGGACTTATTCCACCTTTAAGTACTATTTATGAAGCTGCTTTAAGAGCACAAAAGATTCATGTCCAGATATTGTAAATAACTGTTATATGATTGGCAATTCTGTTGAGCACACAGGGAAGCAGTCATTTGTTCAGAGCACAATGGGAATATGTCCACTGGCACAGTTTCTATGGTTTGCTTTGTCGTATGCGAGATTTAATTAAAATGTCATTGTCTCTGATGAAGTTGTGTCAAGATCCGAGCATGAATGTCTCAGCCATTGATCACAAATACTTGGTATCAGGACATTATTACTTACCTAATGACAGTGATTTTGGTTTAGTGGAGAAAGCCAGTAGGACAATCTCACTCTTTTACGCACCAAAAGATTGGATGGATATCGTTAGACAAGCAAAGAAAACGTCCCCTGGATTTGAGGTCATTGGAATGAAATTCTCAGACTTCTTATCCACCAGAAACTAGAAGAATTCAGTAACGAACAGAAAAAAAATGGTTGATGGTTATGACATCAACTGGCTGACTATGAGTTGGTTACTTTATAAAAGTGAATCCCCTTTTACCCTGATGTTTAAGCAGACTCTGAACCCTGATATGCAATTTGACGAAGTTGACGTAAGAAAGAAGTCTCCCGACCATCGCATAACACAACTTTATAACATCCAGCAAGGCCCTCTTATACCCAATGTCGACCAGTAACAAAAGCGAAGAAGAAGGACATAGAGTATTTACTGCTATACATTCCGCCTGTGCATCATAATTTTTTCAAGAGCCTACCATGTGAAACTGCCGCGAGGGCTTCCTCGGCTTTGCAAGGGCAAGCAGACGAAAGTGAATACGTATTTCTTTGAATCTGAACTGTATAACTTACTGTTTGGAAATATTTGCTGTAAGCATACATAGAGAAGAAAATTATAATTATATATTCAAGAAAGGTATTTCCTTTACTGTTTCCTTAATAAAACCAGAAGCCTATAATAAAGAGGAAGATACAAGTACAACACATTCAGAGCACAAAAGATTCAAGTCCAAATCCAAAGTACAAGTTCAATACATTCAGAGCACAAAAGAATCAAGTCCAAAACTTTACTTACCTTTATGTCTATTTTTCTCAAAACATTCTTATTGCGACTTGATTCCTTTGTGCACTGAACGCCCCAATTGTGCAACTGCACAGAATAAAGGTACTTGTCCATGATGTAACTTAAAAAAAAAAGAAAAAAAAGACTTGCAACTTCTGAGTTGGCCAAGAAAATTTGAATGTTTTTGTGTAAACTGTCGCACAATTCAGTAAACTGCATATATCACTCAAATCTAGTGCATTCTCTGCCAACTGAAAAGGGCTTGAAGAGTTAGATAATTTTAATTGCACAACCTCTTCATGTCTTCTTTGATATAGCTGTATGAAATTATGAACAGAATCAAGGTACATATGCATATTTCTGTCCGCTGTAAACATAATAAAACATATAATTGAAAACGTATGATTAAAGTACGATGAAAGAATTTCCGTATGTTCTATTACTGTATAAGCTTCAATGCTTCAGAACATGAAATAGATAAAGAAGATGACAAGGAAGGTGACAAAACGAATCGATTCAAAATAATGTTCGTGAAAAGATGAAAGAGCTGAGGAATAGAATAGGATAGAGGAATAGAATAGAATACAGGAACAGAAAAGGAATTTTGCTTTAAAAGGAAATTGAAACTGAGCTCAACATGTCACCAGGTTTGCAGATTGAGGTACCAGTTTATGAATGAAAATACATTAACAAAATGAGAGCACACTAATCGAGAATTAGCAGGGAAGATGAAATACTAAACAAAGTGGAAACTGAAGATTTATCTCCCATGACTTCATTGTAATTAAAATAAACCAAGTAAGTTGGCTAACCAGTTCAGGTCACGTATCTATCAGATACTGGGTTCTAACCTTACTGTCGGCAGTCCTGAAGATGGTTTTCCATTTTTATCAGGCCTAACCCTGCTCTATGCCATCATTGCCATGAGATCTGTCATGTTGGTGCGGAATAAAACCAATAACAAAAAAGAACACCTAAATTATAGTTAGAGATATTATGTACAAAACCAAAATCTATGTCATTTTCTGATATTCATAGAACATTTTTATAGAAATGCTCAATCTTCCATGTAGAGCTATTGTACCATATTATTGACAACCGCTTTATGTTCAAAATTTGAAATTTGTTCTCTCACCAAACATTTCCTTTTCACCATTTCATGCCTCTCTCTTCAGTGTCACAGTAAAGTAAGTGATAAGCAAGTTGTGGCATTACCAGAAACCATGATCTCCAAATTACACTCAGTTGACCAGAGAAGTTGTGTGCACATAAATTTGAGTAAAAAATCTCTCATAGTGTAAACACTCCATGCAGTGTTTCTTTTCATGAGCCACTTTTCAAGTGGAGCAACAAGAAAAAACCAAGTTGCATGTTGTGTGTAAACAGCAAACACCAAATTTGTTGCTCGATGGGAATTTTGCAGGCAATTTAAGTTGCCTCACAGACAAGTACTTTAAGAAGTAGTCTGGCAAAAATATGGAAAGCAGATGAATTATAGATATCTTGTTTAAAAGCAAGGGTTTATGAGCTATACTAGTACTGGATAGTCAAAATCAGTACCATATTCCAGACAAAAATTATTATTAGTCACTGCTCAGAAAATAATCTAGATATCTATAGTTGACTGTATCATATCTATTTAAAAAAAAGTAAATACCTCCAAGTTGCAGACCTTTGTCAACCGCTGTTTAAGGAAGATTCTAAACATCTACTAGCCGGAAGTAATCTCCAATCATGAACTATGGAGAAAGACAGGTGAAACCAATTTGGCCATACAGATAAAGCGGCGGAAATGGAAATGGATAGGGCATACGCTGAGAAAAGGGAATGAAGCCATTGAGATAGAGGCACTGGATTGGAACCCGCAGGATAAAAGGAGAGGAAGGCCCAAACAAACGTGGCAAAGATCTGTACACATGGAGGCAATGGAAGAAGGCAAGACTTGGAGAGAAGTGAAGAGGCTGGCTGGCAACAGGATCAGATGGAGAGATTTTGTTGATGCCGTATGTTCCACAAGGCACAATAGAAATTAAGTCAAGTAAGTCAAATATTAATACAAACCTTTCTATCAATGTTGCCATGAATAAAACATTCAATGTGCAACTTTGAAAGGAGCTGTGGTACGAAGGCTTCAAGTGATTTCAATGTCAAATCTGCAAAGAAACATTTTTGTTACTTGTACTCTTTTAAAAATATTTCAAGTATAACAAGAACTTAAACACATGAACAGAAGAAGAATAGTCTTGCACACATACCCACAATTCTAAAAACATAAATTTGAATGATGATGATGATGATAATAATAATAATAATAATAATAATAATAATAATAATAATAATAATAATAATAATAATAATAATAATAAACCATTCCTGTAACTCCTAGCAGACGGTATGAGATACAGGAAAGTGAGTATAGGTAGAGGGAAGTCAAGTAAGGATTATAAAAATTTGTTAGTCTTATGGCCGGTTTCACCAAGCTTCGCTTATAAATTTGACTACTGTTTAACTCTGACAATTCGTTTATCGTCCATTTTTTCGTTTCTTCAATGTCCGTTTACTTTGATGATCATCAAACGCAGCGTCAATTTTGACGCACCGATTTTCGACCTTCAAACATGACGATTCGTGTAAAATGGTGTGTCTGTGTTGTAAACACTGCAGTGCTCAGTAGAAGTTGGAAATTACAGATCTCTTTTAAAGTGTTTTAAGCATTTTGGCATTTTACAGGAAGTGTTAAAGCATTTCACAGAATGTTATTTAGATCATGAATGTGGGAGACAACTTTGATGCTGAATTACTGTATATAGAATTACTGGAAAATCTGGGACCTGAAGTGCAATTTCTAACCGTTATGATAATTTCTTCTCAATGGATGACTTCAATTTTGTAACTAGGTACAGACTTTCCAAGAGAGTAGCACTGAAACTTTTAGAGCAAATTGAAAATAGACTGGAATATCCTACTAATAGAAACTCTCCGTTAACACCGATACAACAACTACTTTTAATTCTACATTTTTATGCTACTGGTTCTTTTCAATTGGTACTAGCAGATGTGAATAGTGTATCTAAATCAACAATTTGTTGCTATATTAGGAAAGTTTCTGAAGCAATTGGTTCATTGAGACCCCTGCATGTAAATTTTCCTGAAGGTGATGAAGCTCGTTCAGTTATTCACGATTTTTATATGATAAGCAACTTCCCTGGAGTAATAGGTGCCATCGACTGTACACATACAATATACCTATACTGTGTCCTGATGAACATAATGCAGTAGTTTTCCACAACAGAAAGTCTTTTCTCAATTAATGTACAGACTATTTGTGATGCTAATTTACTAAAAATTGTTGCTAGATGGCCTGGATCGGTTCATAACAGTTTTATTTTTAATAATTCTGAAATAAGAATGAAATTTGAGATGGGAAGAATCCAAGATGGACATCTCCCAGGGGATAATGGATATAGACTTACACATTTTCTTCTTACGCCATTCTTAAATCCACAAAATCAAGGCGAGGAAAACTACAACAGAGCCCATATTAAGACAAGAAACACTGTTGAACGACAATATGGAGAGTGGGAAAGGAGATTTCCGGCCTTATCACTGGATTTAAAAACAACAGTAACAACATCTTTGTCCATCATAGTGGCTACCGCTGTGCTACATAATATTGCTATGCAAACACAGGAAAATGAACCCCCTGGAAGATGAAGTACTCCATCACTACCTAGAAGAAAAAAGATGACTTAACAGGAATTATTTAGTCTTTGAGAAAATTAATGTAGGCCTACCTGGCTTAGCTGATGAAGATGGTCCTCCAGTTGTTAATCGGAACAGAATTGTTGAAAAAGCACACACTTTATTGTTTTCTATAGCACACAATAGGCAATATTTAATGTGACTGTATGTTTGTTACTAATAGGTAATTTCTTAATGTTACTTAACTTTATAGGTTAATAAATTTGTAGATTATTATTATTATTATTAAATTTCTGCTATTTGGTTTACGTCGCTCCAACACAGATATGTCTTATGGCGACAAAGGGTTAGGAAAGGCCTAGGAATGGGAAGGAAGCGGCCGTGGCCTTAATTAAGGTACAGCCCCAGCATTTGCCTGGTGTGAAAATGGGAAACCACGGAAAACCATCTTCAGAGCTGTCGACAGTGGGGTTCGAACCCACTATCTCCCGATTACTGGATACTAGCCGCACTTAAGCGACTTCAGCTATCGAGCTCGGTATATTATTAAATTTAGTCTACTGTTTCTTCAAATAAAAGGAAAGTTTTGCCTCTAGCACTGCACTTCTCTGTTTTTCATTTTCTTGCTTAATTTTTTCGGGTTCTTTTTTCATGTGTATTAAGGCTAGTTCTTCGTTATGCCTTAATTGCAGCATGTCTAATTCTTGCTTGCAAAGATACCTTCTTGCTTCTGACAATGCAATAACTTTTTCACAAGCTTTCAATGCTTCTGATTTCTTTGTCTTCTTAAAAGAAGGCCGATTTCTTGATGCCCACGATATCTTGCTCCAGCTAGTTGATGGTGGAAGGTCACGGATTGTATTCGGGACCGTTTCTTCACTGGTAGGGATAAGGATCTCTGTACTTAGTTCTTCAAACGTCACCAGTACATTGCATGGTTCAATAGTGTTGCTACTGGATGCGGTTAGGCCTATGCATGCAGAATCGCTATCCAAGTTGTTGGGAAGAGGCTCTACTTGGTCCAGGATTATTTCTAGCAATTGTGATGATGTTTCGTCTAATGAAGGGGTTACAGCAACTCCACCTCCAGTTTTAAACATATCCACCTTATCCTGGCATCGTTTTTGCTTAGCCCTACGTTTGAAGTTGTCATAAAACATTTGCAATTGTTTCACTGACCTCTTACAAATGAGAATTAAAATAATTTGCAAGTTCTATCCATGTTTTCTCTTTATCACGCAACCTTATGCCATCTGTTTTCTTGTTTTCGATTGTCTCTTTCCTTTCGGCAACAAGACTCACGAACAAACTCTTCTCGTCTTCAGAGAATTTGGATCCTCTCTTCTTTGACAATATTATTATTATTATTATTATTATTATTATTATTATTATTATTATTATTATTATTATTGAGACCACTCTTATAACAGAAAATTAAATTACACAACAAGTCTATTTTCAACCACGGCTCAGTACTTCAATTATTAATCAAGAAATGGCAATCGGAACGTATGATAAAACTCGATATAACGCGAAGGAGGTGCAGGTTGGAACGAAATAGAGTTATTTTTTTTGCTATGGGCTTTATGTCGCACCGACACAGATAGGTCTTATGGCGACGATGGGATAGGAAAGGCCTAGGAGTTGGAAGGAAGCGGCCGTGGCCTTAAATTAAGGTACAGCCCCAGCATTTGCCTGGTGTGAAAATGGGAAACCACGGAAAACCATTTTCAGGGCTGCCGATAGTGGGATTCGAACCTACTATCTCCCGGATGCAAGCTCACATGATGATGTAGATATTGATTCCCATAGGGAACCTAAAATATTTGTCCTGAATGAGTAAATTTATAATACCAATATAATGGTCCGTTATTGGACATTATAAATTTTCCAGCTAACTCATTCTTGGCTGCCTGCGTTTCGCCCTCGTGTGCTAAGTTAGGCTCGTCAGTTGGGACTTAGCACACCACCCAAGACGCAAGGCTAGTGCATACCGTGGAGGCCACTGCATAGGCTATTTGAAGCCACCAGCAGTGCCAATGCACTATGAGAGCTATGTCTCATTTAAAAAAATAGATGCCTGCCTGGCCATCAAATGATGTAGATATTGATTCCCATAGGGAACGCAGGCAGCCAAGAATGAGTTAGCTGGAAAATTTATAATGTCCAATAACGGACCATTATATTGGTATTGCAAGCTCACAGCCGCGCGCGAAATAGAGTTAGAAATGGTTATGGAAGTAAGGAGAAATTGAAGGAACTTACTAGGAAATTTAATCCAGCAAAGAAGTCAGTTAAGGATAACATGATGGCAAGCATAATTGGTGGTCATACAAATTTTAGTGAAAAATGGAAGGGTATGTATAGGTACTTTAAGGCAGAAACAGGTTCAAGGAAGGACATTCCAGGAATCACTAATGAACGAGGGGAGTGTGTATGCGAGGATCTTCAAAAGGCAGAAGTATTCAGTCAGCAGTATGCAAAGGTTGTTGGTTACAAGGATAATGTCCAGATAGGGGATGTGAGTAATACTAAAGAAGTATTAAAATTTACCTATGATAACGACATTTACAATAAGATACAAAAGTTGAAAACTAGAAAAGCGGCTGGAATTGATAAGATTTCTGGGGATATACTAAAGGCAATGGGTTGGGATATAGTACCATATCTGAAATACTTATTTGATTATTGTTTGGTTGAAAGAGCTATACCAAATGAATGGAGAGTTGATATAGTAGCCCCTGTGTATAAAGGAAAGGGTGATAGACGTAAAGCTGAAAATTACAGGCCAGTCAGTTTGACATGCATTGCATGTAAGCTTTGGGAAAGCATTCTTTCTGATTATATTAGACATGTTTGCAAAATTAATGACTGGTTTGACAGAAGACAGTTTGCGTTCAGGAAAGGTTATTCCACTGAAGCTCAGCCTGTAGTATTTCAGCAAGATATAGCAGCAGATATACTGGATTCAGGAGGCCAAATGGACTGTATTGCGATTGACCTATCTAAGGCATTTGATAGGGTAGATCATGGAAGACTACTGGGAAAAATGAGTGCTATTGGACTAGAAAAAAGAGTGACTGAATGGGTGGCTATATTTCTAGAAAATAGAACTCAGAGAATTAGAGTAGGCGAAGCTTTATCTGTCCCTGTAATAATTAAGAGGGGAATTCCTCAAGGCAGTATTATTGGACCTTAATGTTTTCTTATATATAGCAATGATATGTGTAAAGAAGCAAAATCAGAGATAAGGCTGTTTGCAGATGATGTTATTTTGTACAGAGTAATAAATAAGTTACAAGATTGTGAATGGCTGCAGGGTGACCTCGATAGTGTTGTGAGATGGACGGTGGGCAAGGTATGATTATAAACGGGGTTAAAAGTCAGGTTGTGAGTTTCACAAATAGGAAAAGTCCTCTCAGTTTTAATTACTGTGTTGATGGGATGAAAGTTCCTTTTGGGGATCACTGTAAGTACCTAGGTGTTAATATAAGAAAAGATCTTCATTGGGGTAATCACATAAATATGATTGTTAATAAAGGGTACATATCTCTGCACATGGTTATGAGAGTATTTAGGGGTTGTAGTAAGGATGTAAAGGAGAGGGCTTATAAGTCTCTGGTAAGACCCCAACTAGAGTAGGCCCTATGGTTCAAGAGTATGGGTCCCTCACCAGGATTACTTGATTCAAGAACTGGAAAAATCCAAAGAAAAGCAGCTCGATTTGTTCTGGGTGATTTCTGACAAAAGAGTAGCGTTACAAAAATGTTGCAAAGTTTGGGCTGGGAAGACTAGGAAGAAAGGAGACGAGCTGCTCGATTAAGTGGTATGTTCCGAGCTGTCAGTGGAGAGATGGCGTGGGTGGACATTAGTAGACAAACAATTTTGAGTGGTGTTTTGGTCACAATATTGTACCAGGAAAGCCTAGGTCCTGGTCCATATTAATTGAAGGAAACGCTATTCCAGCATAAAAGATCCGACCGACGTACGAACATCTATGTAAAGAATGTTCCAGTATGTGCCAGACCCTACGAGTGCACTAGGCGGAGTCAAGTGACGTCACCTGTCGCTTGAAGCTCACCTCCCCTAGAGATATTTCTCGAAAGAATTTTTCTTTTACCAGCTTTTTAACACCTTAACCAATTTCAACGGGACAAACGCTGAATTATAGCGGACGTCATAAAAGTTAATCCCTGTGAATTTCGAATTAATTCATCCCATGGTTGTTGAGTTATAATAATTTAAAGTTTCAACGAAATTACGTAATCACGGTCACATGGCCGAGAGAGATGCTACCCCTCCCAGCGCTGGTATCTATATATGCCAAGGCCAGCCAGCCAGCAAGCAGTACAAGGACGAGTAGACAGCTGTGTGAGTGAGATAGAGGAGAGACCGGCCCGCGTACAGTATGTTCGCGCAGTCACGGTGAAAGTACTTTCCGTCGTATTTCCGGAACGCGAAATTATATCGCCGACAGAATTATAAAAGACGTCGCACTATATTTAGTATATCGCGTCGCGACTACAGTCTAATCCTAAAGACATTTAAGAATGTAATACGAGTGAACTTATTGAAGTGCAAACATTAACTATTTTACGTTCACAGAATATGTCATTACGTGTAGACTTATGATTTTGAACTTCTGCAGAAACTAATGTGTAGAATCACCAGAACTCGTTTCTTTCCGAGTATTGAACTGTATTCCTTTATTCATGCTACGTCAGTATACAATTTACAGTAATTTGAGTGAAAATTAAGAACTTTTCTGAGGTAATATAACATTATAATAACAGGATAAGCAGAAAATAATTCTTAGTGACTTAATGACTGTGTTCAAAGACTGTGATTATCGACTTGCCTTTTCAAGTGTGAACTGTGCATTTATGAACGTTTCAATAATGACTGTAAATAGTAATTCATACAGGAAGGACTGTGAATCTTTCAATTACGCCATAAATAGTGTTCAACAGTCAATGACAGTGTCAGTGTTAACTACTCGCACTAAGTGAATTTTTCGTGTACGAAAAATCACCCTAACGAGCTGCAATTCTACATGATCCAGTTCCAGCCGTCATCACCTCATCGGGAACGTCAACATGGTGTGTCAAGGGAACATCGCCGATCCTGATTCTCCACGGAACATTCCAGATGTCCATCCTTCGACATTTTGTAGCAACATTTCTTGCCATAAGTGAGTAATAACAAACTGACTAAAATTTTTTTTTTTCATTAATTTGTGAACAGTGGAAACTTCAGTGCCGCGTGTGAACAAATATTTCAGAGTTCTCATAAAGTGATTAATTTAATTTCAAATTTCAGTTTCATATCTCATAGAAAGACTTTAGGCTTTTCAAGTGTGCTATATATCAAGGGTGACGAACTGAGAACTGAAATTATTAACCAAAATTTAATTTCTCATATCAACTTACAATTATAAGTGTGCTTAGGTTTAGAAAGACTTTAGGTGGAAATTCAATACCTCATATTCTCACATATGAAAGACTTTGAAATCAGTAGTATTTATGCCATTTTCATGAACAGAATTCAGGAAGATTACTTTCAAACTTTTAATTTCAATGCCAGATTTGAATCAAAAATCATATCGCAGGGTGAAGAATTAATAAATTGTTTTGAAAAAGATTTTTTTAACCATCTATTATTCGCTCTGCGAGTCTATCCTACTCTGTATCAGCTCCAAAACCAAGTTCCACTCCCTGAGGTCCTACTCATGCCCTTTGCCCACAACTTTTCCTGGTACAATATGAAGATAAAGTTGGAATTCAAGAAGACAAATTGGGGCAAATATTCATTTATAGGAAGGGGAGTTAGGGATTGGAATAACTTACCAAGGGAAATGTTCAATAATTTTCCAATTTCTTTGCGGTCATTTAAGAAAAGGCTAGGAAAACAACAGATAGGGAATCTGCCACCTGGGCGACTGCCCTAAATGCAGATCAGTAGCGATTGATTGAATATAACGTAGTTTCGAAATGCGAGATCATGTCAAAATAAATGGAGCGTCATTTCCAGCTCGCTAGTGACGATGAAATGTAAAAGGTTTTGACGAAGCGTCAAAAAGAAACGGGTCGTCATTTTTGACAGACGTCAAGCATATTAGGATGGAGCTTGGTGAAACCGACGGTTAATTTCTAGAAGTAATGCAAAGAACAGAATTAAATTAATACATATACAAGGTGTATTAAAATTCAATGGCAACACTTCAGGAATGGAAATCACACTCACCCCCCACCCACCAACTAGAATTTTACCTTTTCTTTGTTTTGCTCTTTGTTTTACGTCGCACCAACACAGATAGGTCTTATGGCGACGATGGGACAGGAAAGACCTAGGAATGGGAAGGAAGCGGCCGTGGCCTTAATTAAGGTACAGTTCCAGCATTTGCCTGGTGTGAAAATGGGAAACCACGGAAAACCATCTTCAGAGCTGCCAACAGTGGGATTTGAACCCACTATCTCCCGGATGCGAGCTCACAGCTGTGCGCCCCTAACCGCACGGCCACCTCGCCTGGTATTTTTACCTCAGAGGACACTTAAATTGTGTATGTAATCTTATACTTAGGATAATGAACAAATCCTCCGTGTGTGCATGTGCTGTCAGATAGTATGCACTACAGGCATTTTTGATCATGTTTGGCACTCAATGCAAAGAGGAGGAGGAGCCTTTATTCAGGCAGGAGAACAGTGTGTTCCAGGTGGCATTAAGACATATTCAGTGCAACAGTGTTGGGAGTGCTGGATTGCACTATCATTTGCTAAAGGTTGGTAATTACGCAGTTCAGGACGCACGTTGTCATACACTGTTTTCTTGTCACTATACGAGGTATCCATTCCTTGAAGCTTTGTTGCAGAATTGAGTTTTGATACATCCCCTTTAATTACCAGATACTGTAATAGTGGAATCATGGCTGAGAAGTGATTTCTTAATGTTTCTTTGTAACAAATTGCTTTACATCGCACCAACGCAGATCGATATGATGACGACGATGGAGTACGAAAGGGTTACGAGTGGGAATGAAGTGGCTGTGGCCTTAATTAAAGTACAGCTCCAGCATTTGCCTGGTGTGAATATGGTAAACCATGGAAGCCATCTTCAGAGCTGCCGATAGTGAACAAGCAGGCAGCTACATGGCTCAAACCATGCAGCCACTCGCATGGTGGAAGTGATATTATGGATGTGGAAAATTTCTCATGGAACTGGAGCATTTACTGCAGACAGGATAGGAATGGTACGAGGGACAGTATTCATAAAACATGAAATTCACTTCTAACGATAATATGCAAACTGATGTTTCCGGGGTGTACAGACTTAAAACGGGTGATACCGAAGCTGATGTGGAGTTATTTGATCAGATAATCAGATAAGTGTGGAATGACACAGAAAAGAATGTTACTGCAGCGATGATGTCAATTTACCACAAATGCTAACTGGGAAGATAATGGGAATAATAGAAAGCATGCCCAACAAATGGTAAATAAATTACTCTGGGAAGGAGGCCTGTATTCAGGGAGGAGATCACTTTGAACATATTACCTGATACGTCCACAGTGTGTTCCAGGCGGTGTAACAGGTGTAATTGGTGTAACACACAAGTGTTGGGAGTGTTGGTTTGCACCAACGTTGCTAAAAGCGAGATAACTGTAATTATGCATTTCTGGACGAATGTTGTCACAAAACAATTTGACTCTGTAATTGGTGGACACTCAACAGTAACTCATTTAGAAGGGTTTAGATCAATATGTTTTGTTGAAATAATGTCCAGATAGTGACGGAACCAACTAGAGAGAAAAATATTGTAGATGTGGTGTTGATAAACCGCATGAGCTCTATAGAGAAACTGAAGTGATAGATGGTAGAAAGTTTTTTAAATAACTGTTAGGTTCTTCAGTCAGCCGAGACAAGTTTTGAATAAAAACATTTATAAACAATCTAAAAAAAGAAAACATATGGCAGAAGATTATACCTGAAAAAGAAACAACTTAATTAAAATAGAATCTATTCTACTTTAGATTCTTCATTAAAACAAAAGCTATTCTACTTTAACCCCTTAACTGGGGAATAGTTTCATAATGTCAACCAGCCAGTGGGTAATTATTCACCGCAATGTGCTCTTTTGCAGTGGTTACAGTAGTGTGCGGCAGATATAAATACTCGAGAGAAAAATATATTACTTGATTTATTTAAATTATAAGTGACATAGTAGGAATTCAATAGCATTTTATTATTACTGTTATTCTTGTAAACCATAAATATATACATATTATACCAAGTGTGTTCATACAAAAGTGAATTTAAAAAGTGTTCCTTGCATTAGTATGATGGCATTTTTTCAAGTTTTCATATATTCATCAGTAGGTTATAAATGCTTTGTGGTTCATAGTTCATTCAGAAATTGTGCATAGTGAGTAAATTTGGAAGCATTTACAAGCACGAAGTGCTATGTCGCATTCCTCACAATAGTAGACAACTTCCTGTTGCCTTCGGCTTCATAGGCACACAACACAATGTTTTCTTGAGTCGTCGGTTTCTCACACATGAAGTGACGCAACAGTTTATGAACATACACAAACCAATTTACAAACAGTTATCAGAACATAGACATGCAGATCACAGAACAACTGAACCACAAATAATTATAAATTAACTAACAAGGAGAGGCTGACCCTGCATCCAACTGATTTCAACAAGCTTCAATGTACCTGTTAGGGGACACTCATCAGTAACTCGTGTAGAAGGGTTTAGGTCAAGACGTTTTCGTTTTTGAAAAATCCGAGGTCAAATGTCATGACGCAGGATCTGCTTCGGACGAAGTGGAGGTGATAGAACACTTAACTGCAAACAAATTATGCTTGTCAGGTCCGCAACCTTATAATTTCCGAAAAACTGATGAATCCCCGATTCCAATGCAATGCACATATACTTGGAGTGTTACGCCGTAGTCAACCGGAATGGTGGCCGAGTGGTCACAGTACATGTGTGCAAACCTCAACGATGTGAGTTAGAGTCTTGTCGCAGCTGTGTTTTTGTACAAAAAAAAAAAAAAAAAAAAAAATGTATTTGGACAAGTTGCTTTACGTCGCACCAACACAGATAGGTCTTACTGTATTGTGAGACGTTTAGACCTATATTAATTTAAGTAGAAAATGAAGTGTATTGCAATTTGCCTAATATTTTTGTACCCTTTTTTTTATCTTTATGTTCCCTCAAATATTAATGTATTTTTGTTTGTTTGTTTTTTCATTTGCTCCTTCATTATGTTTTTTTAGCATTTTTTCAACTTATATTATGTAAATTATTTCAAATCTCCCCTCATTTTTCACTGAAGATGGCTCAAACGAGCCAAAACATGTTTGAATTTGTTTACTCCGTCTAATGATGGAATATTTATTGTATTGAATTAGGAGGATACTCTCATTTTTCACCTTTGTTAAGTGAAAACCGTCAATATGGAACGATTCTAATATCTTGTAATAATAATAATTTTACAAAGTGAGTTCGGCATGCAGTCACGAGCAAGCAGCTGTGAGCTTGAACACGGGAAACAGTGGTTTTGAGCTCCACTATCAGTACCCCTGAAGATAGTTTTCCATGGTTTCCCATTTTCACAGCAGGGAAATGCTGGGGCTGATGCTTCCTTCCCACTCCCAACCCTTTCCTATCCCATTGTCACCATAAGGCCTATCTGTGATGGTGCAATGTAAAGCCAATTTAAAAATTTTTTAAAATGTACAAAAACAGCTGCAACAAGACTCTAACTACATCGAGGTATGCAGACAAGTACGGTGACCATTTTGCCACCGCCCCGGTGGACTGCTGTGTAACTCTCCAAGCATATAATTATGCATTGCACTAAAATAGGGGATTCATCAATATTTCGGATATTATTAGGTTGCGGACCTGAAATGTATAAGTAAAATTTGTTCACCTTTTAGTGTTCTATCACCTCCACTTGGTCCGAAGTGGATCCAGTCTAATGACATATGAGCTAAATTTTTTCGAAAAGGAAAGCATATTGACATAAACCTTTCTACACAAGTTATTGTTGAGTGTCCAAAACAGGTACACTGAAGATCATTTAAATCAGTTGGACGCAGAGTCTAGCCTCTCCTTGTAAGTCGATGTAAGTCGAAATTGAAAAGAAGTGGCTTCAGATAAAAAGAAAAGATGGTACAATTGATTTAAAAACCTTTTTTGTTGTAGTTAAAAATAAATGCAATAGAAAGGAATAGCAAATATTATTGACAGTCATGTGAGTTGGTGAAAACTAGAGGGGTATGTATTGATACTTTAAAGCAGTAACATGTTCTAGGAAGGACAGTTCATGGATCATTACCGAACAAGGGGAGTGTATGTATGAGGATTTACAGAAGGCAGAATTATTCAGTTGAGAATATGTACAGTTGCATATAAGAAAATTGTCCAGGTAGAGGAGATGACTATTACTGGCACGAAGTACTGACATTTACCTATGATAGTACAAAGGTTGGAACTTTAATAGTGGCAACACTGCAGTAGACACACCATGCGACAGAACCTAATAATGTCGCTGACAGCACACGTTAGTTACATTCCTACCTTACCTTGAAGCACATGGACTCTTCCTTCCCACATCATGCACATGTTACATTCCTACCTTACCTCGAAGCACATGGGCTCTTCCTTCCCACATCATGCACATACAAACTGGTGAAAGAAACATAGCCTCGTGTTAGTTGGCGGGACGGTGTCATCAAGAACTGCAGGAGGCTTGCGGGGAATATGCACTGCCTTACAGAACAGTGGCACGGAGGGTAAAACCCTCCCATAAGGGACTCTAAAATGTGGCAGACATGTGTTGGCCAGGTTGTCCTAGTTACTGTCACATTGCTGGACACTGATTGACGCCATACAATTTGTGAGCTGGCCTGAGACACCGTATTAGTGCATACGACTGTGCTTCGTAACCTGAAGGAACGCCTGAGCGTGAGAAAAACTGCATCAAAATGGGTTCCGCGTGATTTGACAGAAATGCAGAAATGGTTACGATATGAAGCTGCTCGTAACTACTCGGAGTGCTATGAGCGCAAAGGAGAGGCTTTCTTATGCCGTATCATTATGCTGGATGAGACATGCCCCAAATCGTATGAGCCACAACTGAAATGCCAATCGAATGAATGGTGTCATTACGAGTCACCACGAAGACCTCAAGTTCGTCAGAACTCTGGCAATGTGAAAGTTATTGTTATTCTCGTGCACGACTGTGATGGTGTTATCCTAATGCATTAAGTTCCTCCACAATAGACAGTCAGTGCACAGTATTACTGTTCATATTTGGAACTCAACCAGAGACCAGGCTGAGAAAGAAACAGCAACACTTTCTGCAGAACTCGCACATAATTTTCCATGACAACGCTCAGTCACATACCAGCGTAGGCTGTGACCGATTAGTTCAGTCGATGGTGATGGGAATTGCTGTACCATCCACTGCAGACTTAAGTTCTTGTGACTTTCACTTTATTCTTATTCTTAGGTCATTAAGTACATCTCCATTAGGTTCAATAGATTGTAACCAAAGACAACTAAATACTGTCAGTTTTACACATGTATTTCCTTAAGTAATGAAAGCCTCATCACAGAAAGATTACAAAATACACCACGAAGTCCAATATAATCAGATTATCCTACCTTTGACACCTGCTAACAGGTCATCTTTTGTCCATGCAGCCTGGGCCAAAACAATAGTCAGAAATTTCATTGCATGTTGGTATGGCTGTTCAGCTTCCAAATTTTGCAGTTCACGAACATACTGTAAAACACAGAGGAAATTACCGTAACTGAAGAGCCTTCGTTAATTAAAAAGGAATATGGTAACATATTACTAAATGACATGCATCAATCAATGGTCTGTAAATGACAGATTAGTTCACTGTACTTGCAAACACAATGAGAAATGCAAAGATGCCTTTTAGTTAGTTTTAGACGGACATATTCACAAACAATACCACAAAATTATCACAGATGAAGGCTTAACTATAAATTACGACTTTTTTTTGGGGCAATTCTCCCTCCTGTAGCCATAAGCCACAAAACCTACTGTTTAATGAAGAATCCAAATCACAAGAATATTCTTAACCTAGTTGAGTACATAATATTATGTAACCTATCACACAGTATTATGAAATTTATGTATCAATAAACATGATGGATTCACTCCTTTACTTGAAAAAGCTGCCCCCCCCCCCCCCCCCCCCTCTCTCTCTCCATTAGTCTTACAATCTGCCAATCATTTTATACAATATCAAAAAGTCACCTTGTAGTTTCACAGGACTGGTGATATGATCATAACCACAAGACTTCCAGTTTTATTTTGGAATTCAAACCACATGGATGTGATTTTCATTTGAAAAATTCCACATACAGAGGCTAGGATCTGAACTGTGGCCACCTTAGTAAGAAGCCAGCAATGATGCCACACTGTTATCAAACCCTCCAATTAGTCGATCATTCTCAGCGTTACGAGCTTAGTACATTTTCATAGGAGCAAAGCGGTGGTGATCGTGGTAGTGTATTCGAAGTGAAAAAACTTGGGATGTTTGAAATTGTAGGATTTGATGTCTGGATTTTGGAAGGTTATGAAACCATCTTCTCAATTCTAAAGGTGAATGCATTTAATTAGATTTAGTTCAGTGAAAGATTAATGTGAATATGTTTTGCTCCAGTTCCTTTTTTATTTCCAAAATTAACAAGGAGGGGGAGAGAAAGGTGTTCCATTTCTTGTTCCGTGCTAAGGGTGTGCCATTTCACTGTCAGAAATCGATAGTTTATTGGAACTAAAATGGACGCAATTGCCATGACATAAGCAAATACGATGCATAAACTCAGTTATCTATGTCGATAAAATACAATATATGGCATGATCGAGGTAGAAAAGATCAAGGCAGCAGTGATTAAGACAAGTAAAAGTTTAGAATTGTTAAAACACTACTATTGAAAAACTGCAAATTGAAAGAGCAAACCTGAACAATCATATTGAGCTACAGATACATATCGCAAGCAGCAAGTTTAGACTTAGAAAGAAACTCGAGGGATTTAAGAAAGAAGATTTGCGACATATATATTAATCGAAGAACGCAGAAGTATGAAACCGTAAATAAAGCGGCAAGTTAAGAAGGTAGATAGCAAGAAAGGCTTATATTGCATCTTCAAATCAGCAAGGGAAAACCATTGATACAATTACCAAGAAGGAAATATTTAGGATATTGGAAATAACTAAATTAACGTATAAAAATAGCAATTATAACACAAATATCTGAAACAAAAGCAGACATTTTGGTAGTCTACAAGCGTTTTTAGAATTAAAGTTTAAACGATGGACTTGATATTGAGGTTACCATGTTAGAAGGCTATGGAATCTGTATCATGATGCAATTGACTTCATCTGTATTTATTTCTGTTGCATTTGCGCAAGACATGGCTTTTTTAAGATGTTCTAAGAAGACGATGGCCCGATGTCCGGAGGAGACTGACCTGAGGTGACGGCAAAGGAACCATACCTATCCCAGAGCATCTTAATGACCAGCGAGAGGATGTAATTGCCGTGCCCGAACTACAGATGTCCTGGAGCATCTAACGCAATCCTGATGGAGCAGATGGAAAAAGATAAGTCTTATTTATTAGCGCAGTAAATTAAATAAATCTTGCAGATTTCTATAATATCTTTAACGTGTTGTGATCGTCAAATTAGCTCAGGTATGTTAGATTCTCGTGAATTAATGATATATTTGTGTCGAAATGCAGGGATAATAGGTAGTCATCTGTATAACATAACCAATCTTTGGCTAGGATATGGGTGAAGTGAATAACATGTAAGTGCTATCCCAGTGACATTGAATCAAATGATGAGGTTATGATATATGAATTATGAGATCTATAATGATATAGTAGTTAAAAGGGCTAATATCTTGTAATATGGAGATCGTACACAGTGCCGTATATGATCAGAATTGGACTATATCAGGATATGAGAGTAATATGAAGTGAAACGGAGATTGATTGAGAAGAAATGGATTAATCAAGTGGATAGATGATGGTTAGAGAATTCTGTGCGTCAAGTTAAGATATATATGAAGGTTATATGCAAGTGAAAGAAGAAATATGATATTGAGATATGAAGAAAGTGATATATGAATATGAAGAAGAATAATGAATTGCGATATGTATTGTTCCATCGATAAGGATGGAAATAGTTTGTTATGAAGATAAAAATAAGAAGGTTGATGCAATCCAGGGTTAGTAATGTACTTGATACCATGATGTGTGATAGTTAATAGGTATTCTGTATCCAGCATGTACGAAAACGTATTATGAAGTTTATAAGGGGTTAAGGCCCTAGTAAATCATCAAGATAATTCATTGTAGGGAAAGTTGACTAGGATATTGATGAGAAATTAGCCCATATCTCTACTATAAGTTGAATATTTGTTGAACAAGTACATGGCACTTATTTAATCCTATGCACAAGTATGATAAGTTTTTTCACATATAATTCCAGAAGGTAATGAATGATAGAGACTTCATGAACAGTACTCTATACCTATTTTAATAAATAACAGTATGTGAGGTGTTGGAATTTAATGAATTACCTGACGATAGATTTCGTCAGACACATTTAGATAATTAATCTAATTTGTAAGACTTATGAGATGAATGATATCCATTTAAGCTGATAATTGATAGTAGATATTAATACAGAGAATAGCACATAATGTGGCTGACTTATTATCTTTTTCCTCATGCATCCATGAAGCAGAATACCTGAATAATAAATTTTATCCTCATCCTAAATAACCAAATAATTAAAGAAGATATAATTACAAAAAGTAATTGATGATGAAATGTATTATTTCCCAAGAAGATTTGTAAATATTTTGAGAAACTTTAACTGAAGTTAGGGACATTTTCTTTCATACAGATAACTAATTATGCAAAGATATCCACGTGATTTCATTTCCATGAGTTAAGCCTTACAGAATTATTCCAATGTTCTATTGTACACAATTATTATTATTATTATTATTATTATTATTATTATTATTATTATTATTATTATTTCAACTTAATCAAAGATCTTTGATACAACGATGGAAGTTAATTAATATGAATTTTCAATGAATATAGTAATTCTTTTCAATGATATTTCATTCTTTTCCTTAATTTTCTAGATTCTAAAATAAACAGATTTAACAAAGATATTGGCATTTACGTTCATATTCTAGCACAAGCACCGTAGTCATATAGTCGTCCTTAATTAAAGATATTTTCGGAATTCTTTGACAATAACTGATAGTTGGTGCGGTGGAGACGTCCATCGGCATTGGCAATAGATGAAATATCCATAGGCCAGAATACCCTTTGCATTTTCTCCGAATCCACTAAATGAAGATAAAAATTGGAAATTGGACCTGAGCAAGCAAGTCTGGATTTCTTCGCGACCCGCCCTGGATGCAGGAAAGGCCCAAAGAAAAATTGGTGCTCCAACGTGAAGCTAAAAAGAGAAAATGAAGGATGGCCAAAAAACAAAGAAAAACTGACGCCAAATGTTGGAACTAAACGAGAGAAAAGAAGGATGACCAAAGAAAAATTATGCCTGGACGTGAAGACTTGAAAAGAAGGGAAGCCAAAGAGAGAAAAAAAAATTGGCAAGAAAGAGAAAGCAAGAAAAAGAGGATGCAAAGAGACAAAGAAAAATTGACAAACAATAAGAAAGGAAGAGAGTAAGAAGAAGGCATATAAGAGAAAGCAAGAAAGAGAAGGCAAGAGAGAGATGGCAAACAAGAAATATGGCAAGAAAACCAAGGAAAAATTTATGCCTAACCTGAAAATGGTGAGGAAGATAAAAGAAGATTTGGAAATAAACGTTGGGAGTTAGAAAAATAAGAAACGGATAGAGCCATTATATAAATATAAATTGTGAAACCCAGTGTTAAAGAAATAAGAAAAAAAGAGACAGATATAAGAAGAAAACTTGATTCAGCAATAAAAATAATGGACGGTAATAATTGTACCGCAAGGGTACACCCGCCCCGTTCATTTAAATCAAGCACCTTGTGAAATGACATCTTACACTTAAAACTCAAAACAACTAGAGCAAGAAGTTCAGACTTTGATCAAGAGATGTCGCTACTAAAACGATAAAGTAATTTAGTATTCCTACGTTCACTACTCTGAATTGATTGTCTTTTGTTTTTGGCATGTTAATGTTGTCAACACTTCGGACCTTCTGCCACCAACTTCAAAAGTGGACAATAGGAAATTTCCTGTATTTAATTTTCAATCAATTGGCGTTTTCTTCTACATATTTAACTATCCAATAAAATTTAGGGGGTGTGTCTGGTTTTACCCCAGCTCTCTCTCGAACCTTCCTCTCGGGTAGAAAAGATGGCAATTTTTCGAGCTACTTTGTCTTCTTGATCATCCAGTGTACTGAATGTGTACTAAGAGTAGAGGCGGGGGTGTTTCGCCCTTAATTGAGCAGTCCTGCACAATACGGTAATGGCAGCAATGTACTAACTAGGTGATAGCCTCTGAAAGCTAACCCGAGGGGAAGGTTTCCAGTCTTTAAGAATGTAACTTTATGTTTCCGATCTCCAATAATGTAAACTACTTCTTGAAATGTAAATCTCCAAACTAGTCTATAAACTTAGCCGAAATTCGGGAACAGAGAGTGTGTCACGCTCTCGAGTTCCCGATCTATTTGTTTTTGAGGTAACTATGATTTTGTAACCGTATTCTATCTGTAGCCTAGTAAAATTTTCTCCATCTAGTCATCTCAGTAGTATAGGATTAGCCTCTGTAACGTCGGGCAGTAAGCCCAACTAGGGTTGTAAAATTTTAAGTGTCAATTTCACGGAGTGCAAGCGACTGCCTCCACATCATCTTGGATTCTGGGCCAGTAACTTTGACCTGTGTGTGTTTTCTTCTACCCACCCAGCCCCGGTAGAATGAGTATTCAATACTCTTGTAAAACTTAATTATTTCTGTTAAGTGAGAGTTTAAGGCAGTGAATTCTGTTTGAACTCTTAAATGTAGGTTGTGCCTCGAGAGGCCTGGAAACTGTAATTTTCAGTGAGCAAAGATGCTCAGGTTGTAATGGTATAAGTTTAGGAGCGCAGTCTCCTAGATATTCATAGAGCATTGACGCTCTTTCTTTTTGTGGAAGTGTTATTAAAACTCTCTAAAGGAATGTGGGAGACCTGTCTCCTTGTCTTTTGTATGCACGGAGCAATGGTGCTCAAATATCATTTGTAAATTGGAGCTTCAAGCTCAGATGTTTGACCAATTTTGTTGGTTTTCCGATTTCTCTCGCCTTGTATGTAAACTACTGTACCTGAAATGTTGTTCCGTCGCCGAGCGACTTGCTTTGTTAACATGTCACATTGAAAAAAAAAAAGGAGGAAAGAAATATAACTTTAATTTCAAAGCTTTTAATAAATTTTCTGATTATAGTAGATAGACCCGTTCATGTCCGCACCTTCTTTCACCTCTGCCAACCACGGAATCTACGTAACAATAATAAACAAAATATTGCTGCACCTATAGCCAATAATCATGACATGACAGAAACTACAATCCCCATAACCTTGACTCAGGAAAAGTTACATTGTGAAAAACAAAATGCAGGTGAATCATATTCAGTTCTTTGGAGAAGCAGAAGAAGAGACAAGCTTCCAGAGTTACCAGTATTCATACAGAAGCTGCTAAGAAAGAAAAGGAAGGAAAAACATACGGTTCTGGTGACTTTCAGGTAATGAATCAGGAAGAAAACGTCACTTGAACTTTGCTTTAATTTTCCCAATTGTAATTTTACATTAAAATCCCGTTTTCCTCCCACAATGTTCTGCTAAGTGTAACAAATTTTGTATGGTATATGTATGACAGCTATACTAGCAAACCTGCATATGGAATTTTTATTACACAATTTTTTTAAAGTAGCAGGAATTTTTAAGTTAAACATTTTAGAACATAAAAACGTAATTACAAATTTCCATTATCATGTCAATTATATTTCATGAAAAAAATGGAATTAAAAATTTCCCCCCACCCCCATAAAGAAATATTGTGGAAAAACTATTAATTGTGTATGAAATAAATGTTCGTGATATCTCTACTTTTATGTAGGTGACATTCCCACAAAGTTTCGTGAAAATCCATGCATTAGGTAAAAATATCTGTTTGCCCCAAGAGTGTCACCTTAAACCTGGTTGTCCTGTATCTGAATGCTGCGAGAAGTCTACATCAGGTCCTGTAATGGTGTTCTATATTTCTATACTTTCTGTTCATCTTAAACACAGTATCTTGTTAGTAGTTTTTAAAAAAATTGATCTTTTATTCCCTCCATTGTTAAATGACTAAACTATGTCACTACATGAAACATGCAAACCAACAACACAGTACACAAGAACCTCGTTTATCCGGCCCTCATTAACCCGGATCTCCGGTTTATCCGGATCGAAAATAATAAAAATTTATTTTTACCCGTACAGTATTTCTTTTATGGCATCGACTCTTCTTGAATGTCTTTTCCACCAAGGATAGTTAAGGACAGGAATTGGAAGTAATTCGGCCATGGTCTATCAAAGGTACCATCGCGGCGTTCGCCTGGAATTGAGAATGGGAAACCGCGGAAAAACATTCCCAGGACGGCGGAGGTGGGATTCAAACCCACGTTCTTCTGAATGCAACACACTATTCATTCAATGATGGTGAATTCGAAAATGAAACTGGCGCTCCATCAGAAGAAACAATAACTCATGGAGAGGCAACAATGCAACTGGACAAACTGATGGCCTATTTAGAATCCTTGATTGCAACTACACCGGCCGGCAGAACTTTTGTTAGTAAAACGTCTTCATGATTGTGTTGTGCACAAATGCTATACAAATGTAAAACAGAAAAACCTCTCACATTATTTTAGTGCATAAAACAGATTCGTAAATTTACAAAGTGTTCTGATATTTTTTTGTATAATTGAAAAAGGGTATTACTGTACAACTTATGTTAATAGATTATATAACATGTACTGTATTTGTTTTTTTAGTTTTTCCGGATTATCCGGATCAGTTCCGGTCCCACTTAATCTGGATAAACGAGGTTCTTGTGTACTGTAACCTGTAGCACATGTGCTGACTCCCTGACCTTGGCTCGCCCAGTCACTTGCTACTGTATATGCAATGCCCGCTAGATCTCTCCTATACCAGAAGTGAAGAGTAGTGTATGAGCCACAGTTTCACATTCTACTTGCAGACAAGGACAGAAGAAAAACTGACGCATTAAAGAAATTAGTGAGTGATCAGAGTTTTGAGGGCAGGCAAGTCAAACCCCAGATGTGGGGATGCTGCCTTATAGACAGACATACATTTATTTAACTTTTTAATATACTGAATATACACTGAAAAAATCCTTGTACAATTCCATATTTAATTTAGTATTATTTCCTGTTTCGTAATTTTCTCCAAATTCTGGAGCAGGATATACTCTTCTGCCCTGCGTTTCGCAAAGATTAATTCATTTTTGTGCTTGTTGTTTGTAGTGTATATTTCATAGAGGACAGTTATGGTTCTGGCAAGTTTATCTGTAGTGTGTGTGTTTTGGATGGGAGAGTAATGGTTCTGCTGAGCTTATTATGTTCCTTGCGTTGGTTTCTAGCACTCCAGTTCAGAGTAAATTACGGTTTCTTTAATTACCGTATAATCTCAAATATTACCCACACTGTTCTTTTCGAAAATATCGCTTCCAAAATTGGGTCCGGGTCTTATTTAAAATTTTGGGAAATTTATCTTTCTGAATGCGCGTAAATCGGGCATTAACGCCAGCACGGCTTGGCTACAATGCTCTCTCCGCTCTCAGTATACGCTACTTCCGCGCTTGGCATCAGTCTCACGCACGTTCTCGGAGTATCAACATGAATTCCACAAAGCGTTTGCGATCTTTTACTGTGAGTGAGAAACTCAAAGTACAGTAGTTCGGGAAGCCAAAATTATTGGAAATCGTGCTACCAATAGGAAATACGATATTGACGAGTCATTTATTCCCAATTGGAGAAAGAAGAAAAATGTGCCATTAACATGTAGTGGTGATCGTAGAGCTTTTCGTGGACTGAGTGTACAATTTCCAGAAATTGAAAAAAAAAAAAAAGGAGTTACAAAACAGATCAATAACCAGCTACAGGTGTTCATAAATAGATGTCTGTGTCGCATAACAAATGTGAGGTGGCCAGACATAATCTCTAATGAAGATCTTTGGACCATGACCAATCAGCAGCCGATTGACATCCAGATCAAGGAGAGGAAATGGCGCTGGATCGGCCACACATTAAGGAAGCCAGATGGAGCTGTTGAGAGGGCGGTGCTGGACTGGAACCCTCAAGGCACCAGAAAGCGAGGTCAGCGAGGATGATCGAAAAGGAAATCGCAGAGGTTGACAAGACCTGGAGCGAAGTGAAGAGA
Source organism: Anabrus simplex (assembly GCF_040414725.1). Classification (NCBI taxonomy): domain Eukaryota; kingdom Metazoa; phylum Arthropoda; class Insecta; order Orthoptera; family Tettigoniidae; genus Anabrus; species Anabrus simplex. Next base: position 511,568,288 of record NC_090266.1, on the reverse strand, counting down.
AAGGCCAGGAACCGTACTGTGTGGAGAAATTTCGCCCTATGCTCCAGAGGGAGCAACAGGAAATAAGTAAGTCACTCTTTTGTCGGAAATCAAGCTCAGAACCCCGTGGTATATTGAGGATTGAGTTAAGAATAGTTGAAATACAAACAGAGACCAGTAAGGAGACATTGTGTCAACAGCTGTGAAGAGGAAATGTCATACATAACATTTAGTCCGGAAAACGTCACAGTGGAGGCCATGGAATAACTTAAAGCAATGAAAGGTCAACCATCAAGAAGGCGTGTGCGAAGTGACGTATCATATGTGTTTGAAAGAATAAATAAATGGTAGAATGTTTTCCTTTGCAAAACTCTGTGAGTGAAGGGAGTGACTGTAATGTCAAAGTTCCTCAAATGTCAGAAACATGCGTAATGGAGATCATAATATAACAGTTTTTATATGAATCATGAAATGCGAACCAATTATTGTTGTGAGATAATTTAAATGGAATTTTGTTGTTTCCTTGACAATGTACGAAGGAAAGCAGATAGAAGATTGATATTGAGAATAGATTTGACGTACTGTATTCTGAAGAATTGAGGAAATCAGTAGAATTTTAAGATATTATATAGCTTAAAGGAGGGTAATAATTGATTATACGGCGCCAATACATGCAGGCGAGTGTCAGTAAATGAAAGTGTGGATGTAAAGTCTGTTTAAACTCTGTCTAATATAATATGCACAAGTTTCAGGGTTGGAGAACGACAAGATTGTTAACAATTATGATCCAGGATATCAATAAGATGGAGATGGGCACTTAAGCTAAACTGGGATCCTGATGGATCCGAGCTCTGCTGGGATGACCGAAATAACATAAAAACAGATGTCCAGAAATATTACAACCTGAATGATGGGATGAACGTCAGTGTCTCCAAACGTTAAGTACCCAAGTATTGTCTTGCCCTATTCTATTTGTAGTAGCTTATTGTAGTATTAGATTTGTCATCACATGCAGGTGACTTTTAAGAAAACGACTTGAATAACGTAACATGTTGGTCGTTGTTTATTATGTGAAGTGTTGGTCTGACCGTTAACGAGATAGGATTTCGGTTCATCGCCAGCGTTTAATAGGGATAGGCGCGATTATGTTTCATCCGTTGCTCTTATACTATTTGAATAATTGTGGAAGTTAATCATGGTAAGGTAATATCGAGTGTTTGCAGTTAAGCCTGTGAATGAGTGTATGTATGGCATGTTGTTAATGTTGTGATCCTCTCAAATAATTCACTCAGCAGAATGAGTTAACGAAGTGTTTGTTTATTGTGAGTTGTGCTATCTTCATATGCGTGGTGTTAAAGATCTTCGATACCTTTGCTTGTATATTCGCGTAATAATGCAGATGTGGTGCACATTTTGATGAAGTATGGCGAGTATAGAGTCGACTGAAATAATAACAGTAAGTTATTTATTAGACCACCTAATCAATACAAAGTCTAGTCTTGGATGATTTACATAAATTTGTTAACTAATAGTGGTACTTGTTTCGCCTTCCCTGAAGGCATCATCAGTCATAGTCTTAACCTTAAATTAAAAATAAGCATCTAAATAACATGTAATAATGAAATGATTTTTAAAATCTTGAGGAGATTTGAAGTAAAATAACATTAAAAACAACAATGATGGTTTAAAAAATACAATGTGATGAGATATAATAGTGGAAGTATTAACAAAATTAACATTAAAAGGCTGCTAAAATAAGTGCAATGGATAAAACAACAGATTGTTATACAGCAAGTAGTAAGATTGCATAAAAATAAAGTTGATAGTCTGGCGGTTATAATTAGACGATGGCGAAAAATCGTTTATAATCAAAGTAAAGAAGAGAGAATAAAAGTCAAAGGTTGGTCGAGAGATCCGAAGTTAATCATAATCTTGAAGATAAAAGACGAAAGTCAGAGGCATATGGTGAAGTTGTAGAACACGTTGAGGATATGGAGTTGTAGAATAGAAGTTGAAGAACAGTTTCAAATAGGATCTCTATGGACCATCTCAAAATTTGAAGTAATGCTCAAATGTTGCAAGTTGTGAGTTTGTAGATATTCTAGTTGAAAAGGCATATAATAGTGGAATCTGTAAAAGGAAGTAAGAAACGTAGAGTTAATTGTGTGAAAAGATGTTTGAAAATATTGAAGTAGAATCGTGTGCACTTACCATTTGACGGTGACAAAGATAGCTTGTAACGTTATGAGTTAGAAGTATTTGCAACAGTAGACTTCTTGCTACGTGTGTTAAAGCTGAAGGTTTGTGTTGGAGGGGGATCTGTTTGCGTTGACGTAACTACTGGCTTGTTTGTAGTATTTGGAGGGGGGCTGCTATTGGTGGGAAGGAAGGAAGAGAGAGTATTACTGCGCATGTTGTATCGGTGTAAGGCCATTGATGGTCTAATAAATAAATTACTGTTATTATTTCAATCAAATATCATCAATACGGACCAAAAATGATATTTATTACATGTAAGAGTATAGAGTCGTCGAATGTTTAGATTAGTGGATGAATAGTTAGGATCCTCGATAATTAACACATCCGAACAGCAGACAAGGAAGTATGTGAAATTAATGTCACCTGTTACTGTGTATTAGCACTCGAAGTATTGCTTGATGTGGTTATTTGGGCAGTAGAATTATTTTCAGCAGATATGGAGAAGAAGCTGATGCGGCGCAGACCTTCTAGTATTGTTCTATTTGAATATGTCAGTAGTTAGCATTGTTAATTTCCAGGTGCGGTGATGCTGAACATCCTGATGAGTGTAACGCCCCTGTGATTATTATCTATGGAATTACTTGTGTCTTGGTCAATTAGCAGATATGATTCTATACTACTTTAGGGAATTAACCGCCAAGGGAATTCAAGTTGTTTATTAGCTAGATGGACATTTAAATGACAGAATAGATAGAACAGGGAAGGCAAACTATGGGCAAAAGTGATCCAAATGAATGAACAAAAGTGAAAGACTTGATGACTGGCAGATTTTCTTGAGTGATTATTAATTTCTTTATGATAAAAGCATTTTAAGACTGTCACGAATTATCCAAAAATTTGAATTTAATGTTGAGTAAAGTATTAAAGATGAATATTGGGAGCCAACAGAGTGTGATAGAATTTATATTAATCATATTTCTCCATCATGTTGCCTATTCAGATATTTATTATGATATATTCTTAGAATTATTGAATTAAACTGAATGTCCTTCCAAACTTTTATTATGATTTTCATTTCTTGAGTGATAATTTAAGAGCCTATATACATAATTAGGTAGGACGTAGAATCATTTTCTCTCAGCTGATGTATGATGAGATGTGACTGGTACTCGTCGAAGGGCCATGCCCTTGAGTGGATTTTCATGCAAACCGTTGAATTCTAGCCGAGGTCCAACTGAAGAATTTTATCATTTTCCGAACCACTCATATCCACGAATGGTCACAATACAGAGCTCATTAGATTTCCATTTAGTTCAGAAATCTTATATAATCGATCACAAATAAGAGAAAAATATCTCTGTATACACACTAACGTTCAAAATATGCACTAATGTTCAAAATATGCATTTGCATATGCATTTTTAAATAATCCGGGCCCTAGTTATTACTGAGAAATACTTGTGTAGCAGGGTAAATATCTCTCTAGACATTTAGCTCGTACTAGAATTCTGCTGTAATTAGGATAGGCTTAACTCCAGTTTAGGATCCTAGCATAACTATTCTGATTAGACAGTATCTTGTTTGCCTTTCCTGCCTGCAAACAATAATAATACTAATGTCTATAAATGTATGTTTCTAGTATACCTATACATTTCTATAGTTAGCTTCTTACTCCTAGTATTTTATAACCAGGATACGTTTAACTAGAACTGTAGTGTAGTTATTTTATCAGTTGGTTTCCTGACTGCACTATTGATGTGAAATCATTGTGTAGTATACATTATTTCTTCCCATGACATATACATTATTATACTATTTATAGAATACACTATTTTATTTCAGTTGATATTTCCACATTATTTCATGTTTCTTTAAAACAATGGCTGGGAGAGGAAGGTGTAAGGACCGTGGATGTGAGTGGGAAATATGGAAGATGAGGGAAGAGATGGCAAGTTTGGGGAATATTATACTTGTAACAGAAGACAGGAATGAAGACTGGTCATGCTCAATCAATATACAGGGTGCAGTAGATAGGCAAACGGGAGGGGAAAGAAGGGAAGAAGACATGGAATACAGGTGGGCTAATTTTTCAAGGTCAAGCAAAACTAGGGCTAAGGGTATATTTCCTCAGGCCGTGGGCCCAAGAGAGGTATCGGTGAGGAATATGTACAAGTCACTGCGGGTAGATGAGCAGACGGAAGATGGAGATCAGGGAAGTGTTACAGAGGAGGAGAGGGGCAAGGGGAAAGGGACTAGCAGGAAAGGGAAATGTAGAGTAGAGGATAGGAAGTGGGAGGTGGAACACGGTACTGAGAGTGAGAAAGGGGAGGCGGAAGTGGGTTCTGCAGGCAACAGGGAAGTTGAGGGAGACAAGGAGACGAGAGGATCAAATGCGGAGGGTGGGGTTGTAGCTCTGGCCATGAGTAACTCAACTGTCAGGCATATGGTGAAAGTGTGTGGAGGAAAAGAAACCATGAATTAGGTTAAGGCAGATGTTGAGGTAAACAGAAGGGAGGAAGGGGAGTAAGGAGGAGGTGGTAATTTTCCATGTTGGTACCAATAATGTAAGGCAAGCTGGAATAGGTACTAACATAGCTGGGGATGTGTGGGATCTGGTTACAGCAGCATGGAAGAGGTTGTTATCAGTAGAACACTGTGTAGGAAGGATATTGACCGGAGGGTAACTGGGGATTTAAACAGAACTATGGAATGGGTATGTGGGAAACTGGATGTGAAATTTGTCGAATCTAATGGGTGGGTAGGAGATATGGATCTACACTCAGATGGCCTTCACTTGAACCGCAGTGGTACGTATAAGTTAGGAAGTTTGATTAGAAGGGTTATAGGGGGGTACATTCAGGGAAACAGGGTGGATTAGGGAGTGGTGATAAGGGTACAGATATCTGAAAGTCAAGTATGGATGACATAAAAATGTTAGTGTTGAACTGTAGCAGTAAAGTAGAACCTCGATTATACATTCCCGGAAAGTACGTTTTCCCGTATTATTTGTTCAAATTACGTGGTCCCGTGAGCATTCTAATTAAATCACGTTGTAAAAATCCCGCATTATCCGTTCCTCGAAGAAGCGATTTCCCGGATCAACCATCCAGAAATTTCAGTCCCATCAACGCTAAATCCTCGATCACACGTTTTTTCATGAAACCCTATCTTACAAAAGGACGGCTATGGCATACTTACGGATCTTGATGTTGACGTCCCGTCATTGTGGTAATTTGAGGAAGTACTGTACTGGAAAAGTGATCGGCAGTGAACTTGCATAAGGGATCATCTTAGCATCGCATTCGGGTGGTATTATTTAGAGAATCCTCGGAAATCATAAAGTAGAGTGTGCCCACAACTGGAAGGAGACAGAGCGCATTTCGACAGCTCTATCTGAAGACGGAATGAGTTTCGTCAAATGTTCGTACTTGCAAAACGTCTATATTACATCCAGGGTTAAGATGTTTATTTTTTACTTTTTTCGAGTGCATCGCTGAACAAGTTATCGGCATTTCCCTCAGGGCACTGTATAGTCACTGGGCTTTCAGGCAGGAATCGAAACTGCTCCTTCTTAAGTAACACAAATTTAGCATTTTAATATTATCGTATACGATTATGTTATCGAGACCAGAACAGATGTTGTACCTTACATACATAAAGCCATGGGAGGTTTTGTGATTGCCTATTACTGTTTTTGTCCTAATGTAAGACTAGGAATTTCACGTTTTTGTGTTAAAATGTTATAAAAACCAGCGCACGTTACCGTCCATTTAAAAACTTTGTATCATTTCGCACTCGCACCAACTTTTACAGCGAGTGCGCTTTCCAGCTGAGCTCAAGGTCACGAATAATCGTAATTTCGAAGTGTTAATGCTATTTTTTCTCTTTCTAATTTGATTGTAATAGTGACGGGCAGAATTGAATATAATGCATTCGAGAACTTGAGGATCGATACTTAAATTCAAAACCATATTCTCGAGTTAAACATAACCTATAAAAGTCGATGTACGGTAGGCCCAATTTATGTGGTACAAGATTTCCATAAACTGGCTAGGAACAGTATACTGGTGACCAAATTACAATGGGAGATCAAAAATAAAAATAAAAAAGGATTTCCCAACAGGTTGGGCACTTTTGTACCTAATGTACTTTAATTTATTAGATTAGAGAATTATAAACTACTTGTTCGATTGTTGTTTGGCTTGGCGTTATGGGTATTAGATTTTTCACTGAGTTTGGCTGATCAAAGTTGCTGAACTGAAAGAAGTTTTCAAAGGAATTTGACGAAGTTTCCCCGGTAAAACTGAATGTAAAGTTTCGATATTTTTAAGTTGCGTAGGTGCCGGTAATTAATGTTTGAAGCCAGCCCCGTGGTTTAACTCGCCTGCCTCTCACCCGGAGGGCCCGGGTTCGATTACTGGCCAGACCAGGCATTTTTACCTGGATATGAGGGCTGGTTCCAGGTTCATGCGTTCTACGATTACCTTTAACTGAGGAGCTATTTAATGGTGAGATGGCGACCCCGGCCTAGAGAGCCACGAATAACGGCCGAGAGGATTCGTCACACTGATCATGCGTCACCTCTTAATCTTCAGGCCTTCGGACCGTGGGCGGTCGCTTGGTAGGCGGAAGGCCCATTGGAACTGTAGTTTGGTTTGATTTAGGGGCGTTTATAAGATTATAAGTATACATATTTCATTTTTGTAATGTTTGGCCAAATTGTTGATGGCTCATTCGTTTCCGGATTTTTGGTTTTCCCGTGTACTATGTTTTCTTCCCACGGTCCCTCCAAAAACGGAGAATCGAGGTTCCACTGTATTGTAAAGAAAGGAAAAGACTTATGTAATAGATATATTACTTACCAGATACTATAATACGAGTTGAATCATGGCTGAGAAATGATATAATGGATGCAAAGATTTTCTCATGGAACAGGAGTGTTTATTGTAGAGACAGGATAGGAATGGTATGAGGGGGAGTATTCATTCTGTTGAAGGAAGAATTCGTAAGCTACGAAAAAGTGAAAGATGACAAACGAGACTGAAGTTAGTCCGGTCTAAAGCTGGATCATCCTCGGACTAACGGGAAAAGCTGTCTATGAATAAGAAAAAAGTTTGTCTGCTCTTAGTCCATCGTTGGTACGGCTTTAGCCTGGACTAAACATGACTATGAATAGCACCTTAGGAGACCGATCATTTCAAATTCCTACTAGGGGTGGTTATGAGGTGGATTATAAATAAACAAACAAAAGAACAAACAAACGAACATCTGTAATCATTTCTAAAACTGCAGTTTGTCTCAAATCTACACACTAAATGTTACAGCACTTTGTCTACAATTCAAATGTAATCCATAACTGGAAGAAATCTTTCCGATGACAATTAGATTAATTTCCTATATCTTATTTTATTCAAATTTTACATTTGATCTATTGATTTATATCTTTCTTAATGAGGTAGACATTGAAGAATGAGCACATGAATGGTGGAACAAGAAGGTGACTGTAAAATGACCAATCCAAGAAGAAAAGGAAACTTGCTGTGATGAGTTTATAATTTAAAACTTTTTTTTTTTTTACAAGTTGCTTTACTTCACACCGACACAGATAGGTCTTATTGCGACGATGGGATGGGAAAGAGCTCGGGTTGGGAAGGAAGCGGCCATGGCCTTAATTAAGGTATAGCCCCAGCATTTGTCTGGTGTGAAAATGGGAAAGCATGGAAAACCATCTACAGGGCTGCCAACAGTGGGGTTCGAACTGGGATGACTTTACTACCAGGATAGAAGTTGGCTCTCAAGGAAGTAAGAAGCTAAAATATTAAGTTAGTAAAATATACAATGTTGAGTAAGGACAAAGGGTATTTGTATTCAACAGGTGGAAACCCTTTATCCTGATTCAACATTGTAAATTTCAATTCAATACGGACCATAATGAAATTCTTAACACTAAATAAGTTAGTAAAAAGTTAAATATGGAAACATTGTTGCATTGGAAAAAAATGAACACTAATATGAACACATGCATCGTCACTACCTATTATCCCCATTTTGTGACGGCTTTACCCCACAAAAATCTACTGAAGATGTTCTCTATGCAACTGTAAGGATATAGAACATCTCCTCAAGGTGAAAAATAGGCCTATTAACCCTTTCCTGCCAACATTTTCACTCTGCTTATCCCCAGCTTTCAACCTATTATTTAGGAACATCTGAAACAGAGTGCATTGTTTCATAAAAAGTTAAATATAATAAAAACTATTGATCAAAATGAATTCAAATTTTCAATAATATTAGAAAATACACAATCACATCCATTTCTCTATTTACAGAGTCATAAGGTTGTTGGTTCAACCCCCTCCCCCCTACTGGTGATACTCAACACAGAGGTAGGCTGCATTTGTCACATTCTCATTTTGTCTGAATCCCTCCAAACCGATGATCACATGATTTTGGAAGTGGAATGATGCCCATGCATATAAGATTTAATTTCATCTGGGCAAGTGTCTTCCCACTCTGTATCTATTTTACCAGAATGTGCCTGTTTGAATATTGCATTGATATATATGCAATAGGCTATGTCACTGAATATTTTGTCGTCTCCTGACATACGTAAAAACAATCTGTTGCTCGTAATACTCTTTCCGAATTATGGACAGGTTCAACATCATCCATATAATCATTCGGAGTAACGAAATGAAATGTTTGCGTTACCTGAATTGCCGCCGTATCGCCATCAGATCCGATTTCGCGATATTCGTTTTCACTTAAATCACTGTTTATCACTAAAATTTTCTTCGTTGATATGAAATGGAAATGGCGTATGGCTTTTAGTGCTGGGAGTGTCCGAAGACAAGTTCGGCTCGCCAGATGCAAGTCTCCAGATTTGACACCCATAGGACCTGCGCGTCGTGATGAGGATGAAATGATGATGAAGACGACACACATACCCAGCCCCTGTGCCAGCAAAATTAACCAATTAAGGTTAAAATTCCCAACCCTGCTGGGAATCGAACCCGGGAACCCTCTGATCAAAGGCCAGCATACTAACCATGTAGCCAGACTTCGTTGATATGTATCTCACTCACTAAAAATTCACCTCCACCCCTACCAGACGATTCTGTGTCACTCTCTTCCCCTATATTCAGCTCATTTTTAATGTCCACGGTAATCAATCCCGCCATGTTTACGAATGAAAAAGCTGACCCACGCTCGCAGAAGTTCAAGACCGTTACCTAGGCAATGTCAAGACAGATAATCGCTCTTCTTTTATTTCACAAGCCTTGTAGATTGTACTGCATGTTCATAAATGCCTTATAAACAAATCACTTAAAATAATAAACTTCAATTTTATCCGTATTGAAATTTTGTTTTAGTGCACTTTTTAAAAAATTGGGGTAAGATTTAATTTTATAAATTGTTTAATGAACTTAATGTCTTTGCCTATTTTTCCAGTTTTTATCTTTAAACCCAAATATTGATGGGCTGTAACTTTTATTTTTATTTTTAATTTTTTTTTTTTGCTATTTGCTTTACGTCGCACCGACACAGATAGGTCTTATGGCGACGATGGGATGGGAAAGGCCAGGAATGGGAAGGAAGCGGCCGTGGCCTTAATTAAGGTACAGCCCCAGCATTTGCCTGGTGTGAAAATGGGAAACCATGGAAAACCATCTTCAGGGCTGCCGACAGTGGGGTTCGAACCCACTATCTCCCGATTACTGGATACTGGCCGCACTTAAGCGACTGCAGCTATCGAGCTCGGTGGCTGTAACTTTTGCCTGGTTGGCTGCTTCATTCAAGTTTAAGAACTTCATATTAAATCCATACTGAACCGAGAATATAATGGGAACAAAATAGTGGGGTCCACATATTCAATACAACACAATGTTATAAGATGAATTATAACATTTTATTAATAATGAGACCGGTTTTGATGTGTGTATGCACCATCATCAGCCATAAACTTGAAAACAGACAATAACAACTTAAGCGGCCCTAAGCCTTTAGTTTCGTGTGGGAACACTATTGGTCTGGACTGGTTCTTGCCGTGCTGACGTTACGATAGGACCTGGACAAGACCATTGGTCTAGAGTGGTTCTTGCCGTGTGGACGTTAGGATAGGTCCCGGACAAAACCAGTGATATAGGAACGAGCACTTCTATTGTGTTGGGGTTGGTAACGGATTATGATTAACATTATTGACAGGAATGAGATCACATGCCACTTCACGTTGGCCAGTAGGAATGCAAGTAGCTACTTCAGAAATGAAAATGGCATGCAATACTTATCATTAGGTTATAAAAGTAAACGTACTTCTTGGGGTGGGTTGGAGGCTTCCTGGACATCACAATTAACACATCTCTCCTCTGAGACGCACTCCAAGTAAGATTTCATTAATTTGCACTTACTTATAACATTAGAAAAACCAGGCTGGAGTAAAACCGTTAAAATAAATTCACAGCTTGCTACTTTCCACAGATTTCTTTTCTTCAAAATCGCAGCCTGCTACTTGTTTGGGAACATATCAGTGAATGAGGTAGCAATTAATGTCGAACAGGTGACAAAAGAATGGCAATAGTCGATAATGTGATTATCGATACATTTACTGGTCGAATTTCAAACACTGCATCTCGTATTACAGGCTACTATTGAAAGTAAAAAAAAATCCGATTTGACCACAGAAAACAAAACCAAGCACGGATGTTCAAAATCCGTGCATATTACGGAAAAACCGGAATACTTGGCAGGTATGGAACAAGTCATTTAGAGACCCTTTAAGGCAAAAGTATTCTGAGTGGGTGGCTGCCGGAAACCATGCATATATGCCCGGTGGTAAGTTGGAGTGTCCATTACTCCAGCTGATCTGTCAATGGATCGTTCAGGGGTACGGTAACATATTTGAAGTGATTGTCTCCAAGAGGTTCATGAAAACTGGGATTTCCAAAGCACTTGACAGCACTGAAGATGATGATGATGAGATGATGCTGATGGAAACTGAAAAAAAATTCAAATTATGACACAGACATTGACAAAAGTGAAACTAGCAACTCTGTTAGCGATTCCAAGCAAACGTTCATAAGCAATGCTTTTTCTAATGACATGGTACTGTACGATAACGTACTTTTCTCCCAAATTTTTAATATAAACAATCTAGCCCTTCTGTAATTGACAGGCCTACAGTGTTGGTAAATTATGAATGGATGGAATATAAACTGATAAATAACCTCTGTTTCCAGTTTCAATCTTTCTTGGTGTTTTGTAAGTTTGTAAATAAGTTAAAATCTTAAGAGTGTATGCGGAAAAATATTATCGAGGTAAGTTTAACAATACAGGCAACATTACTTATTTCATACAGTATACATTACCGTGTTAAACTTTGGTTTTAATTACTTTTGTGTGTTATTGACGTATTCGTAATGTGACAATCGTAAATGCATGATGCACTGCCAGCTGTACATGGAGATGTGATCAAGCTCATGGTGGCCTTCATGACAATATGCAACAGGGCAAAGGATGAATCACAGACCAGGCACATACAAACCAGCTGATGTAGGAATCATAGCTGCCAACTTTTAGAAATAAAAAAGTAGGATGATTTTTATACTTGGATTTCATCACACGTATTGCGCCACGGTAGAAGTGATAAAAGGCATACACATCTACAGTTACAATGTGAATTGATCATTAAATTTAAACTCTTAAACTGAAAAAAAATAATTAAAATGTTTACAAGAAAATGTACCTAATCACTCTTATTTATGACACATACATATGAATAATAATACAGTCGAACCTCGATATCTCGAACCTCCATTACTTGAAATTTCAGTATCTCGAACTAACTTAGATTTTCCGGCCGTTTGTCCTATTCTTCACGTGTATTTATTTCTTTATTCTCGAAATTTAGTCATATGATTTTCTTGATTTCTCGAAGCAAACATTTCCTCCCTTGAAGCAAAAAATACTCTGTAACTCGAATTTTGTGCAACATTAACTGTGCAATATGGCATTTGTGGTTTATGAGTAACAGTTGACAAGTAAAGAAAGGGTTACAGTCAAGCTGGAAACTAATAACGGGAACCGAAAAACTCGAACTTCTAGTGATCGGCAAATCTCTCTCTCTCTCTTTATTTTTTTTACGTCGCACCGACACAGATAGATCTTACAGCAACGATGGGATAGGAAACGCCTAGGAATTGGAAGGAAGCAGCCGTGGCCTTAATTAAGGTACAGCCCCAGCATTTGCCTGAAGCGAAAATGGGAAACCACGGAAAACCATCTTCAGGGCTGCCGAAAGTGGGGCTCGAACCCACTATCTCCTGATTACTGGATACTGGCTGCACTTAAGCGACTGCAGCTATCGAGCTCGGTGATCGGCAAATCAAAGCCTTGCCATATCTCGGATGTCAACTCATTACTGGTCACGTATGAAAGCAAGCCCAGAAGTCGCTGATGACACGCTCCATTTACGAAACTTGGCTGCATGGTATTGACGAGAAGTTTCAACATGAAGGGATGAAAAGTTAACCAGCAAATAAACAGAAGAGACTAACGGATTTTTTTCCAAAGTGTTAATGGAGCTATGTTTCTTGTTTCACTACTGTATGTACTGTACCCTGTCTTCTAAAATGTTACTATTATAAGTGTTATAATTAAAGTGATGCCATAAAATAGAGTTTCTTTGTATATTTTTAAGTGCTGTTAAACATAACATATTCAGTAAAAGCCCGTAGATACATATGATTCAATTATGGTATGTGCTATACAAGCTCAAATACGGTATTCTACAGGGCAAGTTGGCCGTGCAGTTAGGATCGCGAAGCTGTGAGCTCGCATCAGGGAGATAGTGGGTTCGAACCCCACTGTCGGCAGATCTGAAGATGGTTTTCTGTGCTTTCCCATTTTCACACCAAGCAATTGCTGGGGCTATATCTTAATTAAGGCCATGGCCGTTTCCTTCCCATTCCTAGGCCTTTCCTGTCCCATCGCCGCCACAAGACCTATCTGTGTCGGTGTGATGCAAAGCAACTAGCAAAAAACGGTATTCTCTATATCTCAAAATTCAGATAACTCGAAATAAAATTTATCTCCCAAGGTGATTTGCATTCTAGTTTCCTTTATTAGACTGTAAAATGAACGGAAATTTAATTTTATAGGTATCTCTGAACACTTGGAGATATCGTTTGTTATGTTTCTTGGCCATAACATGAAGAGAAAATACCAGAAACTGTCACCGACACAATTCCCTGAAATACATTCAACTCATTAAAATTATGAAGTAAGAATAAACAAAAATGCAGTGAAATATGCGAAACTACCACATACAAAACAGATCGGTATGTCTCATACATTATTAAAATATGATTTTGACACAGGGAAAAGCACAGAACCGTTAGAAAAAACACGTGGCATACAACTCCAACGAAATCAAGCACAGAAACGATGTTAATAGTGCGTGAACCACACGATAAGAAACTCATTCTTTTGTCCCGATTAATGGAGTCGCTGGCGCTCGCTAGCCTCTCTTGCTTGTACGAGGATTGCCCTCCCGAATACCCACCCGTACGTAAAGCACACATGCTGCTGTAGCGAGCAGGAAACACGATACACGAAGGCGACGGACGATACACTCGCGAAATAAATAAAATAAAAACGCTTGAAAATGAGGTTGGGTAAATTACACAAGCGCATAAGAATTTATCCTAGGGGAAGAGTATTGACTGTACATGAGGTAATATTGGTAAAAAATAGGAAGAATTAAAAATAAACCGGAAAATCGGAAGACGAGTTAAAAAAACGGAAAGTTTCCAGATAAATCGGAAGGGTTGGCAGGTCTGAGGAATATAGTGCCTGCGTCCCCTACAAATTCATCAGGCTGACTACAAATTTGATGTCAGGTTTGGATTTTAGAAAAATAAATCTATCATTGAAGTTACTTACACTCGGCTTTTAGTTCTGATGATGCGCAAGTAAGCTAGTCAAAACATATCCTTTGAACATGTTCCCTGAGTAACGTTGTAAGATTAGTTTATTATCTCAACATGTACAGCAGTTATTGTTTTACAGGCAAATGGTTTAATTGTTGCAGGTAAATGGACTGGACACATAAAGCTGGATATTATAAAATTGCAATGAATATTTCCACAGCACGTGATGTAAATAGCGTCAGCATCACCATCTGCTCCCAGTCTGACATCATACATAATGACAGACCATTAAGTTCCATCATGCCCTTCAGTGAAGTAACTATGTTTTCACGTAATAATTACCATGCTTGATTTGACAGTGCATGTACCGGTCTCAGCCCATGTTATAATGTGGTACTATTCAAAAGACGTACTGGCAATAGAGCAGTATCTCTTTGTTGATATATAAATAACTCTCTAATAACAGTTTTAATAGCTACAACATGTCCCCAGGTCGTTGTTGGTAAGAGGCCCACAGGGAGGCCTCGTGATAGTAGGGAAAAGTAAATTTTCACAAATACCTTGCCAAGCGTGATGTAAATTGGCAGCAAAAGGTAGAACATCAGTAAATCATCCAAACTCTGGTAGAAGTATTATAAAGTTAAATTTCTTTTTCCCCCAACTACCAGGAACAGATTTCAACACACAGTTTTTTTTTTGAGCAGTGGATAGATCTCAATTTCATTTTTAATCTTATATGACTGACTGTCCTTAGCATGACTGATCAACATCACCCACATTCACGGCAGAAAGCAGTACAAAAGTCACGAAAATATATTATGGTGTAGTACACAGAGCCAGCCCTGAGGTGTAGGGGTAGCATGCCTGCCCCTTAACTAGAGGGCCCAGGTTCAACTCCTGGCTAGGTCAAGGAATTTTACCTGGATCTGAGGGCTGGTTCGAGGTCCACTCAGCCTATGTGATGGTGAGATAGCGGCCCCAGTCTAGGAAGGAAAGTGTACCAGCCGAGACCATTCATTGTTCCGACCAAACGACAACCTTGTAACACGCAGGCTTTCGGGTTAGGGAATGGTTGCTTGGCATGGAGTCTTCTTTTTGCTATTGGCTTTATGTTGCACTGACACAGATAGGTCTTATGGCGACGATGGGACAGGAAAGGGCTAGGTCTGGGAAGGAAGCGACTGTGGCCTTAATTAAGGTACAGCCTCAGCATTTGCCTGGTGTGAAAATGGGAAACCACGGAAAACAATCTTCAGGGCTGCCGACAGTGAGGTTCAAACCTATCTCCCGAATACTGTATACTGGCCGCACTTAAGCGACTGCAGCTATCGAGCTCGGTAGCATTGAGTCTGGATTGGTATTACATAGATAAGAGATCAGAACTCTTAACCCTTTCCCATCCTCATTTTCACTCCACTTATCCCCAGGTTTCAACCTATTATTTAGGAACATTGAAGCAGAGCAAACTGTTTCAGAAAAAGTTAAATATAATAAAAACTATTGATCACAATGTACTCAAATTTTCAATAATATTAGAAAACATACCATCACATCCATTCCTCTATTAATTGAGTCATAAAGTTCTTGGTTCAAAAATCCACCCCCCCTCCCTACTGGTGATACTTGACACAGAGGTAGGCTGTATTAGTCACATTCTCATGCTGTCTGAATCCCTCTAAACCAATAATCATGTCATTCTGGAAGTGGAATGATGCCCATGTATATCAGCTTTTATTTCCTCTGAGCAAGTGTCTTCCCATTATATACCTATTTTACTGGAATGTGCCTGCTTGAATGCTGCATTGATATATATATAGTACAAGGAACTATTTCAGCCAGGTACATTATTTTAAAATTGCGGGAATATTTGGAAAAGGACGGCAGTAATGTGTGTTCATGTGCCCGACATCTTATGCGAACTCGATACGAAGTTCCTCGTGGCAAGCTGGACACGTCACGAGCGACGAACCTGCAGGTGACGTCAATGCCACGTGTTGTATGCCTTTCTCTCGAATGTACTGGAAAGAAAATTTTCTAAATTTTTAACCAATGAAGATACAAAAATGAGACATACCTCATCGTGTAGCTAGTGTTCTGAAGGCAAACATATGTCAATCTCAATGAATTCCATCAAGGTGTTCAAGAGATATAAACGAGAAAGGAACCACATTTCTCCCCACGACGTGGTGAGTAATCTTGACCTTATGGAATATAAGCCGAGGCTCCGACCATAGCAGACCAGTTCAAATCCTTCACAGCTAGCTTACCTGTCATGCTGATCGCGACGAGTGAAGTCAAACTCAGTGTTCGTTCTGCCGGAACATTGTAATACTTATACAAATTTTGACAGCAAGTTGACACTTAGTTTATGTGAATACCAGTGAGTAACCTCTAAATTGTTGGACTTACAATTCGTCAGGGACATTTGAACTTCGGAAATTAATGTGTTTACAACATCAAAGTCATGGAGTCATAAGACTTGTAATATTTCGCCAATATTTGAACTTACCAAATATCTCAATTTTCGTGTGAATAACTTTACCAAACTTGAAGGTAGCACGACTACTTTAAATTGTAATGGTCTTGAACTATTTCAACCTAGAACATCGTGAGTGTAGGTTTGCAACACATTGACTATTTTGAGTATTATCAAAGCCTAAAACACTTTAACTTGTGCATAAAGACTGTTCGCTAATCATCGTAACAGACTGTACCATTTGAAACATCCTGTGTGAATAGACTGTCTAATGAAATGTAAATATGCGGTAATACATTACGCATACTTCGTAATTCAGTGACATCGTGACTTAATGGGATTCATACACGAGTACATGAGTATTTAAGGAACTGTGATAGTGAAAAGGAATATTACGATATATTACGAGAGAGAGCTATTTATTTCTTTGCTGTGAAAGTGAGTCGTGATAAATTGTGCTTCGAATGAGAGTTATTTCTGACAAAACGAACGGTGTGCAGTGAGTGTAAGGATGAACTGTGCATAGAAATTTTCATTCTCCAATTATCACAACTTACAAAAAGAAACAGTGCTTTGACACATTTCTCATCTAGTGAATGGTGAGTATTTCCAAAACAGTAATAATCAGTTCTAACAGCACAAATCAAATGGTGCTTGTTTCAACATAGGATACTCTATCAGTAGCCTAGTCAGATGGACTTTCTCGTGTTAAAGCCACTCTTTTATTAACATGAGAAATCCTGATTCAAGACGACGGAGATCGACAGAGATTTGATGCAGATCAACGCAGAACGTGGACTTGGTACTACGAGGGACAGTTCCTGAGACATGGTACTATGGAACATCATGGTGCTTGCTGTTAGGCGAGTTCCAGATTGCTGCTTGCAGAGCAGTATTCAACGGTTCGAGCTCAACAAGAAGACATATGTCAGGCGATATAAGTGTATTTTCATTCAGAAACATAATTCTGACTTTCAAGAAAACTCTTATAGACAGTGTTATTTCCGACAAAGAACATTAACTCAATTAAAACGCTCACTTACTTAGTATTTTCATTAACTTGGAAAATTAGCGCTTTACAATACTTAAAAGTAAAGATAGACTTTTAGAAGACAGTGTACTCTCGTAATATCGTATGTTCTCACTTGTTGGAACTTTAGAATTTCAATTCAGTGCTTCATTTATAGTGAAAGCGTACCATAAACTCTTAATTTGCAATATTCACATAAAGTGTATAATAAAATTAAGTAAAATAGGACAACACTTAGAACTTTATACCAGAAAATCGGATTTAATTTCAAGTGTTCTACATTTGAATATAAATAGTTTGAGATGTTCACGAGAAGGAATCATAAAATTTACTTTATTTAATTTACGTAGAAAACATACTCTTAAATCACAAGTGATAATAGAAAGGACTTTAGGATTTCGCTGAAGTGAAATATTAACTTATTACAACATGCTTTATTAATTTATACCAAGAAATTCATGATGGACATAACTGATTTAAAAGGACATTATTCAGTTGAATTTTACATGATCAACATAATTTTTTTGATATTTTGTTGTTGGAAATGGGGTTTATTTTCCAATAAATATCTATGATCACTACAAATCAGCGATATAATAGGGTAACTTTTCATAGATTGAATAAATGGAAGAAAGTTATAACATCTATTATTTCGCCTTGCGATCCTCCCTCTCTGTACCTTCTCGTAAGGACTAGGCACCCCTCAGAACAACCTCATGCTCTTTGAAATCTATTTTTCCTGGTACAATATATATATATGCAACTGGCTATGTCACTGAATAGTTTGTCTCATCCTAACATACGTAAAGAATAATCTATTTCTTGTAATACACTTTCGAAATTATGGGCACGTTTAACAACATCCATATAATCATTCAGAGTAACGAAACGAAATGTTTGTGTTACCTGAACTGCCGCTCCGATTTCTTGATATCTGTTTTCACTTATATCACTGTTATCACAAAAATTATCTCCGTTGAAATGTTATTTCCTCACTAAAAGTTTACCTCCACCCCTACTCAACGATTCTATGACACTTCCTTCGCCTATATTCAGCTCAGTTTCAAAATCCGCAGTATTCAATCCCACCATGTTTATGAACGAAACAGCTGACCAGCGCTTGCGGAAGTTCAAGACCGTTACCTAGGCAACGCCAAGAAAGATTATCGTTCTTCTTTGTCCGGCCCCGCGGTGTGAGGGGCAATGCGTCTGCCTGTCACCCGGATGCCCCGGGTTCGATTCCCGGCTGGGTCAGGGGTTTTTAATTATAAATGATTAATATCACTGGCCTGGGGACTGGGTGTTTGTGTCGTCCTTAATAATGTTCCTTTCCTCACGTTCAACACTTTACACTTCTGCCATTTCCAAATACACGCAGGTTCACAACATATGGTGCAAAGGAGGGGCAAAGGATCTTCTTAGGTCGACGCCCCGAATAAGTAGCATTAAAAAAAAGCCCCGTTCTTTTATTTCCTAAGCCTTGTAGACTGTACTGCATGTTCATAAATGCGTTATAAACACTTCCCTGCCGAAAAAAATATGAAACAGATTGCAGACATGTGCAGATAATGTAGCCAGGCGCTTTCGGGCGCTAAGGACCGGCAAAGAGAACAGTTGGGTGCTTTTGGGCGGCAGGGAGTTAAGATTCCTAAGAAGCACATAGTTTGCTATTCTGCAGAAAGTATTTAAACCTATGCACGTTTTTACATCCATTTTGTCAAATCAATATTATATCAAAGTTTAATCAAATGTGCTACCAAAATAAAAGTTAATCCCTCCACGTATGTTTAAATTATTCAATATAGGTATCCAAATACATGCATATAAAAATGATAAATAATTTCATTTACCATAGTGATTGAAGGTAGTAACAGCACAATGTAAAGCCAAGTATTTAAGTAGTATAAGGGATACTGTATACTTACTTTCTCTTTAAGGATTTCATAACGTGTTGGGTCAACTTTAAATTTTGTCATCTGATCCAGAATCATACCTAAAAGCACTGGTTGTTTATGATTATAGCCAGAAATAGTGAGCTGCAATGAAAAAAAAAACTATCATTAAAACCAATATCTGTAATAAAATTATTACCATTCATAAATGGAAGACATTACAAATCTGTACGTACCATTATTCCATACTTAGTGGCCAACAAAGTCCAAGCCATGCCAGCCAGTTCTGCAGCGTAAGTATATTCATTGAAACCATCAACAAATAATTCCACAAAGAGATAGGTCATAGTGCAGGTTAAAGGATCCATGTATGCCAAGGGGCTGAAAAATAAAGAAGTACATTCAGAAAGAAAGAAAAAACAACAATATATTAAAGAACTATACTAAGCTCAGATACGGTTCTGATCTGGGGAGAAAATGAAGCAGAAATACAGGAGAAACAAAATCTTTGGAATGGCAGGTTTAAAGAATATGGACTAAACATCAGTAAAATAAAACACTGTTGAAATGACTATCAACAGGAAAGGCACAGTTTCAAACATTTTTCTTAGAAGGAACTCTGTTACAATATGTTTCTAATTTAAAATATCTTGAAAGTATCATTTCAAGAAATAACACAATAAACCAAGAAATACTTAACAGGACTTCAAAAGCTTCTTAATTTTATTTTCAAATGACCATATTTCATACCTACTTAATTCCAGTTGTCATCTGTGGATTTGAAACACATACCCTACGTAAAAGGCTAATAGTGAAATCCAGTCAACAGAAATGAAATTCATTAGAACAATGAACCAAAAGACAAGGAAAGACAAGATTAGAAATGAAACAAACAGGAAGGAGGCTGGCATCAAAACACCTGTTGCTGAGCTTATAGGAAGAGACATGCTACAATGGTTTGGACATGTTATGAGGATGGACAGAAGTACAACAAAGAATTACTTTCCCGAGAAGTGAAAGGGGAGAGGCCAGTAGGCAGGCCAAGAAATCGATGGATAGACAACACTTATTTCACAAATTCAGTTCCACATAAGTCTTCGGAAACATCATTCTATAACACGTATCCATGTTTGAATTGAGCTAATTTATTCCTTTCTTCTTTCCATACACTCCATGGATAGAGAAAAAGAAAGCCAGCGACTCAACCGTCTGAGCCACTCAGCCCAGCAAATTAGTAAACTTGAAACTAGGACTACGACTGGGGAGGAAGTGTTTACAACTTCGATTAACGTACTCCCACAGCATTTGCCCAGAGATGAAGCTGACCAACAGAGGTATTAAAATTCATCAATCTACAGAATCAAGGACTAACCACACAGTGGCTAATGCATAGATCTGCCCTATCTGATGGTGGTAAACTTTTCTGGTGACATAACAGCAAGACCATATACAGTATTGTAAGAAGGAAATGCTTTTCATTGTTCATGCCCGAGACTTGATAATGCTATGAAAATTATAGTCACAGCTAAATTATTTGAGCCATATGGACTTCATTTACAGTTTCTTGTTATTTAAGGGTACAAGCTCAGTGCTCTCAATATACCCAAGGAATATGGTAAATAATTTGTAACATACATACCTGGCTAATTCAAATCTAAGAGCAGTCTTTGGTAAATTGTACTCATCATCTTGTTTAAACCAAGCCCTTGTTAGTGGTGTGTCTTTCACAAGCACAGGATGTTCTGGAGCCTAAAATTCCATACACACAAAAATTACATGTGTAGTATTACAAACATAAGAACAAGCAACTATAATGTCAGAATAGGTAGTGATAGGAGTCACAGGAAGTAGTCCTTGAAAATTAGTTAAGGAGAAACACAGCATGGGGTACGCATAAACCAAATAAACAGCAAACTCTTTGCACTGTTTGTTGTTTGCACAACAAATAAAACAGGTAACTCCAAACTATGTCACTTATTTTGATACGTCATAGGCGGGTGCAACTTTCAAGCAGTCAGACTTTCTTCATCAATGTACAGGAGCGCCCATATACAGCAAAAGCAAACCAAAACAAAGCAAAGCAAAGCAAAGCAAAGTCATCTCCGTACAGGCCACGAAGGCCCTTGGAGGGGTGAAAGGTAAAGGCTTCCACTATTCGTAACCTCGGCACGCGATGGGGTAGAGTGGTTAGCTCTACGCCCGGCCGCCTTTGCCCCCAGGAATTAACCTGGTACTCATTTCTGATGTAGGCTGAGTGAACCTCAGGGCCATATTCACCTCCAGAAGTGGAAATCCCATTTCTTAAAAATTGAGTATATCCTCCTAATTCAATACATCATATAATTAATTCCTCATTAGATGGAGTAATCAAATTCAAACATGTTCCGGTTCATTTGAGCCATCTTCAGTGAAAGAAGGGGAGGGGGGGGGGGGGGTTGAAATAATTTACATAATACAAGCTAAAAAATGCCAAAAAACATAAAGAAGGAACAAATGAAAAAACAAAAGAGAGACATGACGGAAACAAAATAAGCACAATATACAATATTTACTTCATCATATGGAGCATAAAACAACTCGCTGCGATAAAATACAGTGAAAACAGGGGTTAAAACAAAACATAATTGCAACTTAAAACTGTGTTAACCTAAGAAGAAAAGAAATGATAAATGATACAGATGGAAATGAACAATAAGTGCACATGGTGAGGTTGTGGACTTCTTAGTTTACAAATTATTGCTTTAATAACAATTCAAAACAGGATGAAATCACTGTGTCGAAAATTCAGGCCGAAAGTCTGTCTTTATGGAAACACTTTCACATTGAATGGCTAGGAGTGGAGCGGGAGTGATGAGAAACCAAGCCTGAGACGACGTGCAGGCGAAATGACTGTGACAAATAATGGGAAAATGCCGATGAAATTTAAAACTTTAGAACAGCAGCAGTCACCTTGATAAATAATATTAAATACTGCAAATATACTTTACTATTTAAGCATATAAAAATCTATATCCCCAAAAATTCACATGTAAAACATATAAAAAGTAAACAACTAAGCAAGAATAAAACTTTTAAAACGAATATCTTCTCAATCTAGCGGTCCCATTCTTCACGGCAAAAAACTGAAAAAAATCCAAAATCAAATAACTTACATACCTATTTAATTTTCTTCACATATACCACAAATATAAATTCAAACAGCTTACAATTAATAAAATCATCACTAAAATTAGTCCAATACTCAGATCATTCTCAATTCACAGTCATCATCTGAACTTTCACCATAGGAACTTTCATCTCTGGCATCTTTCCACAAATAGTTGTCCTCACTACCGTCCACAGAATTTGAAATTCCACATTTCTTAAAGCTTTTAGACACTAGATCATTGGGAATGCGGGCCCATGTGGTCTTGATCCAGCTGCATATTAGTCCCACTTCAGGCCTCTTCACTCGTCCGGTTGGTGTTAACATATGATCACCATCAGACATCCATTCGGTGTACAACTGTTTCACTGCAGTTTTGAAAGGCTGGTTCATGCACACATCCAACAGCTGTAGAATAGAAGTGAGTCCTCCAGGAATTATCGCAAGATCGGTTTTTCCTTTCCTCATCACATCTTTTATGGTGTCAGTTGTATGTCCTCGGTAATTATCCAACACAAGCATGTTTCGTTTTTGTAACAAAGCTCCCGAGCGATGTTGCCAAACGCAATTCACCCAGTCCTCAACTAACGCACTGTCCATCCAGACGGACTCATATGTACTAACAATAATGCCGGAAGATAAGTTTCCTTTCGGAAGTGTTTTCCTTTTCAGAACCACATATGGAGGGAGTTTGGTTCCATCTGCTAATACGCACAACATTACCGTGCATCGCTGCTTTTAGTTACCACCTGTTCTGATGGTTACACTTTTAGAACCCTTCGTATCCACTGCATTTTCCAACAGCATTTCAAAATAGACAGGTGCCTGGTCAGTATTCCCAATTTGCGACAGCAAACAACAATTTTGCTTCCTCAAATGAATAATGAGACGCTGAAAGGCAGTTAATCTTTCTTGTTACGCCTCAGGGAGACGTTGTGAAATAGACATACGTCACCAAATGCATAATCCCTTTCTCCGATAAAAGTTTTGGATCCATCCGCGACTTGCAGTAAAACCCTGTGTTTTGAGTTCTTTTGAGATCTCTAAGTGCTTTCAATTGACACATTTCACTAGAAACACCTTATCCTAACTCATGTTTTTCAATCACAAATTTGTGGAGTCGTTCTTCAATTTCCAGAAACACTGCACTCCGCCCGTGAAACGCTCTGCGATCGCCGGTAAAAATCCCTGACCTGGCCAGAAACCGAACCCGAGGCCTCCGGGTAAGAGGCAGGCACACTACCCCTACATCGTGGGGCTGACTCTTAAGAATACAGGGTACATAAAACCCCTTCCATTCATTCTAACAATAAGTAGGAGGAGAGATGCAGAGTCCCTCTTTCTCTAAGAGGAATTACAAGTCTTCAACCTCACGTCGGGTGCTTATGGTCGTGATGTCGCGGCCCTTCCGACCTTTTATAATAAGGCAAACCAACGAGCCAACATTATGAAACAATAATCAAGAATGGGACCGCTAGATTGAGAATGCTGCTGTTCTAAAGTTTTAAATTTCATCGGCGTTTTCCCATCATTTGTCACAGGCATTTCGCCTGCACGTTATCTCAGGCTTGGTTTCTCAAACTTTTTCGCTCCCGCTACCCTCCTAGGCTTTCGATGTAAAAGTGTTTCCATAAAGACAAGACTTTCGGCCTGAATTTTCGACACACTGATTTCATCCTGTTTTGAATTGTTATAAAACAAATATTTTTAAACTAAGAGGTCCACAACCTCACCATGTGCACTTATTGTTCATTTCCATCTGTACCATTTGTTTTCATTTCTTTTCTTCTTAGGTTAACACAGTTTTAAGTTTCAATTATGTTTTGTATTAAACCCTGTTTTCACTGTATTTTATCGCGAGTTTTTTTTTTTTTACTCCACATGATGATGTAAATATTGTATAGTGTGCTAATTTTGTTTCCATTATATCTCTCTTTTGTTTCTTCATTTGTTCCTTATGTTTTTTGCCATTTTTTTAGCTTGTATTATGTAAATTATTTTAACCCCCAACTCCCTTTCTTTCACTGAAGATGGCTCAAACGAGCCGAAACATGTTTGAATTTTATTACTCCATCAAATGATGGAATTATGTGATGTATTGAATTAGGAGTATACACTCAACTTTTTACCTTTGTAAAGTCAAATTTAGGGTGCAGGTCTTATTTTGTGGCGGGTGGCATTCGGGATTACACAGTAGGTCTTATGGTCAGTTTAAAAACATTACATACATACATACATACATACATACATACATACATAATCATTATAGACTGTTATGCCTTTCAGCGTTCAGTCTGCAAGCCTCTGTGAATTTACTAAACGTCACCACAATCCTCGATTTGCAACTACTGTTGTGGCCTCATTTAGTTCTAAACCTCTTATCTTTAAATTGTTAGAAACAGAGTCTAACCATCGTCATATTGGTCTCCCTCTACTTCTCTTACCCTCCACAGCAGAGTCCATTATTCTCCTAGGCAACCTATCCTCCTCCATTTGCCTCACATGACCCCAACACCAAAGCCGGTTTATGCATACAGCTTCATCCATCGAGTTCATTCCTAAATTAGCCTTTATCTCCTCATTCCGAGTACCCTCCCGCCATTGTTCCCACCTGATTGTACCAGCAATCATTCTTGCTACTTTCATGTCTGTTACTTCTAATATACGAATATCCTGAGTCCACGCAGCTTTCGCTCCCATAAAGCAAAGTTGGTCAGAACACAGACCGATGTAAAGATAGTTTCGTCTGGGAGCTCACTTCCTTCTTACGGAATACTGCTGATCGCAACTGCGAGCTCACTGCATTAGCTTTACTACACCTTAATTCAATTTCACTATATTACCATCCTGGGAGAACACACAACCTAAATACTTGAAATATCGACCTGTTCTAGCTTTGTATCACCAATCTGACATTCAATTCTGTTGAATTTCTTACCTACTGACATCAATTTAGTCTTCGAGAGGCTAATTTTCATACCATACTCATTGCACCTATTTTCAAGTTCCAAGATATTAGACTGCAGGCTTTCGGCACAGTCTGCCATTAAGACCAAGTCGTCAGCATAGGCCAAACTGCTTACTACATTTCCACCTAACTGAATCCCTCCCTGCCATTTTATACCTTTCAGCAGATGACCCATGTAAACTATGAATACCAAAGGTGAAAGATTACAGCCTTGTCTAACCCCTGTAAGTACCCTGAACCAAGAACTCATTCTACCATCAATTCTCACTGAAGCCCAATTGTCAACATAAATGCCTTTGATTGATTTTAATAATCTACCTTTAATTCCATAGTCCCCCAGTATGGCGAACATCTTTTCCCTCGGTACCCTGTCATATGCTTTCTCTAGATCTACGAAACATAAACACAACTGCCTATTCCTCTCGTAACATTTTTCAATTACCTGGCGCATACTGAAAATCTGATCCTGACAGCCTCTCTGTGGTCTGAAACCACACTGGTTTTCATCAAACTTCCTCTCAACGACTGATCGCACCCTCCCTTCCAAGATGCCAGTGAATACTTTGCCTGGTATATTGATCAATGAGATACCTCGATATTTGTTGCAATCCTTCCTGTTCCCTTGCTTATAGATAGGTGCAATTACTGCTTTTGTCCAATCTGAAGGTAACTTACCAACACTCCACACTAATTTTACTACTCTATGAAGCCATTTCATCTTTGCCTTCCCACTGTACTTCACCATTTCAGGTCTAATTTCATCTATTCCTGCTGCCTTATGACAATGGAGTTTATTTACCATTCATTCCACTTCCTCAAGCATAATTTCGCCAACATCATTTTCCTCCACCCCATGAGCTTGGCTGTTAGCAACGCCACCAGGATGATTTCCTTTTACACTGAGATGATGATCAAAGTATTCCCTCCACCTCTCCAGTGATTCCCTGGGATCTATTATGAGTTCACCTGAATTACTCAAAACACTGTTCATTTCCTTTTTCCTTCCCATCCTAAGATTCTTTATTACTGTCCAGAACGGTTTCCCTGCTGCTTGACCTAGCCTTTCCAGGTTATTACCAAAATCTTCCCATGATTTCTTTTTGGATTAACAACTATTTGTTTCGCTCTGTTTCTTTCATCTACGTACAAATCCCTGTCTGCCTCAGCTCTTGTTTGGAGCCATTTCTGATAATCCTTCTTTTTACGTTTACAAGCTGCTGTCACTTCATCATTCCACCAAGATGTTCGCCTTTTCCCATCTTTACACACAGTTATTCCTAGGCATTCCCTTGCTGTTTCTATTACAGCATCCCTGTATGCCACCCATTCACTTTCTATATCCTGAACCTGCTTACTGTCTACTGTTCGAAACTTCTCACTAATCATATCCATGTACTTCTGTCTAATTTCCTCGTCCTGGAGATTTTCTACCCTTATTCATTTGCAGACAGATTTCACTTTCTCTACCCTAGGCCTAGAGAGTTCACTACAGATCAGATAGTGGTCTGTATCATAAAAAAAATCTGGAGAAAACTTGTACATTCCTAACAGATTTCCTGAATTCAAAGTCTGTTAAGATATAGTCTATTATGGATCTGGTACCCCTAGCCTCCCATGTGTAGTGGTGAATAGCCTTACGCTTGAAGAATGTATTCGTAACAGCTAAACCCATACAAGCACAGAAGTCCAGCAAACGCTTCCTATTCCCATTAGCTTCCATATCTTCCCCACATTTACCAATCACCCTTTCGTATCCTTCAGCTTTATTCCCAGCTCTTGCATTGAAATCGCCCATTAGCACTATTCTATCCTTGCTGTTGACCCTGACCATGATGTCACTCAATGCTTCATAAAACTTGTCAACTTCATCCTCATCTGCACCCTCACATGGTGAGTACACAGACACAATTCTTGTCCTAATTCCTCTAACTGACAAGTCTACCCACATCATTCGCTCATTTACGTGCCTAACAGAAACTATGTTGCGTGCAATGGTATTCCTGATGAAGAGCCCTACCCCAGACTCAGCCTTTCCCTTTCTAACATCTCCTATCTCTTCCTCGTTATCTCCCCTTACCCGAATATCACTTACCCCTAGCACATCCAGATGCATCCTCTTTGCTGACTCAGCCAGTTCTACCTTCTTTCTTCCATAAGCCCCATTAATATTGATAGCTCCCCATCGAATTCCATTTCGTTCACCAAGTTGTTTCCAAGGAGTCCCTCGCCTGTCAAATGGGAGTGGGACTCCATTACTCCCATAGGTCCGAGGCTTGCTTAAAATGTTTTGAGGTCAGTAAATTCATGAAGCAGGATGCTACCCTACTTGCACATAGTCCAAGTGAGTATGTCTTCTCTAATGGGTTATGGACCACCGGTGAATTGTATAGTCCTAGCCACCTGAGCATAAGGGGGGCCATGACTCAGAATATGTCCGAGATGCCTAGTCCCATTCCATAGCAACTGGTATCCCGACTCTCAGGACCACTTACTAGGCCTCTCAGTTGTTGCCCATGGTTCACAAACTAGGACGTGACTATAGTAACCCACAAATATGAACCATCAGTTTATTAGGATCAACCTATTCAATACAATTGCGTTCCTAAAGTAAGGATTTACATCTTATTATACTAAAACTGAATGGACATGTTTCACCCGTTATAAGGGCATTATCAGTCTTTTTACACTCATAGCTAAAAGATAAAATATTTTTTAAACTGATGTACATTTCAATATGGACCAGACATGAAATTTGTAACATGTAAGGTCTTATGGTTATGAAGGGATAGGAAAGGACTAGGAGTGGGAATGAATTGACCGCAGCCTCAATTAAGGCACAGTCTGGTGTGAAAATCAGAAACCATGGAAAACCATCTTCAAGGCTGCAGACAGTGGGGGTTCAAAACCAATATGCCGCAAATGCAAGCTGATAGCTACGTGACCCAAGTTGCACAAGCACTTGCTCAGTCATTGTCCCACTGTGTGAGGCCATGAGCACTCTGAATTTTCAGCCAACTTCACTGTTCCTGTTTGGTGAATATGGCAAATACACATCACACTGCAGAGAAAATGAGATATCTAAGAGAATTCAAATGGATTTATAACTTTGTCAGTCGCTGTACTTAAAAACTTATATTTCAGTAAAGATGGAAGCAACTGACAGCCAAAGAACAATTTATAGAAAATCAGTAATCAGTAGGGGAGGCTGTAGATAAAATAGCTCTAATCATCCATCATTTGCTTCTCCGATACTTCCCACAAGTTTGCTAAAGAGCACATTTAACTCCAAAAAGTAAGATGGAGCATATGCACTATCATTGCCATATGCTGCAAAACGTTCAACACAGAACTATGCATGTCACAAGATGAACAGGTCTGTCACATTCCCTAGCACCTGCATTTGTATCAAAGGGACACTTCGGTATCTTCAGTGTAGAAACTGATTTTCTACAGCCTATGCAGGGCCGTTGCTTCGGGGCCGTTGCTTCGGCCATAAGCACCCGACGTGAGGTTCAAGACTTGTAATTCCTCCTAGAGAAAGAGGGACTCTCCATCTCTCCCCCTACTTATTGTTAGAATGAATGGGAGGGGTTTTATGTACCTTGTATTCTTAAGAGTCAGCCCCGCGGTGTAGGGGTGGCATGCCTGCCTCTTACGTGGAGGCCCCGGGTTCGATTCCTGGCCAGGACAGGGATTTTTACCTGCATCTGAGGGCAGGTTTGAGGTCCATTCAGCCTACGTGATTACGATTGAGGAACTATCTGATGGTGAGGTGGCGGCCCCGTTCTAGAAATCCAAGAATAACGGCCGAGAGGATTCGTCGTGCTGACCACACGACACGTCGTAATCTGCAGGCCTTCGGGCTGAGCAGCGGTCGGTTGGTAGGCCATGGCCCTTCGGGGCTGTGGTACCATGGGGTTTGGTATTCTGAAGAATTTTGACAGAGTTAAAAATGTGTTTCCTCACATCCACTGACCAACGACAGCAGTAAAATGCCAACTATTTTTCTCCATTCTTTCTTTATCCACTGAAAGCTGACACAGCTGCGAGTGGTGGTGTGGTAGTGTTCAGTGGTGTCTTCTCAATATTTACAAGACAGTTATTTTGTCATGACTCAAGAACTAGCAATATTAAAAACCAACTTAAATAAGTTCATTGAAGTACTTGGTGATGATATGGTTTTGACTGACAGGCAAATTGTGTAAAATGTCCGTGAACTGTGTGAAGAAGCGCCATATTTTGCAGGATGTAAAAGCGAAGAAACATAAATCTGCTTGGTGTGGAAGAAAGAATAAAAAATAAAAAATAAGTTTAGCTCTTATTTTTAACACTGATTATAAACTTTTTAAGGGCATATGATAGTGGCTATTTTCAAGACTTACAGTGTCCCTTTGCCTGCCAATTTTGCAATATTGTAGTGCATAATGTTCGGTCTCTATTTAGAGGCAACACACAGAAAACCTGCATATGTACTGCCTGTAAATTTTGCGAATAACAACTTACCGACCTCTTATCGAATTGTGTGTGGAGGTCTAATACCGTGGAATCCTGTTAGTACGTTCCTCAGTAACTTGTTTTCTCGTCTATGATGTCAAATTATAGAAGTTCAAGTCCTAATTGCACTAAATATATATAACATGTTGCTTTAGCATGTTCACCAGCTCCTGCTTCCTACGTTCCTTCATTAATACTTTCTCCAATCTTTGCACATCAGTCCTATTAGACCAGCAGCCAATGACATGCAAGCATCTTAGTGACACGATGTGTGTGAGATAGAGAATGCTTAATTACCCTTAGAGACAGCAGGCATCTTTTATTTTATTATGTAAACATTGGAGCATGCACATCATCAATGGTAGGACTCTCATTCCTCAATGTCATACATGTTTGGTTGTCTGTTAGCATTTGGAGATTTGAGTCCAGAGAACGGCCGCTGTCTGTTTACCTTCACATCACTTCGTACTGTATGGTATTTGAGCGACTGGCATTCAGTTGCTTTTATAATCTACCATGGTCGGCTATGACTCTACCTACCTATCAGTTGCTGGCAAATGCTGTTTAAAGCCTTGTCCCTTTTAAGATTCTACTTTATGGTGGTGTTGGCAGATTTTAACTTTGCATTATTTACGTGTTTGCAATGGAGAGAGAGAAAGTGTGGTAAATAACGATTCAAGGCAGAAGTTACACATTCCTCCCTCAACCTTAAATATGACTGTTGGTAAACATAAACTGATTGAAACTACTCCTGAAGAAGGGAAAAGTGCTAAAAGCAAGCGTAATCCCCAGGATCAATTTCCAGAGTTAGAAATTATTCTAAAGCGCTTCGTACAAGCACGGGCTAAAAACGTGCCATTAGATGGCACTAGTGTTTGAGCTCAGGCAACACATGTAGCATAGAAGATGGGACTTTTAAGATTTTAAAGCACCCAATGGCTGGATAAAAAGACTCAAGAATCAACATGACTTAGCTTATAGATGTGCATGAGGTGAAGCTGCTGCCCTCGATAATGACACTAACACAGAGGAAAACGACAAGGCTTCCATCGATTTTGAAAGACTATAGTCCTGCCGGTATAGCCTACGTGGCCGCTCTTACCGCTGGATACCGTGGTTCAAATCCCGGTCACTTCATGTGAAATTTGTGCTGGACAAAGTAGAGGCGGGACAGGATTTTCTATGGGTACTCTGGTTTTTCTGTCAACTTTCATTCCAGCATCCATTAACATTTCATTTCATCTGTCAGTCATTTTCATTGCTCCCAAAGGAGTGCGACAAGCTTCAACAGCCGGCACTTTCCTTATTCTTTCCGCTAGATTGTGGCTTCGTTCATTCCATTCCTGACCAGGTCGAATGACTGGAAACAAGCTGTGGATTTATAGTCCTATCAGTATTTTTAATGCAGACAAAACAGTCCTGTTCTTTCATCTTCTGCCAGATAAAACTCAGGATTTCAAGGGCGCAAAGTGTCACGGTGGCACACATAATAAGGAGAGGCTTAGAGCTCTCTTGTGCTGAAATGAAAGTGGAAACAAGTGATTACCGGATAAGCACACAATCCGTGATGCTTCACGCATGTGCAATATTTTCCATGCAAGTATACTGCCAACACAAAAACATAGATAACTTCTGCAGTATCCAATCATTTCTTACATGCATGGGATGAAAGGCTTGGTGTAGGAAACAGCAAAATTGCATTTATTGACCAGTGCACAGCTCATCACCCAAATATTTGTAATATAAGAAGGACAATTTGTTTTTTCCCCTCAGAGTATATTGCTTGAGTAACCTAGAGCCATTAGATCAAAGAAGAACATGGTGCATGAAACAAAAGTATCATAAAAGGCTGGTACAAAAAAGTTTGGCTGCACTGGTATTGACAACGACAAAAATAAATGTCTTGGATGCCAAGGCTGTCTGAGATTCATTTGAGCAAAACACCATTCAGAACTGCATCAATGCAGCTATCTTTTTGTGTGTTCTCTGATGACGTCACGCTAGGTAAATTTTTCAAGAGTGAACAATAGCGCCAAATAGCATGAGACATCTCTTTGAAACCACACATCAACGATGATGATCTTCCAGTGTGTGAAACTGCGACAACAGATGAAATACTTGACGAATAGAAGACAGAATGTGTCAGTGCAGGATGAGTGACAATGAACCAGATCCTAAGCCAATTCCCGTGGTGTCAAAAGTGAAGGGGGCAACAGACACAAGTGAAGCGATACGTGTGTTGTTTCAAAGTTGATGGCGACTCAATGACTTTAATGGACAAGATGGACAGAACAATATTAGATTAAAACGAACAAGGCAATCAACCACAGATATGCATTTCAAACCAATATAAATATTTGTTTTCGACTGTAAAGTAAAATCAATTATCAGATTCATTGTAAATTTTGTGTTTTTGCTATTGTGTTTTCCATTCTACGACGTTCAAATCCTGGGGTCCCTTCAAAGACATACTTATGAGATCCCACTGTAATTGAATTACCTCTAAGTTTTACCACATGCAGGTGATAAGTCATAATGCCAGTGTTTAATTTACATTAAAACCTAGTTAAGATACTTCTGCAGGGGACAAGGAAGGAGAACGTGTTAAGTGAGAAAAACATACTATTGAATACACAAATAAAACTAACCAACAGGGATATGTAAACACTTGATAAGTTCCTCGACATGTTCTAAAAATGAGACGAATATGAAAAGGCAAGAAAAAGATTAGAGAACAAATAGGAAAACCTTTTCTATTGGGGCTTATTAAATAACAAAAGTGCACTGAAAGGTGTCTAAAACACCAGACAACAAATACAAAATCATTTGCACTGTGACTAATAAAAGTATCAATGTATTATTATTGCCGATCACACACTTTCTAAAACAAATATTAGCTAAAGCCTTATATTTCAGACCAGTGGGTTAATAAACATTGTTTCCTGGTCACACTATTTGACCACATATTACATTTGGAAGTTAAACTCAGCTCTATGCGAGAGAATGACTGACCATCATCTTGGATGCAACAACATTTCAATCGATTCAAGTTGGAACTCAAAGGTGCTAGAGTTCCAACAAACACACCACTGCTGAAAGAGGCGGATGTCTGTCTACTTTCTGGATTTTAATTTTGTCTTCATTATTAAGCAATTTCACGACTTTTTCAGTATCAATAACTGGGCTACCACAAGACAAATATGCACCATGCTAGTCAACTTCACACGATTATGAACCTAATCCGTACGCAGGCTATCACGCGAAAAATATTCGCTACCTTCCATTGTATCCAGCGCTGTAGTCCAAAAATTTTCACAGGGTATACTCAAAGTCAGGCAATGACAAATACCAGATGCCAGATCACCCTGCGTTTAAAATTAGTGGCTTCCAGCTAGTTACAACAAACCTCCCTCAATTTGGCATAAAGCAGGCAAATATTCGATACTTTACGATGATAAAAATAAATCCATACTTGAATGCACTTGTTTGACAACCTTCACATGCTTACACAATAGTTTTGAACTAAATGAGGTTTCACTGTATAATCATGTGTTTTACATGAAAAATAATACAGTATCAATATTAATTCTACAACACACAATTTACATAAACACAAACGTTCACAATAACATTTTTTATAATAAATTGCAAACAGTTCAACTTTCAAGAAAAGAAGAACTTTGTCATAGTCTAACACTTTCATTACTATTCTTCACTATCAAAAAAAGAAGAATTAAGAATTAATTCTTTTCTTTTCTCAAATACTTTGGAAATCTTTAATGATTGCCAAGAAAGAGAACAGACCTTGTTCTGGATTACATGTACAAAACAAACAGGTATTAAATAAATTATATATATTTGTATGTAATTGTATTGGTTCATGTTTGTGGGTTACTGCAGTCACGTCCTAGTTCGTGAACCATGGGCAACGGCTGAGTGGCCTAGTAAGTGGTCCTGAGAGTCGGGATACCAGTTGCTATGGAATGGGAGTGGGCATCTCGGACATATTCTGAGTCGTGGCCCTCCTTGTGCTCAGGCGGCTAGGACTATACAATTCACCGGTGGTCCATAACCCATTAGAGGAGAGATCCTCACTTGGACTATGTGCAAGTAGCGCAGCATCCTGCTTCATGAATTTACCGAGCTCAGAACACTTTAAGCAAGCCTCGGACCTATGGGAGTAATGGAGTCCCACTCCCATTTGACAGGCAAGGGACTCCTTGGAAACAACTTGGCGAACAAAATGGAATTCGATGGGGAGCTATCAATATTAATGGGGCTTATGGAAGAAAGAAGGTAGAACTGGCTGAGTCAGCAAAGAGGATGCATCTGGATGTGCTAGGAGTAAGTGATATTCGGGTAAGGGGAGATAATGAGGAAGAGATAGGAGATTATAAAGTGTACTTGACAGGTGTTAGAAAGGGAAGGGCAGAGTCAGGGGTAGGGCTCTTTATCAGGAATACCATTGCACGCAACATAGTCTCTGTTAGGCATGTAAATGAGCGAATGATGTGGATAGATTTGTCAGTGGGAGGAATTAGGACAAGAATTGTGTCCGTGTATTCACCATGTGAGGGTGCAGATGAGGATGAAGTTGACAAGTTTTATGAAGCATTGAGTGACATCGTGGTCAGGGTCAACAGCAAGGATAGAATAGTGCTAATGGGCGATTTCAATGCGAGAGTTGGGAATAGAACTGAAGGATACGAAAGGGTGATTGGTAAATGTGGGGAAGATATGGAAGCTAATGGGAATGGGAAGCGTTTGCTGGACTTCTGTGCTAGTATTGGTTTAGCTGTTACAAATACATTCTTCAAGCATAAGGCAATTCACCGCCACACATGGGAGGCTAGGGGTACCAGATCCATAATCGACTATATCCTAACAGACTTTGAATTCAGGAAATCTGTTAGGAATGTACGAGTTTTTCGCAGATTTTTCAATGATACAGACCATTATCTGATCTGTAGTGAACTAAGTATCTCTAGGCCCAGGGTCAAGAAAGTGAAATCTGTCTGCAAACGAATAAGGGTAGAAAGTCTCCAGGATGAGGAAATTAGACAGAAGAACATGGATATGATTAGTGAGAAGTTTCGAACAGTAGACAGTGAGCACGTTCAGGATATAGAAAGTGAATGGGTGGCATACAGGGATGCTGTAATAGAAACAGCAAGGGAATGCCTAGGAACAACTGTGTGTAAAGATGGGAAAAGGCGAACATCTTGGTGGAATGACGAAGTGAGAGCAGCTTGTAAACGTAAAAAGAAGGCTTATCAGAAATTGCTACAAACAAGGGCCGAGGCACACAGAGATTTGTACGTAGATGAAAGAAACAGAGCGAAACAAATAGTTGTTGAATCCAAAAAGAAGTCGTGGGAAGATTTTGGTAATAACCTGGAAAGGCTAGGTCAAGCAGCAGGGAAACCTTTCTGGACAGTAATAAAGAATCTTAGGAAGGGAGGAAAAAAGGAAATGAACAGTGTTTTGAGTAATTCAGGTGAACTCATAATAGATCCCAGGGAATCACTGGAGAGGTGGAGGGAATATTTTGAACACCTTCTCAATGTAAAAGGAAATCATCATGGTGGTGTTGCAAACAGCCAAGCTCATTGGGAGGAGGAAAAGGATGTTGGTGAAATTATGCTTGAGGAAGTGGAAAGGATAGTAAATAAGCTCCATTGTCATAAGGCAACAGGAATAGATGAAATTAGACCTGAAATGGTGAAGTACAGTGGGAAGGCAAAGATGAAATGGCTTCATAGAGTAGTAAAATTAGCGTGGAGTGTTGGGAAGGTACCTTCAGATTGGACAAAAGCAGTAGTTGCACCTACCTATAAGCAAGGGAACAGGAAGGATTGCAACAACTATCGAGGTATCTCATTGATTAGTATACCAGGCAAAGTATTCACTGGCATCCTGGAAGGGAGGGTGCGATCAGTCATTGAGAGGAAGTTGGATGAAAACCAGTGTGGTTTCAGACCACAGAGAGGCTGTCAGGATCAGATTTTCAGTATGCGCCAGGTAATTGAAAAATGCTACGAGAGGAATAGGCAGTTGTGTTTATGTTTCGTAGATTTAGAGAAAGCATATGACAGGGTACCGAGGGAAAAGATGTTCGCCATACTGGGGGACTATGGAATTACAGGTAGATTATTAAAATCAATCAAAGGCGTTTATGTTGACAATTGGGCTTCAGTGAGAATTGATGGTAGAATGAGTTCTTGGTTCAGGGTACTTACAGGAGTTAGACAAGGCTGTAATCTTTCACCTTTGCTGTTCGTAGTTTACATGGATCATCTGCTGAAAGGTATAAAATGCCAGGGAGGGATTCAGTTAGGTGGAAATGTAGTAAGCAGTTTGGCCTATGCTGACGACTTGGTCTTAATGGCAGACTGTGCCGAAAGCCTGCAGTCTAATATCTTGGAACTTGAAAATAGGTGCAATGAGTATGGTATGAAAATTAGCCTCTCGAAGACTAAATTGATGTCAGTAGGTAAGAAATTTAACAGAATCGAATGTCAGATTGGTGATACAAAGCTAGAACAGGTCGATAATTTCAAGTATTTAGGTTGTGTGTTCTCCCAGGATGGTAATATAGTGAAATTGAATTAAGGTGTAGTAAAGCTAATGCAGTGAGCTCGCAGTTGCGATCAGCAGTATGCTGTAAGAAGGAAGCCAGCTCCCAGACGAAACTATCTTTACATCGGTCTGTTTTCAGACCAACTTTGCTTTACGGGAGCGAAAGCTGGGTGGACTCAAGGATATCTTATTCATAAGTTAGAAGTAACAGGCATGAAAGTAGCGAGAATGATTGCTGGTACAAATAGGTGGGAACAATGACAGGAGGGTACTCGGAATGAGGAGATAAAGGCTAATTTAGGAATGAACTCTATGGATGAAGCTGTACGCATAAACCGGCTTCAGTGGTGGGGTCATGTGAGGCGAATGGAGGAGGATAGGTTACCTAGGAGAATAATGGACTCTGTTATGGAGGGTAAGAGAAGTAGAGGGAGACCAAGACGACGATGGTTAGACTCGGTTTCTAACGATTTAACGATAAGAGGTATACAACTAAATGAGGCCACAACAGTAGTTGCAAATCGAGGATTGTGGCGACGTTTATTAAATTCTCAGAGGCTTGCAGACTGAACGCTGAAAGGCATAACAGTCTATAATGATAATGTATGTATGTATGTATGTATGTATTGACAATGCTCCGTTTCACAGGGTTTTCGATACACTCACATATCTCTCGATACTTCTGTTCCTATCTATTTT
The DNA here is from genome assembly GCF_040414725.1 of Anabrus simplex. Lineage (NCBI taxonomy): Eukaryota > Metazoa > Arthropoda > Insecta > Orthoptera > Tettigoniidae > Anabrus > Anabrus simplex. The sequence goes on along the minus strand of NC_090266.1, from coordinate 511,530,900 downwards.
TAATTGTTTCATTTTCAGGTATACTTCTGTTAGGTTTTTTCAGGTAGTTTATAAATTTTATTTATTTATTTATAAATTAGTTTCAAAAGACTGAAGAACCTATCAGTTATAAACTTCTGTTTCTGCATTCTTCGTTGCATGAAACTTCAAGAAAAATACTTTCTTCTGAATTTATCGTCTTGAAAATTGGACAGCAATACAAACACATGGCCTATACATGCATAAATACATTATTTGTTATAAATTTCATGCTTTATTTGAATTTACAATGGTATATTTTCAACAGTTTGAAGACACCACACTTTTTACAATGCCAATATAGTTGGTCCATTATTGGATATTATAAATTTTCAAGCTAACTCATTCCTGGTTGCCAGCGTTTTGCCCCAGTGTGCTAGGTTGGGCTCATCAGCTGGTAAATAACACACCTACCAAGACGCATGGCTAGTGCATACCGTGTGAGCTACTTAGAGACTTTGTCTCATTACAAAATATTGATGCCTGCCTGGCAATCAGATGATATAGATGTACAATCCCATAGGGAATCTGAAATATTTGTCCCGAAAGAGTAAATTTATAATACCAATATAGTTGGTCCGTTATTGGACGTTGGGCGCCATTTAAATTACCCCTATTTCCGGGTTAGCTCAGCCAGCACACGAGAGATCCCAAGGTTGTAACCGTCCAGGCTTCTCCAGCCCTACTAATTTAATATAATATCATTTTACGCGATATCATTTGATATCAAGTTTATCCGCCATCGGCAATTATTTGTAATAACATATTTATTCAACGTCAATCATTTGTAATCAAGGCTTTTTGGAATCATATTGTATATATGATAACATCCTTTTATTATTTAAATTATTATATTATGTAGGATAAGAATTCATTATGTTGTAAATACAGTCAATATGTTGAGACATAGTTGTTTTCATTTCATCTCATATTTGTGTATACGGAGGGTTATTCTTGAAGTTGGGATTTTGCGTGAGTCATGGGTTTATTTTATGACCAAGGCTAGTAAACAGCGACCCGTGCGCGAGGCTTGCAAGCTGGTCAGCTATATCATCGCCACGCCTTCTGGACTTGTCGAGGAAGAAGAAAAGGGGAGTTGATGCTTCGATCTATCGAATCAGATACTTCGTTGTATATGAGTTTTGAGATTGAACTGTTACCCAGAGTGGGGGTGAGCCCGGATATATACTGATTCTCAACACGAGAACGGGACCTTACGACCTTACAACCTAACTACGTGAACTCCATCACTACTACTTCTACTGTGAACATCTACTTTGAACGATGTGATTTGAATTTTGAAACAGTGTGTGGTCGCTCCGCGACATAGTTATTTTTGTACAATGTGTTATCGTTTTGATACAGTACTTAGATGCGGTAATGTTATCGGATCTGCGTGAGACGAAACAAGCTTATGGCTTGTGTTATTTTCAGTAAATACTGTGGACGAAGAACTATGTTTAGTTCAAGTCTATGGAATTTTGGTACAAGTCTGTACCGTATAAATAGTATTGCTCAGTTCGAGCGAGATTTCTACTAATATGGAAAAATTCATATCTCTGAATTTTCTCCTCATACGATCAACGCTGATCAGTTTTTACAAGTATAGGGCCAATGTCTATTTTAAAGACTAGGCAAATAGGGAGTGCTAGTCCAGATAGCCCGTACCATATCAGAGAAGGAAGGAAGGATGTCCATGGAGCAAAGTCTACATCGAGAAGGAGAGAACGAGTAACCACGGAAACCAGATGACTTCAACGGAAGCTGCAATTGGTGAGCTTCAATTAGATAAAGCAAGCAATTAGTAAATTCAGTAAATTCTAAATCCCTCCACGCTTTAAGGAAACTTTTCCGATTCATCTCATTTTTTGTATAATAAATTCATTTGTATTTTATATTGCGTTAATTTTCTTTCTTAAGCGATACTTAATGGTTAATTATTTAAAATCCTACCCCTGTGATTTAAGTATAAGTCTCTATGCTAGTAAATATAAATTTCACTAATAAATTAGTTATAGAGAAGATACCAGGGGACAAGGGCATTTAGCATTGATGGTGGGCTTCTTATTGGTGCTTGGACAAACACATGAATCAACAAAGCCCCCCTCTCAGAGCAAATAAATAAGGTTTATTTACAGAAACTTAATGTTTTCAAGGCAAATAATTACTCAGTTTTTATTTCAGAAGACTGAAATACAGCATCTTGCTTTTCGATCCTGTAACAACTCTTTATTAATTAAAAAAGTTAATGTTTTACAGAAAATATTTTTATTATACATTGGAAAGTCTTACATGGTATGGAAAAACAGCATTTAATTAAGCAGTTCAATCAACTTTCAGATGAGATGATAGAAAAAAGTAAGAGCAATTTAACTCATAACAATGTTAATGGTAAACTGTAGAGTGTTTTCTTTAAACAAATACATTTATATGAAAATACACATGCATAAGAGCTTACACTATCACGGATAGTGTCACGATGTTGAGAAAAGTTTTGCAAGCATGTTTGAACATGTAGCTTCAGACTGTACTGGACCAGAGCCTTCACGCCTGGAAAACTTCCTTTATGAATGAATAAATATAAAGACATTCTTCAAGGCATTTGCCTGAAGTCTGGCAATGCACTGAAAGAAAGAAAGAATGAAAGAAAAAATAAGAAAGAAAGAGGATTCTAGCTTTTGTAATGTGACGTTAAGAAGAATACTGATAGTGAGATGGGTGAATAAGGTTACATGGATATGTTGAATGAATTTGGTGAAATTTAACAACTGACAGATTGACAAAACACCTTGAGACAAACTCATGAAGTTGACCGGCCCCACGATGTAGGGGTCAATGCGTCCGCCTGTCACCGGCGGCCCCAGGTTCAATTCCCGGCCGGGTCAGGGTTTTTAAATTGTAAATGATTATTAATATCCCTGGCCTGGGTGTCTGTGCCATCCTTACCGTTCCTTTCCTCACATTCAACACCTTACACTTCCGCTATTTACAAAATACACACAGGTTCCTCACATATGAGGCAAGTAGGGGCAAAATATCTTTCTAGGTCGATGCCCCGAACAAATAGCATTTATTTAAAAAAACCTCATGAAGTTCTTTTGTTGTGGTGGTGTTCAGAAGGGGAGGATAATGTCTGCAGGACAAGCCCATGACACAAAAAGGTTTGGAACTGGGGATAGGGTTGTATAGAGAACTTAACCAAATTATTCAGAATGAAAACAACTAAGACAGATGCTTCAAAGCACTTGAAATTCATAGAGCAGCAGTTTAAATACAGGTATTACTTACATTATCTTCTTTGTCCTTCAACTCAAAGTCACTAGGAATGAAATCATTCTTTCTTGGAAGTTGAAGACAATCATAGGTACCTGCTTCAGTCCAGTCCTAAAATAAAATAAAAAATACAACACTAACATATGCATATAAGGAGTAAATGTCAGAAATCACATAGTTTAACATCATACTTCCCATATTCTAGTTGCCATGAAACTTCTGGAAAACTGTATTACTCACCTCAAAATATAAATAAATAAATTCCTTAATCACACATTATGGAGCACAAGCATTCAATGCAAATACAGAAAAGATATTAAGAGACAATTAGCATTACACGAGTTTGCCTGCCTCTACTTCTCTTATAATACTGGGAGTTACTGTATATATGCGAATAATCCACATGCGCTAATTTCACAAAAGGGATTTTTCCTTTTTTGCAACTGCATATCTTCATTAAATAGTGATACTGAAAACTACATATCACAGTACAATAAGTACGACTGGTCTGCATTACCAATTTGCAACAGTAAAAACGAATTTCTCTCGTGCATACAACCAATCTGTGGAAATCCACATTTTATACATAACTGACTGAAACATGTAATACAACGCTGGTTTTCCTACAGAACTGAAGTAATTGCATTCAAACAGGTTACAGACAGGCCTCTTTCAAGACACATGGGTTTTATAGCGACGATGGGATAGGAAAGGACTAGGAGCGGGAAGGAAGCAACCGTGACTTTAACTGAGGTACGGACACAGCATTTGCCTGATGTGAAAATGGAAAACCACGGAAAACATCTTCAGGGCTGCTGACAGTGGGGTTTGAACCCACTATCTTCAGTATGCAAGCTGACAACTACATGTGGCTGAGGGAGTGGGGTTCAGGCAGCAGATATTTTTTGCAATGTCACTAAATTAGACATCATTGAAAAATCAACAAACAACATACTATTCAACCAAGTGAAACACATTCAAAGACTGGCATGTACACAGTGTACGATTCTTACCAGCTAGAGTAACAGATGATCTGCAATACATATCTGAGTGGAGGTTGAAGGATCATTTTTTGAGTTGAGTACTGTAGTTGCCCCCTTAGGAGCTCCTAGTTCCTGTTTAGTAAACGTACACTGGTGACATGCTTTTTCTTTTGAAATCATGTGCATCCTCTGCACGAACAGAACACTAAACAGCTGTGCGGTCATACTAGCACGAAATTCAATCTTCTTTTTTCCTCACCAAACTAAAAAATCTTTCCACTGGAGAACTTCTATGGGGTATCAGAAGAATAGTCATCATTAGCTTGCTCTGTGGAGGGTACTGGCTTTCAGTGATATTCAGAATTTCAACCCAAATTCTGTCGGCCCTTTCATCTTTGTCAAAAGGGAATCCATCAAATTGTTAATGACTAAACTCTTGTTTCTGAAGATTCAGTTTTTTCTGATGATAAATTTTATGAAACTGGTAAGTCATAAATTTTATAGATAAAAATCTCTTGTATTTCCTCTGGAAAACATCAGCAACTTCTGCATGCTCGAGAAACTTATCCCTAATTGGCCATTTGTTGACAATGTACTCACATGCTTTTGTACAGAACAATCTGACATTGGAATAAAACATTTTCAATGTAGTTTCATTTAGAAAAACTGCCCTTATGCCAACCCTTGTGTTCGTCCCAATGTCCAACTCACAGTCACATTTCTGTAACTTAGCAGAACCAAATTTCACATCAAGCAATTTACTGTGAGAATCTGGAACTGAGGATGCTCACACACAGCAAAAATGAGGTCAATGAAAAAATTGTATAACTCTGAATATAGTTTACGAATAAGTGGCACCTCTTGTTGGAGGAATACATTTAAGGAGGTGAAAAGTGGAAGATCAGAGCTGAGAAATGAAAGGTAAAGCTTAGAAGATGGATTTTCAAACTGTTCCCTAACTTCCAGAAATTTTGAGCTGGCCTTGTCTGAATCTGATACACAGAAGAGCATTTTTAACTCTATCACTGTTTTAGGCTGCCTTACTTTCTCCACAGTGTTCTAAAAACTGATACACATAAACAAGAAATACAGAAGGACAGACGATTTCTTTTCTTCAACTATAAAAGTCATTTTAAAAAATTCATTTAAAGAAATCAGGAATATATATTTTCAAACTTGCTTGGCCACTAAATTGTACTTTATCGGGGATACAAACAGAATCCATGAATTTGGGGCAATTTACAGTACTGTGAAGTCCCAACAGTATTCAGTAATTAACAGTAGTTTTTATCTGTTCAGGTGTTGAAGGATAAAAATAATATACGACTAAGTAGTAGTATTATAGTGTAGTAGTATATTAATTACCTAATGTGAGTACTATCCTTGTCAATATTTCTTATTGTTCTTTTTTTCCTGCACAAAACAATTTATTTTATTTTTCCTTTTCTTTACATTTTTTCCGTAAAGAATGGCTAAAGAGTGCAAGTATAGGAACTGTGGGTGTGGCAAGGCATGGAGGGGTATGAGGGAGGAGTTGGAGAGTTTGAAGGAGATAATTAGGAATTTCACAGAAGACAGGAAGGAAGGTAGGCCTCCCTCAAACAATGTACAGGTTACAGCAGGTGTAAAAGGGATTGGAACGAAAGGGGGGAATTGTAGAAGACAGGTGGTCTAATGTTCTAAGGGGACGGAGACTGCAGGCTAAGGGCTTTATTCAGGATAAGAATTCAGGACAGTTGTCTGTGAGAAATCGGTACGAGCCAATGCAGGTAAGCAACAGAGGGAAGATGAGGAACAGGGAACTGTTGCTGATACGTGTGGAAGTAGGAGGAAGGGAAAAGGTAGGAAAGGGAAATGTAGAGGATAGGAAAAGGCAGGTGGAACAGGGTCATGGGAGGGAGAATAGGGAGGAGGAAGGAGTTCTGCAGCTATCAGGAAAGATAGGGCTGAAGAGGAAGGGAGGGGATCAAAGGAGGTGGGTAGGGTTGAGGCTCTGGTCATGGGTGATTTCATCGTTAGACACGTGGGGAAAGTGTGTGGAGGAAAGGGAACGAGGGTAGAGTGTTATCCAGGAATTAGGTTGAGGCAGATGCTGAGAAAAGTAGAAGATAAGGAGGAGGGGAAGTAGATTATTACTTTTTCTTTTGCTATTTGTTTTACCTCGCACCGACACAGATATGTCTTATGGCGACCATGGGATAGGAAAGGCCTAGGAATGGGAAGGAAGTGGCCTGGTGTGAAAATGGGAAACCACGGAAAACCATCTCCAGAGCTGCTGACAGTGAGGTTCGAACCCACTACCTCCCAATTACTGGACACTGGTCGCACTTAAGCGACTGAAGCTATCGAGCTCGGTAGAGGAACTAGAAGGTGGTAGTGTTTCACGTTGGTACCAACAACGTAAGGCTAGCTAATATAAGTACCAACATAATTGGGGATGTGTGGGATCTGGTAAATGCAGCACGGGTGAAGTTTAAGAAAGCGAAGATTGTTATCAGTGGAATACTGTGTAGGAGGGATACTGACTGGAGGGTGCTTGGGGATTTAAATTAGACTATGGAGTGGGTATGTTGGAAACTGGGAGTGAAATTCCTAGACTCTAATGCGTGGGTAGGAGATAGGGATCTGCGCTCAGATGGCCTTCACTTAAACCGCAGTGGTGCGTATAAGTTAGGAAATTTGTTTAGAAGGGTAATAGGGAGGTACATTCAAGGAAACGGGGTTATCTATGGAGCGGTGATGAGGGTACAGAGATCTGGAAGTCACGTAGGGATGACATAAAAATGTCAGTGTTGAACTGTAGAAGTATTGTAAAGAAAGGAATAGAATTAAGTAATTTAATAGATATATATTTACCAGATATTGTAATAGGAGTTGAATCATGGCTGAGAAATGATATAATGGATGCAGAAATTTTCTCACGGAACTGGAGCGCGTATCATAGAGATAGGATAAGAATGGTGGAGGGGGAGTATTCATTCCAGTGAAAGAAGAATTTGTAAGCTACGAAAAAGTTAAAGATGAGAAACATGAAATTCTAGGTGTAAGGCCCATTTCTAAAGGTAATTGGCAACTTGATGTCTTTAGTTGCGTACACCTGGTACACCTCTACGCCGCATATTTGAATTTTTCGCCTTAAAATACTCCTCTACAGGAGAAACTCTGAACTTTAACAACTGTATCAACTCATAAGTTTTCTCAGAAGATGTCACTACAGTAAATTTTGTGATTACGAAGATGTCAGTACTGTGTGGAGTTCAAATTGTTTTGTTTTCTATTGATCTGATAGATGTCTCTACAAAAAACTATGACCATGTACCCTGGTGCGAATTGGAAGAATTTTCTTTGAAGAAATTTTGTATTTATAAGTTTGTTCTTTACTAAATTTTGTTTTTTCATTTGTGGGTTGGCAATATTAATATTTTCTTTCCACCAGTTTTGAATTGAGCATATCCAGAATTTCTGTAATTAATTTTTGACCAATCGTGTCTTTCTTCTTTGATTTGGATGTGTAACTGTAAGCTACCCAATAAACGCCTGTGAGTGTGTCTTAATTATTCATGAAAGGTATCGAATCTTCCCCGAGAGTATAAAAACTGCTGATTTTCCTATCTCTCAGCCACTCGAACAACATCTAGCCTAGTGTAAGAAAGTGTAGCAGGAGGCGGGAAGCGCCTCGTTCATCCGGCAGCAGCTCTTCAACAAGGTAATGGCCACTTAACCATCTTTATTTCTTGCTAGCTCAGCAGTTTAACCCGCGGGGAAGGTCCGAAACCTTTATTATGTAACCTATCTTCAAACATGTAAATTGCTGTCTCTTTTGTAAAACTTCATATATCTTTAACCGTAAATCGGGGATAGAGAGTGCTTTCCCTCTTGAGCTCCCCTTCATTTTTGCCTTGAGGTGACTATGTTTTGGTAACATTTTCTTCCTTAATGTACTAAATTTTTCTTATACGAGTCACCTCCATAGTTTGGGAATAGCCCCTGGTTCATCGGCCTAGTGCCTCTTAGGTTTTAAAAGATTTCATGTAGGAGTGCAAGTACACGCCTCCATTCTACTTGGTGTTGCGGACTATTAACTTAACCTATTATTTTTCTACTAAGGCCCATTAGGTTGGGTACAAGATACCCCTGTTTCTTTGTAAGTGTGCCTTGACGGCAGCCAATAGTAAAGTCCGTTGTGGCCTTTGATAGGCTTGAATAATTGAGAGCGGGTTAGCTCTTTCTTGTATTTGGATATGTGCCTCTAGGAGGCCTGACAGTGCTAGGTGAGAGCAAGTACTCTAGGTTATTAGGGGTTTTCTGTCCTTTGATAAATATGTGGTTGTGAGCTAAGAGCTCAGGAATTGTAAAAAGTGGGGCTTGAAGCCCAGATCATAAAAGTGTCTCTAAATCTTGGCTTTCCTGGTCTTGTACCTGTTTTGTTAACTTCTTGTTATTTGTTGAATGTTCAAATTCTATGTCAAAATTGTTATGTTTTGCTAATTTTGAAAATATAGCCTTTAATGCAATTTTAATCAATATCTCAGCTTTGTAGTTAGACCCATTCCAGCCCGCACCTTCTTTCACCTCTGCATTCCACGGGTAACCCCGTAACAGGTTGTATAGACCGGGAAAGGGCAGTGCTGACACGGATTCAGAATTATTTGATAAGATAATCAACTATGTGGGATATGACATGGAAAGGAATGTGATTGTAGCGGGAGATCTTAATTTACCAAATGTCAATTGGGAAGGAAATGCAAATGACAGGAAGCATGACCAACAAATAGCAAATAAGCTAATATGGGAAGGACAGCTGATTCAGAAAGTGACAGAACCAACTAGAGGGAAAAATATCCTGGAAGTGGAGCTGATATAACCAGATAAGCTTTATAGAGAAACCGAAGTAATAGAGGGTATTAGTGATCATGAAGCTGTTTTTGTCGTAGTTAAAAATAAATGTAATAGAAAGGAAGGTTTTAAAAGTAGGACTATTAGGCAGTACCATATGGCTGATAAAATAGGCATGAGGCAGTTTTTAAGAAGTAATTATGATCGATGGAAAACCGTAAATAAGAATGTAAACAGACTCTGGGATGGGTTTAAAGAAATTGCTGAGGAATGTGAAAACAGGTTGTACCTTTAAAGGTGGTAAGGAATGATAAAGACCCACCCTATTATAATAGAGAAATAAAGAGACTAAGAAGGAGGTGCAGACTGGAAAGAAAGAGAGTTAAAAATGGCTATGGAAGTAAGGAGAAATTGAAGGAACTTACTAGGAAATTGAATCTAGCAAAGAAGGTAGTTAAGGATAACACGATGGCAAGCATAATTGGCATTCGTACAAATTTTAGTGAAAAATGGAAGGGTATGTATAGGTACTTTAAGGCAGAAACAGGTTCCAAGAATGATTTTCCATGAATAATTAATAAACAAGGAGAGTGTGTATGCGAGGATCTTCAAAAGGCAGAAGTATTCAGTCAGCAGTATGTAAAGATTGTTGGTTACAAGGATAGTGTCCAGATAGAGGTGACTAATGCTAAAAAAGTATTAAAATTTACATATAACAATGATATTTACAATAAGTTACAAAAGTTGAAACCTAGAATAGCAGCTGAAATTGATAAGATTTCTGGGGATATACTACAGACAATGGGTTGGGATATAGTACCACATTTGAAGTACATACTTGATTATTGTTTGGTTGAAGGAGTTATAACAAATGAATGGGGAGTTGTTATAGTAGCTCCTGTGTATAAAGGAAGGGGTGATAGACATAAAGCTGAAAATTACAGGCTAGTAAGTTTGACATGCATTGCATGTAAGCTTTGGGAAAGCATTCTGATTATATTAAGACATATTTGCAAAATTAATAACTGGTTCGATAGAAGGCAATTAGGTTTTAGGAGAGGTTATTCCACTGAAGCTCAACTTGTTCTGGAGGTCAAATGGACTGTATCGCGATTGACCTGTCTAAAGCATTTGATAGGGTGGAACATGGGAGTCTAGGGGCAAAAATGAGTGCAATTGGACTAGACAACGGAGTGACTGAATGGGGTGCTATATTTCTAGAAAATAGATCTCAGAGAATTAGAGTACGTGAAGCTTTATCTGACCCTGTAATAATTAAGAGGGGAATTCCTCAAGGCAGTATTATTGGACCTTTATGTTTTCTTATATATATAAATGATATGAGTAAAGGAGTGGAATCAGAGGTATGGCTTTTTGCGGATGATGTTATTCTTTGTTGTTGTTTGTTCAAGCCTTGTCCCGTTTCCCTATGGGGTCGGGTATGAAGTGAGATGAATCTGTCGTGGCGGGTTTTTAAGGCCGGATGCCCTTCCTGACGTCAACCTCAGCAGAGGAGTTAATGAGATGAAATGAATGACGTGATATATGACAGTAGGGAGAGGGTGAAACCCGGTGCCAGCACATTGCCTACCCCTGTCGAATAGCACCAAGGGGCTGCTCAAGGCTTAACATCCCTATCCGACAGACGAATCACCATCAACAGCGTCATATGCCCTCACTTCATATGAGCACTGTGAGTTTGGAATTTAATCCAGGCTTTTGGCATGCAATCTAGTGATTAGAAATTGTATACCACCACCTCCCCTTACACAGCTGGCCTACATTCTGATGGTGAAATTTTTTTTGGACCAACGGGACTTCAGTGCCTTAGAGATCATATAGGATTCCAGCAAGATATAGCAGATAATTTGGATTCGGAGGTCAAATGGACTGTATTGCAATTGACCTGTCTAAAGCATTTGATAGGGTGGATCATGGGAGACTACTGGGAAAAATGAGTGCAAATGGACTAGACAAAAGAGTGACTGAATGGGTTGCTACGTTTCTAGAAAATAGATCTCAGAGAATTAGAGTAGGTGAAGCTTTATCTGACCCTGTAGTAATTAACAGGGGAATTGCTCAAGGCAGTATTTTTGGACCTTTATATTTTCTCATATATATCAGTGATATATGTAACGAAGTGGAATCAGAGATAAGGCTTTTTGCAGATGATGTTATTCTGTGCTGAGTAATAAATAAGTTACAAGATTGTGAGCAACTGCAAAATGTCCTTGATAATGTTGTGAGATGGATAGCAGGCAATGGTATGTTGATAAACGGGGTTAAAAGTCAGGTTGTGAGTTTCACAAATAGGAAAAGTCCTCTGAGTTTTAATTACTGCGTTGATGGGGTGAGAGTTCCTTTTGGGGATCATTGTAAGTATCTGGGTGTTAATATACGGAAAGATCTTCATTGGGGTAATCACATAAATGGGGTTGTAAATAAAGGATACAGATCTCTGCACATAGTTATGAGGGTGTTTAGGGGTTGTAGTAAGGATGTAAAGGAGAGGGCATGTAAGTCTCTGGTAAGACCCCAACTAGAGTATGGTTCCAGTGTATGGGACCCTCACCAGGATAACTTGATTCAAGAACTGGAAAAATCCAAAGAAAAGCAGCTCGATTTGTTGTGGGTGATTTCCGACAAAAGAGTAGCATTACAAAAATGTTGCAAAGTTTGGGCTGGGAAGAACTGGGAGAAAGGGGCGAGGTGCTCGACTGAGTGGTATGTTTGCAAGTAATCAGCTTCATTTTCCATACCAAATTCTAATCACAGTGAGTTAAATAATTGAAAATCTTCCACCTTTTTGATACTTTTTATTTGCTTTTTAGCAAATTATTATTTGTAAACAGTACATGTTTCATTCTCACTTGGGAATATCTTCAGCTGTTGTTAAGCTTAGGTGCATCGCTAGGTTTCTGAACACGGTATTTGCAAGTACATTGATCCTCTTAAAGAATACTTGAATACAAATTAAATTAAAATGATGTTAAAACAGTGTGGGGGTTAACAGGTTAATGAAATGAGACTGGATGATTACATAGTTGGTCAGCTTAAAAACTATATCTATTCATTGGAATAGTTGTTAAAAGTTTCACTTTGTTACATTAAATGTTTGAATGTTTTTTCTTTCACTCCTTTCAGGTAGGCTATTATTTATTATGAGCTTGCTTAATGTGCCCTAAATTGAGTCTAATGCGGAACTTTGAAGCTGATTGCTGGTCAATTTTTGGGAAGGGAGCTTCGTCTCAATTTCTGAAAAGAAATGAAATGAGGAAAATAGGAATTTGTTTTTGTAATGAAAACTTGTGTCTTTACACAATATCTTAATGTATAAAATGGTTCCTTACCTTACTGTTGTTAGACTCCAATTCTACTGTGACCCTGGAGGGGGAACGTTTGATGCTGCTTTACGTCTAGTATAGTAATGGTGGGTGTGTTCCGTTGTTTGCTCCTCCTTTCGGGAAGGCAAGGCTGCGGAGAGGGGAGGAGGCGTGTCGCTTAATGTCACAACTTCGGCTTTAGAAGGGGTGGGGAGAGGGTATGCACAAAATGGCGGAGTCTCGGTCTTATTTATCCTTTTACTGTCTGTATTGTTTCTTTTGGTTAAAGTTTCAAGACTTGATAATATCCCTTTGAATATAGGGTTTCCATTGTCAATTGGATCAATCAGGTTATTGTCCTGATTGCTTTTTTGTTCTAAATAAATATATAGATTTTCTAATGTATTTACAAGAGCTCCTTTGTTTATTTTATGCAATATAGTTAAATCCTGCTCTATGGTTGTGAGCTGATGTCCGGTTGAACTCATGTGTTGGCCCATCGCGGAAATTTTTTTATGTCTTTCAGCACTGACATGCTCTAGGTATCTTACAGTAAAGCTGCGCCCTGTTTGTCCGACATAAGTTTTTTCATATTGATGACACTTCAATTTGTAAACTCCTGATTCAGAATGTTTGTTACTTCCTAGGGAATTAACACTATTGTAATTAAAGAATTTTTGCTTTGTATTATTGCTGGTTGAATACGCGATCTTATAGTTATATTTTCTAAACAAATTGGTTACTGTATATAAGTTGGGGTTATAGAACGTGAACTTGGCGTATTTATCTTTCTTTTTTATTTCAGGTGTTAGATTAGTTTGTAATTTCTGTTTGAATTTACCGATTATTTTGTTTATTATTTTTGGTTCAAAACCGTTGTGTTGGGCTTGTTTGCGAATAAAGAGCAGTTCTTTTTCTCGTACTGTGTGTGTAAGGAGTATATTAAACGCTCTATATATGTAACTGTAGTAAGCTGACCTTTTCCGCGATTCCAGGTGCAATGAGTAGTTCTTTATTGTTAACCCCCACATGTCCGACTTGTTGGCTGAATGGTCAGTGTACTGGCCTTCGGTTCAGAGGGTCCCGGGTTCGATTCCCGGCCAGGTCGGGGATTTTAACCTTCATTGGTTAATTCCAATGGACCGGGGGCTGGGTGTTTGTGTTGTCCCCAACATCCCTGCAACTCACCCACCACACATAACATTTTTTTTTTTTTTTTGCTAGTTGTTTTACGTCACACCGACACAGATAGGTCTTACGGCGACGATGGGACAGGAAAAGTATCAAAAAGGTGGAAGATTTTCAATTATTGTAACTCTCTGTGAGTGGTATGTCCCGAGCTGTCAGCGGAGAAATAGCGTGGAATGACATTAGTAGATGAATAAGTTTGAGTGGCGTCTTTAATAGTAGGAAAGATCACAATATGAAGATAAAGTTGGAATACAAGAGGACAAATTGGGGCAAATATTCATTTATAGGAAGGGGAGTTCGTGATAGTGGCCCCGGTCCAGAATGCCAAGTATAACGGACGAGAGGATTCGCTGTGCTGACCACATGACACCTTGTAATCTGCAGGCCTTCGGGCTGAGCTGCGGTTGCTTGTTAGACCAAGGCCCTTCAAGGGCTGTAGTGCCATGGGGTTTGGTTTGGTCGTTGCCTACGAGATACACAAGGCGGGGAAATACAGCACACTAGACTCGTCCTCGAGATACTTCCGGCAAGTGCCACTAGAGTTCTGTTTACTGATCTGTCTCGCCCGCACATTACAACACGTTCGAATATGAAAAACTATAAAAATTCATTAAAACTAGTAATTTCAGAAGGCAGCAAACAGATATGAGATCAAAGATAGACCAAGAGCAATTGTTTGATTTATTTTCTACAACGTATTACTTACAATAGGCTTAAACGAAATAAGTAATTCACGAAAGAAGCAGAGAAATCTGATAACGAGGTTGTCACTTCTTACCAATTCCTTGAATTGTGCCTCAGAGTATCCGATAAGCGGATCGAAATTGCGGTCATAAATAAGTTTGGGTTTAATTGCCCTTTCACCAATTATCAGCGATCCAATCTTTTCCTCCGCACATCTGATATTTTGACATTCGTATTGAAGCCGCTGTTTGGTGAGCGATGTTATGCCCGTTACGCAAATATTTAGTGTCGTTTCACCGTATTTCTCTTTTTTTTCTTCCCGTAAAATTAAATTTGTGTTCGCCTCTGTGGTGTAGTGGTTAGTGTGATTAGCTGTCACCCCGGAGTTCCGGGTTCGATTCCTGGCCCTGCCACGAAATTTGAAAAGTGGTACGACGGCTGGAACGGGGTCCACTCAGCCTCGGGAGGTCAGCTGAGTAGAGGTGGGTTCGATTCCCACCTCAGCCATCCTCGAAGTGGTTTTCCGTGGTTTCTCACTTCTCCTCCAGGCAAATGCCAGGATAGTACCTAACTTAAGGCCACGGCCGCTTCCTTCCCTCTTCTCTGCCTGTCCTTTCCAATCTTCCCATCCCTCCACAAGGCCCCTGTTCAGCATAGCAGGTGAGGCTGCCTGGGCGAGGTACTGGTCATCCTCCCCAGCTGTATCCCCCGATCCAAAGTCTACCCTTGAGCGGTAGAGGTGGGATCCCTCGGTGAGTCCGAGGGAAAAACCAACCCTGGAGGGTAAACGGATGAAGAAAGAAGAAAATGAAATTTGTTCTAACAGGAATAAAGCTCCTAAATGACCAATTTTAGCATGCTTTTCAATTTGGTTTGCTTTTTGGTCAAGTTCAGATACCGTAAAACTTTCTTTCTGATTTCATCACCTGTACCCTACTTCTCAATTTGCAGATTATTTTCTGTAATCTGGTATTTAATTTTCACATCCGTATATTTTTTAGAGTTAACAGAGATACTCATAGACTTTCCTTGATATAGAAATGAGACTTGTACTCCTTTTTTGATTGTGGCTGACGTGTGAAGATATGGTATGTTCATTGTTATCTGAATTGGAACTTTTACTAAATTTTGATGGCAAAACATCATTTTTGGGAGCTGGACGCTTCCTGGGTTTCACATTTTCCTGTTTGTGAACAGGATACACAATGAAAACAGAAGGAAATTTGCTTCCATTTCTCCCTTAAACGGCACTCAGAAGGGAAAAATATGGAACGTCAATTTTCATGCTTTCTTAGTGTCATCCAAAATACAGTGAGGTACACAACAGTGCACCTTCTTCTCAACCTCACAGACACTCACTGACAAAAACAGTATTCACAATAAATTGCACAAAATCAACACAGTATCACAATTACTCCGCATATCACAATGTTAAAGTCCGCCAAGAACACAATGGAAACCTGACATCTAGCGGCCAAACCGTGCACACGGTCGGGCCGCTTTTTCAGCGACAAATTAGTAGCTATGTCCCGGCCTTGTATATCTCATAGGCAACGGTTTGGTAAGTCGCACCACCACCACCACCACCACCACCACCACCACCACCTGGCGTCTTCATCACGACTGATATTTTCATTGCCACTAGGTTCATTATGAACTCTCACTTCATTACATACATCATTATCATGATACAATTATCTTTCAATATCATAATTTAATAAAGAGTATGAAACACCTCATGATGAGGAAGCCACAGTGTAAACAAACAGTGGCTCGCGTAAGTCCTTTGTCTCTAGTTCGGCCGCGCAAAGAGGATATATACCTAAGAGCAGCACTATTGCAAAGATGGTACTTGCATTAATTTTTTGGCTACAATCAAAGCAATTAAGGCAAAGCTGCACAAGTCCGAGTACGTATTCGGGCTGACACCATGCAGCGGTAATTGCGAGCCCAAGTATGTACTCAGCCAGACAGCGAAGGAGTTAAAGTGTTCCACTGTTTTAAGATCCATGATAACACGATAACACACTGCAGAAGAGATAAACACCTGGTAGAAACAAACTTCAAAATGTTGTGAGGCTTTTCACCGAAGACTTCCTGGCATACTTTTCAAGCATTTTTCCTCTTTGAAGTTTACAACAATTAGTAATAAATGTCAATTAAAAACCGCTCAATATTAACAGTTACAAGAGCTCTTCACCCCTTTTGAGCACCTCAAGTGCACAATATGACAGGCACGGACTTTCACGCTAATATTAGGATTTACTTTACGAATAAAGGAGCTCACACCTTGGGAAACACAACTCATAGTACTTGCATTGGGACATCCAAAACCTACACAGTTATCCTATGGAATCACCCTCATATTCCTTTGCCTGTACTGTCGTTGGATATCTGAATTGTAAAAATTATTGTTGAAATTGGCATAGTTTCCTCATCCAAATGCAACACAACTAATGGATACTGCTTTCCGTCATTCATATCGTTACAGCCGTCTGTTGCCAGGGCAAAGGGCTGGGCCTTCATTAACACTGCGGGCTAAAGGCAAGTTGTATTCAAGTCATAAAGAACAACTCCAAATTTGTTACCAAGCTTTCATCTTACGAGGATTTAACAAAATGGTTTCATTCTTGTTTGTGTCCTGCAGCTTGACGGTATCTATATGCATTTTACTAGCCACTAGGTTACCACAGCAGTTTTCCACCATGCAAAACTGAAAAATCACAACTACACACTACAAAACGCGTGTGAATGAGATTTTGAGGAACGCAGAAAACAGGGCCATTCTTTAGAGTATTCCTTCCTAAGTTTTTGAACCATTTTTGCTTTCTTACTAGCGCCACTAGACCCAGTAACGTCACCACACACATTTTCTTTGCACAAGAAATCACTTCATTGTTTATTTCAAACCTTTCACATTTTGCAACACACGCTTAGCATCTCCTAGAAGAGCAATATATGTAAATTTGACAACGAAAAATGCAATAAATACTTCTTAATCAGTCACAAGCACAGTATAGTAATACATGGTATTAGTGATCATGAAGCTATTTCTGTCATAGTAAAAAATAAATGTGATAGAAAGGAAGGTCTTAAAAGTAAGGCTATTAGGCAGTACTACATGGCTGATAAAACAGGCATGAGGGAGTTTAAAAAAAGTAACTATGATCAGTGGAAAACAGTAAATAAAAATGTGAACAGACACTGGGATGGGTTTAAAGTAATTGTTGAGGAATGTGAAAATAGGTTTGTACCTTTAAAGATGGTACGGAATGGTATATTATTATAACAGAGAAGTAAAGAGACTAAAAGAAGGAGGTGCAGATTGGAGAGAAAAAGAGTTAGAAATAGCTGTGGAAGTAAGGAGAAATTGAAGGAACTTACTACGAAATTGAATCTAGCAAAGAAGTCAGGTAAGGATAACATGATGACAAGTATATTTGGCAATCATACAAATTTTAGTGAAAAATGGAAGGGTATGTACAGGTACTTTAAGGCAGAAACAGGTTCTAAGAAGGACATTCCAGGAATCAATGAACAAAGGGAGTGTGTATGCAAGGATCATCAAAAAGCAGAAGTATTCAGTCAGCAGATTGTTGGGTATAGTGATAATGTCTAGTTAGAGGAGTTTCCAACATACCCACTCCATAGTCTCATTTAAATCCCCAATCACCCTCCAGTCAGTATCCCCCCTACACAGTATTCTACTGATAACAATCTTCACTTTTTTAAACTTCACCCAAGCTGCATTTTCCACATCCCACACATCCCCAACTATGTTGGTACTTATATTAGCTTGCCTTATGTTGTTGGTACCAACGTGAAAAACTACCATCTTCTCCTTCCTCTCCTCCTTCTCTTCTACTTTTCTGAGCATCTGCCTCAATCTAATTCCTGGATAACACTCTACCCTCGTTCCCTTTCCTCCACACACTTTCCCCACGTGTCTAACGATGGAATCACCCATGACCAGAGCCTCAACCCTACCCACCTCATTTGATCCCCTCCCTTCCTTGGTCAGCCCTATCTTTCCTGATAGCTGCAGAACTACTTCCTCCTCCCTATTCTCCCTCCCATGACCCTGTTATACCTGTCTTTTCCTATCCTCTACTCTACATTTCCCTTTCCTACCTTTTCCCTTCCTCCTACTTCCACACATATCAGCAACAGTTCCCTGTTCCTTATCTTCCCTCTGTTGCTCTACCTGGAGTGGCTCGTATCGATTTCTCACAGACAACTGTCCTGAATTCTGATCCTGAATAGAGCCCTTAGCCTCCAATCTCCTTCCCCTTAGAACATTGGACCACCTGTCTTCTACATTTCCCCCCTTTCATTCCCATCCCTCTTTCACACCTGCTGTAACCTGTACATTGTTTGAGGGAGGCCTACCTTCCTTCCTTTCTTCTGTGAAAATCCTAATTATCTCCCTCAAACTCTCCAACTCCTCACTCATACCCCTCAATGCCTCGCCACACCCACAGTTCTTACACTTGCACTCTTTAGGCATTCTTTACGGAAAAAATGAAAAGAAAAGAAAAAAGAAAATAACTTGTTTTGTACAAAAAAATGAACAATCAGAAATATTGTCTAGGTTAGTACTCAAAGATCACACAACAATTAAGTAATTAAAATACTACTACACTATGATACTACTTGGTCGTATTCTATATTTATCCTACAACACCCTAACAGATAAAAACTACTGTTAATTACTGAATACCGAAAGGAATACACAAAAATTACACAATTCTATACTGCAGTTAAGCATGTCCTAATTAAAACAACAGAATTTTTGTAAGATTGTTTCTACAGATACTTCTACTATACTACAGAAAAATTTTACAATAATAAACTAAGCACGCCTATTTCTAATAAGATATTACTCGTATACTACTGTACAGTACACTACAATAATTTTACACTATGTTCAGACGAATCCCAATTACAATACCGGTACCATATGTCACTACTAAGCACAAACAGAAATTGAAATTGCAAGTTTGAAATTTGCATGAAGTACTGTATTCAAAGATTACCGACAACGCTAAATGCTTAGGCAGATTATTATTAGTACTATGCTCTAATAGGTACACACACAAAGATACACACGAATATAGCAGGTAATATACTGTACTATCTAAATATACCGTATCTGCAGTACAATTCTAAACTGAAATGTGGTTATATGAATTTTACCGCTGATGGATTACTATTATTTTCCCTACTAAACGGGACAGAGAATATAAGCGTCCTTAAATGCCGAAAAATAAGAGGTTGTCTACAATAATTTCTGTCAAAACTACTTGAACTGCAATATTATTATGATAGGCCCTATAGGAATTTAATTATTAACTTTTAATCCATGTATGAACGAAGGGGGAAAATACAGTACAAAATATGCCGGGACCTTAGGCTACAAATTCTCAGAATAAAGTCATCATCTGATTTTGTCTTAGTTTACACAACTACCACGTGCCTGTAGCCGGTTCTCTTTGATCTCGTCGGAAGGTACGGTATCAACAATCGTCAACAATCCAAAAACTGTAAAGTACCGTAATTATCCACTGAAATTACCGTGTAATCTCTTTAACTTCTTCTTAAATCGAAGTAAAGTTGAAATTATTACCGAAAGTATTTCCTAAACCTAAATTTTAAACAAGATACACCCAGCTAGCCTACTTAACCTAGAAAACGTAATTTACCGAAGACCAACTGAATTATTTGTTATAAAATTTAAGTAAATATCACTACTCCCAATTTCTACCAACAAGCACTAAACACCACTATATAAATAGCACTAAATGAATCACAAACACACAACATTAAGCTATTTCAATAGGTTTTAACTACTGTATCACTACAATAATGCAAGAGCTCTCCCAACTGCCAACCGTTCACAAGCGTATTCAACAATCAACTCCCTACAAAGCATGAGCTTCACCTACCACAATATTACCCATACCACTCCACACCACACCATACCATACCATACCATACCACTACGACAAGATCTAAAGTGACCAGTGGGGAGGTCAAGATTCGGTATATTTTTAACATTTCCACATGACAATAGAAAGGTTTCCGTTAAAAAAATCAAATTAAACACTTTCTTTTTAGACTCCTTAATAAAAATAATATCAATATCAAACTACAATTGCAGTAGAGAGGAGTTTCCCCTGCCAACCAAAGGAGTCCCTTCTAGAATAAATAACATTAATTTTTTTGCTATTTTTTGCTATTTGCTTTTTATTTGGATTGAAAAGGTAGACCCTTTTAAGTTTCCTATCTTCCATTCTCAGTTCAATACGGACAAAAATGAAATTCTTTGATTTAAATATTTGCTTTACGTCGCACTGACACAGATAGGTCTTATGGCGACGATGGGATAGGAAAGGCCTAGGAGTTGGAAGGAAGCGGCCGCGGCCTTAATTATGGTACAGCCCCGGCATTTGCCTGGTGTGAAAATGGGAAATCACGGAAAACCATCTTCAAGGCTACCGACAGTGGGACTCGAACCCACTATCTCCCGATTACTGGATACTGGCCGCACTTAAGCGACTGCAGCTATCGAGCTCGGTAATAACATTAAAAAGACCAGCAGTTTATACATAAGAATGTTCTAAATATTAAATGTAAAATGAAACATTCCATCATAAATGATCGAGAGAGAACATTTAACTTCAATCTGAAGAGGAGGCAGAAGAAGAAGAGGACATAGGCATTAAGGTAAACCAATGACAAAATATGTTTTAAGTAACATTTTGTGTGTTATTTGTATGTTTTAAATTTATCTGTTTTAAATTTTAAATATTTATTTCAGCTGAAGATGTCTCCAATAGAGACAAAACATGTCCTGATCTAATGTAAACATACAGCATAATGAATTAGTCCGAAGTATATGAAGGATTACAATAAAAAGCACTGAAAGGTGGAAAACTGTTTCAATCACAGTTATGATCCAAGCTGTCAGTGGAGAGATGGCATGGCATGGAATGATATTAGTTTTATATTATATTATATTATATTATATTATATTATATTATATTATATTATATTTATGATATTAGTAGATGAATAGGCTTGAGCACAGCTTTCAAGCGTAGAAAAGATCATAAGATTAAGGTAAGTTTGGAATTCAAGAGAACAAATTTGGGCAAATACTCATTCATAGGACGAGGAGTAAGGAAATGGAATAATTTATCAAGGGAAATGTTCGATAAATTTCAAAGATCTCTGAAAAAATTTAAGAAAAGGCTAGGTAAACAACTGATAAGCAATCTGCCACCTGGGCGACAGACCTAACTGCAATCATTGATGATTAATTGACTGATTGACTGAATGACTGATGAAGACAGGAAAACATATGTGGATGAAAGAAACAGAGTTAAACAAATACTGTACATGTAGAATCCAAGAAGTCATTAGAAAAAGAATATTATTATTATTATTATTATTATTATTATTATTATTATTATTATTATTATTATTATTATTATATTTTACACAGTGAATCAAAGTGCAGCAAAGTTAATACTGTGAGTTGAGAGTTGTGATCAACAGTATTCTGCAAGAAAGAAGTCAGCTCCCAGACGAAACCGTATTCGGACAAAATTTGCTTCATGGTAGTGAGAATGATCACAGGCACAAACAGGTGGGAACAAGGGCATGACGGTACTCAAAATGAGGATATAAAGGCTAATATAGGAACAAACTCGAATGACGAAGCTGTAAGCATAAACCGGCTTCACTGGTGGGGTCATGTGATGTGAATGGACAAGTATAGGTTACCTAGGAGAATAATGGACTCTGTCAAGGAGGGTAAGATAACTAGAGGAAGACGACGATGGTTAAACCTCAGTTTCTAATGATTTAAAGTTAAGAGGTAAGAGATAAACGAGGCCACAGAGTTAGATTCACAATTAAGTATTTATTTATTTTCCACCTAGTCGATACAATGATTGCTTAATGCAATTTAATGGTTAAAGTGGTACAAGTTTCGTATATTATTAACATCTTCAGCCACATAACACTGTTTAGATAAAAAATATATAAATTGACAAAGTAATGCTTTGGAGGAAGTGTCCTTAAAATTAACATAAGATTGACAACATTAAAACAAACAAATAACTATCAAATAATATATATTTTCTCTTGAGTTAAAAGTAACAGACATGAAATTACCAAGAACCATCGCTGGTACAAACAGGTGGGAACAATGACAGGAGGGTACTCCATTGATGAAGCTGTCCACATAAACCGCCTTCAGGTGTAGGGTCGTGTGGTGAATGGAGTAAGATAGGTTACGTAGGAGAATCAAGGACTCAGTCGTGGAGGGTAAGGGAAGTAGAGGGACACCAAGGCAATGATGGTTAGACTGAGTTTCCAGTGCTTTAAAGATATGAGGTATGAAATTGAATGAGGCAACACAGCTAGTTACAAAATAAAGGAATGTGGAGGCATTTAATAAACTCACAGAGGCTTGCAGACTGAACACTGAAAGGTGTAACAGTCCACGATGAAGATGTACGTGTGCATATTATTACATAATCATAGTCTTTTAACTAGTATCAATACACTTAAATACCTTGAAAGTTTGTCAAATTACTTGAAATGTAGCCCCCTTATCAAACTTCACTTTTTCCCTCTTTCCACTTCCCTATTAAAACTAGGTATTGAGCTCGATAGCTGCAGTCGCCTAAGTGCGACCAGTATCCAGTAATCGGGAGATAGTGGGTTCGAGCCCCACTGTCGGCAGCCCTGAAGATGGTTTTCCGTGGTTTCCCATTTTAACACCAGGCAAATGCCAGGGCTGTACCTTAATTAAGGCCACGCCCGCTTCCTTCCAATTCCTAGGCCTTTCCTATCCCATCGTCTCCATAAGACATATCTGTGTCGGTACGACGTAAAGCAAATAGCAGAAAGAAAAAATAAAATCTAGGTATTTTCAAGACTATTCAGTTCCAGAGATACAGAGGTAAATTGCACACTCTCATGTTTAGAACTACTGCTTATTTATGTCCAGTGCACTGTCATCTGGTACTGTCACCATGTAGAGCAGCATGCTTAATGTATTACTGCTTGGTTAGCCTGTCGGACAGTCCTTGGTGATACAGTAGTTCCTTTTGCTCCAATGCAGGTAGGTCCTGAACAATCAACACACGTTCCATTCTGATTTCACCCCATTGTTTCTATATTTGTAGCACTCACAAGTTCCTCTCAAAAATTCATCTTGTCCTGTTGGTAATGCAAGACTCATGCGATGATTGTTTCAGGTCCAATGACATACCCACTGCTAGCCCTGCTCTACTCTACCAACTGCAATAAAACACTAGCACCGATCTGCCCAAGTGCAATTGTATTTTGAGCATGTAATATTTTCCAAACTTTGTTTTGAAAAATAACTGCCTTGTGAGAACTCAATTTCAAAATATTGTTTCCCAACATGAACATAAAATTGTGAAAAATACAGAAACTGTCAACCTGGCACTCCCATAAAAACAAGGGTAGTTTTCAGCCTGTGAATAGAGAAGCTAGGTTTGTCTGGCTCCTTTGCTAAATAGTCAGCGTACTGGCCTTTGGTTCAGAGGGCCTGAAGTTCGATTCCCAGCCAAGCCGGGGATTTTAACTGTGTATAGTTAATTCCTGTAGTGCAGTGACTGGGCATTTGTCTAAATACACACCTTCATCTACACAACACATCACACTATAATCCAGCACAGAAACACGCAACACTAAATACATCGCTCCATATAGGTTTGGTAACAAGGAAGGCATCTGGTTGTAAAACTGGACGGAATTCATACTAAGTACTAACGCTAGGCAACTGGGGAAAGAGGCCAGGAAGAAGAAATAGAAAAACAAGTTTTCAGTGAAACATTTCACAATTAAATATCATGTACTGTATTTCTCCGAATCCAAGATGACCCTGAATGCAAGAAATCCCCACATTTTCCTTCAAAATAATTAAATCGGGCTTAAAATGTTATTTGTGAAATCATCTCTCTCTCTTTCTTAGCATTAATCCCGACTTGCAGGGTCTGCTGCTTTGCTACATCTCCTCCATTTCTGTCTGTCGCTGACATCTTCTGGTGTTAAGCCAACACTGTGCATGTCTGCCCTGATGTTGTCAGTCCATCTCTTTGCCGGTCTTCCTCGTGGTCTTGTTCCCTCTGGGTTGATGTGGAGCGCTGTTTTGGCAACTGAGTCGTCCTGTTTTCTCATGACGTGGCCGTACCAGCGGAGACGGGCTTCCCTCACTTTGTCTATGATGGGCGCGACACCAAACCTTTGCCGGACGTCCGTGTTCCTTATGTGGTCACATCGGGTCAGCCTCATGGACCATCGAAGCATCTTCATCTCCATGGTTGTCAACATTTGCTCCTGTTATTTCGTCATGGGGCGACATTCAGTCCCATAGATCGCTGCTGGCCGTACCACACTCTTATAAACTTTTGCCTTTAGATATTGAGGCATCTTTTTATCACAGAGGACTCCAGTGACCTGTCTCCACTTGAGCCAAGCTGCATTTACCCTCATCCGAGTATCAGGAGTGGTGTCACAGTTTGAGGTGACGACGGATCCTAAGTACTTAAATTGCATGGTCTTCTGCAGGTCTTCTTCACTGATACTTATGGTACCTCTGGTTTGGGGGCCACATTCCAGGTATTCTGTCTTCTGGATATTGAGGTGCAGTCCATTTTCAGCCAGTCTGTCCTTCCACGTTTGAACCTGATGCTGGAGTTCAGGACGGGTTTCTTGTGCAAGTACCACATCATCGGCATAAAGAAGGGTCCAGGGATGTGAAGTCTGTATGTCAGCTGTTACCGTATCCATGCAGAGGATGAATAGCAATGGTGAAAGGGCAGAACCTTGATGAACACCCACAGTGATATCGAAAGGTGGAGAGATTCCAGCAGGACTCCGGACAACACTAGTGGAATTGCGATACAGAAGTTGCACCCAGCTTACATACTCTTCAGGGACGCCATGACAGCGAAGAGCTCGCCAAATAAGTTCGTGTGGGATACGGTCAAAAGCCTTTTCTAGGTCTAGAAATGCCATGTGTACACTCTTCTGTCTCTCTCTGTGCTTTTCCATCAAGAGGCGTGTGGCATGGATTGCATCGATGGTACTGCATCCCTTAATAAATCCACACTGGTTTGGTGTTACAGAGACAATACATCTGAGTCTGCTGTCAAGTACACGTTCAAAGATCTTGAAAGTATGACAGAGGAGTCGTATAGGGCGATAGGTCGAGCAATCACTCACATCTCCTTTTCCCTTCCAGATTGGAACTGTTGTGCTAGTTGTCCATGTGTGTGGAAGCTGTTTCTCGGCGATGATTTGGTTGAAGAGTGAGACAAGGAACTCTGAAGCAGGCTTTCCGAGCATTTTCCAGATTTCCGCTGGTAAGTCATCTGGACCAGTTGCTTTTCCATTTTTCATTTTGCTAATGGCAAGCATTACTTCCTCGGATGTAATTGAGGGGACAGGGCCTACGATAGGATCAGGACTAGAAATTGGTGGATGCGTAAATTCTTTGTTGCTGATGTTATTAAAGTAATCTGCCCAACGCTGGAGAATGGATTGTTGATCTCGTAGCAGTTTGGCGTCGGCTCCCTTGATGTGCATTACGTGTCCAATGTCCTGAGTTGAACGGTCACGGGACTTAGCAAAACGATATATATTGTTTTCTCCTGATGGTGTGTCAAGCTGGTCGTATAGTGACTGGTAATAATGGTCCTTTGCTGCAGCTACAGCTCTTTTTGCTGCAGATTTCAGGTCGCGATATTGCTGAAGATCAGTATCAAGACGTGAGTTCCACCAAGTCTTGTAGGCTATCTTTTTCTCCTTGATTGCTTGCTTGACTTCATCTGTCCACCACCAGGTTTGTTTATCAATATATTTTCGTCCGGGTATGGATTTTCCCAACGTTTTTGTCGCCGCCTGATGTATTTGTTCCACAGCATCTTTCCACATGTCTTGAACCGATTGATCGGACTTCACGGAGAAATTTGCCAAGGCTGTCATCAACTCGTTTCGTTTATTTGTGAAATCATAATTTTATTTATAACAAATTTGAGAGAAAAACACACACACACACCCCATGTAAATCCTATCAACTTCTCTAATACCATATTTACTCGTGCATTAGACCCCCCCTTTTTTCCAGCACTTTTACAACCCAAGAGAGTAAGGGGTGTCCAATATGCGATAACCTCAAATTCTGTGCAGTGAACACCTGGCTTCTAGACTATACATTATACATGTAAACATTCTACACTATTCTTTAACAAACTTGTGAATATATTTATACTGGCTATTTTCGTTGGAAGGCAGTATTTCTAAATGTAAAAAGACAACAGATGGTGAACACGACTTTTAGGCCTACATACTGTATAAGTAAATATAGTCAGTTTTAGTTACTCATATCATGTCATTTATTTCATCTCATTGATTCCTTTGATTTGGAAGGGCATATGGTTGTAAAAACTCGCTATGAAGATTCGTCTCACTTCATACTTGACCCCGTAGAGAAAAGGGATAAGGGTATCGTATTATCATATTATGCAATATTGATACAAAAGAAATTAATGGCCAGTCATTTGTTTGTGTCAGTTGAGCAGTAGGACTACCACACAGTAAATGTGAGTAAACCTAATCACTGCTTTCATTTGAATTATCGTCTTGTGCCGCCAACTTCCCTGCTACCAGCATGTTGTCATTAGAAATGACGTCATCTTCTCCGCCCTCTCATCTGGGGACTGGGCATTCAAGGTCCCGTCTTTTTTGAAACTTTTAAAGATAGTTTCGTTCCCAACTATAGAGTCCAAACAGTGAAAATCTATTCTGAAATGGTTTCTGGAGATTGTCCCTGATATTCCCAGTTGATGTGTGTGTAGCAGAAGCCACTCCTTACAAATAAAGCTGTGCTTTGGTAGAAAGCATGCCAAACAACCAGCTGATAACATGCATATATTACGAGTTGTTCTTCCGAATGTAATACATAGTGACAGGAAGCATTCTTGGGATAACTGCTGCCGTTGAGAACCCTAAATATTAAGTATGTTTCATGCTTGTTCTCCACATTTACCACATCAGGATTTACCTGAACACCTGTAAATGAGATAAGAGAGACCTCATTGTTTAGGTTATGTATGCTATCAAGTGCCCTCATAGTGCCAGAAGTTCCACAATAGGAAGATTAAAAATAAATAACAGGAAGTTTGTCGCATTTATGGATATGTACAGGTTTGGCGGCAATGTGTTTTATGATCATAATGTTTAATTTCGTACGATCGTTGTCTCCATTTTTTATTAACGCATACCATAGTATGTTTTTTTGGCATCTCCAAAAATTGTTAACTGGGGACGTAAAATTATTATTATTATTATTATTATTCGTTAAGTATGTTGGCAAGTAAAACAATCGCTATGATTAGATTGTTTTAAACCTACTTCTCTCCAAAAATTCCTATATTGACCCGAGTTACAAGATATTCAAAGATCATTTTGTTAATGACCTCGCCTGCTATATTAATAGCAAGAACCGTAAATATTTCTTAACTAAAGTAAACTTGTTTCCTCATCCCGGGGTGGTGCAGCTCTTTTTAGAGAGAGTCCCCCCAGTGGAAGGGAATAATTGCATGTACCATTTTTACAGCATATCAACCTTCCTGCCATTCGTAAATCTCTGGCAATACGGTACCGAGAATCAAACTCAGGTTCCTGAGAAAGGCAACTAATTGTGCTAACGCTTATGCTGGTGGACATTCTTAACTACAAAACACAGACATATATACAACACATGACTGATGCGTTCATGCAATGCACGGGTCGGACAAGAAACTATTCACTTATTCGTACATCATCAGAGCTGCAGTAGGCCTATGCCACGGAGGCGGACATTTCTTAACTGTGAAACACAGATGTACCAAATCACTTCAACATATGTTTTCATTGTGTGGGTCATGCGAACGAACTCTTCACAAATTTGTGTGATGCCATCAGAACTGCAGTAAGGCTTGTACCCACTTCGAAGTGGAATCATTGATCTTATCTGACGAATTACGTTAATGGGGTCTTGTATCCAAGATTTATTTTTTCATTTTCTTTGCCTCGAAAAGCCAAGGGGGGTCTAATCTAATACACGAGTAAATATGGTGATTTTCATAAGAGGTATCTGATACTGTCTTTGGAAGTTCAGAGAATTCTTATTTGCGAGCCTGCATTAGTATCGCATCTTGTGTTATGGCCATTGAGCCCTTGCGTTTTTTGCGCACATACCTTACTGGATTTCTGCAAAGCAAGCTTGTTGCAGGCCACTGAATTAATTTTTTGTACAGTACGCATCTTTTAAGCTATCTTCAGCTTTACACTAAAGCCGAACACTGGCTTTAGTTGTGCCGTTTATCCTTGCGGCTGCAAAATTATTCTTCATTTCCACGTGTTTTAATAATTATTAACTTAAAATTGGCATCATAATATCGACGAAAACCCATTGAAAATTTGTTAAAAATACCTGATCCACGTCAATATTTTCAATTATAAGCCTTCAAATACCCCTCCGGTATTACCAAACCTCCTCGAGTGCCTAAGATGACCAGTCACTGCTCTTCCAACATAAGGGGTAAGCGGTCTTGGACTCTCATTTTATGGACGCACTAATTTTCAAGGCACTGAGTGTATCTTTTCTCTTTCATTTTTCAGACTTCAACTGATGCTCACTGCATCTTATTTTTTCCATCCATGACTTTGTTGAACTCCCAGTAGAAATTCAAGGACACATGTTTTCGGCTTTAACCTATGCTTAAAGGAACTGGATATTTGTCTCTACATATACGCAGTTTCAGGCGTGAACAATCCTGTGATGTGTTATTACTCCATTAGTCAACTTCAATATGTCATTTCTTCACCCGATTCTCATGTCTGTGCAGTGGAGTGAGATTTGACTGGTGACTATTCTAATTACCTTCTTCGTCCCAACGAATATGGAATAATCATTTTTATGTACATAACATTTTTATTGATTGACTGATAGCAATATGATATCCTGTATGATTTTATTTACTTCACTATCAGCTCTAGTTTGTGTTTTATGTTTTAACCTCTGTCAATACGATTGTTGTGTTTTTAGTCATAGCTATGTCGTACAATTGTTAGTAGTTTTCACACTAGTTTAAAGGCTACTGATTGTCTCTAATGTGAACGTCGGATCCTAAGGAGCCATATACTTTAAGGTCACTAGGATCGGGGCCCTGACCAAACATTAGGCTAAGGTTTATTTTGGTTGAGGATGCTTACGATAGTTAAGCGAAACATATCCCAACTAACAACACCAATGTAATGTTTGTATACTTAATATAAGGACTGGTAAGTATTGGAAAGGTAGTATATATTATTATTCTTATTTTAATGTGTATACCCCAGCTTGATGAAAATAATAATACTTCTGGACTACAAAATAATTCAGGCTTTTAACAGGATACTTCAATGAAATCATATCTCCTTACATCATAGGCCAATGATTTGTAGATGAACATAAGAATCAAGAAGAAATCCATGTTAAAGAGAAGCAGGCGTGGTAAATATTAGTTTTGAGCATACATAACAGGACTTCCTTGATAAATTAAGCAGATATGCGATAACTGATAAAGGCTGTACACAATAAAACTTATTTAATGAAACACAGGCAAGAAATAATATAATACACACTGAAAATCACATGCAAGTTCTACTTTAAAGTCATAGTTGTGGCCTTTTTAGCTTGCTGCAAAAGTCTTGAAAAAATGTTTTGTCATAACAGCAACCAGAACTCCTGGTCTTCAAAATAGAATTAGACTCCAGAGATTCATTGGACATGGATGACCTGAACTCTGTTCTATTTTTCTTCACGAGGCTGAAAACACATTCACATTCTGCACTGCTATGGAGTATGGTGAGGATAGAGAACATTACTCTAAAAAAATTGGTTAGGCTTATACTTAAGAAGTCCATCGGCTCCACAAATTCTTGATATTTGTGCCCAACTGGAATCACTCGCAGCATCTTGATTTCCAAACAAAGTGTCATCTACCTGAAGAGCTGTGAACTGCCCCAAACTCATTCACCACCTCATCTGCAGTTTCATTATCTTCCTTGCATAACATGATAGGAAAATTTTCGAAGAAAAATGAATGGAAGAAAACTGTGCACCTTCAATTTTGTCTAACCTAGAAACTTCTTGAACACATCATCCTTGAGTGGAAACTTGTTGATGTAGTTACAGGCAGTACAAAAGTCGTTTCTCAATGATGAAAAGAAAAGGGATTTATATGCATCCTGGAGATCATTCACTATGTCCGGAGATCGTTCACTATGTTCGAAGTCTAATAGCAATAACTAACTCATCTTTCATTTTGAATCAAGTTTTACTCAACTTCAAGCAAAGAAGAGCTTTTGACAATTTTGGGCTTAAACTCGGTGAACAACTGCTTTAGCAAATCCATTAGATGCTCTAATAAAACGTGAACTTGTGGGGAAGAAGTCTGAAGGGCAACAATGAATTTGTCAAATACAGGAATAGTCACATGAAGGAAAGTGCAAAAGGCCTTGTTCAAGTTTGAGGATAGGAACAAACAATTTTTCCTCACATGTGTATTTGAGTTATCAGTCCATAGCCTGGTTTGATGCAGCTCTCCATGCCACCCTATTCTGTGCTAACCTAACTACGTAACTATTACATCCTACACCTGCTCTAATCTGCTTGTCATATTCATACCTTGGTCTACCCCTACCGTTCTTACCACCTACACTTCCTTCAAAAACCAACTGAACAAGTCCTGGGTGTCTTAAGATGTGTCCTATCATTCTATCTTTTCTTCTCGTCAAATTTAGCCAAATCGATCTTCTCTCACCAATTCGATTCAGTATCTCTTCATTCGTGATTCGATCTATCCATCTCACCTTCAGCATTCTTCTGTAACACCACATTTCAAAAGCTTCTATTCTCTTTCTTTCTGAGCTAGTTATCATCCATGTTTCACTTCCATACAATGCCACGCTCCACACAAAAGTCTTCAAAAACATCTTTCTGATTCAGATATCAATGTTTGAAGTGAGCAAATTTCTTTTCTTAAGAAAGCTCTTCCTTGCTTGTGCTAGTCTGCATTTTATGTCCTCCTTACTTCTGCCATCATTATTTATTTTACTACCCAAGTAACATTATTCATCTACTTCCTTTAAGACTTCATTTCCTAATCTAATGTTTCCTACATCACCTGCCTTTGTTCGACTGCACTCCATTACTTTTGTTTTGGACTTATTTATTTTCATCTGGTGCTCCTTACCCAAGACTTCATCCATACCATTCAGCAGCTTCTCGAGATCTTCTGCAGTCTCAGATAAAATAACAATATCATCGGCAAATCTCAAGGTTTTGATTTCCTCTCCTTGGACTGTGATTCCCTTTCCAAATTTCTCTTCGATTTTCTTTACTGCCTGTTCTATGTAAACATTGAAAAGGAGGGGGACAAATGGCAGCCTTGCCTCACTCCTTTCTGGATTGCTGCTTCTTTTTCAAAGCGCTCAATTCTCATCACTGCAGACTGATTTTTATACAGATTGTAGATAATTCTTCGTTCTCGGTATCTGATCCCTATCATCTTCAGAATCACAAATAGCTTGGTCCAATCAACATTATTGAATGCCTTTTCTAGATTTACGAATGCCATGTACGTGGGCTTGTCCTTCTTGATTCGATCCTCTAAGATCAGACGTAAAGTCAGGATTGCTTCACGTGTTCCTACATTTCTTCTGAAGCCAAATTGATCTTCTCCCAACTCAGCTTCAACTTGTTTTTCTATTCTTCTGTAAATAATACATGTTAAAATTTTGCAGGCATGAGATACTAAACTAATGGTGCGGTAGTTTTCACATCTGTCAGCACCGGCTTTCTTGGGAATAGGTATAACAACATTCTGACGAACGGATGGGACTTCTCCTGTCTCATACATCTTGCACACTAAATGAAATAACCTTGGCATGCTGGTTTCTCCTAAGGCAGTCAGTAATTCAGAGGGAATGTCATCAATTCCAGGTGCCTTGTTCCTATTTAGGTCACTCACAGCTCTGTCAAACTGACCTCAAAATTGGGTCTCCCATTTCATCAGCATCAACAGCCTCTTCATGTTCCAGAACCAAATTATCTACATCTTTACCTTCATACAACTGTTGGATATGCTCCTGCCATCTTTCTGCTTTGTCTTCTTTCCCTAGAAGTGGCTTTCCATCTGAGCTCTTGATATTCATACACCTATATTTCCTTTCTCCAAAGGTTTCCTTGATTTTCCTGTATGCAGCATCTACCTTTCCCAGGACCATACAGCCTTCGACATCCTTGCACTTCTCCTTCAGCCATTCTTCCTTAGCTACCTTGCACTTTCTATCCACTTAATTCTTTAATCGCCTATATTCTTTTCTGCCCTCTTCATTTCTAGCATTCCTGTATTTTCATCGTTCATCAATCAGGTCTAGTATCTCCTGAGTTATCCACTGATTCTTAGTCGATCTTTTCTTCCTTCCTAACATTTCTTCAGCAGCCCTGCTGACTTCATTTTTCATGACTCTCCACTCTTCCTCTATAGTGTTTCCTTCAGCCTTTTCATTTAGTCCTTCTGCAACATGTTCGTTGAAGCAATCTCTCACACTCTTTTCTTTCAACTTGTCTAGATCCCATCTTTTTGCATTCTTTCCTTTCTTCAATTTCTTCAACTTCAGATGGCATTTCATGACCAACAAGTTGTGGTCAGAGTCCACGTCTGCTCCTGGGAAAGTTTTGCAATCCAACACCTGGTTTTTGAATCTCTGCCTCAACATAATGAAGTCTATTTGATACCTTCCATGTCTCCAGGTCTCGTCCATGTATACAGCCGTCGTTTGTGGTGTTTGAACCAAGTATTGGCAAGGACTAAATTATGATCAGTGCAGAATTCAACCAGCCGACTTCCTCTTTCGTTCCTTTGTCCCGATCCAAAATCTCCTACTGTATTACCTTCTCTTCCTTGGCCTACCACTGCATTCCAGTCTCCCATCACGATTAGATTCTCGTCACCTTTTACAAATTTTATTAAAACTTCTATCTCCTCATATATTCTTTCGATTTCTTCATCATCCGCTGAACTAGTAGGCATATAGACCTGCACTACTGTGGTGGTCATTGCTTTGGTGTCTTTTCTTAACGACAATAATTCTTTCACTATGCTGGTCGTAGTAGCTTACCCGCTGCCCTATTTTCTTATTCATTATTAAACCAACTCCTGCATTTCCCCTGTTTGATTTTGTGTTGATAATTCGGTAGTCGCCTGACCAAAAATCTTGTTCTTCCTGCCAACGTACTTCACTTATACCAACTACATCTAACTTTAGCCTATCCATCTCCCTTTTCCAATTCTCTAACCTACCACAACGATTCAAACTTCTAACATTCCACGCTCCGACTCGCAGAAGGTCAGTATCCATCTTCCTGATGATCGCCCCCTCTCGTGTAGTCCCCACCCAGAGATCCGAATGGGGGACTAGTTTACCTCCGGAATATTTTACCCAGGAGGAAGCCATCATCAGTACACCATTCATACAGAGAGAGCTGCATGTCCTCGGGAGGTAGTTACGGGTGTAGTTTCCCGTTGCTTTCAGCCGTGTAGCAGTATCAACACAGCTAAGCCATGTTGAGTATTATTACAAGGCCGTATCAGTCAATCATCTAGACTGCCGCCCTTGCAATTACCGAAAGGCTGCTATCCCCCTTTCGATGAACCATTCATTAGTCTTGTCTCTCAACAGATACCCATCCGATATGGTTGCACCTGCGGCTCGGCGATCTACAACATTGGGACACGCAAGCCTCCCCACCGTGGCAAGGTCACATGGTTCACAGAAGAGGTTTCCTCACATATTGTAGCAGAAGTCTTACTTTTTATGATGGGTTTGTCACATTTGGAAGAATATGCTATTCTTTTAGGGGTATGTGTAGTAGCAGAATCAAAAATTCTCTTCTTTTGATACTCTTTGGATCCACTTTGTTCAACTCTAGGTATTCTGAAAGATGTCAAGCTTGTGGAAATGTTACTTGCTCCTTCAAGAAAGAAGGAAAGAAGCGGATCCCACTGGTCCAGTAGTCTATCCAAACATCTGCCTAAAGATAACCACCTAGTATGTACATGCTTCAGAATTTTCTTTGCCTCTTTATTGTGCAAGCACCGAGCTCAATAGCTGCAGTCGCTTAAGTGCGGCCAGTATCCAGTAATCGGGAGATAGTGGGTTCGAGCCCCACTGTCGGCAGTCCTGAAGATGATTTTCCGTGGTTTCCCATTTTCACACCAGGCAAATGCCGAGGTTGTACCTTAAGCCCACGGCTGCTTCCTTCCACTTCCTAGGCCCTTCCTATCCCATCGTCGCCATAAGACATATCTGTGTCGGTACGATGTAAAACAAATAGAAAAAAAAAATATTGTGCAAATTCTGAAATTTCTGAAGGCGTTCTTTCCTTTTAACAATCTTCTCTAAGAACTAAGATATATCAACAAGGATCTCATCCGCTTTAAGTGGTAATGTTCCCGCACCTTTTGCAGCTGCTAGATTAATCAGGCGGCAAATTCAACCTATGACCACAATACCTGGTTCAACTTCCTTCAGAACTGCTGAAACCCCATTTTTGTGTCCTATCATAAGAGGAGCATTGTCGGAGCAGAAAGCCACACAGTTTTCAGTTGGTATGTTATGAGAATTCAGCTGTGATAACATCAGCTTACCTATGTTTCGCCCTGTTGAGTCCCCGTCTAACGCTGGTATGAACAGCACAGTGCTCACTACTTTTTCCCGCGGAATATCGTAGAACAATAGGATACAACATGGCATTCATATCACTGCTTCCATCCATTGCCAAAGAAAATGGTTTGCTCTGAAGGCATTGAACAACTTCAGATGCATTTTTTGCCCTTTTTTTTTTTTTTTTTTTTTTTAGTTCCGTTTGGGCCTGCTATGGACCACGTGGTTCTTATCTCTAGCAGCTTTCTTCTTTGACCAGTACTCCTTCATCCTTGCACTGTGAAAGTCTTTTCGCGCCTGGGTCCATTTCACACCTCCTCCCGGACGTACTGTTTTTTCTGTTAGTGACTGGAGAGAGTTTGATGTTCTGATCAACGTTCTGTACCTATTCCTGTCATAAATTTCATTGGGAGCAATGTCCAATTCTTGAAGGTCTTTTCTGACGAGTCTTGCCCACTTGGCATTAGTCGCTTTCCCTCTAGAGATGGTGTGGAAGATTCTGGAGGTGAGCCTCTGATTGTCCATTCTCATGACATGACCATAGAAGTTCAATCTCCTCTTCCTCATAGATGTTGTAATGCTCTCCAACTGTTGGTACAGTTCTTTGTGTGCCTGATTCTGTACTTGCCTTCTTCTTTAATAGGGCCCATGATTTTTCTCAGGATCTTCCTTTCCTTCAGCTCCAGTTTTCTAAGTTGCCCTTTTCTTACCATGTTTAGGCATTCTGAGGCATATAGTACTGATGGTCTCACTACAGTAGTGTAATGCCTGATTTTGATGTTAACTGAGAGGGATTTGGATTTGTACATACTCTTACATAGGTGGTAGGCATTTTCCAATTTGATGCATCTGCTGTTCATGGCCTGATCTTCATTCATGTTTGGGGTTATCCATTCTCCTAGGTATTTGAAGGAGTTAGTCCTTTGTACTGTTTTGTCCCCCAGTGGGATTGATTTGGGTGCATCTTTGATGTTGGTGATAAACTGTGTTTTGTTGATGGTGATCTTCAGCCCTACTTTAGCGGCTATGTGGTCGAGAGAGGATAGTTGATGGGTAGCTTCCTCCACACTGGATGCCAGGAGTGTAAGGTCGTCTGCGAAGGCTAAACAGTTAACTGTTAACTTGTCTTTCTTGTAGCCAATTCTCAATCCAGAGTCATCCTTTAGCATTTTCGTCCACGCACGAATGACTTTCTCAAGTAGGCAGTTAAAGAGGAGACAGGCCATCCCCTTGTCTAACACCTGTTTTGATCTCAAAGCTCTGGGACAGTTCCCCTCTGAATTTGATTCTGGCTGTAGTGTTGGTAAGAGTTGCTTTCACTAGATTCAAGGTTTTCTTATCTAGTCCCAGTTCAGCAAGTGCCTGGAAGAGTGACTCTCTATCTACTGAATCGTAGGCCTTCTGAAAGTCAACAAATGTTGCCACGTAGGGTGAGGTGCTTAGGTTTTTGTAAGTGATGACGGTTTTGAGGTTCAGGATTTGTTCAGCGCATGACCTTGACTTGCGAAACCCAGCCTGGTACTCTCCGATGCAGGAGTCTAGTTGAGCCTCTACTCTTGTGAGTAATACTTTGGAGAGTATCTTGTATGTCACTGATACAAGGGAAATCCCTCTGTAGTTGTTGAGATCTGATTTGTCGCCCTTTTTGTGTAACGGGTGGATGATAGCTGAGGTCAAGAAAGGGGCATTAATTGGCCTTTTGCACGGTATGTCTGTGTGTGATATTAATATTGCACATGGTGGAAGAAACAGTTTAAGTAATCATGTGAAGTGCGGTTAACACATAAGTTTCGTTAAATCGAAGAAGGATACCCGGAAAATCA
This sequence comes from Anabrus simplex, assembly GCF_040414725.1. Lineage (NCBI taxonomy): Eukaryota > Metazoa > Arthropoda > Insecta > Orthoptera > Tettigoniidae > Anabrus > Anabrus simplex. The sequence goes on along the minus strand of NC_090266.1, from coordinate 511,493,967 downwards.
ACACCTTTTTTGCCAAGTCTGGAAACATTGACAGTGACATTTTATTTTACAATGCATGTCATTTTCGTGTGACCACAGCTGTATTTCTTTGCAACTTCTGATGTGGGAAACATCATCTTAATTAATGCACCAGCATGATCAGCCGCACTTATGGCACATTGTGTTCCACCAAAAAGGAAGTAAACAAACACTCGGCTCTAATAATGTCACTGTCAATGTTTCCAGACTTGGCAAAAAAGGTGTTGATTTTCCGGGTATCCTTCTTCGATTTAACGAAACTTACGTGTTAACCGCACTTCACATGATTACTTAAACTGTTTCTTCCACCATGTGCAATATTAATATCACACACAGACATACCGTGCAAAAGGCCAATTTATGCCCCTTTCTTGATTTTAGTATGCAGCACAGAAAATCAACAGAATATGATTCCTTAAATGACTGGAAGTACTGTTTCTTGTCGGATTTATTCATGATAATCTACAACAGGAATATAGCATATGAAAATGTTCAAGAACAAATGTCTCTATATCTATTGAAACATCGAAAGGAACCTGGATCACTGAACATCACATAAAATTATAACAAACACTCAAAGCAGTCAAACACTTCATTAAATCATGTCAAAGCACACAAAGTCTAAATGAACATGACGCTAACCTCGTGAACACAGAATATGCACATGGTAAAAAATGTACACACACCACACACTTGGAACGAATGTAGTTCTTCTTTATAGTATAATGGGCTTCGCTAATAGCAGTATACCCTTTCACTTGAACGATTGTAATTAGTCCAACGAATACAGGAAACTGTGAAGCATGAAGTTATAACACAAAAACTCGAACACTTCCTTAAAATATTTCATAACCTTAAAAGGCCAAAACATTCAAGGAACGCCAACTTCGTGAACAAAGAACAACACTCATGTGGTCAAAGAATATGGGTTAAATCACAACAAGCAAATGGAGTGGAACAAAGAATTTGCAGAGCAGAACCTGTCAACACCTAAAATTCATAAAATCAGCTTCATGGTCCGTATCGCACTTCAATAGATTCACAACTGAGTATTTTTTATTTTCCACCTTGTCAATACATTAATTCCTTAAGGCAACTTATTGGTTAAAATTGGTACATATTTAGTATATTATTAACGTCTTCAGCCAAAGAACACTGTTTAGATGAAAAATTCATATATAGAAAAAGCATCAATGCTTGAGTGGAAGTGTCCTTAAACTTAACATAAGAAGATTAAATGACAAAATTAAAAACAAAATATTCAAGAGAAAATATATAAATTTTTCTACAATTGAAAGCAGTTGTCAAGGAAACACTTTTACAATAGACCATAGAGAATATGCCCTAATGAATATTCCTTTTCTTAAAAAGTTCATGGGAAAAAAAAACAATTTAAAAATTACACATTTATAAGTAATTGTCGAAATGAAGAAATCTAGATTTCATAATGTGGCTCCTCCTATTACTATTGCAGATGAAAATATCACTAATTCCTAGTTGTCAATTCTTTTTAAATCTGCTTTCCTCTGGAACACTATCTCCTTTTTTACGGTCTTGTGTCTGGTGTAGAAGTGATGCGTTCTTTCTTGTTCACGTACTTGAGGAGGTGGAGGAGCGGGAGATATTGGTGTGTCATTAACTTCCTTGTTGTTACCTTCAGCTTCAAAGGAGGAGGAATACGTCGTACGGTTATCTGGAGGTGGAGAGATCCCAATTCTTTTCTCGTGATCTTTTTCAAGCATTTTCAAATACACCGGAATTTGATCATATAACGGGTTCTTATATTCTATAGCCTCATTAAGGTTATCATTTTTCTTTATAAGTTAGTCTAGATGAAAGTATAGAACTTCATGTGTGTTCATTAAGCTGCCCTTTTTTAATTTTTTTATGATGGTCAGGTCTTGTTCTATGTTGGTAAATTTGAGAAACATTTTTGTAAGGGGTAGTAGAATGTCATTCTGTCTTCACAATTTTCCAACAATCAGTGACGTTATGCAGAGGCACTGTACAATCAACTGCAGCGACTAGAGATGCATAATAAAGACGCTGATATTGAAGGTCGAGTTTTGTGTGCGCATGTTGTGGGGCTCTGTGTGTGTGTGTGTGTGTGTGTGTGTGTGTGTGTGTGAAGTGAGTGAAGTGAAGTGAAGTGAAGCTGCATGGTAACCATGGTAGCTGCCAATGGTGTTCATTACTGTTACGTCGCGAATACAAGACGACCCTTGATTTTTTACAAATTCTGCAAAAAGAAAAAAAAAATAATGTCTTGGATTCAGAGAAATACGGTACTTAAATAGGATACATCTTGCGTCAACTTGAACACATCCTCTGGAGTTCAAAGCCAATGATTATGGGAGATCATACGATCATCTAAAATGTGTACCGATTTTTTTCAGTCTATGGTTCTGAAACTCAGTTCTGTTTTTCATCTTGATCCTAAGACTTTTTAAACCCCAAGCCCCCATTTTCCCAACTTGATGAGGTATTAATTTTGATTAAGCAACAATATCATATAAATTGCCCAACATATCTTTCTTTAATAGTCATAATTGAAAGTAGAAGAAGAATATGAGTTTCTAAATGAAATTTCAAGAATTTCCACAATGAATCAAATTTATATCACACAAGAGCACTCTATTACTAATTCTATTTCGGTTCCGGTTATAATACTTACATTTACAATGATGGGAGAAATTTTTTCCAACTTGTACTTAATTCCATACCACTTTTCTGTTTCGTTAGTTTCAGGTTCATATTTTTTGGCTACTACAGCAACCCTGAAACAATAGCAAAATTAAGTAAATACAATATATCAAGTAAATGATATTACATAAGTCTTGGGACAAGTTTCAGCCACTTAGTAGCCATCTTCAGCCAAATAAAATAAAACAGATCATGTGATAACTAAAACATATGTATACCAGACAAAGACAATATTGCAGGAATAATTATAACATTAAATTACATATAATAACAAAATTTATGGTTATGATCTTCTTGTCATGATATGATGTCTTAAGAGTTCACTTAGGACCTCAGGCAAAGAAGGAAATCTGGAAATGATAGTGAGAATTAGGAATGAATAACATACAGAAAAGAAATTTAAAATGAGAAAAATTATTAACGAGACTCACCTCTAATGTCTGCTGGAGAACAAGCACTGACTTGCTGTAGGAAGCAGGCAATGTAAACAAGGGAGTAGGTAGGGAAGGAAGGGAGAGAGGGGAATTAAGGGAGGGGGAGGTATTGGAGAAGAGGTGTCTAAGGTGGGACTGAAGGATGTGGAAAGAAAGACAGTTGCTGAGAGGGGAATATAAAGAGATTATAAAAGAAAGAATTCTTTTTATCTGAGACATGATTACTGAAGGTAGGAATTAAAGTTCAAATAAAGTTTGATATCTCTGAAATTTCATTTAGATTGAAAAACTGTTCCAGATGGAAAAAAACCATTTTCTGTGATATTGAGCAAGGGGCCTTTTTGTATAACTGAGAATTTTCATGTCTTGGTTGATATTAGTGAACTTCTGGGTCGGATGGGAACATCAGTTTTATATATCCATCATTAATTACAGACCCAGTCCTTTACATAAAATTTCACAGTACATTCAACATTTCCTCAAAAGAAATTACAATTTTTTATTTGGTAATTCCATGAAGAACACTAATGAATTGGTTGAAAAACTAAATCATGTTACTATTCAACTCAACTAATCTCTCCATTCCTTCGATATTGTTAACATGCACCCAAGCATCCCAAATTCTAAAATCTGTCCCATTACTCACAACAATTTAAATAAATACAGTGGTCTGAGTTCACTAGAAATTCAAGATTTCATCTCTATTCTGAAAATGGTTTTGAATAATTATTTCACATTTGACAATACCATTTGTCAGCAAAATGGGTTAGGTATGGGATCGCCGACATCAGGCAACTGAGCTGAAATCTATCTGGATCATTTAGAACACACCAAAATTAATAATAACATCTTTAGTAATATTATTTTTGGACAAGATATGTGGATGACATATTTCTGATCATGAACGAAAGTGCAACCGACGCCATCACCACTCTATCCAACCTTAATCACATTGACCCACATATCAAGTTTACACTAGAATCAGAAAACAACGAAAAACTCAATTATATAGATCTAAAGGTCATCAGACAACCTGGTTCACTTAGCAATAAGATTTTTAGAAAACCAATACAAACCGCTAACGCAACCCATCAAGATTCCATACACCCACATGCCCATAAATGAGCAGCATACCATAGTATGGTACACCACGCTTTTAGCATCCCACTGTCTAAAACAGAACTTAAAAACACCATTCGCAATATAGCTAAATTTAATGGCTACAACAGCTCTGTTATAGAGAAAATCATTAATAAACATAAACTTTCAACCACCTTAACAAAAGAAAAAAAAACTCACAATCTTTTATCTACAAGTCCACCAAATCACAAACATATTTAAAAAGCAAGACGTCAAATTAGCCTTCAAAACTGGTAACAGAAACACATATTTTACACCGACGCTTTAAACAAACTCGTGACCAAAGTGACTTCGAAAATTATCGGGTCCTTAGAAATAGAGTTAAACAATTCGTCAGAAACCGTAAATTTACATATTTGCAAAACATGACTGCAAACATGAATTCTAGCAGTGCTTGGAACACGCTTCATTCCTTAGGCATAGGGAAACCTCGACAACAACCCCATGTGCCAGGCATAAACACTCGATAAGTTAAATGAGAATTTTACTGAAGAAAGAACACCCCCTAATATACTAAATTCCCCAAACTCAGTACCCAACTCCGTTATGAACCCTTTACCCGACCAACAACATTTCACATTCCACCCTGTTACTGCTAATAAAGTTAAAAAAGTATTATATTCTATCAAATGAAAAGCCAGAGGAGTGGATGATATCCCTATAACTTTCTTACACAACATTATTGGTGCTGTTTTACCAATTATTACCCACATTTTCAACTACTGCCTTAAAAACGGAACCTTTCCTTCACTATGGAAACTAGCTAATGTTATCCCTGTGCCTAAGAAACCTGACCCCTCCCTACCATCCGACTACAGACTAATTTCTATCTTACCAGCGATTTCCAAAGCACTCGAGCGTCTGGTTCATGAGCAGGTGTTGGAATACTTAAATAACCATTCTCTCCTAGACCCATTGCAATCTGGCTTCAAGAAGGGACACAGCACAGCAACTGCCCTGCTCAAAGTGACTGATGACATACGGCACGCAATGGACCAAAGACTGGTGACAATACTTACTCTCCTCGATTTCAGTAGCGCATTTGACACTATAAACATCAAGACTCTATTAAACAAGATGCAATCTTACTACTTCGATCAACAAACTATTAATTTATTTTCATCGTACCTCAAAAATCGCGCGCAATAAATTATAACCCTTGATCAAACCTCTCACTGGCTAACCAGGAAGGAAGGCATGCCGCAGGGTAGTGTTTAGGCCCATTGCTCTTTATTTTGTATATAAATGACATTTCATCTAATTTAAAGAATTGTAGCTACCATCTTTACGCGGACGACTTACAAATTTACTGTCACTGTAAGACCTCTGATTTGCCGCATGCCATAGCAGGCATCAATGCTGACCTTCAGCGACTTAACGCTTACTCCTTGAAAAATTCCCTCCTTCTTAATCCCTCCAAGACGCAAGCAATCATTATTGGCTCTCAAAAATTGTTGGCCACACTAAGATACGAAACTATTCCTCCAGTTATACTGAATGGTAGAGTTATTCCATTCAGCAAAACTGTGAGAAATCTAGGAGTGACAATGAACGTAACTTTAAATTGGTATGAATATATTAAGAATGTGTGAAAAAAAATATTTTCGATACTTCATTCGGTTAAAAGAAACAGCGATATTTTACCTTGTAATATGAGAGTGAAACTCATACAAACGCTAGTGCTTCCCGTCCTCGACTACTGTGACGTCATTCTGGTAGACGCAACAAAAGAGCAGACCGAAACTTCAGCGAGCGCTTAATTGTTGCCTTAGATTTATATACAGTCTGAGTTATGACACACATGTCACCCCATACTATCACACTATTTCATGGCTGAAACCTGACAAACGACGTATGTATCACATACTGATACAGATATACAGACTGCTCTCTGAAGACAGACCACCATCCCAGCTTAAGTATTTGTCCTCCTCTCACAGCAGTAATACCCGCTCTGGTTCCTCCCTTTCTATTCCTGTTCACCGCTCCTCTATGTACAACAATTCCTTGGTTGTGGCGGGTTCTAGATTTTGGAATTCCCCGCCTGTCAGTGTCAGAAATTCCACCTCATTACTTAAATTTAAGACTGCTTGCCGAGACTACTTGCTGAATGCAGCTGACTAACTTGTATGACTGGGATGAATGAATGATCGATTGAATGTGAGTTAGAAAAGTGTAATGTATTTTTGTGTAGGTTATTATTTACTATATAATATGTACTCAAACTCTGCTCTCAATGATGTATCACTACAGTGGTTAAGTGTAAGAGAGGGCCAAGAGCCCTAACTTCGCCACCTACAAAGGCATAATTAATTAATTAATTAATTAATTAATTAATCATGGCAATAAGTTCACCAAGTAAGGTGTTTCTAGACTCAATTGTAATAATTGTAACGCATCTCATGTGGTTCAAACACGTAGGAGCTTCCATACAAGACACTTAAGAGCATGTTAACGCCCTAAAATGTAACAGATTTTCGGCCATGGGACAGCACGTGGGTGATACTAACAATAAGTTTACTAATATCAACCAAGACATGAAAATTCTCAAAGTTATACAAAAAAGCCCCCTGCTCAATATTATGGAAAATTGTGTCATACATCTGGAACAGTTTTTCAATCCTAACTCCAATCTAACTGAAATTTCAGAGAAATCAAACATTTTTTTGACCTTTTAATTCCTATCTTTAGTAATCATGTCTTGGATAAAAAGAATTCTTTCTTTTATAATCTCTCTAAATTCCCCTCTCAGCAGCAGTCTTTCTTTCCACATCCTTCAGCCCCACCTTAGACATCTCCTCTCTCCTCCTTCCACCCCCCCCCCCCCCTTCCGCATTCTTCACTACACCCACTCCTTTGTTACACAGCCTGCCTGCTTCCTCCAGCAAGTCAGTGCTTGTTCTCCATCAGACATTAGAGGTTAGTCTCATAAATAATTTTTCTCCTTTTAAATTTATTTTCTGTATGTTTATTCATGGTTCATGGTGTGGGTTACTGTAGTCACGTCCTAGTTCGTGAACCATGGGCAACGGCTGAGTGGCCTAGTAAGTGGTCCTGAGAGTCGGGATACCAGTTGCTATGGAATGGGAGTGGGCATCTCGGACATATTCTGAGTCATGGCCCTCCTTGTGCTCAGGCGGCAAGGACTATACAATTCACCGGTGGTCCATAACCCATTAGAGGAGACATACTCACTTGGACTATGTGCAAGTAGGATAGCATCCTGCTTCATGAATTTACCGAGCTCAGAACATTTTAAGCAAGCCTCGGACCTATGGGAGTAACGGAGTCCCACACCCATTTGACAGGCGAGGGACTCCTTGGAAACAACTTGGCGAACGAAACGGAATTCGATGGGGAGCTATCAATGTTAATGGGGTTTATGGAAGAAAGAAAGAAGTAGCTGAGTCAGCAAAGAGGATGCATCTGGATGTGCTAGGAGTATGTGATATTCGGGTAAGGGGAGATAACGAGGAAGAGAGAGGAGATTATAAAGAGTACTTGACGGGTGTTAGAAAAGGAAGTGCAGAGTCTGGGGTAGGGCTCTTCACCAGGAATACCATTGCACGCAACATAGTTTCTGTAAGGCACGTAAATGAGCGAATGATGTGGGTAGATTTGTCAGTTGGAGGAATTAGGACTAGAATTGTGTCCGCGTACTCACCATGTGAGGGTGCAGATGAGGATGAAGTAGACTAGTTTTATGAAGCATTGAGCGACATCGCAGTCAGAGTCAACAGCAAGGATAGAAAAGTGCTAATGGGCAATTTCAATGTGAGAGTTGGGAATAGAACTGAAGGATACAAAAGGGTGATTGGTAAATGTGGGGAAGATATGGAAGCTAATGGGAATGGGAAGCGTTTGCAGGACTTCTGTGCTAGTATGGGTTTAGAAGTTACGAATACATTCTTCAAGCATAAGGCTATTCACCGCTACACGTGGGAGGCTAGGGGTACCAGATCCATAATAGACTATATCTTAACTGACTTTGAATTCAGGAAATCTGTTAGGAATGTACGAGTTTTCCGGGGATTTTTCGATGGTACAGACCATTATCTAATCTGTAGTGAACTAAGTATCTCTAGGCCTAAGGTAGGGAAAGTGAAATCTGTCAGCAAACGAATAAGGGTAGAAAATATCCAGGACGAGGAAATTAGACAGAAGTACATGGATATGATTAGTGAGAAGTGTCGAACAGTAGACAGCAAGCAGGTTCAGGATATAGAAAATGAATGGGTGGCATACAGAGATGCTGTAGTAGAAACAGCAAGGGAATTCCTAGGAACAACTGTGTGTAAAGATGGAAAAAGGTGAACATCTTGGTGGAATGATGAAGTGAGAGCAGCTTGTAAACGTAAAAAGAAGGCTTATCAGAAATGGCTCCAAACAAGGACCGAGGCAGACAGGGATATGTACTTAGATCAAAGAAACAGAGTGAAACAAATAGCTGTTGAATCCAAAAAGAAGTCGTGGGAAGATTTTGGTAATAACCTGGAAAGGCTAGGTCAAGCAGCAGGGAAACCTTTCTGGACAGTAATAAAGAATCTTAGGAAGGGAGGGAAAAAGGAAATGAACAGTGTTTTGAGTTATTCAGGTGAACTCATAATAGATCCCAGGGAATCACTGGAGAGATGGAGGGAATATTTTGAACATTATCTCAATGTAAAAGGAAATCATCCTGGTGGTGTTGCGAACAGCCAAGCTCATGGGGAGGAGGAAAATTCTGTTGATGAAATTACGCTTGAGGAAGTGGAAACTCCATTGTCATAAAGCAGCAGGAATAGATGAAATTAGACCTGAAATGGTGAAGTATAGTGGGAAGGCAGGGATGAAATGGCTTCATAGAGTAGTAAGATTAGCATGGAGTGTTGGTAAGGTACCTTCAGATTGGACAAAAGCAGTAATTGCACCTATGCAAGGGAACAGGAAGGATTGCAACAACTATCGAGTTATCTCATTGATTAGTATACCAGGCAAAGAATTCACTGGCATCTTGGAAGGGAGGGTGCGATCAGTCGTTGAGAAGAAGTTGGATGAAAACCAGGCTGTCAGGATCAGATTTTCAGTATGCGCCAGGTAATTGAAAAATGCCACCAGAGGAATAGGCAGTTGTGTTTATGTTTCGTAGATGTAGAGAAAGCCTATGACAGGGTACCAAGAGAAAAGATATTCGCTATACCGGGAGACTATGGAATTAAAGGTAGATTATTAAAATCAATCAAAGGCATTTATGTTGACAATTGGGCTTCAGTGAGAATTGATGGTAGAATGAGTTCTTGGTTCAGGGTACTTACAGGAGTTAGACAAGGCTGGTTTTTTTTTTTTTTTTTTTTTTTTTTTTTTTTTTTTTTTTTTTTGCTAGGGGCTTTAGGTCGCACCGACACAGATAGGTCTTATGGCGACGATGGGATAGGAAAGGCCTAGGAGTTGGAAGCAAGCGGCCGTGGCCTTCATTAAGGTACAGCCCCAGCATTTGCCTGGTGTGAAAATGGGAAACCACGGAAAACCATTTTCAGGGCTGCCGATAGTGGGATTCGAACCTACTATCTCCCGGATGCAAGCTCACAGCCGCGTGCCTCTACGCGCACGGCCAACTCGAGACAAGGCTGTAATCTTTCACCTTTGCTGTTTGTAGTTTATATGGATCACCTCCTGAAAGGTATAAAATGGCAGGGAGGGATTCAGTTAGGTGGAAATGTAGTAAGCAGTCTGGCCTATGCTGACCACTTGGTCTTAATGGCAGATTGTGCCGAAAGCCTGCAGTATAATATCTTGGAACTTGAAACTATTTGCAATGAGTACGGTATGAAAATTAGCCTTTCAAAGACTAAATTGATGTCAGTAGGTAAGAAATTCAAGAGAACTGAATGTCAGATTGGTGATACAAAGTTGAACAGGTCAATAATTTCAAGTATTTAGGTTGTGTGTTCTCCCAGGATGGTAATATCGTGAGATTGAATCAAGGGGCAGTAAAGCTAATGTAGTGAGCTCGCAGTTGCGATCAACAGTATTCTGTAAGAAGGAAGTGAGCTCCCAGACGAAACTATCTTTACATCGGTCTGTTTTCAGACCAACTTTGCTTTACGGGAGCGAAAGCTGGGTGGACTCAGGATATCTTATTCATAAGTTAGAAGTAACAGACATGAAAGTAGCAAGAATGATTGCTGGTACAAACAGGTCAGAACAGTGGCAGGAAAGTACTTGGAATGAGGAGATAAAGGCTAATTTAGGAATGAATTCGATGGATGAAGCTGTACGCATAAACCAGGTTTGGTGGTGGGGTCATGTGGGGCGAATGGAGGAGAATAGGTTACCTAGGAGAATAATGGACTCTGTTAATTAGGGTAAGAGAAGTAGAGGTAGACCAAGACGACGATGGTTAGACTCAGTTTCTAATGATTAAAAGATGAGAAGTATAAAACTAAATGAGGCCAAAGTACTAGTTGCAAATCGAGGATTGTGGCGACGTTTAGTAAATTCACAGAGGCTTGCAGACTGAACGCTGAAAGGCATAACAGTCTATAATGATAATGTATGGATGTATGTTTATTCATTCCTAATTCTGGCTATCATTTCCAGATTTACTTCTCTGCCTGATGTCTTAAGTGAACTTTAAGACGGCATACTATGACAAGAAGAATATAACCATAAATTTTGTTATTATGTGTAATTTAATGTTACACTTATTGCTGCAACATTGTCTTTGTCTGTTATACATATTGTCGTTGCCGGGACAAAACCTCCTATGTGAGTAATGTTTTTGGAGATATACTGACCTGCAGCACATACACTAGTGTCAAAAAGTTAAGCATAATCACTAAATGAGGCCATACCGCCTAATAGGAATGTCAGACGGTTTGCTGAACAAATGGAACCTGAATCACACACCATACATCACACAACTTGTCCAAAAAACAGTGTCCGAAAGGTTCTGATAGCTAAGGTACACCTTTGACAACAACTAACAAAACTTGGCAATGTCTTCCACAACAAAATATGCTGTTAATAGGGTGTATGGTTACCCCTAATGGCCACACATGCTTCGCAGCAACGTGGCTTGCTCTCTATCAGATGGTCCAAGAGCTCCTGTGGCAGTCGATCCCATTCCTCCGAAAGAGCAATGCGAAGGTCTTGGAGGGTCCTTGGTGGAGGCTGACGGGATGCAATTCGCCTCCCCAATGCATCCCAGGCATGTTCTATACAATTCAGATCCACTGACCTCGCTGGCCAGTCCATGCGATGAATGTCTTCCCCAGCCAGAAATTCATCCACCAGAGCAGTGCGGTGCGGTGCGGCCGGGCATTATCATCCATTAAGAGGAAGTCTGGACCAACCGCACCTCTCAAGAGGCAAACATGTGGTCTCAGTACCTCATCCCTGTATCTCCGAACATTAACAGCATTCCTCGGACCACCCATGAAGATGTGCAGGTCTGTACGGCCATTCAACATGCCACCGCCGCCGCCGTCACCACCATACTGGTTCCGTTTCGTGATGTTCCTGTGGTTGTAACGGCTACCCAATTCTCTCCAGCTTAATGTGCGAAGGGAATTGTTCTGCAAACTGAAGCGGGATTCATCTGTGAAGAGCACGTGCCTCCATTCATTCATGGTCCAGTTTTGATGTTGACGGCTCCACAGTAAACGGCCCCATCTCTGTGCTAGAGTGAGCGGAGCCCTGCTGTTCTGAGCCTCTGGTACACAGTTTGCCGGGAAACTGCAACCCCTGAGATGGCTGCAAGCTCCGCCGACAATTGTCTTGCAGGTGTAATTTCGTTGGGCGATTAAGGCCAGATATCGGTCCTGCTGTGGGGAGGGGTGGTTACCCTTGGCCTACGACAAACATCTCCTGTGTCTCAAAATCATCTCAAAAGCCTGGAAATGACACTTTGTGGCATATTCAAGGATATGGCAACTTCGGTCTGTGTCTGGTCTGCTTCCAGGCGGCCGAGTATTCTACCCTGCAAAACGGTGTCCAAATGGCGTCGTTGTGCCATTATGTTGTCACGTTCACCACGAGGCTACACTCCGCACACTATAACAGGGCAAACATGACTGAGGGAATATGGGGCGCAGGCACTGGCTCAGTTTACTTTGCGGTTACGCCGCTAATCAAAGCAGGGAACACTCCTTTCCTATACAGAGTGAACATGTAAGGTTGGTAGGTGCAAATGTCATGCAATTTGCGGTCTACTTCCTGTTGCCCTGCTTACTCGTAACTTATGCTTAACTTTTGGACACTAGTGTACATTATGAAGAGCGAGAATGCCTCGACAATATTCACACAATATTGCATCTTAGATGACAGAACCTTACCGGCCAAATTCTAAGCTAAAATATTTCACATAGGAGGTTTTGTCCTGGCACCAACAATATGTTTTTGTTATCACATGATCTGTTTAATTTTATTTGGCTGAAGATGGCCACTAAGTGGATGAAACTAGCCCCGAGACTTATGTGATATTTACTTGATATATTGTATTGAAAAGGTAGACCCTCTTGTCAATTTAATCTTATAATTGCACTTCAATACGGAACAAAACTGAAATTTAAAGCTCATAAAGATCACCAGCATGACAAGCAGCACCAAATTACCATTTTAGCATATATGACAAAGATGAAGGTTATATTTCTTTCTTTCAAAATTTGACAGAGAAATTAAACAGGAAAACCAATGTTATTAACTTATCAATCTTTTAAAAGAAATGTGATGTTTTAGGTGATGTAGTTAGCACTGTCTGACCATAGACCAATTTGAGATAGGCCTGTGTCAACTAACAGTAATAAAATTTTAATTTATAGGAACTTACTGTAGCCTACATCTATTCCATGCAGCTCATCATATTCATGTCCTGCCCCCCTGCCCGCACACATACAAACATATATTCACCTCACATAACAACTGTACAAAGCCTCCATGGCTCAGACGGCAGCGCGTCGGCCTCTCACTGCTGGATACCGTAGTTCAAATCCCGGTCACTCCATGTGAGATTTGGGCTGGACAAAGCAGAGGCGGGACAGGTTTTTCTGCGGGTACTCCGGTTTTCCCTGTCATCTTTCATTCCAGCAACACTCTCCATTATCATTTCGTAGCATTTATCAGTCATTAATATGACCTTGGGATTGGCGACCCCATTGTAATAATAGCCTATATGGTTCATTCATTACATCCCTGACCCGGTCAAAGACTGGAAAACAGGCTGTAGGTTTTCATTTTCATAACAACTGTGTGAATGAGTTGAGGAAGTTTTACCAAATCATTATCCTCTCACCAACTTGATGCAGAACCTTTTCATCTGTAATCCCATACATGTATAAATCCTATTTTGCACGACCTTGATTTAGCGTAAACCCACATTTAACAGAAGGAATTTCATGTCCCGAAATTTATTCCATACGAGCAATGAGATTATATATTCAATTTAACACAATTTCACATTAGGGCAAAACCCGCATTTAGCTTAAGGAATTTTTAATGTTCTCAAGTATTTATTTCCATTTGTTATGGTTATGGGACATTAAGAACCTATGAAAAAGACATCATAAGCTTGCTAAGGATGATTCAAGGCAGAAGAGGAATTTAGATCACAGGCACTTATGGCTAAAGTTAGATGGTGCCTCAGATAAGGCATCGTCAGTTGAGAGCGAAGTGCATTCGGATCCAGTTTGCTCCCCGCTCTCAAGGAACAAGAGCAGCTTAGCAAGCAAGCAGGGGAAGAAGTAGGAGAAGTGCATGACGTAGTACGTACTGCAGGCTAGTGGCGCAAAGGTACAGTACAGGCACGGTATCCAACCTGCCTGTCCGCTGCTCTCTTGTAACGTGATAAACAGCCGTTCCGAGCGGAGCAAGTAACACAGGCTCCCTAGAGCAACTACGTGATGACATGTGCCTCAGGTACACATCCGATCATGGCCACTGTAGTACAGTAGAAGAGAACCCCGTTCTAATGACAATATTATTATGCCCTTCGAAAATTCCTATATTAATCAGTTCAATATCCTTCGGTTACAATGAGAACCCTTTTATCGATACATCAGATATCACTAGCAAATTCGGGCACGTTAGTTTTTCTGTTATCAATATTCATACACTCTACTCCAGCATTTATACTGAATGTGATCTATCATCTTCCGTATCTATTCCTCACTACATGCATGATCGAGCTCCCCCCGACATTTAAAGATTCTGTAGACGTCTATTAATAATGCCCTACAACTCCCGACTGGTGTAAACAAACATTGGGAGATTATATTTTTGCAATAGGTGCACTGACAACAGTTGTTAACTCCTTAGAAATAAAGGCTGAAGTAAACGATTGCTTAATTTTAATACTAGGTAATGAAATAAAATAAGAATCTGATACTCCTCCTCCTCAAGATACAGCAGTGTGCATGATTAATTTTAGAGCTAAGGTTATGTACTTTTACACCTGGTTAAATTTCAGAAAGGCTGTTCCCATGTAAATTCACAGTGAAAACTTTATCATTACTCTACATGAAGATTGAAATATGTTTTCATAATACGTGCACGGTAAACACAGGTTAGGTGATGCCATTTGAAGTAAGAAAATGGAAACGTTTGCCACAAGCCTTTGGAGTGATGCTATTACAATCTTTAAGTATGAAACTGAATATGCGTGTTCAGACTATTGGAATTAGAAAATACCATGCTGATGAGTAAGCCGCTGGTTAGAAAGCATCACCAAAATATAAAAATATTGCTGTTTCTTAGTGATTTTAATGTGTAAATGTAAAATAGTGTATAACCTTAGAAGAACCACCTTAAACTGAAGCAGTTATGCATTCACCGACAAAAATCTACTGTCAAAGGGAAGGGTTAACCATGGGCTCACAATTATCAGGAATAATAGCGAACATATTCCTAAATAACATTGAAAACAATTCCTTAACCAATTAAGAAGTGTAGAGGGAGACCAAGATTTAAGAGGTGTGCAACTAAAAGAAGTTACAGATCTGGTTACAAATGGAGGATTATGGAAGCACACAGTTAAATTGCAGAGGCTTGCAGAATGAATGATAAAAGGATTACTGTAACAGTGTACATTGAAGATGTATGTATGAGATAATGATCCATCATCCAACAACCACATTTCCCCGTGCATGTGGTGAGGATCATCAACCATAGCCTTCAGCAATTATTCAGCTGGGTTCTGCAGATAGCACTGGTCTGTTAATCTGATGATAGTGCAAAGGAACAAATTTGTTAGGCTGGACCTAATTATTTATTATAAACCAAACCCCCTGGCACTACAGCTTTTGAAGGGCCTTGGCCTACCAAGCGACCTCTGCTCAGCCCGAAGGCCTGTAGATTACGAGGTGTCGAGTGGTCAGCACGACGAATCTTCTCGCCCATTATTCTTGACTTTCTAGACCGGGAATTATGTATTATATTCATCTATTTATTTCTTTTCCAAGAACAATCTGAGCCAAAGCTAGTTATGGTGCAATACAGGCAGGGGCAGTTTAACATAAGAGTAATCTTCAGCACAAGCAGTACAAAGTTGTAACTACAGTATAGTGTGTAGGGTAGATATCTCCTTATGGCTGTCACTGTGTAAATAATGTGTGATGGTGCAATTTATGTTAATACAGGCGAAGATTTGTGGAAAAGTTGCACTTTCTACTAAAGTAAACTCGTGTCCTCATCCCGAGGCGGTGCAGCTCTTTTCAGGCACACCCCCATTGGAGGTGAGCTGCACGTACCATTTGAATCCACATACCAGCCCTCCTGCCAGTCTTAAATTTCTGGCACTACCGGGAATCGAACCCGGGCCCCCGAGGACGGCAGCTAATAACACTAACCATTACGCTACAGAGGTGGACGTACTTTCTACTGAAGCCTCAATTTAAGGTGAACCTGCATTTATGGCTAAAAAAATCAGGTCCCTGTAATAAAAACACTAAATAGGGGTTCTACTGCACTAGTAGAACATCACATTTCAAAAGCTCCTGCTCCCTTTCCTCTCCTTCCTTCTGCCATCATTGGATATTTTAGTGATATTCATCTACTACCTATTTCATAGTTAAATCCACTATTTACTGCATGAATTCATCTGCTAAACTATAATGAATACTCATGGTTTTACACTGAGAGGCTCAATAATAATAGACTTCTTTCTAGCTTGCCTAGCACAATAATTGTGGACTGCTCCTTAAGAAATGACTGCACACTGGTGAATTTGGCGAGATATTGAAAGTGAAATGGTGAAAAGGAGCTGTTTATAATCGATTTGTATGTCTATATTAGTGTAAAAAAATAAAAATAAAAGATTCTTCATTGAATAGTGCATTTTAAGAGGGATAAATATGAGTTCATTTTTTACTTTGCCTAACTGTTTATGTAAGTAATCAAAAATGCAGTTGATTAGTTCTATTTATACAAATACCGTACTACGTGGTATCCTCTAATACCACAAAGTTTACACAAGGAGTAATTTTAATACCACCTATTCAATACAATTTATTCCACTATGTGTATTTGATCACACAATGTGTATTTGATCACACAATAGTGGAATAAATTGTATTGAATAGGTGGTATTAAAATTACTCCTTGTGTAAACTTTGTGATTAGCTATTTTCAATACGGAATAATGACGAGATTAATGGTTTGTAATGCTCTAATACTTCGTGTGAAAAAAGAGTGCCTCCCACATTCAATAATGTTGTGTGTGCAACTTGTATAACTGAGTATAGTGAAATTATTTAAAAAATGCAGTGTAACCGCCGCTACAACAATGCAAGTTTTGGAGTGATGTATTTTTAAAATTTAAAATTTAAATGCCGAATTGATTGATTGATTGATTGATGCGACTTATGAAATGCTACACCATCGTAAACCCTCTGCTCTTTTAATTCGTTTAATTCAATTCAAGAATTGAGAACAATACAAGCAACATTGATTTCATAATGTCTAGGCCTACTCATAATTAATGAAAGTGACGAATTAAATATCGAGTGTTGACCTCAAGTATAGGAAGTGTGTTAACTAATATTCATTATCGAATGATTTGTTGGAGTGACAGATTTAAAAGTGATATATTCGAGTATGAAAACCAGTCACCCATCCCTTACAATAGTGACATTTTATTGTGCAACATGATTGGCTTCATCGCTCATATACCATATTTACTCGCATATTAGACCCCTTATTTCCCCCCACTTTTACAGCCAAAAATAGTAAAGGGGGATCCAATATGCGATAATCTCAAAATTTTGTGCAGTGAACACATGACTTCTAGGCTATAAAGAGCTTTAAATTGTACATGTACACATTACACATTGTATTGTACATGTACACATTACACATTCTCAACAAACTTACAATGCATTTATGTTATACTGGCTATTTCTGTCGGAAGGTAGTATTTCTAAACGTAAAAAGGCAATAAATAGTGAACACGACTTTTAGGCCTACGGTACAGATAAAAGTCTGTTTTAGTTACTCATATCACGTCATTCGTTACATCTCATTAATTCCTCTGGTGAGGTTGTCGTAGGAATGGCATATGGCCGTTAAAACTCGCTACTAAGATTTGTCTCACTTCACATTCGACCAAAGGTTATGAATTTCATGTTGTTGGTCTGTATTGAACTGAGAATAACATATGAATTATAACACAGTAGAGATTTCCACCTATTCAATACTAAGATGTATTTACAATATTTACATTACATGGGACTAGTTTCAACCCTCCTTGGGGTCACCATCAGCCATATTAAAACATACACAATGTATGGCGAAATCCTGAAACGTTATTTAATGGTAAGAATCTTGTATGTTGGGTATTCAGCCCGAAGGCTGGTTCGATCCTCTGCAGCTCAGCCAACAGTCGTCATAAATAGCCTAGGCGTCACTGAAGAGGCATACTAGGGAAATTAGGAGCGAGGTAGTTTCCCGTTGCTTTCCTCATCGAGCCAGCCGTTGCTATTACATATCAGTCTGCCAAGCCACTGGAATGCATGCACCAACTGACCCTATGAGCGATATTTTCACACCATTCATAACAGGGACTGGCTACATAAGCAATGGCATTACTAGCATCACTCATACCTCGGTCACTTTCATATTGTCAAAACCAAGGATGAGACTGAGACAGATCAATGAAAGTAACAAATTTGATGTAGCCCATACCAGAAGATATAGTGCACTGTAAACACTACATCTCGCCAGCAAAGGCATGGTAAGAATCTTATGGATATATAATTTACAATATGAAGTGTGGTTGAAATGTTGCAAATGAAAATGAGAGATATTATGTGTGATGCAGGTGAGTAATAATTAATACAAGTAACTAATGCATACTAAGAAGTCTGGAATGAAAGTACAAATAGGGTGCTCTGTGTTGTAAAAATTTATACACTCATGGAATTCAGTATGTCCTGGTAATAATGAACACAATGTAAAATGTGATACTGTCTAGATGCAGAGTCGACTTTACACAGTATCGGCTTAAGCAGAGAATTTGGCAGTTGGTGTAGCCACACACACACACACACACACACACACACACACACACACACACACACACACACACACACACACACACACACACACACACACACACACACACACACACACACACACACACACACACACACACACACACACACACACACACACACACACACACACACACACACACACACACACACACACACACACACACACACACACACACACACGCCGCAGCGCAAGGTCCAATTTGGTTTCCGCTATGAACTGAGAATTCCACCAACTAATATCTCATTCATTTCACTTCTTTGATTTTGAATCAATTTGTACTCAAAGTCAAGCTGAGGAGCTTTTGACAATTTTCGGCTTAGCAAACTAGGTGAACAACAGCTTTAGTAATGTAAATCCATTAGAAGTTCTAATAAAAAGTAAACTTGTGGGGAAGAAGTTTGAAGGGCAACAATGAATTTGTCAAACACAGGAATAGTCACATGAAGGAAAGTGTAAAAGGCCTTGTTCGAGTACAGGAACATAAACAATTTTTCCTCACGTGTTGTAGCAGAAGTCTTACATTTTAGGATGGGTGTGTCACATTTGGAAAAATATGGTATCTCTTAAGAGGCATGTGTAGTGGCAGAAACTAGAATTCTCTTCATCTGATACTTTTTGGATCCACTTTGTTCAACTCTAGGTAGGTATTCTGAAAGATGTCAAGCTTGTGGAAATGTTACTTCCTCCTTGAAGAAAGAAGGAAAGAAGCGGATCCCACTGGTCCAGTAGTCTATCCAAACATCTGCCTAAAGATAACCATCTAGTACATACATGCTTCAGATGTTTCTTTGCCTCTTTATCGTGCAAGTTCTGAAATTTCTGAAGGCGTTCTTTCCTTTTGACACTCCTCTCTAAGAAATAAAATATATCAATAAGGATCTCATCCACTTTAAGTGGTAATCTTCCAGAACCTCTTTCAGCTGCTAGATTAATCAGGTGGCAAATGCAACCTATGATGGCAATACCTGGTTGAACTTCCTTGAGAACTGCTGAAATCCCATTTCTGTGTCCTATCATAACAGGAGCATTGTCGGAGCAGAATGCCACAAGGTTTTCAATTGGTATATCATGAGAATTCAGCTGTGATAACATCAAGTTACCCATGAATTGCCCTGTTGAGTCCCCCTCTAACGCTGGTATGGATAGCACACTGCTCCCTACTTTTTCCTGCAGAATATCGTAGAACGTAACATCAATAGGATACAACTTGTCATTTGTATCACTGCTTCCATCCGTTGCCAAAGAAAATGGTCCGCTCTGAAGGCACTTAACAACTGAATTTTTTTGCCATTTTATTTACAATGCATGTCGTTTTCGTGTGACCACAGCTGTATTTCTTTGCAAATTCTGATGTAGGAAACATCACCTTAAATAAAGCACCAGCGTGATCAGCCGCACTTAAGGGCACATTGTGTTCCACCAAAAAGGAAGTGAA
Organism: Anabrus simplex; assembly: GCF_040414725.1. NCBI lineage: Eukaryota > Metazoa > Arthropoda > Insecta > Orthoptera > Tettigoniidae > Anabrus > Anabrus simplex. Next base: position 511,473,711 of record NC_090266.1, on the reverse strand, counting down.
CAGACACTCGGTCCTAATTATGTTACTGTCAACGTTTCCAGACTTGGCAAAAAAGGTGTTGTTTTTCTGGTTATCTTTCTTCGATTTAACGTAACTTAAGTGTTTACCGCACTTCATATGATTACTTAAATCGTTTCTTCCACCATGTGCAATATTAATATCACACCCATATACCATGCAAAAGGCAAATTTTTCTTCCTTTCTTGTTTTTAGTATGCACAGAAAATCAACAGAATATGATTATTTTAATGTCTGGAAGTATTGTTTCTTGTTGGATTTATTCATGATAATCTACAATAGGAATATAGCATATGAAAATGTCGGAACAAATGTGTCTATACCTATTGAAACATCAAAAGGAACCTGGATCACTGAACGTCATATAAAATTATACACACTCAAGGCAGTCAAACACTTCATTAAAACATGTCAAAACACACAAAGTCTTAATCCATTAAATGAACACGACACCAACCTCTTTAACAAATAATATGCACATGGTAAAAAACACACACACACACACACACACACATGTGGAATGAATGTAATTCTTCTTCTTGATAATATAATGGACTTCGCTAATAGTGGTATACCCTGTCAGTGGAACGAATGTAATTAGTCCAACAAATACAGGAAACTGTGAAGCACGAAGTTATAACACAAAAAACTTGAACACTTCATTAAAATATGCCATAACCTTAAAAGGCCAAAACATTTAAGGAACGCCAACTTCGTGAAGCAAACGGAGAGGAACAAAGAATTTGCGGAGCAGAGCCTGTCGACACCTAAGATTCACACGGAAGAACTTTTATCCCTGCTGTAAATTCAATTCCAATAATGACACAAACATTACACAGTTAAAAATACCAATCATATCAAAGAATGAGTTATCAGCTATCGTGGAGTTGCCTTCAACCAAGACCGAGCATGCTTCGAACCACACAAACAATCGATTGTACGGAAGTGGAACGATTACTGAATGTTAACGTTTCTAATTTTTGTCCGCGAAATCGTAAAATGACACTGTCCATCTGCAAAACAGTAAAATGCTGTAATCTCCATACATTTTACGGATAAACTGTAAAAGCTGGCAGGTATGCAGTCCTCTTAACTTATTTTATTTGGATGATGGAAATATCTGCGGTGATCCTGGTACCCTTCCTATTGATCTAAAGAAAATTGTCACTAGGTGTAAAAAAATTGGTTTGTAAGTAAATCTGCATAAATGTGAATTCTACTTCTGTTCCAAGAAGAGACAACAGTTTCTGCATTTCAAGGCACTGTTCCCGGTATTCACGTTACAACAAATTCCAGTCTATCCTTGCTTGGATTACCGTTTTCAGTTGTGGCCGTAGAGGAAAATGCGAAGCAAAAGGTAACAGAATTAATGAGGCTGTATGATGGTTAGGGCCCGGATTCATATGCACTAAAAACTCAAAAAATACGCATGCATATATGCACTAAAAATGTTGGAATTCTTCATGAAAATATGCACTAAAAATAAAACAAAGTACACTTACCAAATGTATTATTTAATTTTAACTCAGTGTTAAACTGACAATCATGTTTCATTCCTTGCAAAATGATGCATGGCAGTAGATTATCAAGAGTTTTTCGATGTTTTCAGGGGTCAATGGCTTTCTGTTGTCAGACAGAATTAATTTTTACGCTGAAAATGATTCTTCTATATTGACGGACGTAACTGGGCAATACTTGTACACTGGCACTGATTGTTCAGAACATTCTTCTGGCAAAGAAAGCCCGATTCCACTTATGTAGTTGCCTATGGATTGAATCTTCTTCAGTCCTGGGTTCGAGTCCTACACTGCACTAAGTTTCCTTTTAACCTTTTCTCCAGTTTCACCAGGGACACCATTTAAAGAACTAATGGTGTTTTGAATTAACTGAAGGGATTCGTGTAGGGGTGCACCATGAGTTTCTAGGCTCTTCATCGCCTTCGAAAGTGACGAATAATGCACATGGATGAAAATGATATCTTTATATGCAGTTTCAGATTCAAATGCTCACTTTGCTTCAAAAAAACATGCAGTATGACTATCACCAATACTTTTAACCGCATCTTTCACTTGGTTAAAGTTCTCCTGGTAGAACGATACTGCGGATAACCAAGTTTCCCATCTTGTGAGAACAGGTTCCGGCAAAAGAGAAACCTGAGGCAGATGAGGTTTATACAACTGTGCACGAGCTGGTGCTTTTAGGAACAGTTTTTTCTCACTTGAAATTACTTTCTTGACAGATGCAATAGATGCAATCGATGGGGCAAACATGTGACATGGATGAGATTTGGAAAAAATACTCGAAAAAACTGACCAGCTTTCAACATATACGAAGCTGCATCTGTGACTAGGCCACAGAAGTAGCAGGGAATTGTTAACAAATCTTGCAACTGTAGCGTGGTTGTTTTCTTCTAGCACTTTGCACGGAAGTAAATGAGGTTTGCCGGGTTCTTCCGGACATAATTTACCCACTATGAAGTTTGCGATATATCGACCACAACACGAATCGGTTGTTTCATCTACCGATATCCAGACACAGTTCCCTCCTACGTCTGATCGTATCGAAACAACGACAGAAGCGTGCAGTGAAAGTAAATAGTTCCTCCTAAGGGTAGATTCATCTGGTATCCTTTGATTAGCACAATACTTTACGAGAAACGAACGTAGATGTGGATTATTCAATTTATACAGTGGAATGTTACGGCATACAAAAGCTTTACAAATATATCAGCCGAAAATGTACTAAACTTCACACCGTGTTTTCACGCCAGTTAAAAGTAGCTGTTGCGTATTCTTACTCTGCTCTTTTGATCTGAAATGTGAAGTTGTTTTCGAATGCTGTTCAATTTGAAACTTTTTATCACATTTTACACTTGTTGCACACTTGATAGTATACTATTATATCCACTGTTTAATTAAAAAAAACCTAGAGCTCTTACCTTAAGGCATTTTTGACAGTTTAATCTGATAAAACACTGCTATAGACGACCAGCAAGTTAACAGATGAACACACTTGTTTAAGCAAACCTTGGTAGGCTACTGTAAGGAAAAAGGAACGTCAGAAAAAAGGAAATAGCTGTTGTGGAATGGGTCATTATCCATCTACCTGCTTGTATTGCAACACTGGAAGCCCTTTTTTCCTTGATCAGGGGAAGGCTTTTCATGTTGCCAAGGGATGTACAACATACAGAGTTTATTAAATTTTTCATTTCATTCAGAAATCTTAAATAATCGATTACACATAAGAGAAAAATATACCTGTATATGCACTAACATTCAAAATGTGCGTTTGCATACGCATTTTTAAAATATCCGGGCCCTAATGATGGTCTACGAGTGATCAACTCTCATGTGGCATACTTCTTGTTGAAGAACTGTATTTTTGCTAGTGGCTTTACGTCGCACCAACACAGATAGGTCTTGTGGTGATGATGGGATAGGAAAGGCCTAGGAGCTGGAAGGAAGCGGCCATGGCCTTAATTAAGGTAAAGCCCCAGCATTTGCCTGGTGTGAAAATGGGAAATCGTGGAAAACCACTTCAGGGCTGCCGACAGTGGGATTCGAACCCACCATCTCGCGGATGCAAGCTCAATGCCGCGCGCCTCTAACCGCATGGCCAACTCGCCCGGTAACTGTACTTTTATTCCAAAATTTAATTACTTTCTGCGGACCACACCTCTACGGTTATTTCCTTTCGTTCCTTGCTCAAGCTGACGATTTGACAAGAAGTTGCCTTCAGTCTCTACTAAATATACCGTTTGAGGAAAATAACTGGATCCTGGTGTGTTTACCAATAAGATTTGGAGGCCTTGGAATTCGTAGAATAAGTGATATTTTCATTCCCATTTTTCTTGCTTCTGCTCATGGAGTATCTGACTTTATCGAGTCTCTGTTCTCTGATTACGGTGATAATGTCGAGATATGCCATCTGGCTGATGCAAGATATCATTGGAATAACATGAGCCCTCCAGCAAACCTGGATTCACAAAGAAGTTGGGATATGATAAACACCCATTGAATTTTCGATTCTTTGATTTTGTCACGTCCAACAGAAACTGATCGAGCACGACATCTTGCTCTTCAAGAAAAGGAAGCAGGCTCATGGCTTAAGGATTTTCCGTGACCCAATGTGGGCACACTTATGGATAACATGTCATTTAAAATCGCAATCAGCTTACATCTTGGTTGCAAAATATGCCAGTCACATAAGTGCATATGTGGAGCGGAAGTCGATGTTTATGGCCGCCATGCTTTAAGTTGCCCTAAGAGTGCTGGTCGATTTTCAAGACACTGTTCAATTAATGACATTAACACAAGACCTTTTACATCTATCGATGTCCCTTCTGTCCTAGAACCGAGTGGAATTAGATGCACAGATGGAAAATAGCCTGATGGTCTGACTTTAGTCCCATGGTACATGTGGGATGCCATGTGTGTTGATACTTTAGCACCACTTCATTTGCCTCACACTTGCAAGGCTGCTGGTTCTGCCGCGGAATTGGCTGTGCCTAATAAAAGGGCGAAATACAGAGCAATAACGGACAACTACATCTTCATGGTATTCGCAGTCGAAACGATGGGAATGTCGTGTCAAGAGACAAAGTCTGATTTCAGAAATTAGCAAACAACTATCAGCAATCACTGGAGACTCCTCTTCAACAGAATTCCTGAGGAAGCGGATAGGAATTGCTATCCAGCGAGGAAATGCTGCCAGCATTACGGGCAAGTTTTCGGATAATGCTCCACTGGACAAAGTCTTTTACCTTACACCTTCGACTTCCGAGCTGGAGCAAAGCATTAAAAAAATTATATTTGAAGTATTATTTTATACAGTAATTATATAAATGTATGTAGTTATTGTCAGTTCATATTTTAATTTGTTAAAGAACATCAGAAATTAACTTTCAAGTGCGGTAATAAACTTTTTAACAATGTATAAGTTATCTGAGTTTCACTGCATCAGATATCTAAACTTAATGGTACGGTATGGATAATTTTTATCAAGTGCTACACAGGTGAAGAATTTAGGATGATAATTTCAGAAAGAGATCGCAAGACTTAGTGTACAATTTTAATTATTGTATTGGCATGTTATTTAACTTAAATTTTGATTTTCATTTATTTATTTATTTAATTAATTTATTATTATTTTGTTTTACCTTCTAGACTACAAAACATGTTCAGTAGTAATGTTCCAGGTTTTATGTTTTGAGAGTTGTTCCATTTAGGTTATTAGTAATATTATCTGTATTCTATAGGATTTCTTCTTTTTTTTAAATGTGTGAAATCATAAAAGTAGGCTGCTTCTCTTTCGTAATAGCAATGAAATCAGGTGCCATTTCTTCATTCAGTCTGTATAATGCAATATTGTAATGATTCTGTGTCGCTCTTGTAAATACGAGTCACATCAGTGTGTATTATAGACTCGTAAAAATAACTGTATTCAGCTTTTACATTTACACTGATCTTTGTGTTTTGTAGATTGTGAAATAATATTCAGTAACTCCTCCCAAGCCTTTTCTCTATATGACTTTTTTCACTTGTCTGTTCCTTTCCTTTAACTTACATTGATTCGTTGGGTTCCTTTTCTCCTTTTGTATTTGTACTTTCTTCCTAGTCTTTTACCATCTGTACCCATAATAATATTTTTGTCTCTTCCATTTCTCTGTGTTTATCCAACTTTCTTTTTATCCCATGCTTCCTACATCAAGATAAGGCTGAAAATCTATCAAGACAGACCCTCAGTGAGTGCTGAAGACTGTTCTCACGATGAAGCTGGGAAGCAGAAATGAGCTTGTCAGAGTATGAGAAGTAATGGATGTAGAAGAATTAGGACCGATGAGAAGAGAGCCTACTATTTGATGACTGCAGAGTACGAAGATGTGGAGATTGCTGTTGTTCCTTAGTGCTTTTGTGCCTGCCCTTGTCTCCTTTTCTACTGCTTCTTCTCTGATATCGATCTCTCATTGTGTTCATATTCTTATTCATTCCCATCTTTTTATATACGACTTGTCACTAGTCTGTCCCCTTTCTATTATTTAATCCTTGAATTTCAATTTAACTCCTAACAGCAAATTAGTTTCCAAAATCTTATCCTACCTCTGTCTCATACGTCTTGCATATTAAAAGGAGCAAATTAGGGATGGTTCATTCACCCATGGCCATTGTAATACTGAGAATGTTCATGCTTACAAAATGATCTAAGAAATTCTCTGACGTATTGGTTCCAGTAGAACTACTTCTTAAGTTCTTGGACTTTACATTTTCACCACAAATTTGAATTATTTCCCAAATATAGTATCTATAATTCACACGACCATTCTATCTCTTTGGGGTTATTTCTTGTATTTTTAAAATAAGGTGTTAATTAACCAAATCAAGGATCACTTGAGTTGCCTATTGATTTATAACAAATACTGCCTTCTCATATAGAGAATGATAATGTTGGTTTCTGATACGTCCTCGAGCAAACACAACATAATATTCTATCTCTTGGGAACCAGGTAAGATGCTCTCCGCTACATCTCTGAAGATTTGTAACAGCAGTAAGGTAGCAACATTCTGATCAATAGCAGAAGAGATGAAACTCACAAACCATACATGAAATCTATTCAGATGTCCATTAACAAGAAATAAACTTTACAAAAACCACTAGTTTCAATTTCCATTCATATTCAAAGCAAAAATTTGCAAGTGATTTTCCATAAAATGGTTGAGCTCTGCAAGAAACCATGCAGCATCAATCATGTGAACACAGTCACCCAGATTGCACAAGACAGTGGAGAGCAGAAATAATTGTATAAGATAGCTACGTATTACCAATGCAAGTTGATACTATTTACAACAAATATATAAGTTAATTCAATACTATACCCACCTGACATTTTCTGGAGTTAGGTAACTCATTAACATGTCAATCAATTCAGGTTTCCAGTCATCAATTAGGAACGAACCACTAAGAACCTCCTTCAAAGGATAACGCTAGAACATTAAAAAATAATATTCATATAAGTTTTCATGTTCCAGAATATAAGACACAATAGTCTTTTGGGTTTATTCTGAGTGAAATAAAATAAGCTGCCAAGAAATCTTTAAGTTTCCTCAGAAGAAACATTACCTCCTCTAATGATACCAAATGTTCTGAATTAGTTGTCACTGCCTTAACACCGCGCGAGTTGGCTGTGCGCGTAGAGGCGCGCGGCTGTGAGCTTGCATCCGGGAGATAGTAGGTTCGAATCCCACTACCGGCAGCCCTGAAGATGGTTTTCCGTGGTTTCCCATTTTCACACCAGGCAAATGCTGGGGCTGTACCTTAATTAAGGCCACGGCCGCTTCCTTCCAACTCCTAGGCCTTTCCTATCCCATCGTCGCCATAAGACCTATCTGTGTCAGTGCGACGTAAAGCCCCTAGCAATAAAATGAAAAATGAAAAAAAAAAAAAAAAAAAAAAAAAAACTGCCTTAACAATGCAAAGGTATTGCAAGTGACTAATCTCATGTTTTAATCCGTATTGAAATCTGTTGATATACAATAATAAAGTTTTATTATGAATCCACCTGTTCAATACATTATAATGTTGTTACATTTAAAATAACTTCATTAGTTAAAAAGTTATATATGGGACATGTTTCGCTCCCTTACAGAGCATCATCAGCCAAATCTGAATCTCAAATAATTATTTACGTAAATAAAGACTTAAGAACTATTAGAACATTTTTGACAAACTTAAAACTTATTCTATTAGAAAAATCATAAAATATAAAATCTTTGTATACATGGCTTAATTACATGTGCTTAATAGGAAGATACATGAAAATTATGGAAGAGAGAGTACTAAAATATAAAATAAATAATATATATATATATATTATGTCACAAAATCCTAGAAAGACGTGAAAAACAATCTTAGGAGCTAAATTTGAGGATTTTCTTGGCAATGAGATCTGGTAAAAAGAAGTTATTTATCCCTTGTGGATAAGAGTCTATAAAGATTCAAATTTATCGTCAATTTGATGATTGAACTTATAACAGGATAAATGTTGGTCTTCAAGAAATTTAAATGCTTGTTGTCATGTGACCTCGGCGAATGCTGTTGAAAAGATATGTTCTTATAGATGTCGAGGACCGTTCGTTGAACTAATGGATTTGATAAGGATGATTCAAAGGGACGTAAATCAACGTTTGTATTGAAAGCTCCTGCTTGGTTTATCTTGTTGTATGTCTGTAACAAGAAAAGGAATCTTGTAAGTAATCGGAATTTGTGTTGCTAGTTGAGAGTGTGCTTCTAAAAACTTCACTTACCCCTCCAATTGCTGTTTGTCGGTTTGGTGTTGTCCGAGGTTATGTGGTGACTGTCTGTTCTGTGTCTACTCCTTGTGTTGTAAGAGTGAGGTGGTGGGGGTTGAGGGGAGGGAGTAGGGGAGGGAGTAGGGGTAGGAGGAGAAATGTTTGTGGGTGTGGTTTTGGAAGGGGAATGTCTAGTAGGAGCGCAGGGAGGGGTTGGGTTCTTTAATGTTGGATGATTATTAGTTGTTTTGGGAATGAAAACTTTGGCAAAATTACTTTTTTCTAGATTAAGCGTCTTTAAGAGTTTCGGTAATTGTTCGTGTAACGGATTTCTTATTTCAATTTCGTCATTTAAATTTTTTTCCTTATTGAAATACTGGTCTAAGTGGATAGAAATATTTTCTAATTCTGTCATTAGTTTACCTTTTTCTATCTTCTTTATAATTTTTAGGTCTTTCTCTATGGTTGTAAATTGGTGGCCTGACTCTCTCATGTGAGCACTCATCGCAGAATGTTTGTTGTGCTTTGTAGCATTAACGTGTTCTAAGTATCTTGTGAGAAAGTTACGGCCAGTTTGGCCAACATATGAACATTTACATTCTACACATGTCAATCTATAGATACCAGAACTTAGATAAGGGTTCTTGTTGGAATTTATACTATTGTGGTTGAAAAAAATGTTTCTGTTAGTATTTTGTGTTTTGAATGCTACATTCACATCTCATTTTTTGATAGGATTAGTTATTTGAAAAATGGCTGGATTGGTGAATGTAAATGTTGCGAATTTGGACTGCTTAGTTTTTTCGGGAGTAAGATTAGTTACTAACTTTTGTTTTACTTTATTGATGATCTGATTGACTATATTTATTTTATATCCATTAATTGAGGCCAGATCTTTTATAAAATTGAGTTCCTTTTTTAAGTTACTCTCTGAAAGGGGGATTTTGAAAGCTCTATAAACTAAACTGTAAAAAGCCGCCTGTTTATGTGATTTTGGGTGAAGAGAATCATTTTTTATCGTTAGAGGAGCGTATGATGGTTTTCTAAATATTTGAAATTCAAATCTATCTCTTATTCGTGTTACATTAATATCCAGGAAGTTTATTGAGTTGTTAGTTTCATCTTCTTTCGTGCATTTTATATTTGGGTCAATATTATTTAAGAAACTTAAGATTTTTTCACTATCATTTTTTTGGCTATCTATTATGACAAAGGTGTCGTCTACATACCTGATCCAAAGGCAAAGTCCATTTATTTTTGTGTTTATTTTGTTTTGCTCCAAATGATCCATATATATGTCTGCCAGTATGCCCGACGTGGGATCTCCCATTGCTAGGCATGTTTGATGGTAAATCTTTTTATTAAATGTGAAGTAATTATTGTTTAATACAAATTTCAGTAGGTTTACGAATTCATCTATTTCACATCTACTTAATTTACTGTATGTAAGGAGATTGTGTTTGATGATATTGATGGTTTCTTTAACCGGTATATTTGGATACATATTGGTTACGTCGAATGAAACCATTTTATGTTGTGGTTGTAAATTGAATTTTCCTAGACACAGAACAGACAGTCACCACATAACCTCGGACAACACCAAACCGACAAACAGCAATTGGAGGGGTAAGTGAAGTTTCTAGAAGCACACTCTCAACTAGCAACACAAATTCCGTTTACTTACAAGATTCCTTTTCTTGTTACAGACATTCAACAAGATAAACCAAGCAGCAGCTTTCAATACAAACGTTGATTTACGTCCCTTTCAATCATCCTTATCAAATCCATTAGTTCAACGAACGGTCCTCGACATCTATAAGAACATATCTTTTCAACAGCATTCACCGAGGTCACATGACAACAAGCATTTAAATTTCTTGAAGACCAACATTTATCCTGTTATAAGTTCAATCATCAAATTGACGATAAATTTGAATCTTTATAGACTCTTATCCACAAGGGATAAATAACTTTTTTTACCAGATCTCATTGCCAAGAAAATCCTCAAATTTAGCTCCTAAGATTGTTTTTCACGTCTTTCTAGGATTTTGTGACATAATATATATATATATATATATATATATTATTTATTTTATATTTTAGTACTCTCTCTTCCATAATTTTCATGTATCTTCCTATTAAGCACATGTAATTAAGCCATGTATACAAAGATTTTATATTTTATGATTTTTCTAATAGAATAAGTTTTAAGTTTGTCAAAAATGTTCTAATAGTTCTTAAGTCTTTATTTACGTAAATAATTATTTGAGATTCAGATTTGGCTGATGATGCTCTGTAAGGGAGCGAAACATGTCCCATATATAACTTTTTAACTAATGAAGTTATTTTAAATGTAACAACATTATAATGTATTGAACAGGTGGATTCATAATAAAACTTTATTATTGTATAATGCAAAGGTACTCGCATATCACCATTTGGCTTGTCAGCCAGTATATATGGATTGCTAGTTCCTGATACCAAAAGAGTAATATACAGGTATACTTATTTTCTGTAATTTAGTTAATATTTATTGAGTTTGTCTGGCTCCTTGGCTGAAAGGTCAGTGAAGCAGCCTTCGATTCAGAGGGTCCCAGGTTTGATTTCCAGTTAGATTGGGGATTTTAACTTCATGTGATTAACTCCTCTGCTCGAGAACTTGGTGTTCGTGTTCAGAAACATGTAGGAATGAGTACATGACTTCACGTAGCATTTCAAAGGAAGGGCATCTGGCCTTAAAACTGGGCCAAATTCACAACAATGTCATCCCCAAGAAATTGGGAAACAGGCCAGTTACAAACACAAGTTACGTTTACTGTCGAGTTACTATGATATTTTCACTAAAAAAGGGCACATTTCGTAAAATTCTAGTGAAAAATTCAGGACATTTCGTATCGGAGGAGAAATATCTAAATTTAAGGTAAATATTAATAACAAAACAAAACTTCACATAATCACATCAGGAAAGTACATTTTTACTAACTTACATGCTGCTCAATGTATTATTCTGAAACTGAACGTACTTGCAAGTTCATGAATTTCTTCAAGGATCTTAGGTACTCAGATATTACATAACACTTTTCTAAATCAGGAATTTATGAACTGATATGCCAAGAAGCAAATTGTAATGCCACGTACATCGCCCAGGCGAAACACAGTTTCTACACCAGATACAAACAACACAAAAATACAATTACAGTAGATATAACAGGCACTCAGCATTCGGCGAACACATACATGACAACTCTCACCAATTCACAGATATGAACGCCGATCTAAAAATTTTACACATTGATAATAAAAGCAAATCATCGATGTTAGAAAAGGTATCAAAATTTACATAAAACAAAAACAAAAATAAAAGCTAACCAAGCCAACCTCAGTGAACACATGCATTTTAAAAATCCATCCCTATTCGCACTTTTTTCCATTAGCGCTTAATTAATCCAACTGGAGGTTACTATGGCTGAAAAGTCTGGAGTGTGGGTTAGGATATTCGTATCTCCAGAAATTACGCAGAGTTTTGGCCATTCCAGATGTTTTGGTAGGATATTCATTTATCAATAAAAATAATGTCTTACAAGATACACTTTAATTCATTTTATAAATTGATCAACCAAATCATTAACATAATGAATACAGTTCCATGAAAGCTGTTCACATAAACAACAATTCCATAACAGAAAATTAAAGGAAAAACTAACAAACCCATTAAAAAAGCTCATTAACTACCCCTAAAAATAAAAGATTATAACAATAATGATAAAAACTACGAATATAGTCCCATGGAAGCCGTTCACGTAACGTAAATTACACAACTGAATATTAAAGAAAAACTACCAATCACTTAACCTTGCAACCTGTGACCATATTACCTCCAACCGATAGCATTTCTGGAAGTTTTGCAAGCATCTTTTCATAAAATCACACAAAATAAAATAGTTGAGTAATAAATAAGTACTGCATGTCATTTTATTCACAAAAATATAGGGAAAAATATAGTAAGAAGTGCCGGCCCCGTGGTGTAGGGGTAGCGTGCTTGGCTCTTACCCGGAGGCCCCGGGTTCGATTCCCGGCCAGGTCAGGGATTTTTACCTGGACCTGAGGGCTGGTTCGAGGTCCACTCAGCCTACGTGATTAGAATTGAGGAGCTATCTGACGGTGAGATGGCGGCCCCAGTCTAGAAAGCCAAGAATAACGGCCGAGAGGATTTGTCGTGCTGACCACACGGCACCTCGTAATCTGCAGGTCATCGGGCTGAGCAGCGGTCGCTTGGTAGGCCAAGGCCCTTCAAGGGCTGTAGTGCCATGGGGTTTTGGTTTTGGTTATATAGTAAGAAACCAAACTCATCAATTTAATGTCTCAAGGGTGTATTGATGGAATATTCCACACAAAAGGAACGCGTTGAAGCAGTCAATAAAGTTCTTGGCAACACTGAGGTAACAAAAAATAGCTTGATCACTGTTATGTTATATACAAAATATGCACCATTTTATGCTGATCAAGAATATATACACTTTTCACTAAATTACTAAAAGGTAAGAGAAATAAAAAGAACTAAATAATATAACGCATGCCCATCACTCCAAACACAGGCTGCCTAGTTGGACCCATCCTTGGCATCTGCAGGGTGGCTTATCTTTCTTCCTGCCTTCATGGGTCTGCAGTAATGTTGTAATTTATGGTAGCAGTGTTGATGAGCACCACAATTACATCCTGGGCACCAGAAGTGACTGGGTGATTTTTTTTCCTGCAATTGAACAGTTTCTTTCCTGGGAGGTGTACCAGCTAATGACCCAAGTCTCCTGATGGTGCAGGTTGAATATTCGGAATAGTTTCTTCTTCTACAACGCCCTCAACAATGCTGATCATAAACTCACCACGTTCAAGGGGTTTGTCAGTGTTCAAACTATAAAGAAGGTAGGCCTCAAACATTACCATATCCAATAGGTTGTAGAATTTTATTTTTCCAGTACCTCCTTGTTGCTCTGTCATGTTACACTGACTCATCCTTGCAGTCTACTCCTTCCATATTTAACACTAGAACTGCTACACATTTTCCCAACTCAATTTTGACTACAGTTTTTATTGTGGGATATTGAGCTGCAGGGACTTTTCCTGATTAGTGGTCAGGAAAATCCATATTAAATATAATTAATTTTGTATCAATGGATGGAGCGTTAGTAATGGGTATACCTACTACCGCCGGTCAAAATGACCGCTGTATTAATTATCGTAATACAATGTGTTACTTGTTATAAATCTCATTTTTGGTCCGTATTGAAAATTTGCAATTCAAAAACAATAAAGGTGTCTTTTAATCCACCTACTCAATACTTTTATTTTCACTTATAGTGGTTACATAAACAGACTATCAGTTAAATGGGACATGTTTCACCCGTAATTTAGGGCATCTTCAGCCTAAAAACAATCTTTAAGCGTACATCTACTATTAAATATGGAAGCTAAAAGTTTAGCTAATTAAAAAAAATCGGGACATAAAAATGTGAAAAAATGATACATTATACAAACATGTTAATGGAAAAACTGTCGATGATTAAACCATAATCTCATCGGAGACTAAAACTTCTTCCATTAAAATTCTAATTAAAATAGTCATTAAAAATTGTTAGTGGAATACCACAGTGATAATAACATAATGCCAACGACATGAGGGCGTGAACACAAGCACTAACATGAATGTCATAAATACAAAATGTTCAAGGCCGCTGATGAATATCTGAGCATAAGGTCAAACAGAAGCATCAGTTTAAATATTGTAGAAGTGGCCCTTAACACCCATAGGCAATACTATTGTCGTATTATAATACGAGACTCAGACCCAACAGAAGGGCAGCTACCAACACCACAGTTGATAACAGATAACTTTCAACTAACAAAGAACATTTTCCAGTATCTACTGCCATTTCCTGACAAGGTTTCAGAAAATAGTATTGTGTACCGGTGCTATAGGCCACTTCTACAATATTTCAACTGATGCTCTGTAAGGATTATGCAGTTATGTTTGCTGACTACTCGAGCATGTCTCTTATTTGGCATATACATTATATGTACAAATCTGTTCTTCATGCCTATCGTGGATTCTTCAATGGACAAATTATGATGGGTTATAAAGTATTTTTTGAATGAACTATTGATTGAGTCCAGGAATGTCCTTACTTTATACCATGAATCACGCCCTGGTTGCCCTGGAGAAATATATTGCTGTGAGCTAATATGAAACATGGAGCTTATCATTTTGAAACAGTTTAGCGACATGACATTTGAGAAAAAGGAAGTTACATGAGATTTGGATGTGCTTCAGTGTTTTTCAATGTTGTTCTTCCAAAGCAGACCCGTGTTTATAACCAAGGAAATGAATTTTTTAATTTCTGACAAAATCACATTAACCCATCTCTGCAGTCCAGAATATGGGCGCAAATTTCCTGAGTCCATTTTATTTTGAATATGTTCCTGTGCATATTTATTAGTCTCCTTCACTAACAGATTCCAAACAGCAGTGGTACAGAATAAATAGAAATATGCCAGCGGAGGACCATTTCTTGGAGGGCAGTTTTGGTATACCTGGGTTCCTAACCTTGAACTGCTCTGCTACTTTCATTTCTAGTTCAGGTGGGTAGGCCCTTGTCCAATTAGGTTCAGTCTGCTCTACAACATTATCATTACTTTCATTAGCATTAGGATATTCCTTAATTTCAGCTTCTTCATGCCCTAAATCATCATTAATATCACTATGTAAATCCTTTAAACCTAGGCTCGACAACTCACCACTCCCTGAAGAAAGATTATCAAAATTATCGTCATTTCCTTATTCCAGAATGGCATCACTATCCTCTCCACCTCCTAAATCCAATAAACAGTCACGAATTTCACTGCTTCATGATAACTGACTCATTTTAGATGCAAATACCATGGAAACACGCACTAGGCAACCACAACAAACATAACAAGATGACAGTCTGCAATATGTTCTTTTCCCACTCATACGCCAACCTTCTCCACGACTCTAAATTATTTTACCGATGTTTATAATTATAAACAGACTTTCCTCTTTAAAGTTATATATAATATCTGATCAATAAATTGACAATAAAAGATCTATCCCGAGATTGGTAAGCGCTGAGATTAATGTGTCGCGATCGCGACTTTAGCGGTAGTGCTACTCAGAAGTGCGTCACAACTGCAAAATTTACTGGTTATAAGGTAAAAAATAAGCTTGTTAGTTGTTCGACTACCCCTAAAAAATAAAAAAAATAATAGAAACTACGAATACAGTTCCATGAAAACTGTTCATGTAAATGTAAATTGCATAATGGAAAACTAAACAAGCCATTAAAAAGCTTGTTAGACTATCCATAAAGAGTTTTCAAAAACATTTCAAATTACAATAACAATATAACAACAACAACAACAGTAATACTGAGGGAAGTGCTGAAAATAAAACAAAGCGTGTCATTGACCTAGCGAAGGGGAGGGGATAAAATGAATATCCCCTATGTGAGGTTAAGACCGGCTATGGAAAGTAATTCATCAAACACCATTCGCAGTATAGCTAAATTTAATGGCTACAACAGCTCCGTTATAAAGAAAATCATTAATGAACATAAACACCAACCTTCAACCACCTTAACAAAAGAAAAAAATCATAATTTTTTATCTACTTTTACATTTAATAATGAACAAGCCTATCAAATCACAAACATATTTAAAAAGCACGACGTCAAAATAGCCTTCAAAACTTGTAACAGAAAAACAGATATTTTACAGAATACCAATTCTATTAATCATAGCAATAAGTTCACCAAGCAAGGTGTTTATAGACTCAATTGTAATAGTTGTAACGCATCTTATGTGGGTCAAACAGGTAGGAGCTTTCATACAAGATACTTAGAGCATGTTAATGCCCAGAAATATAACAGATTTTTGGCCATGGCACAGCATATGGGTGAAACTAACCAGAAGTTCACTAATATTAACTAAGACATGAAAATTCTCAAAATTATACCAAAAGGCCCCCCTGCTCAATATTATGGAAAATTGTTTTATCGATCTGGAACAGTTTTTCAAACCTAACTTCAATCTAAATGAAAATTCAAAGAAATCAAACATTTTATTTGACCTTTTAATACCTATCTTTAGTAATCATGTCTTATATTTTTTTTAAATCTTTCTTTTATAATCTCTTTAACCTTTCACGTGGTACATTTCTTTTGAGTAGCTACTAACACAGTAGCACATTTTGCATAAGGTACTGGGAAGTCTCCTTTGCTGGCGAGATGTAGTGTTTACAGTGCACTATGTCTTCTGGTATGGGCTATATCAAATTTGTTACTTTTATTGACCTGTCTCAGTCTCATCCTTGGCTTTGACAATATGAAGGTGACCGAGGTATGAGTGATGCTAGTAATGCCATTCCTTATGCAGCCAGTCCCTGTTATGAATGGTGTGAAAATATCGCTCATAGGGTCGGTTGGTGCATGCATTTCAGTGGGCTTGGCAGACTGATATGTAATAGCAATGGCTGGCTTGGTGAGGAAAGCAACGGGAAACTACCTCACTACTCATTTCCCTACTACGCCTCTTTAGTGACGCCTAGGCTATTTACGACAGCTGTTGGTGGAGTTGCAGAGGATCAAACCAGCCTTTGGGCTGAATACCCAACATACACTGGGAAGCAACATATAGTGAGATACTCTTGTGTAGTATAGCATTTTTATCAGGTTCAAAAAGTACAGAATATGTATCAAGCTGTCAAATATGATCATAGTACGAAGGGCAAGGCATCTAGCTCACTGAGGAAAGCAATGGGAATTTACGGTGAGATACTTTTAACTGGTCACGTATTTTCATCAGTTTAAAAAAAAAAAAGCCTCACTTTCAAGCTATTAAAATGGTTACAGTGCCAATGGCAAGGAAAGAGAATCTGGCTCAGTGAGGAAACCAACAGGAAACATACAATAACACACTTCGGATTCTGCTATTCAAGTGGTCCAGAATAGGTTTCAATTTGTAGAGTTTCTCCGGACCGCATGTGGCTTCGTTACATACTTCGTTATTGACAAAGTTTAAGAATTTGAGAAGGACATGAAATCTTCTTTTAGACAGCTCCAAAAATATTGGGGTCTCTAATATCTGTCTACGAGAAAAGTAGCTCTTGTTGTCAGATAGCTGATGAATGCCTTGCAAGAGAAAGAATGCAAGTAAAGTTATAATTTCATCCTTATTTGTATCAGTCCACTGAATCACTCTAGAATATAATTTCAAGGTTGGTGTGCTTTCTAAAAACTGTTGAGCATACCGGTTGGTTTCACTACTTACTAGTTCTGCGAATTCAAGAATGATAAATAGACTTTTGATTTTAGGCAAAAGCCTATTTTGTTCCTTAAGAGATAACTTAAAAAGAAATTGTATTTACATGTTTCATGTATTTATAAGGTTAGAAACGGTGGTCCTATAGTGCCTAAAAGTGCCTAAATTGGTGTTAGAACCTATTTTTGCCTATATTCCTATAACTGCTATATTTTATCCCTAAATCGATTAAAGACGCTTTTAATTTAGTCGGAGAAACTTAAATATTTGCCGACTCGTTTTCAGTATCTTGAATAGTATTTTCTTGAAATTCTTTTCAGACAAAATGTGAAGCTGTAAACCAATTACCACTCCCGGGAAGTCCTTAAGAACCTCCCACTGTGAATACTCCCTTTGTCCCTTAGTCTGTGTGTCATGAGGTGGGGGACAGTGTCCACTGACCTGCTGGAAACGTAACTCTTCATTCCATTCTGTGAGAAACTTTCAGTGCGTCCATTTATTCAGTGTGTGCATTATGCCGAAAGTGGCAGCTTCCAAGACATCCTTAATTAAACAGTGGTTGCAGGAGTTTCCCCATTTCACGTGGGATGGAAAAATTATATTTTGCAACGTTTGCAGCAAAGAGGTGAGTGAAATTTGTTTTATATTTCACTCTGAAGTACGTACTTTGGTGTGAGAATCATACTTAATATGTAGGCGTTCTCTCTCTTGTATTCGGTTTTATACATTTTATACATCAATTAAGCGTACATACACTAAACGAAGTATAACAGCAAATATGATTTGGGGATGGTAGCACATCCCGATCCCTCGATTTTTTGTTTATAGAATCGTTTAAAAACTGGCCATGTTTGCGTGGTACTGTAAGGTCTATTCATTTCGGAGAAAGGCAAATTTTCACGCAGGTTTCAGAAGAGGAATAATAGTGGAAACGTACTGAAAAATGAAAATATCATGCTGCCGCAGGGAACCTAAAAATACGAGGTCAAAATTGTAAGAAAATTAGATATGCACTTTTATCAATTGTAGGAAATGTATGACAGATTATACACATTGTTAATATATACAGCAATGATTTTTTTGATAAGCATACAGTAAATGTAGGGAGGAAAAAACACGAAATTCAGCCATGCGCGGGCATCAGTACCGTTAGTAACAAAAATGCTGGCCAACATAATCTAACCGAACATAACAAAAGAGGAAAAGAAATTAATTAAATTCCCCTCTACTGTGTTCGGCTCCTTGGTTGAATGGTCAGCATAGTCGCCTTCGGTTCAGAGGGCCCCGGGTTCGATTCCCGGCCGGATCGGGGATTTAAACCTGAAATGGTTATTTCCCCTGGCTCAGGAACTGTGTATTTGTACTATCCGAAACATTCCTGAAATTCACGCACAATACTATTGTCCACTACAAAAGCACGCAGTTTCCTGTACACGGCAGATGCCGCCCACCCTCGTTGGAGGGTCTGTCTTACAAAGGCTGGACCAGGATGGAATAGTCACATGGAATTATTACCTATACTGCATCAATTAAAGGTCCAGGGTGCATGTCTACTGCAGGGATCGGGACGCGCTACAAGGCCCTATGAATTTGAATAGTCTTCTGTGCATATTTTCATCTGGCCTATATACTTGCACGGTTTACACAATATTTGCGACTATTTATAGCTGTTGTTTCTAGGTGTCCACTGAAAGGCGATCGCATCTTAGTCAATATGTCGAGGAGATTAAACATCAGGAAAATCTGCACAAAGAAAATCAAATCTTCAACAAAGATTATTAACAACGGAATTGCTAAATAAGGGAAGCAAAGACGAATTCCATGCGGACTTATGCACAGCTATAGTGTTGGCAAATATTCCCTTCAACTCACTTCAAAATCCTTCCTTCAAAAGTTTTTTTACAAAAATATTGTCATCGGAACATTCCATCCGAATCAACTTTAAGAAAAAACTACCTGGACACTCTTTACGAAGACACAGTCAGGCGGATAAGGGAAGATATAGGAGAATCTCTGTCGATGAGACTACTGACACTCTAGGTCATTATACTGCCTACTTGATAGTCGGAAAATTAGATCCCGACATGCCATGTTCACCATATTTGATTTGCAGCAGACAGTTAACTAAAACTAATCAGGAGCCAGTTGCTCAGTTTGTAAATAAAGGTCTCAAGGCGCTTTTCCCCAATTACATGGACGAAAATAAGGTGCTTCTTATATTTACTGATGCAGCCGCCTACATGATTGCTGCTGTTAAGTTGCTGAAAATATTTTACCCTGCTTTGATTTACGTCACTTGTCTTGCTCATGCTATGAATCGCGTGGCTGAGCGGATACGTGCTGAATTTCCTTGAGTCAACAAGATGATCTCCATTAAGAAAATTTTTGTAAAGGTTCCCACACAAATCCAGTTGTTCCGCAATGAATTACCTGATCTTCCACTGCCACCAGAACCCATCCATACGCGCTGGGGGACTTCGCTTCAGGCCATTGTGTACTACAGCAAACATTTTGATGCAATCAGAAGTTTTCTTCTCACCCTAAATGAAGATGTCATGTGCATCACTTCGGCCAAATATGTTCTAAAGGATGTAACCATTTCTCAAGAAATTGCCTACATCAGGTCCCATTATACTTTTTTGGTCCCTGTTATTTCTGCACTTGAGTATTCTTGGAAACCTGTTTACAAACAATTGGATTTGTTAGAAGAGGTGAAAGAAAAAATCAGCTTAGCTCCAGGCCCTGCTGGGGATAGAATTCAGGACAAGCTTAATAAAATACTACAGAAGAACCCAGGACTGTCAATGTTTCATGCTGTGGCTGATGTTTTGATTAGCAAAACTAACGTTGAATATGACATCTCCCCACGTCTTGTAACAAAATTAATATACAGCCCTGTAACCTCTGTTGACGTTGAGCGTACTTTCTCAGCCTACAAGCTAGTGTTGTCAGACAAGCGGTGTAGTTTCACAACAGAAAATCTAGAAAAAGTACTAGTGATTTACTGTGCATCAAATTATGGGCAGTAACGTGCTTGCAATTCAATGTTTTAATCATTTAGAGATAAAAACTCAAATGTGGTGAACCGTTGTGTATGTGAAATATTGTATTAACATGTTATTGCCTTATTACTGGTATGCATTTAGAGTTATTATCAATTTAGAAAAATAAAAATGGTATTTTAATTGATAAGTGCTTATTAAAATATTGAAGCTGCCTAAAACATATTTTTAGAACCTAGTTTTACATTTATGAGGGCCTATTTTAGGCACCTAAAATAACAATTTTAGCGCCTAAAAATCCAAGATCTAGTGATAAACAATTGAAAATATTCTAGCGGATTATTTACATCTTCAATTTGTACATTTGGTCCAGGTTGCGCCATAAATGTAAATCTCGGCTGTTCAGATCCTACCTTTGTCCATGCACCAAGCTGAATATTACCGCTAGTGCTACCGTCACGTTCACTTCAGTCGCTTTCACCACTGCACTTGCTATCTCCTGACATTTCAACTAGTCTCACTATCCGATGACACATCACTCTCCGAACTGTCATGCTTGTAATAAATGAAAGAGTTCTTCTTCTTGCAGATGTTTCCGAGCTCCGCTTGCATCTGCCATAAGGCACTATCTACTGCTCTCAGCAGCCTGGCAGCCGGTAATGGCTAGCTGCCAGCTGGGCACGAAACAAAAGCATTTCGCCCGGTCATGTGGTTTTGGGAGAGTGCTGCTGTAAGCAAAGCTCAAAACTAACATACATGCACAAAGGAAAGCGATCTTGGATCCTGCGACAGAATAAGCTGTCATACCCATCGCCGAAAGACATTTACAATGTGATGACAGAACGTTCCATCATGGCCACTTACGAAGCAATGCAACTATGATGATTTATTAAATCATTACTGCATGAAAGGTTAAATTCCCCTCTCAGCAGCAGTCTTTCTTTCTGCATTCTTCAGCCCCACCTTCACCTCCCTTCTTTACCCGCTCCCTCCTCTCTTTATCTACTCCTTTGTTTACATTGCCTGCTTCCTACAACAAGTCAGTGCCTGTACCCTATCCATTCTTTTGTTTACATGGCCTGCCTGCTTCCTTCAGCAAGTCAGTGCTTGTTCTACATCAGACATGAGAGATGAGTTTCATAAATAATTTTTCTCCTTTTTAATTTCTTTTCTGTATGTTTATTCATTAAGAATTCTGGCTATCATTTCCAGATTTATCTTTGCCTGAGGTCATGAGTCGACTTAAAGACATTATATTGTCCCCGTGAAAATTGGCGATCTTACGAATATTTTAACAAGTGGAAAGCAAAAATTTTATTGTCTGCTTGAAGCCGCAACACATCACTTGGGAACTTGTGGCGAGCCGTGAACGAGTTTTTTTTGTCGTTCAGAGGGGTGCGATACGTCACCGGCAAGACTGTGTCAAGGTTATAGCTAACCACGTGACTACCTTCGCACGCGCGACTCAGCCTGTTTCTAGAATAGTCTGCGCAAATTAAAGGTGATCATCAGCCAATTACCATACTCGCTGAAGAACACGCCTCCCTGGGCTAATTATAAAAGGCCTTGCTTCGAGTGAATCGCTCTCTTAATGCTTAATGCTCTTCGCTTTACGCTCTTCTTGATGCTTGTTCGCTGCGTGAGACATCACATCACTGGACCACGTGGAAGGAGAAATTTCAAGACAAGTCGACGCCCGTTCTACCAGAATTTAGTCTGACAATTAGTGAATTCTGTGGAATAAAAACACCTAGGAGCCAAGTTAAGTGTGACAGTGTAGACGAGCTGTTTATATTCTGCGTGTGCTTGTGCAAAATACTTAATTTTGTCATCTCAGTTACAGCTTGTGACCAGCAATCAACGAAGACGTCTTGGAATTGAAGATCTCAAGATGAAGAATTCCGCAACTACCAACATCATTTCATCGAGGGACATCCATCGCAGAGCCTCCATGGAGCTGTAAAAATGTAAGGCGTCTCTGGTAATTGGAAGAAGACTGGCCGGAGTATGCTGAAATAACTGACTGTCGACGGGAATCGAACTCTACAAAAACTTGAGTACCTTTTTAATTTAATTTATCTGTCCTATCTTTTGTACAACTAGAGGTCTTTCTTCTTAAGTCGTAGATCTATCAGTTTGCTGTAGTTAGAAATGTTTCATTTTCCTACTTCTTAAGGTGTCATGGTAGACTAGGTACGTGTGAATGAGATTTTGAAATCTATTAGAGTAGACATGTAGGTTGTCTTTGACTGACTTCCCATGCTTAAGGAGCTTAAGTTTAATAATCACTGACCACACGATAAATCCACTTTCTTTGTAATATTGAAAGTTACCGGACGGAAAATTTGCGTGTACATTTTGAGTGAATAGGGTCGAACCTAGTGTCTTTTAAAATCACTTGTTGTTTTCATGATGAAGTCATCTAATTTTACGACATTCCAGGAGAGTCAGTAGATGTAATAATCACTTAGATAATAATAATTTTGATTAAAGATCGGGTAAAACAGAAGTAAACGCTCGTGAGCCATAAAACTACTGTAGAATTCCTAAATGTGAGATAGAATGTGCTCTGTTCATGAAGGGTCTGGAATATGGCCTATCCTGAGGGATATTCGTTGCATAATTGAGTAAATGATGAATTAGTGGTGATATTGATTTATTCTTGTGTATTTGGAGCGCAAGATAGATTATAATTAGTGGAGCACGTGTTTGTGAGTGTATTTCACAGGTAGGAAGTAAAAATAATGCGAGTAAGGCTCACGCTTGCGGTGAATTCAACCTGTAGCCCACATGATGGTAGTGCTTATGGATTTTACTAGAATCTTCCATAATAATCTCATGAATTAGATGAACTTGCGCTGATATGTGAAATGTATTTCTATCA
This sequence comes from Anabrus simplex, assembly GCF_040414725.1. Lineage (NCBI taxonomy): Eukaryota > Metazoa > Arthropoda > Insecta > Orthoptera > Tettigoniidae > Anabrus > Anabrus simplex. Next base: position 511,450,192 of record NC_090266.1, on the reverse strand, counting down.
AGTGATACTCATGACTTCGATCACTAGCCACCATTAATGTAAGAGAATTTCTGTGCACGAATTATTTTTGCGAGACATTACGCGTCCCGACCATCGATAAAAATCATAACTAAAATTGCCAAGTCAGGATTCGTTGTAAATAGTGTACATAAAACGTGTTTCCCCAGTGTGAATGTGTGTGTAAATGTGTATATTTCTCTTGTGCCATGTTTATTTAATTTAATTCTGATCTGGTCGCGCACTCGCCGTGACGCGGATCACATTCATCGTTGTGTGTCGCCTTAAGAAATAATTTCATGCCCTTAAGGGAAAGTTTAATTAAATTAAGTCAAGGAAGACTAGGAAGGAATTTAATTTTTTTTGCGAGATTTAAAAGGAAAGATCATCTCGTTACTTTGTAAAGGCACTCGATTTGTAACAAAATTTATTTAACTAGCTCACACGTTGGTAATGTAAATTTCTAAAAATCTGAAATACTTTAAGATTAATTTGAATAGAAATGAAATGCAAAGATTAAAGGTAGAAATTTGTCGGCCGCATGATTGCTTTGAAACATTGTGAAAATAAGTCATTAATAATTAATCAAAAATCATTACTCTGAAATATTAATGATGAACATTAGATAAATGATGCGGTGGAGAATTAGTAAGAACACGATCGTGTTATAATGAAACAGGTTAGCTGTATGACAAAATAATGATAATAATAATAATAATTATAACCGAGATAATAATTAATTAATTTTGAGAATTTTGGAAACAGTTTTTCTTTGTTACTGAAGTTCACGTTAGTGTCATTAACCATTATTAAATATTGTAAATGACTAATTCAGCTGTGTACATAGTAAAGACCACGTGTTGAGGCAACTTTAAATTGGTGAAACTTTGAACACATGTTTATTTAGTTCTTTCAGTCAAATGTTTGGTTTAAAAAGGCAAGTGGCCTAATTACTTCTTTGGTTTCATTTACAGCACAGTAGAGCTGGAGATATGAACACAAGTCACTCTAGATCGAGGAAGAAACCCGATATTATGAAAGCTCTGTTATGTAAAAAGGAAATATTAGCAAGAATATTTTGTTGTTTAATTGCTTATGTGAATAAATGTCAGAGTGTTGTTTTAATATTTCTCTTTATCCTGCTTGGTCATCAATCCTTACAACCCTTAAATGCCTCTAGGAAGTGATAGCCAACGATCGAACGGTCCACCTTGGGACTCATCGCTCGATGGCTGGGCTTAGCTCGGGAAAAATGGGGGCATTTAAGATGGCTTAATCCAAACGTGGGGCTCGAGATTGGCTTATCCAAGCTCGAAAATGATCTTGTGCTGTCCAGTGTTTATGACATTGACAAGATCAGATGACCAATTAAATTAGGCTGACTCTGACACATTTATTCGCCCAAATTCTTGTGGCTAACATAAGCACATGTTAAATGTAACTTGTATGAATATTGTTAAAAACAAATTCTTGCTGGTAATTAGAAATTTGAATTTGCTGCGATGATAATTAATTAAAGTTAGACTCATAATTGCGACCGATATTGGTGAAAATTTGGAACTTTCATGATATCGACAAATCGGTGCCTTCACAAATTTGATAGAGTTCGATTCCCAATATTTCAGTAATCCGGTTAGAATCCTTCCAATACCAGAATAGCCATTTAATGAATAATTGTAACTATGGAGGACTTAAGGCAGATGTTGTTGGCAATGGAGGAGAGGATCAATGCTAGCTTAGAGAAAAAACTTAATGAAAATCAGGCCAGCCTAGAGAAAAACTTAGAGAAAGGACTCTTTGAACTCAATAATAGTCAAGCTAACTTAGAGAAAGGACTCTTTGAACTCAATAATAGTCAAGCTAACTTAGAGAAAACCTTAGAGGAAAAACTTAATGAAAACCAATTGCATTTAGAGAGAAAACTTAGTGACACTCAGGTACACTTAGAAAAGGGACTTAGTGATCTCAGTGACGCACAAATAAACCTCGAAAAATCTCTCGGGGAAGCTATTGAAGAAAAGTTGACGGACATTAAAAACCAAACTGAAGAAGGTTTAGGAAAAATATGTTCGGACATTAAACTTTTTAACGGCAAGCTAGCCTCAGTGCAGAGCGAGCTCGTAATAGTCAAGAACGATTTCGCTACTATGAAAAAAGAGGTAAACGAAAACATTGCCAAGTCTATGGCGGGCATGTCCAATGAATTCAGTGAACGACTGGCGAACGTTCAGCAGGACATATTAACTGGAATCGACAAATACAAGGGCGAAGTTGAACAATCATTCCTGAATATTGAGGAAAAGATTGACACCAATTCAGAGGACCTTAAGGTTACGAAAACGGCTTGGGCGAAGAAATTCATTGGATTAAACGAGAAACTACAACAAGTCGAAAAGGGCATTCTCGACAAAATCGAGACATCCCAAGTCGATACCTCGGAACGGATGGATTATATCCACGAGTCGCTTGAGGATAGTTGGGGCGAGATAAAAACCATCAAAACCACCCTGATGAATGCCATACATAAGGTCACGACTGAGTCAAAGACTGAAACCGAAGGGATTCGAAAGGAGTACACGGATGGAATTAAGGAGCTTGTACATGAAATGCATCTCCTGAAAATCCAGAACGAGAACACTAGCAAGGTCACCAACTCGTTGCTAGAGAAGCAGGCATTACTGGAGCAACGTGTAACCGGCACGGGTCTGACGTCAACTCCACTTGCAACTGCAGGGACAGGCGCTGCGAATACAATCGACATTTCTTCAGAGCCGACAGTAAATGCGTCTCAAATGAATACAACCGGCCAGACGCAAATAGTAAACATAATTCGTCTTCACGAAGACCAACCCAAGAAATTCAATAACGTTAGAGGAAACGTGACTCCGAAAGGTTTTATTCGGGAACTGCAGGATTACTTTCGCGATGCGAAAATTCCACCAGAAAGGCAGCTAAGAGTCACCGAAAAATTCCTGGAAGACTCAGTTCATACCTGGTTTGTCGCATTTCGATTTTCGTTTGACGATTTCGAAAGTTTCAAGAAAGCATTCCTGGAGAAATACTGGAATAGCGACGTCCAATACAACCTTAGGACGGAGTTATACGCCAGGAAATATGCATCATCTACGCCCACGAGATATGCGGACTTCCTGTCCAGCCAATTAAGAAAATTAAGGGAACTAGACTCACCGCCATCAGAACCCGAGTTGGTTAAGTTGATCACCCGACAGTTACCACCAGATGTGCAGAGGATCATGATAGCCTCAAATACGCAATCTGCAATTCAGGCTGAGGCGTTGTTAAGACAATTAGACATGACGTCCAAGGAACCAGTTCGTCAGGGACGAAACTCGGAACCTCAGATCCATCAGGTAACAACGAATAAGGAGGCAGAATCGAAATCAGTCAACCAAGGGAGAACGTGGAAACGTAACCCTGGAGGGCAAGATTCACCTCGTGATCGATCGCCCGTACGCAGAAATAGACCCATTAGGAACTGGGAATATTCCAGACGTAACGAGAGGAAGCGTCCATACTCGGATTACCGAAGGAGCTGGAAGCGAAACCAGGACTTCCGCCACTCAAGAGGAAGGAGAGACTGGCGAGAAGAAGAAAAGGAAAAATATCCAAAAGACCTTCAAAACTCGACGCAGGAAAATGAACGATGGCGAAGAGCAATCCAAACCCAGGATACCAACCCTGATATCGTGGGAGCGGAAAGCCTTCAATACCAAGAGGCCAAGGCTCGGGGAAGCCAACATAACAACTCGAGTCAGGAGCACAGCCAAGGTGCCATTAAGAAAAGACCTCATCTCCAGTAAGAGGAGATAGCCTGAATCCTGAAGGCAAAATCACTAAACTTCAAGAAGGAAGTGCGATACAGGTCGACGCATAGACTCTACCGAACACCTACACCACTAGCTGACACCGCATAACCATCTGTTAAAAGGGGAAAAATAAGTTACTGAAGATAGAAATAAAACTTGAGAAACACCCTGTATGGAGAGACTAGGCTACTGGATGCCAGGAGCGGAACGAAGAACTCCGAGTCTCACACCTATCGCGAGCTCAACTAAGTTATTACCAGGTGATTCAACAACCAATTTTCCGGAACAATAGTAATGGACACTGTTATGTAATAATTTCATCTACAAATGAAATTATATTCCAACCAAGGGAGAGATGTCCCCGTGAAAATTGGCGATCTTACGAATATTTTAACAAGTGGAAAGCAAAAATTTTATTGTCTGCTTGAAGCCGCAACACATCACTTGGGAACTTGTGGCGAGCCGTGAACGAGTTTTTTTTGTCGTTCAGAGGGGTGCGATACGTCACCGGCAAGACTGTGTCAAGGTTATAGCTAACCACGTGACTACCTTCGCACGCGCGACTCAGCCTGTTTCTAGAATAGTCTGCGCAAATTAAAGGTGATCATCAGCCAATTACCATACTCGCTGAAGAACACGCCTCCCTGGGCTAATTATAAAAGGCCTTGCTTCGAGTGAATCGCTCTCTTAATGCTTAATGCTCTTCGCTTTACGCTCTTCTTGATGCTTGTTCGCTGCGTGAGACATCACATCACCGGACCACGTGGAAGGAGAAATTTCAAGACAAGTCGACGCCCGTTCTACCAGAATTTAGTCTGACAATTAGTGAATTCTGTGGAATAAAAACACCTAGGAGCCAAGTTAAGTGTGACAGTGTAGACGAGCTGTTTATATTCTGCGTGTGCTTGTGCAAAATACTTAATTTTGTCATCTCAGTTACAGCTTGTGACCAGCAATCAACGAAGATGTCTTGGAATTGAAGATCTCAAGATGAAGAATTCCGCAACTACCAACATCATTTCATCGAGGGACATCCATCGCAGAGCCTCCATGGAGCTGTAAAAATGTAAGGCGTCTCTGGTAATTGGAAGAAGACTGGCCGGAGTATGCTGAAATAACTGACTGTCGACGGGAATCGAACTCTACAAAAACTTGAGTACCTTTTTAATTTAATTTATCTGTCCTATCTTTTGTACAACTAGAGGTCTTTCTTCTTAAGTCGTAGATCTATCAGTTTGCTGTAGTTAGAAATGTTTCATTTTCCTACTTCTTAAGGTGTCATGGTAGACTAGGTACGTGTGAATGAGATTTTGAAATCTATTAGAGTAGACATGTAGGTTGTCTTTGACTGACTTCCCATGCTTAAGGAGCTTAAGTTTAATAATCACTGACCACACGATAAATCCACTTTCTTTGTAATATTGAAAGTTACCGGACGGAAAATTTGCGTGTACATTTTGAGTGAATAGGGTCGAACCTAGTGTCTTTTAAAATCACTTGTTGTTTTCATGATGAAGTCATCTAATTTTACGACATTCCAGGAGAGTCAGTAGATGTAATAATCACTTAGATAATAATAATTTTGATTAAAGATCGGATAAAACAGAAGTAAACGCTCGTGAGCCATAAAACTACTGTAGAATTCCTAAATGTGAGATAGAATGTGCTCTGTTCATGAAGGGTCTGGAATATGGCCTATCCTGAGGGATATTCGTTGCATAATTGAGTAAATGATGAATTAGTGGTGATATTGATTTATTCTTGTGTATTTGGAGCGCAAGATAGATTATAATTAGTGGAGCACGTGTTTGTGAGTGTATTTCACAGGTAGGAAGTAAAAATAATGCGAGTAAGGCTCACGCTTGCGGTGAATTCAACCTGTAGCCCACATGATGGTAGTGCTTATGGATTTTACTAGAATCTTCCATAATAATCTCATGAATTAGATGAACTTGCGCTGATATGTGAAATGTATTTCTATCAAGTGATACTCATGACTTCGATCACTAGCCACCATTAATGTAAGAGAATTTCTGTGCACGAATTATTTTTGCGAGACATTACGCGTCCCGACCATCGATAAAAATCATAACTAAAATTGCCAAGTCAGGATTCGTTGTAAATAGTGTACATAAAACGTGTTTCCCCAGTGTGAATGTGTGTGTAAATGTGTATATTTCTCTTGTGCCATGTTTATTTAATTTAATTCTGATCTGGTCGCGCACTCGCCGTGACGCGGATCACATTCATCGTTGTGTGTCGCCTTAAGAAATAATTTCATGCCCTTAAGGGAAAGTTTAATTAAATTAAGTCAAGGAAGACTAGGAAGGAATTTAATTTTTTTTGCGAGATTTAAAAGGAAAGATCATCTCGTTACTTTGTAAAGGCACTCGATTTGTAACAAAATTTATTTAACTAGCTCACACGTTGGTAATGTAAATTTCTAAAAATCTGAAATACTTTAAGATTAATTTGAATAGAAATGAAATGCAAAGATTAAAGGTAGAAATTTGTCGGCCGCATGATTGCTTTGAAACATTGTGAAAATAAGTCATTAATAATTAATCAAAAATCATTACTCTGAAATATTAATGATGAACATTAGATAAATGATGCGGTGGAGAATTAGTAAGAACACGATCGTGTTATAATGAAACAGGTTAGCTGTATGACAAAATAATGATAATAATAATAATAATTATAACCGAGATAATAATTAATTAATTTTGAGAATTTTGGAAACAGTTTTTCTTTGTTACTGAAGTTCACGTTAGTGTCATTAACCATTATTAAATATTGTAAATGACTAATTCAGCTGTGTACATAGTAAAGACCACGTGTTGAGGCAACTTTAAATTGGTGAAACTTTGAACACATGTTTATTTAGTTCTTTCAGTCAAATGTTTGGTTTAAAAAGGCAAGTGGCCTAATTACTTCTTTGGTTTCATTTACAGCACAGTAGAGCTGGAGATATGAACACAAGTCACTCTAGATCGAGGAAGAAACCCGATATTATGAAAGCTCTGTTATGTAAAAAGGAAATATTAGCAAGAATATTTTGTTGTTTAATTGCTTATGTGAATGTCAGAGTGTTGTTTTAATATTTCTCTTTATCCTGCTTGGTCATCAATCCTTACAACCCTTAAATGCCTCTAGGAAGTGATAGCCAACGATCGAACGGTCCACCTTGGGACTCATCGCTCGATGGCTGGGCTTAGCTCGGGAAAAATGGGGGCAATATTATGACAAGATCATAACTATAATTTTTGTTATTATATATATTTTAATGTTATAATTATTCCTGCAACACTGTCTTTGCCTGGTATACATATGTTTTAGTCATCACATGATCTGTTTAATTTTTATTTGGCTGAAGATGGTCACTAGGTGGCTGAAACTAGTACCAAGACTGATGTAATATCATTTACTTGATATATTGTACTGAAAAGGTGGACCCTCTTGTCAATTTATTTCATATATACATACAGTTTAGGCGGTTTTGGTTTTTATTCTATTCCAGAAATAGTGAAAAGGAACTTATTTTAAAGTTATGTATGTCGCTTACAACTGTTTGCCGGTCATTGTCGAGTGCATAATTTAACAAAGTGGTCCTCTTACAGTAGTTCTTATAGCACTTACAATATTCTGGAGGGATTGGTCTGAAGGAATGTAAGGCATGAGAATAATAAGAGATATTTTTAAATGACTGTATTAAAAAAAGTACATAAAAACAATAGGAAAATTGACTTACTACACTACAATACGAGAATCAAAGTGGAAATTACACTGATTACAGTGCAATATTTAGAAAGGAACAGTTTTACCAGTCCTTCTCATCTGTTTATGGTAATAGATCACTGTGTTTGGAGTCGTAAGTAAGGTTTACATATTCATCTTGCGTTGCCTGCTAATCCCCTTGTTGAACAGCACCCATAAGTTGTCAGAGGTACACTCAGTTTCTGCAGCAACTCACAAATTTATTCACAAGATAACTACTGTCATGTCATGGCGTGTGGCCTCCAGAGAGGTCTGGTGCAGGTCTTTTGCCATACAGGTAACCTCGACTGAAACGCTTCTATTGTTTCTAATCTTCTTCAAGTTGAAGCCTAACTCATTTACAATACTTCTCAAACTGATACAACCTCCTTGGAAACTAGTCCTCTCTCCTGTCACAGGTTGGAATTGAGATAGTGATGGAGTTGTTTTCTGAAGAATGTAAAATTCATGGATTCTGCATCAAAATCTTAAAGATCCCTTACACACTTTTCCCTTTCCATGATTTTCCTCGTGTGCCAAATGGAGTTTCTTCAGTCTCCTGCTGTCTCTGTTCTACTATTTTATTTTTACTTCTTGTTTAATGTCACATTAACACACTTAATGTTTCTGACAATGGAGGGATGGGAAAGTGGTAGGATTAGGAAGGTAGCAGCTGTGGCCTTAATTAAGGTACAGCCCCAGCATTTGCCTAGTGTGAAAATGGGAAACCACGGAAAATCATCTTCAGGGTTGCCGACGGCGGGATTCGAACCCACTACTTCCCGAAGGCAAGCTCACAGCCGCATGACTATAACCACATGGCCAACTTGCTCGGTTAAGATTCCCTTGACCGTCGTCTACAACACTTCTGTTGCATCTGCTATTTTTTGTTGTACATTCAATAACTCCCTCCTATACTGTTCTTTTTCTAAAATTCTTCCTGCCCTCAGCTTCCTTGTTCATAAAACTAGGAACATTGAACAATCTCTTGCTTTGTCTCCTTGTCGCAAATTTCAGTTTAGAACTTTCATCGGCACAATTCACTTCGTGCACGAATGTTAGGAATGTGTACTGACAACGACCTGATTTGTTTACCTACTGACCGTACTTGCTCAGTCAAGTCTGTCAAAAGAAGCAGCCCCTTCTCTTCTCGTCCCTCTTCTGCATTTCACTAGTACACTAGCTGTCAATCAACATGCGATAGGTCTGCCAGCAGGCTTTGCCTTATGTTTCAAGTGCCAAATTGATTGTAGGCAGTTATAAAACGTGTACTACAGCAATGACCGACAATAGTCACGAACAATAAAACTGACGCATCTCACGGTCCTTCCAGAATTATAACTTGTCACTTACGATAATCTGTACACAAATTACAAGATTCTAACTCAGGCGCTTAGGATGTAATGACTGCTGCTTACGATACCTTTGTGTTCTGTATATTACTGATGGTGGTTATGATAATATCTTTGTTTACATTGTTTTTACCCTCTAGATTCATTTGACGTTTACGATACTTAGTCAGCATGTGCAGTGGAGTCGGATTGACATATAAACATCATAACCTCAATTTTAACTAAAATATTGCTTACGATACTTTGGCTTCCAGGGACGATATATCAAATAGGTAGCATGTAGGAACCCTCTTCGGAGGCAGTTCTGTCCAGGGAGTGGCGCCCCTGCCTATGTGAGTCCCAGAGCACACACAGCCGGTGTGTAGCACCTGATAAGAGTCCCAGCTCAGGGTTACGAGTGAAGACCTCAACGGAATCTAAGCGGAGAAGATGGCCTAAAGAATAGTGGAGATTGCAGAAGAGGCAGCCCAGCATTCGGGGAATAGTATGAGTACATTATTCGTCAGCAACGTCTGTTCCCCATGTTAGAGGCAGCTGCAAGGGCGTCTGTTCCCCATACAAGGGGTAGCCTGAATAATTGGTGGCAGTAGATCTAAAACCCTTTTGGGAGTGGTGAACCCATCATAACAATAGCGTAAAATGAGTGGTGGTAATTATCAGCTTTGAAAAAAGGTTTGGGCGTACCCTGCTTGTGCTGGGGGAGCTGTGATTAGTGGGCAACCAGCATTTAATATTATGAAGGGGGGAATAATAAATGTTATGACCCTTCCGGGCAGAGTGGATCAGATGGCTGAGGTGCTGCCCTTCTGACCCCAACTTTGGCAGCTTCGATCCTGGCTCAGTCCGATGGTATTTGAAGGTGCTCAAAATCAGCCTAATGCCGGTGTATTTACTGGCATGTAAAAGAACTCCTGCGGAACTAAATTCCGGTACTTCAGCACCTCCAAAAACCGTAAAAGTCGTTAGTGAGACGTAAAGCAAATAACATTATTTTATTTGTTATGACCCTGACAGGAAAGTCAGAAGAGTTGATTGATTTTATTGAGAGGGAGAATGTTGCAATGATGAAACTGAGTGAGGTCAAGTAGAGGGGAAAGGTAGTGAAGAGGATGAGCAGAGGGTACACCCTATACTGGAATGGAGGATGTGACGCAAAGTATAGAGTAGGAGTGATTGTTAACAAAATCCTGGGTGAAAATGTGGATAGGGTAGACTACGTTAGTGATAGAATAATCAGAGTATGTCTGAGGACAATATAGAGGAATTCTTGCACACACTCAAGAAAATAATAACCGCTGTGGAAGTAATAGTCATGGGAGACCTCAATGTGAAGGTTGGAAATGACAGAACTCTAGATATGGTTGGGGTGAAAGAAGGACAAAAACAGTTATTGATTATTTTTTGGTTGAGAAAATAAAACAAACAGTTAATGGATGTAACAGCACTACAAGGTGAGGCGTTTGATAGAGATCACAGAGTAGTGGTGGCAAAATTGAAAATAGGTAAAATTGTGAGAGTAAAAGAAATAAGACGGAAGAAAATAAAAGTATGGAAATTAAAAGATAAAAGAACTCAGGAGAAATTTCAAGAAGAATTAAACAGCACACTCCTATATCAGGAAAAGGAAGTGTAGGCGAAGAACAGACTAAATTAAAAAACAAAAAAAAAATCACATTTGTAAGCTGTGTAGAGAAGATTTGTAGCAGCACTTCAGTGAGAGCGAAGGAAAAGGAGACGCTGGTGGAATGAAGAAGTGAAGGAGTCTGTTAAGCAAAAGAAGAAGGCATGGCAAGAATGGAATAGAGATAGGAAAGAAGCAAGCAGGATTAACTATCAGGGAATTAGTAAGTAGGAAAAAGTGGTAAATGAAGAAAATAAAAATGTAGGGAGAGATTCACACAAGAGTTGTAAATTGATATAAATGGTGGAACAAGGATGTATGTATTGATTTAAAAAAAGAGAAAAGAAAAAATATACCCAAAACAAGTGAAGGAAGAGAGTGGAAATGTAATAACAGACCCAGAGGAGATAAAGAATAGGTGGAAAGATTATTTCTATAAACTCCTGAATGTGAGAAATGATGGAAGAAGAGAATGCAGAGGTAAATCAGGATGGATCCAGAAATGGAGAGTGATACTGCAATGGCACAGGTGTATATGTCTGTTAAATGAAAACAGGAAAAGCAGCAGGGATGGACAAAATATGTGTGGAAATGATAAATTGGTTATATAGATTGCTAAGGTAAAAGCAAGTACCTGATGATTGGTGTAAAGGTGTAATCACACCAGTATTTAAGAAAGTTGACAGGAAGGTATATGATAATTATTGAGGAATTATACTGTTGTCACAAGTAGCCAAATATTGGGAGAGAATAATAGAAAGGAGGATGAGAGGAAGGGTGGGAAGAAATTTAGAAGAAACGCAGTATAGATTTTGACAGGGAACGTCAACGATAGACCCTATATTCACTATGAGATTACTGATGAAAAACAGTGGGAACATGGAAAAGATCTGGTGATGGTATTCCTTGATCTAGAGAAGGCACACAATAGTGTTAATAGAGAAAATGTTTGGGAAATCCTAGAAAGAAAAGGATGTGGAAAGCACTCAACAGAACTAGTGAAAGCAATGTATAAGAATTGTTCCAGCTGTGTCCAGCTTCCAGTGGGAGATAACAGAGTGGTTCAGAAAACAAAGTGGACTAAGACAGGGAAGTGTATCGTCTCCACTTACATTTATAATGGTTATGGATGAAATTCTAAAGGAAACAAAGGCAAAACATGGAGGGGATATGAAAATATTCTTGTTTGCAGATCTGGGGAGTCAAAAATACAGAAGTGAAAATCCAACTAGAGGCTTTAAATGACAATATTGAGAAATATGGTATGAAAATCAGTGTGGAGAAGAGCAAAACAGTGGTGATGACAAGAGGAGAAAGAGAAGGAAAAGGAATCGTTAGTATCAGGGGACAAAACATTTGAGGTTGTTGAATACAAATATTTGGGATGTGAAATAATGCAAGATGCAAGGTTAGATAAGGAGATCAGCAGACTGGTACAAACAGAAAATACGTTCTACCAGAATGTAAGAAACCTGGTGTGGAACAGAGAAGTTCCTATGAAATGTAAAGAGATAATGTACAATACGTAATATACCCCTATACTAACATATTATGCATCAGAGACTTGGACTTTGACAGAAGAAATGACAGTAAAATTCAGGCCAGTGAAATTAAGTTCCTGAGGAGTATGGTGGCGAAGAGAAGGAGAGACAGAGTAAGAAAAATTGAGGTCAGAAAAGAGATAGGGATAGAGAAACTGCGTGATAGGATGGAGAAGAATAAAGTGAGATAGTCTGGACTTGTTATGAGGAGGTGGAGGCGAGGATTCCATAATAAGTGTTTGAGGCTAAGATAGAAAGGAGGAGGAAAGTGGAAGACCCAGAGCAAGATGGATGGACTCTGTCAAGAACAGTATAAGAAAAAGAAGGTTGGACTGGAATACAATTACTAAAGAGGAGTTGTGGAAGGAGAGGAAATGGTGGAGGTATGATGTAGCCATCCTTTCACAAGATGTGAAGGGCTATTACAGCCACACTGTTTTCTACAAGAATGCTTGATTGAGGATTTAGCATTAATGGGACTAAAATTTCTGGACAATTAATGGGGAAAATAGTTTCTTCGAGGAACGGATAATGCAGGAATTTTAAGACATTTTTTTAATTAGCATTCTCGTGAGACCACATAATTTTAATGAATAATATGGAAAACATTATTTCAGGGAACTGATAATTGAGGTTTCAGAGTGCATGAAAAAACTTTCTACAGCCTTATAAGGAAATGGAGGGTAATAAGCAACAGCAGATTTAAAAAGCATTTGAATGACAGGACACCTATCAATTGATAAGAAATAGGAGTTTATTGACAATCTCTTGTTTGAACACCATCAGGCATAGTGTTGAATATGTCATTAAATAGACCAGTCAACCATGTAATATCACTGCCAAGGATTTTCAATAGTTCAGCAGGCATGTCCTCCTATTACATTTCATTGTGGAGACTACCATTTAATTTTAAATGCTATTTGTTCGGGGTGTCGACCCATGTGGATATTTGCCCCTACTGGCACCATATTGTATGAACCTGCGTGTAATTGGAATGGCGGTAGTGTGGAATGTTGCGTGTGATTAAAGGAAGATCAAGGACATCACAAACACCCAGTCCCCTGGCCAGGGATATTAATCATTACAACTGAAAACAACTGACACGGCCGGGAATCGAACCCTGGGCCGCAGGGTGACACCACGGGGCCGGACTGGAGACTACCATAGTTACCTCCCTTTTCATCATGTCTTCGCTGAACATAGTCTAGACTTTTCAGCAACATTTTAGAGACTACAGAACTCTTCATTCAGTAGGCAACTGTAGTATGCATATCAGCACATGCAGATTTCCATGTCAGAAGTTTTCCACTACTGTCTTTGAAGTATTGTACTTGGTTATTCGGATGTCTTTTGTTTCTATATCTAGCGATTTTTAAAATTTTATTTTCATCCACTGCTTCCAGCCGCTCTTCCTTCATCTGACTTTTCCCTTTCTCTCGCCACTGTTCATCTGGCCAGTTTCTTTGCTTGTTGCTATTCCACTTTCCTGATTAATAAGATTAAGTTGAGTGAAATAGAATTGTGGTGATTGTGCATATACAATAGGAATTATGAGCATTTAAAAGGATATAAGTTGAATTATAGTGTGAAGTACTATTTTCAATATTACTCCTGAGAATTACCTGTTATAACTGAAATAACTACTTTAACATAGGACTAACACACTACAAGGTAAATATACCATTTGGAAGTAAAACATAAAATAGTTTCAGTGGGTGCATTTGAGTTGTACAGAACAAACCTGAAGAACTTTTTTCTTTTTGCTAGTTGCTTTACGTCGCACCGACACAGATAGGTCTTATGGCGACGATGGGACAGGGAAGGGCTAGGAGTGGGAAGGAAGCGGCCGTGGCCTTAATTAAGGTACAGCCCCAGCATTTGCCTGGTGTGAAAATGGGAAACCACGGAAAACCATTTTCAGGGCTGCCGACAGTGGGGTTCGAACCTACTATCTCCCGAATACTGGATACTGGCCGCACTTAAGCAACTGCAGCTATCGAGTTCAGTAAACCTGAAGAACTAACAAAGAAAACTAAAAGGAACGGAAGAACTTGGGAATGTCTCACTTGCACATCGAAAGGCTTTTATTTTTGGAGGCATTTTGGTTTCCTCACTTTCTTAAATTTTAAGGTTTAATTTTTTTCTGCATCTGTTATTATTTAATAATCTAAATGTTTTTGATGCTTTTGCTATTGAGCACATTGGTAACCGATTCAGAGTCACATGTGATGATCATCATCTGCCACCAAGAACTCAATATATTATCAAACTAATCAAAATAATCTAAATCAGGCAAGCAGAACTGGGCTGCTGTAAGACAACATCTAACGGCAGCAGCGGTCCAAGGTTTTTTAAAAAAATTTACTTATTTTTTTGCTATTTGCTTTACGTCACACCGACACAGATACTGTTGGTCTTATGGCGACGATGGGACAGGAAACGCCTAGGAATGGGAAGAAAGTGGCTGTGGCCTTAATTAAAGTACAGCCCCAGCATTTGCCTGGTGTGAAAATGGGAAACCATGGAAAACCATCTTCAGGGCTGCCGACAGTGGGACTCGAACCCACTATCTCCTGAATACTGGAGACTGGCCGCACTTAAGCGACTGCAGCTATCGAGATTGGTGGTCCAAGGTTTTTGTGAGGGCAACACCTTGCGACTTAACATATGCCAAATGCACGGAGGGAACACTGGATACAGCCTTCCCCACCATAGATCGCTAACCACCAAGAGGCGATGCAGTCAAACACCTGACTCCTTGCTGTTCAAACCATGAAAATGTTTCCTGGATGTACATTTGCAAAACAAGCTGTGACAAAAAAGCAGGAGGAATTATTTTTGTGAATAATTATACTCGATTTTAAGGTTATGACAATTTATTCAAGTCAAACTTTGTTGTGAGTAACAAATGTAATGAGCATTTCAACAACATACTGAAGTTATGAAAAGTGATGAACATATGTAGTGTGACTGATTTGTTACAGCGCAAAAGAATAAATGAAATGTGACACAGAATGTAATTTAAATAGTGATGTACTGTATTTGACATATTTATTCAGAGCAGCTTCAAGATGACTGGCATCCTGTCGTTGGACGAGTTTTTCAATGTCTGGAGTCAGACTCGATGCATTGGCTAGTCTTCGACAGTTTTTGAGTGAACGTCTGACATGGACGAATATATATATATATTTTTTCATTTTTCTTTGCTAGTGGCTTTACATCGCACTGACACAGATAGGTCTTATGACGACAATGGGATAGGAAAGGCCTAGGAGTTGGAAGGAAGCGGCCGTGGCCTTAATTAAGGTACAGCCCCAGCATTTGCCTGGTGTGAAAATTGTAAACCATGGAAAGCCATCTTCAGGGCTGTCGACAGTGGGATTCAAACCCACTATCTCCCGGATGCAAGCTCACAGCCGCGCGCCTCTAACCGCACGGGCAACTCGCCTGGCGGACGAGTAATTACATAATAACATCATTTCATTTCAGGAAATGACCTGTTCACACAGGTTCAACTGCTCTCGACTAAGCAGTATGTTCACAGCTATTAGTTGACTGATGGTGTGGAATGGCAATAGTAGACGAATAAGCTTGAGTTTATGGAAATCAGAAAGATCATAATATGAAGTTAAGTTGAAATTCAACAGGAAAAACTGAGACAAATATGCATTAATAAGATGAGGAATTTGGAATTGGAATAATATACCAAAGGAAAGGTTCGATAAATTTCTTACCACTTGAAGTAATTTAAGGGGGGTGATATAGTAGATTGTTTTGAAACTTTCCACGTGCTTCTATTACATTGTGATGTGAATTGTGATCATAATGCCTAAGAAATGGAATGTTGCAAACGGAAAATAGGAGATTTGCTGGAAATCGCTTTTCTAATGAAGAGAGAGGTGATAATGACAATGTTATTTTTGACGTAACCAGTAGGCCTAATGCATCAGCCAGGAAACTTGGGCCGGAGCTTAGATCACCTGTCAGTGATGCTAAGGATACTGACAGCGTGTCATATAGGATTATAGAATTTTCTTTAGTGTATAATATAGGTGAACATTTGTGCTGCATATTGTGTCACGGAAATGTGAAATTAACTGGAAGTAATATATCTGGGTTGGCAAAACAGAGTTACTGAAGATGTCTAAAAGGGAGAAACCAAAATGAAAATGAGTCATTCAACTGGTCCATTTGTCCCGAAACATCATGCAATGGTAATAAAATTGTTCAAATTGCAACCTACAGTGCAGTGGCCAGTTTTAATGATGGAGCTAGCGGTAGTCTACAAGGACTGAAGGCATTGGTAATCAAAGTTGGGAAGAATACTGTGGAAGCTTTGAGAAAGTTTGACAAGGTACGTGTAGATTCAGCTGGAAAAAAAAACAACCCTCAACTTTGGAGACTAGGAGGAGTAGGCAAAGACTCAGACTGGAAGAACAATCTAAGAACATCCAGACAGAGGGTATAACATATGGCAGTGGAGCCTTCTAAGGTGAACGGAGAGTAGAACTGTGTGCGACAACTTTACATGCGATTTCCTGAAAACTTATTTTTTTTCAAACAAGAAACATAATATCACACGAACCATTTGTCTGATCTAAATGAAACTTTGCACAGTTGGTCAAATAGGAATTCTACAAAAGATGAACGAAAGTAATGTAACTTAGAAAAAATTTAGGCTTAATATAATGATATAAACTGGTCATAAAAATGTACAAATTATATGTATATTTTTTAAAAGTCTGCCAAATTAATTTGAATACACTTAGAGATTTCATCTCAGTCCATCCTCTATAATATTCTGTCAGTTTCGATTCAAAAGAAAGAAAACAACCTTTAAGCTCATATTTAAAGTGTTATCATGTTTTATGTCATATCATGTTGTTAATAATTTTATCAAAATTAATTAATTAATAATGTGGCTACTTTATATTAAATTTTGATTTGTACTATATCAAACAATAGTTTAGGACGTTATATATCATCATATTGATTTTCAATGTCCTACTAGAAATAATGTAGGAAATAGTCATATTTTTGTCAAGTGGTAACTAAACATGGCATGACTACATAAACAACTGATAAATGCAGATCAGTGGTGGCTGTTAATGATGTTACTGGCTTTATGTCCCACTAAGTACTTTTACGGTTTTCAGAGACAGCATCGTGCTGGAATTTTGTCCCACAGGAGTTCTTTTCCATGCCAGTAAATCTACCAACACGAGGCTGACATATTTGAGCACCTTCAAATACCACCAGACTGAGCCAGGATCGAACCTGCCAAGTTGGGGTCAGAAGGCCAGCGCCTCAACTGTCTGAGCCACTCAGCCCGACGTGGTGACTGTTTGGAGTAGCACCGAATATACAAAAGACTTTGACTGAAGACTCTGTCAGTCAGACAGTGTAAGCAGGCAAACCTTTCTTTAGGAAAATTTTAGCAGAAATAAAAAAGATTTAGACACGATACACAATATTTTTCTTGTATGTGCTGTTCACTTAGTAGAGTCGCGGATATTGCATTCGGTCAGCGGAGATTAAGGGGCTACAAGCGCTGTGAGGAAGGAATGGCATAGCTGTTAAGGCAAATGTTCAGCGAGGAGACGGCTCTGAGCATACCCTGGGCAGCACGAGGGCCACGTTGCCTGGTGTCAGCCTGCAGTACAGACCTGATCTCAATTCACAGAAGAAACCCTTAAAGAAAGTTAAACTTATACAAAACTAAATTTGCATGAAATGCATTGATTGGCTGATTAATTTAGCTATTTCCGATATACTAACTCTGAGCTGAAGTTTACTTGTGGCTGAATGACCAGTTGCAATTTGTTCTGCCAGCCAATGGCATGGGGTCTCTTGTACATGTTCTAACTGCACCTGATTTTACTTTGAAGCTCTCACATTTCTAGTGTTTTAACTAGGTTAAGCTGTCTGATGTATCAAATAAAAATTATACGGTACAAGTTTCTAAGACTTTAGTAAATCATGTCCAGATGATGAATTCACTAGTTGAAATTGAAGAGAGAAAGCAGGATAAAATATTATTTGTTTTATATCCTACTAACTAAATATTTTTGGATTTCGGAGACACCAAGCTGCTGGAATTTTGCCCAGCAGAGTTCTTTTATGTGCCAAACTGACATTAGGCTGATATATGTGAGCACCTTCAAATACCACCGGACTGAGCCAGGATTGGACGTGCCAAGTTTAACTCGGAAGGCTAGTGCTTTACCGTCTGCGCTACTTAGCCTGGCTAAGCAGGATATACAACAACAGACACGGATCATTATTGTAAATTATTTCTTACCTTGAAACTGACAAAGTAATGTAATTTAACATACCTGCATGTTGATAGCTGTGCATGATACGTAATATCGAGGTGTAGTAATATCCCGAAATCGGAAATTCATTCCTCTAATATCTCGGATTTCATTGAAGAACCATTCCTGGGGGCCATTTACTTTTAACATGTTCAGGTACTGAAAAGAAACATTGAGAACAATATATAAATTAAACGACAAGTATTTAGAAATTATAACAATGTACCCTAAGGTAAACTTAACACATTAGAGTAACAATTTTATGCACTTCTTATAAAGAGGCAGGGTGGCTAAAATTTTCACCTCAAATAACTCATTACCATAAAAATGGCGTATGGCCTCCGGAGAGGCCTGGTGCAGGTCTTTTTCTAGTAGACGGCCTATTAGGCGACCTGCATGTCTGTGAAGATGAGGGCCCTACCAAGGATGATTTCTAATGTTGAATATGCCACACACACCCAGCCCCTGAGCCATTGGAATTAATCAATTACGGTTAAAATCCTCGACCCGGCTGGGAATCAAACCCGGGACCCTCTGAACCGAAGGCCAGTACTCTGACCATTCAGCCAATGAGTCGGACACTCATTACCATTGAAGGTACCAAAAATCTGTTTACCTCTTTAGAAACATTATCAAGGGGCTCTTAGCTGAAATTGTAGTTTTCCAGGGCTTCAGTAATAGCTGAGAAGGTAGTCAATTTTTTATTCTTCTCAAATGGAACTACCCTGTTCTCTACACCTAGCACTGAAGTAAAGAACATTAAAAATTCAGAGGTGAGATTATTTTTAAAATTGGATGGATGTGTCTCCCAATGGAATCACTCCAAACGTTCTTGATTTGCAAACTGTTGACCACCATATTAAAAAGACCACTAACAAGGCTGCCAAGACACATGCTACAAATGAATCGTGAGTTGTTTACATCATGAGTTCTTTCCCTATCTTCCAAGGGTTAAGTATTTGCTCTACTGTGCTCATAAATACTCTATGGTAACTCTGTATGATTTAAAGCCTTTACCAAGGCTGATGCTATCAATCTTCAGTCACTTGAAACATCAAACATCAATCATCACCATCACATTCATCATCATCATCATCGATCAACTCTATAATTATATGGTCTGACACCACGTACAAAAAAAAAAAACACGTCATCAGAATGTTGGCAGGCAGGGTAAGAGCAGCGGTGATGCAATTTCTTTGCGTGCCTAAAGCCAAATTCAATTCTGAACCTCTCTGGCGTGTTCGTATGAAGTGAGGGCATACGACACTGTAGATGGTGATTCATCCATCTAATGGGAGCAGACCCCTTGATCTTATTCAACACTGCGTTTCACCCTCTTCCTATATCATAATCATTATCTAACACCCAGACACACGGGTCGCCCATGGGAGTCAAATAGAAAGACCTGGACCACCACGCAAGCCGAGCATGTTCTCCAACACTCCCGGCACCAAAAGCCATACGCTAATTAAATAATAATAATAATAATAATAATAATAATAATAATAATAATAAAATAATGAAAAATAGATGTGAATATATTCACAGTAATCAACGATTTAGCAGTCAAAGGAGCATTTTGTACACACAGCCCAGGGCAGTCGCTCGTGGGGTGGGAAGGAAGCGAATGTGGTCTTAAATAATTTACAACCCCAGCATTTGTCTAGTGTGAAAATGGAAACCATGGAAAACCATCTTCAGCCTGGTGACAGTGGAGTTCGAACACAATGTCTCCCAAATGCAAGCTGATAGCTATGTGACCCAGCCACTTGCTCAGTGGTAGAGTCCAAGGAGAAAGACTAAACGTGATAGTGATTAGGATAAATTGTTGCTGGACTGAAGATGTGGTATTCACTTTGTGCATTATATAACAGGTAGAGACTTAAATAAGCTGTTCATGTAGACTCATTACTGATTCTTAAAACTTCAAATGACAGTTCTATTCCCTATTGTGTTTTATTACCTTTCTAGCCTGGAATGAAGAATGCATGCATGCTAAGTGACTAACATTGAGAATTTAATCACAGTTACAATTAATGAACTTCATTATCACATACCCGCATTGACACTATCCACTTAAAATTGAGAACCTTCCACCTTTCAATGAATTTATAATGGTGTCAAAGAATGACACTTGTTTATAAGGATATGCTCCGTCTCATAATATGAGACATCTCCAGCTTAGTCTATATATATAAAACAAGAGTTTTGTCTGTACATTGCTCAGAATCGGAAAAGAATGGTATTTTTGTATCGGTCATGTCCACAGTAACGAGGAAATTCACTGTTCACTTTTCCGTAATTTCTGTCTGTCTGTATGTACATGCATCACGAGAAAACAGCTGAAGAAAAATTTAATGAAAATCGGTATGCAAAGTCGGGGGATGAGCCACTACAATCTAGGCTATAAATCATTTTACTCACACTGAGTGAAATGGTAGTTTAGGGGAAAGTCTAAAATTTAACTCTCAAATATTTATATTATTACTGGTCCTATCTATAAATACTACATAACTAAAGTTATTCTGATCATTTATGTCATACATTGTTACCCTACCGGCTTTGATAACACAGATATTCATGAATTTGTATTTTTGTTGCCAAGTCCAATTCAACGCCGAGCCATGAGAAAATGGGCTAACAGAATTTAATGAAAATCGTTATATAGAGTCGGGGAATAAGAAACTACAGTCTATATCTAAGCTATAAACAATTTTATTCACTCTGGATGAAATTGTAGTTTAGGGGAAAGCGCCTAAAATTTAATTTTTAAATACCTATGTTATCGGTCCTATCGGAAAATACTACATAACAAAAGTTGTAGAGAATACAATTTCTGATCAATTCAGCTTTATTCAGTTTTACTGTACCAACTATGATAAGAGTGGTATTTCACATTCGGAAGGAAACTAAATGTGAAGGAAGGCCTACAATATCGAAAGCGCATAAGATTTATCAACAACAACATTCCATTGACCATTGTTTGTCAAGTTGTTTGTCTCTTATGCTGCCACTCAGCTACGATAGATGGGATTACTGCTGCATACCGAGTATAACAGCCTGACTGAATATTGACGGGAAATAGCTGGGGAGTGAGAAAACTTTCATCTTTCTGGTTCATACATTTTCTGATACTGCTGGTACGTAACACACTGCTTCATCATAGCATTCCAGCTATTCGATTCCTACTCTGATGCGCTTTTTTGAATGAGCAGTGTGTTCACTTAAGGCTGTGGCTAACTTAGTGGTAGTAGTACGACCTGGTCTAGAATTACAATTTAGGCCTATTCTAAATTATAGTACCACAGTTCACTAATAAACAATATTCAACCCTGAAAAGAGCCATTTCTTAAGAAGGGCTTCATCCTCTTCACTTTTATTAAACTTACATTAATTTATTCCAAATTAGCAGTGAAGAGGAACCCCCTCTTCTCTTCTGGCTTGGAGGAAAAATTTGCCTCCAAGTCAGACAGATTTTTCCGCCACCAGTGTATTGAATTGAGATTTCACGACTCATCGGGTACTCCTAGGAAACAGATTAGTAAAAGGGCATAGGTTTTGCTCTGGGACTTTCCACTATTCGACACCCCACCACGGCTGTGTGCGGGTTGGTCGTCCAGCTCTGTAACTTTGGGCTGTTAGATCAGCAGCATAGAACTGTTCGTTAAAAGTGAGAAAATGTGTGGTTTTTCGTTTGATCGAGTATTTCATATGAAAGCATTGCTTTTAATCGCGCCATTCCTACTGACATCATTGTAATGACCTATGTTCGTTTCAGTTGGGAAAACCACTAAGACAGTCTTTCTGAGGATGTCAAAGGCAGGTGGGGAGTGAGTGTCTGCGATTATAACAAAAACTCCCCAACCTGATGTGACTGAGGGTAGACAAATGGGCCTACCATTACAATTAAAATTCCATAACCTAGTCTTCATATGAGAAAGGACGTTTGGTGACTTCTCCGTTGCATTTCTAGGGTAATGTTAAGAGGAATGCAATTTAATACAATCTTGCTCACAATGTGTACACTACCTAACCTAGAATTCTGTATACAATGTAGAATTCCGTAGCGAAGCATGGGTACATCAGCTAGTAATACATAAAAATGACAAGGGACACACTAATTAAACATAATTATAACGAATTCAAATAAAGTCTTTAAAAAGCATGTTATATGCCATGGTTGTTTTCTTCTCTTTCTTCGTGAGAAAAAACACTATGTCTGTACATTATATTATTTTCACTGGTGAGTGATTAAGAGTCTTTAAAAGTAACATTAAGCCATGTGCTGTGTGCATTTTCTACCTTGAAAGGTAACGATAAAGCAGGGGAAACTCCTCTCGATTATGAACTGCAGTTCTGGGAGTCTAAAGAAAGAAAGAAAGAAAGAAAGAAAGAAAGAAAGAAAAAATAAACAAAATGGAATAATATACAGTAGAAGTCCATTATAGCGAGAATTCATAAGAGAAAAATTAACTCACTATAAAGGATGGTTGTTATATCTGATTTTTCATAAAAGTCAGTGGAAAACACACATACCAGTATAAAACAGCAATCAGTTCGTTCAAAACTTGCGTTTTTGGAGATTTCCACACTACGGCTTACTCGATAGTTATTTTTCTACCGGGCGAGTTGGCCGTGCGCGTAGAGGCGCGCGGATGTGAGCTTGCATCCGGGATATAGTAGGTTCGAATCCCACTATCGGCAGCCCTGAAAATGGTTTTCCGTGGTTTCCCATTTTCACACCAGGCAAATGCTGGGGCTGTACCTTAATTAAGGCCACGGCCGCTTCCTTCCAATTCCTAGGCCTTTCCTATCCCATCGTCGCCATAAGACCTATCTGTATCGGCGCAACGTAAAGCCTGTGGCAAAAAAAAAGTTATTTTTCTATTTCCGAGACAATATAAACAAGTATGTACAATTTAATTCTGAAAAATTGGAGTAATATCATTCCAGGGACTTCTGTAGCAAACATTTTAGTTTTCTCATTCAAACAGTGTTATCTGACCTACCTATTTCAAGCGCCAGTAATGATAAACGTTTTGCTATAAACCTGCATGGGAAAAGGCTTTCCGAAATTTAACCAAACGCGAGCAAATACAGTGAAACCTCATTAGTAGATTTCCTAATTAAGAAAATTTCTCTGTTAGAACGTTGTAAACCGGGCAAGTTAGCCGTGCTGTTAGGAGCACACAGCTGTGAGCTTGCAACCGGGAGATAGTGAGTTCGAACACCACTGTCGGCAGCCCTGAAGATGGTTTTTCCGTGGTTTCCCATTTTCACACCAGGCAAATGCTGGGGCTGTACCTTAATTAAGGCCACGGCTGCTTCCTTCCCATTCCTAGGCCTTCCCCATAGCTGCCAACTTTTAGAAATCAAAAATAGGAAGATTTTTTAATTCTTGGATTTCATCACATATATTGCGCCACGGTCTAAGTGAAAAAAAGGACAGGGTAAAAGGGATACATATCTACAGTTACGTGAACTGACCATTAAATTTTAATCTTAAACTACTAAAATGGTTACAAGAAAATGTACCTGATCACTCTCATTTGACACATACATACCAATAATAATACCGAGCTCGATAGCTGCAGTCGCTTAAGTGCGGCCAGTATCCAGTATTCGGGAGATAGTGGGTTCGAACCCCATTGTCGGCAGCCCTGAAGATGGCTTTCCATGGTTTCTCATTTTCACACTAGGCGAATGCTGGGGCTGTACCTTAATGAAGGCCACGCCGCTTCTAACCCATTCCTCGCCCTTTCCAGTCCCAGCGTCGCCATAAGACCTATCTGTGTCGATGTGGCATAAAGCAAATCGTAAAAAAAAGAAACGAATAATAATACAGTCAAACTTTGACATCTCAAACCTCCAATACTCGAAGTTTCAGTATCTCGAAGTAACTTAAATTGTCCGGCGGTTTGTCCTATTCTTCACGTGTATTTATTTGTCTATGCTCGAAATTCGGTTACACGAATTTCTCGATTTCTCGCAACAAACATTTCTCCCTTGAAGCAAAAAATACTCTGTAACTCGAATTTTGTGCAACATTAACTGTGCAATACGACATTTGTGTTTTGTGAGGAACAGTTAACAAGTAGAGAAAGAGTTACAGAGAAGCTGGAAACTAATATGATGGAAACCGAAAAACTCGAACTTGTAGTGATCGGCAAATCGGCAAAGCCTCGCAGTTTCTTGGGTGTCAATTACCGATCACGTACGAAAGCAAGCAAAACGCAGCTGCGTGGTATTGACGAGAAGTTTTAACGTGAAGGGAGGAAAGGTTAACCACAACAAACTGAAGAGACTAATGGATTTTTCCAAAGGTGTTAACGGAGCTACGATTCTTGTTTCACTACTGTATGTACTGTATCCTATCTTCTAAAAAGTTACTATAATAAGTGTTATAATTAAAGTGTTGCCGTAAAATAGAGGTTTTTTTGTACATTTTAAGTACCATTAAACATAATGTGTCCAGTAAAAGCCCGTAGATACATATGATTCTATTATATGCTATATATGCTCAATAACGGTATTCTGTATATCTCGAAATAAAATTTATCTCCCGAGGTGATTCGCATAATAGTTTCCTTTATTAGACTGCAAAATGAATGAAAATTTAATTTTATAGGCATCTCTGAACACTTGGAGTTTAGGTTTGTTATGTTTTTTGGCCATAACGTGAAGAGAAAATATCAGAAACTGTCACCGACGCAACTCTCTGAAATACATTCAACTCAAAATTATGAAGTAAGAATAAACAAAAACGCACTGAAATACGCGACACTACCACATACAAAACAGATCCGTATGTCTCATACATTATTAACATACGACTTTGACACGGGGAAAAGCACAGAACCGCTAGAAATAACACGTGGCCTACAACTCCAATTAAATTACGCACAGAAACAACGTTACTAGTGCGCGAACCACACAATAAGAAACGCATTCTTTTATCCTGATTAACTGAGTCGCTAGCGCGCGCTAGCTTCTCCTCTTGCTTGTAGGACGGATTGCCGTCCCGAATCCCCAGCCGTAAAGCACACATGCTGTTGTAGCGTGCAAGAAACCGATTCACGAAGGCGACGGACGATACACTCGCAAAACAAAGCATCAAATAAAAACGCTTGAAAATGAGGTGGGGTAAATTACACAAGCACATAAGAACTTATCCTAGGGGAAGAATATTGACTGTACTGGAGGTTATATTGGTAAAAAATAGGAAGAATTAAAAATAAATCGTAAAATCGGAAGACGAGATATAAAACGGAAAGTTTCCGGGTAAATCGGAAGGGTTGGCAGGTATGCTTTCCTATCCCATCGTTGCCATAAGACACAAGACCTATCTGAGTCGTTGCGACGTAAAAACAAATAGCAAAAAATTATATATATAAAATAATTTTAAAAATAAGACGTCGTAAATCTTAAGTCCTCATTCATGTTGTATTAATTATATGTAAAAGTACCTCACTTACTGTGTCACAAATTTTCACTATTACCGCTTCGTACGATCACACTTTTCCTAGCCCTGAAAATGTTCTTTGTCATCCCTGGTGAAAAGAACGTGATTTCCAACACAGATTAGAGCCCTCGGAACAGGATGCAGGTCAGGAAACGTTGCACGAAAATGGGAAATGGAATTCCTAGATATTGAATCTATGGTGTATTAGGTGTTCTGGGAGTCAAAAAGATAAAGAAAAAGAAAAAAAAAAAGGAAGGAAGGGAAAAGGAATAATATACAATAGAAGTCTGTTAAAGCGAGAATTCATTACCGAGAAAAATTTACTTGGTAAATTTACAAGGTAAATTACACCTCTGTGTAGCAAGCCTTTAGCCTCAGGAAAGTTCAATTCTGCTCTTTGGATTTCATTGATATTGCTGAATAACCCAGAAAGCTTTTTGTGCTTGTATTTTGCATTCCATTCAGAAATTACAAATTTATTCAGTGTTGAGTGATACAGTGAGGTTAGCAAATATTTTTCGTGTGATAGCCTATGTATGGATTAGGAACATAATCGTGTGAAGTTGACTAGTGTGGTCCATATTTGTGCGATATGACTTACTACTAAAGATAAAATTAAAATCCACGGAGTGGACAGGCATCAGCATCTTTCAACAGTGGTGCGTATGTTGAAACTCGTACCTTCGAGTTTCGATTCGAGTCAATCTAAATGCTATCACGTTCGAAAAGACGGTCAAAGCAATCCTCTCGCACATGCCAGAGTTTAATCTCCAAATAATTCATGGTCGAAGAGCGTGACTAGAAAACAATCTTTAACACACTGAACACAAGCGACGTTCGATGGTAATGTTCTGTTGAAGACGAGCGACGTATACTGTATGGCGTCGAGTTGAAGTGCTTATATATTCGCTTCAACGTACTACAAACGTTAACAGAGTGCTGGAACACATTCCACAGTGCTTGTTGTACATTAAAAAAAATACCAGGTAGCAGCAGAATATCAGAACCTAATTCTGTTATGGTATTAAGTTAGTACTACCGACGCAGCTTCATAGCTGCATGGTCTTGCACGTCTTGACGACTAGGGCCAATTTCCACTTTTTTTTTTTTTTTTTTTCCATTTCTGAATAATTAGTATGTATGTTGTGTTTCATAAATGTAGTATGAGAATACGTAACTTTTCATGTTTTCATGTTTGCAACATGCATAGTGAAAATTTAAAAAATTGACAACAGAAAAAAGGGTTTTTAAGTTATTTATAAAAGTTAGTGATTTTGCTCCAATTTTGAAAAACAAGGTATGCATGCATAGCTCAAACATTGCTGAATCCAAAATAGGTTTGTGACTGCACGTAAGGTTATCAGTTATTTTTGTATAAAAATGAGAAAACGCACTAAAATGTCAGTTCACACCTGCTCAGTCTTCAATGTGTTAATAACCCACTGGTCCAAAATATAGGCTTCAGTGAAAATTTGTTTGTTTTAGAAAGAGTGTGATCTGCAAATAAGGTGCTGATACTTCTGTGGGCTCCAGTGCAAATGCTTTTATATTTGTTATATTTTATATTTGTTGTCTGGTATTTTACACACCTTTTAATACACCATGATTCAATAGACATTAAAAGTCCTCTTTATGAACAATTACCAATCCTATTCTATCAGTTAAATCTTCAAGATAATATTTTATGTAATGTTTTAAAAACAAAAACAATAAACACTCCCATCAGGCCGATAAACACATCACGTTTCTCTTCCCCACCAGACGCAAGCAACTCCTCCTCACGCGCATGCCAATAGACCCGCCTTCACAAGGCCACTCCCCTCCACCAAGACGCCACACATACAATATGCATAGCAGAACATCGGCGACCACCAGTACTCCCACATCAAGGTAACATTCAAGCGGGCAAAGGGTAAGCGTCAACACAGCAATACTTATAATTTTTCCGGTTACCCTCTCCCATTTTGTTTCTTACTTTTTAATCTGGTTAATTCTAACTTCTCCCCTTACAGAGCTTATATACACCCGACATCGTGACATCACAACTGATCAACAAGCCAACATTAAATTGCCACAACATCGACGCAGCATGCCATCACCAGAATATTAGTGTATACAAAAGAAGATAGTTAATGACACTATTACAATTTTAATGCACCGCCAAATATAGTACTCAATAAGGACCCTTCAATCAAGAATACAACAATAAAATAACTTCTACCTTTGAAAGTTGTAACACCAAATTTATTTTATTTTTTTTGCTATTGGCTTCACGTCGCACCGACATAGATAGGTCTTATGGCAACGATGGGACAGGAAAGGGCTAGGACTGGGAAGGAAGTTGCCGTGGCCTTAATTAAGGTACAGCTCCAGCATTTGCCTGGTGTGAAAATGGGAAACCACGGAAAACCATTTTCAGGGCTGCCGACAGTGGGGTTCGAACCCACGATCTCCCGAATACTGGATACTGGCCGCACTTAAGCGACTGCAGCTATCGAGCTCGGTCCGAATTTTATCAACCTTTGAATGAGAACTAACCACCAGATCTGAGCATATAGTTAAATAATATGTCAAAACTTTACGTGTTGGAAAGTATTTCCTTTTTAAAATCTCGTTTTAAAATGTTTTAACTCACTTCAATTTTACCAATGTCTATTGTACCATATATATTAATCACTTTTTACTTTTGACCAAGGCATTACACCTTTAGCATATTCATTATTCTCATATCTAATCAAGTTCCTTAAATAATGGCTATACATCATGTTAATGTTTTAATAATAAGAAATTTTAGATTATGTCATAGCTACCTGTTTTGGTATTGAGGCAATGATAAGGCTGATGATGCCCTTTAAAAGGGACGAAACATGTCCCATGTTCATACTTAAATGAGGAAAGAACATTAATCTTATGCTTGATTTTATTGAATAGGTGGAAAATAACACACAATAAAATTTTACACATTTAAAAGAATATAATACCAAGCCGCCACAAGTGATACAATACTCAGTGCCTAAGCACTCCACAATTGTAGGTCAGTCACGTTCCACAAACATAATAAGATTACCCTTCACATACAATTGAAGTCCAGTCCAGTACCATATAGTGCAGCAGTGTCACTTCCGTGTCTTACCGTCAACTTTCACTCCCAAATCGTGTGTCTCCTTCTCGCTGTTTGATCACATGCATATATAGACCTCCACTTTCCCCTTCCTCTCACATGATACGTCAAGATTGATCCTGGCCAGCCAATCATGAGTAGATCCTCTTGTTGTGACCACGCCCTGAACCTCTTACGGATCTTACGGATAATATAAAGATATGTAGGGTATTGTGTTAACAGATCTGTAGAAAAAGACAGCCAAATGGACCAAAATTTACCACGCAATTGGCCTCACATTGTACTGAGAATGGTAAGTCTACGGTTTCAATTTTATAATGCCCTACCTTAGTATAAGATCAACAGACTCTGGGGCGTTTCACATGAGTCATCAGAACTTTCCGACTACAACATCAATTTATAATTTATAATTGTGTATACAACAACAAGTCCACCTCATCAAACTCTGGGCTATACACATGACTCATCCAAATTTCCCGACTTCAAAATAGCAATGTTTTCCCATCAGTTTGTACAAAGAGAGAGGGGGATATACTGTTCAACCAGTACCTGCAGATTGATTTCTAACCCTATTCATACCCCTAATCACGAAGTTGATGTGGTGGCAATAAGTGTACCTAATACTAAATTTGTAGTAAATAAGAACTTAGCAGGAGTAGTGAAGATTAAAAAAGAGGACAATCCTATTTACGGGGTATGAAACCCGTTTAAAACATTATGAATAAATACAAAAATGAAATAATAATAATAATAATAATAATAATAATAATAATAATAATAATAATAATAATAATAATAAATCAAATACTGATAATACTGATATCTCTTACTTCTGAATACAGTAAGAGGGTGTGATATATGTACTATCACAGTATCAAGTCCAACGATTTAATCTGATGTTTTCTCACTGCTGCAGGAGGTAGTAGTAGCTCTTGAAACATGTACGGTAGGTAATTATAATAAAATGTAAACTACTGACAAGGCGGAAAAGTGTTTCCTAGAAATTTAAAATAAGTCAACACGAACAAGACTGAACCAACATGGTTAAAATAACACTGACCTGCGAATTCAAACTTTCCGATCATTTCATGAAGTTTACATAGTGATGTTTTATATTTTTGGCATGCTGATTCCGGAACTGAAGTCAGTTTTCAACTATCACATCAGGTTTTTGTGCAAATTCAAAATGAAAACTTGATAAATATGCAGCACGCGCACATGCAGGATTACTATTATCACAGGTAAAGAACGCTTCTTTCTTATTATTTTCACCCATGTGAACACTCCTATCACACTGGTATACATAATATAAAGATATGTAGGGTATTGTGTTAACAGATCTGTAGAAAAAGACAGCCAAATGGACCAAAATTTACCACGCAATTGGCCTCACATTGTACTGAGAATGGTAAGTCTACGGTTTCAATTTTATAATGCCCTACCTTAGTATAAGAAACGTCTTCGCCTTGCTTTTCGTGTGTGAGGAGTAGTTAGACCTTCTCTCTTTAGTAACCAGCAGTAATCTGCCAGCATGTTTTTGTTCTATTTCCCTTGATATCTGCACTCCATTTCCTGTAGATCCTGATGGAATATTTTCCCCTTGCTCTTTGCTCAACATTCCTAGGTTCTTAGGGAAATAGTCCAGATGTGAATGTAACATGTGCACTTTCAAGCTCATTTTTCAGACTAAATCTTGGAAAGAATCAGGCAATCTATCCACCACTTCTTTGTAGCCTGAATCCTTTGTGTTTCCAAGAAAGTTTTCGACCACATTCCGGAATGCTGCCCATGCCAATCGCTCTGCAGCACACGTAACGTCTTCAAAATTAGCATCAGAAAGAAGTTTTCTGATATCTGGACCTATGAAAATACCCTCCTTGATTTTGAAATTACTGATGCTGGGAATCGATTTCACTTAAGTGACTGCAGCTATCGAGCTCGGTGGTCGAATGGTATTGAAATTAAATTCTATCCTCCAGTTAAGAATTTAACACGGAAGGAATGGTAATATTAGAAACAGGGCCTAAGCATAATTGGATGAAAATTTGTAATAATAATAATAATAATAATAATAATAATAATAATAATAATAATAATAATAATAATAATAATAATAATAAGAGGGAAGTAGTGGAAATAATAGCAGAAGTAGAGCAGGTTATATCCAAAGTGGAATTTGAGGAACAAGAAGCGACAAGGTGTGAAGTAGGAAAAATAATGTCCATGATAATAAAGTACAAAGACAAAGAAGTGATCATAATAAATAAGAAAATTTATTAAAAGGATTGAAAGGGAAAATTGAAAGCAAGAACATTACAGTAATCAAAGCGGATAAGGGTAATACGATAGTTCTAATGAATAAATAAATATATATTGATAAAACAGAGGAGTTTCTAAGGAATGGCAAGTTCACTTTAATTAAAAAAGATCAGATGAACGTAGTTCAAAAGAATTTTAAAAAGATGTTGAAAGAAGTAGGATTTGTTTCAGACACCAAGGACGTGAATAGTCTAATAAATATGAACTCGGGAATGCCCACTATGAGGGCACTGCCC
The DNA here is from genome assembly GCF_040414725.1 of Anabrus simplex. Lineage (NCBI taxonomy): Eukaryota > Metazoa > Arthropoda > Insecta > Orthoptera > Tettigoniidae > Anabrus > Anabrus simplex. The sequence goes on along the minus strand of NC_090266.1, from coordinate 511,418,643 downwards.
AAAATCCATAAATACATACATACTGTACCAGGAAAAGTTGATTTTAAAGAGCATGAGGTCTTTCAAAGGGGTACCTAGTCCTTAGGAGATGGTACAGAGAGGGAGGATCGCAAGGTGAAATAATAGATATTATATCTTTCTTTCCTTTATTTAATCTCTGGAAGGCCACCCTATTATGTCGCCTAATCAAAAATATTTAACAGAAAATAAATTCCAATTTCAACAACTGAAAATCAAAATTCAAGTGAAATTCAACAGAATAATATCTTCCTCAATCCGTCCATTATAACTTTCATGGCACAAATTAATAATGAAGAATGTTGTCAGTAAATAAGAAATCCTAAAGTATTTCTATTGGCACTTGCGATTTCAGATTACACTTTCTAAATGAACTGAATAAAGTAAATTTGGTAATTCCTTCTCGAGAACACATCAAACTCAAATATGAAAACACTTGAAATCAAATCTAGTCTTCTTGTATAAAGTTCTGAGTATCGTCCTACTGTTTGTAAATTATTGTACGCTTTGTGAAAATATTGTAAATTGAGAGTTTATGATACACTTCCACTATGAATAATGCACTCAACTGATATTTCAAAGTTCCAATAAATGAGAATATACGAGAGCACACTGTTATTTGAAAGTATGTCTTGACTTGAAAAGTTGTAAAACGTTAATTTCCAAGTAAAATATAAATTAAGTGAACTTTTAATGTTTTTTGTCGGTAATGACACTGTTTGTAAAAGTTCTGCTCAAAGTCAGAATTGAATGGAAAAAGCAATGATATCACCTGATATACGCCTTCTCGTTGAGCTCGAACAGTTGAATACTGCTCCGCAAACAGCAATCTGGAACTCAGCTGTCAGAAGGCACCAAGATATTCCATAGTACCACGTCCCTGGAACTATCCTGCGTAGTACCAAATCTCCATCGATCTCCGTCGTTCTACCCTGATCTCCGTCGTTCTCCGTCATTCTCGGTCGTCTTGAGTCAGGATTTCTCATGTTATTAAAAGAGCGGCTTTAACACGAGAAAGTCCAACTGACTAGGTTGAAAAGGTGCACCATTTGATTTTGCACTGTTAGAACTGATGACTGTTCATAACTAATCACCATTCACTTGGCGAGAAATACGTCGGAGCACTGTCTATTATCGTAAATCATGATAATGAGAAATACACTTCACTGCATAGTTCATCTAGACACTTACTGCTCACTGTTCGTATGGTCAAAATAACTTTCATCTGAAGCACAGTTTATTATGGCTCACCTTCAGAGCAAATAAATAAATAAATAAATAAATAAATAAATAAATAAATAAATAAATAAATAAATAAATAAATAAATAAATGGCTCTCTCTCGTAATATCTCGTAATGTTAATTCTCACTAACACAGTTCTACAATTATTCATGTATAAGTCCTATACTTCACTGAATTACAAAGTTCACTATACAGTCTATCCACACGCGTTGTTTTAAATGGTACAGTCTGTTTCGGCACAAATTACAGTGTTCTAGGCTCTGATAATACTCAAAATAGTTAGTGTGTTGCGACCTACAATCACAATATTCGCAGTTGAAATAGTTCAAGATCATTACAATGCAAAGTAGCCATGCTCACTTCAAGTTGGTTAGGGTTATTCACACGAAAACTAAGATATCTGTCAAGTTCAAATATTGGTGAAATATTACAAGTCTTTATGACTTGGATGTTACACACACGTTAATTTTCTAAGTCTGAATGTGTGACGAATTGCAAGTCCCACAATTTATAAGTTTCTCACTGGTATTCCCAGAAACTAAGTGTCAACTTGCTGTCGAAATTTTCTAAGTATTACGATGTCCGGCAGCAGGAACACGGAGTTCGACTCGTCACGTGCAGTGGGACATGCTAGCCAGCTGTGAAGGATGCGAACTGAATTGCTGTGGTCTGGCCTGCTGCTTATATCCCGTACGACTCAAGGCTACTTGCCACGTCACAGAGGGGAAATGTGCTTATATCTCTTGAATGCCTTGATGGATTTTATTGAAATTATCGTATGTTTACATTTAGAACATGAGCTACACGATGATATATGTCTCATTTCCGTAACTTAATCGGTTGAAAAGTTAAACATTTCCTTCCAGTACATTCGATAGAGGTGTGTGCAACATGTGGCAGTGACGTCACCCGCAGGTTCCTTGCTCGTGACATGTCCAGCTCGCCATGAGGAACTTCGTATTGCGCTAGCACAAGATGTCGGGCATACGAACAGATATTATCACCGTCCCCTTTCCATATGTTCTGGCAATTATAAAATAATGTACAGGGCTGGAACAGTTCCTGGTACAATACATAATCATTATAGACCATTATGCCTTTCAGCATTCAGTCTGCAAGCCTCTGTGAATTTACTAAACGTCGCCACAATTCTCTATTTGCAACTAATGCTGTGGCTTCATTTAGTTCTATACCTCTTATCTCTAAATCGTTAGAAACCGAGTCTAACCATCGTCGTCTTGGTCTCCCTCAACTTCTCTTACCCCCCATAACAGACTCCATTATTCTCCTAGGTAAGCTCTCCTCCTCCATTCGCCTCACATGACCCCACCACTGAAGCCGGTTCATGCGTAGTTTCATCCATTGAGTTCAATCCTAAATTAGCCTCTATCTCCTCATTCCGAGTACCCTCCTTCCATTGTTCCCACCTGTTTGTACCAGCAATCATTCTCGCTACTTTCATGTCTGTTACTTCTAAATTATGAATAAGATGTCCTGAGTCCACCCAGCATTTGCTCCCGTAAAACAAAGTTGGTCTGAAAACAGACCAATGTAAAGATAGTTTCGTCTGGGAGCTGACTTCCTTCTTGCAGAATACTGCTGATCGCAACTGCGAGCTCACTGCATTAGCTTTACTGCAACTTGATTCAATGTCATTTACTATATTACCATCCTGGGATAAAACACAACCTAAATACTTGAAATTATCTACCTGTTCTAGCTTTGTATCACCAATCTGACATTCAATTCTGTTGAATTTCTTACCTACTGACATCAATTTAGTCTTCGAAGTGCTAATTTTCATACCATACTCATTGCACCTATTTTCAAGTTCAACAATATTAGACTGGAGGCTTTTGGCACAATCTGCCATTAGGACCAAGTCGTCAGCATAGGCCAGACTGCTTACTACATTTCCACATAACTGAATCCCTCCCTGCCATTTTATACCTTCCAGCAGATGATCTATGTAAACTACGAACATGCAAAGGTGAAATATGACAGCCTTGTCTAACCTCTGTAAGTACCCTGAACCAAGAATTCATTCTACCATCAATTCTCACTGAAGCCCAATTGTCAACATAAATGCCTTTGATTGATTTTAATAATCTACCTTTAATTCCATAGTCCCCCAAGTATAGCGAACATCCTTTCCCTCGGTACCCTGTAATATGCTTTCTCTAGATCTGCGAAACATAAACACAACTGCCTATTCCTCTCGTAGCATTATTCAATTACCTGCTGCGTATTGAAAATCTGATCCTGACAGCCCCTCTGTGGTCTGAAACCACACTTGTTTTCATACAACTTCCTCTCAACTAGTGATGGGACATTCGATTCATTTTACTGAATCGATTCATTTGATTCTGTTCACGTTATTGAATCGATACAGTGATCCGATTCACGGCACATTAGTCACCGCTCTTACTGCATCTGTGTAGTATGTGCTGGTAAGGCAGCAGCAACAGCATGCAGTGCTCGCAGCTGCCATCTGGTATTCATACTATGAACTCCTTTCCTAGAAAAAAAAATGCTAATCACTGTAATACATCGAAGGTTTCCGGCGACGCAGGGTGGGAAAAGGTTAGGATTAGGAAGGTAGCAGCCATAGCCTGAATTAAGGTACAATCCCAGCATTTCCTGGTGTGAAAATGGGGAAACTACAGGAAACCATCTTAACAGCTGCCGACAGTGGGATTCGAACCCACCATCCCCCGAATGCAAGCGCATAACTACGCGATACTAAATGCAAGAAAACTCGCTCAGTCATTTTTGAAAATATGCATTTTTCTAATAAGCTGAGGATATTTTTACATAGTCATATTTTGTATAGGCTACCCGAGATGTACAGTAGCCCGCTGATTTTCTGATTCAACATACTGTTGGTTAAGTTATTGCGTCTGTCCACATATGATTGAAGTCTTGTGCAACGATGTGACATATGAACTGAGAGAATACTGAGCCGTTCTTCCCAATATAAAACAGGTACTTTTGAGTGGTCATGAGCATGACGCATAGTCATAGGGCAGGCTAGAATTGAGTTTGTCAAATGTCAACTAAGTTATAATACTAAGACTCATTAAACTAATAAATAGTATAACCTAATAGCCTACCTACTTACTAGCACTTCAGAATTATGTTTTGACTACCTTTTTAACACTGCAAATAAATCCATCTATTATTTAAACCTCCCTGTAAGAAGAGGACAGTGAATGCAAATTGGTATTATTTTCAAATGAGCCAAGCTCGAGAGTCCATTATAGCATACGATTCTTTCAGTGTAGCATGGCTCGCTGCATGTCTCGCTGCAGCGGAAGCTCGGCTCTCCGCGTGTCCAGTGAGCCAAAGAGGAGCCGTGTGTACCTTGTGTCTCACTGAGCCGCGCTCGTTCACGATTCTTTCGATGTACCATGATTCACTGTCTCGCTGCAGCGGAAGCTCGGCTCCCCGTCAATGTCCAGTGAGAGCGCCACTCAGCACTGTCCGCTGGGAGTAAGCTGAATCGTGTGCCGTGAGCTCGCCGTTCCTGTGAATCGATTCACTCGGACACTTGAATGAATTGATACGCTGCTTCGAATCATGCATTCAGTAGCCAACACTACTCTCAACGACTGATCACACCCTCCCTTCCTGGATGCCAGTGGATACCTTGCCTGGTACACTAATCAATGAGATACCTTGATAGTTGTCGCAATCTTTCCTGTTCCCTTGCTTATAGATAGGTGCAATCACTGCTTTTGTTCAATCTAAAGGTACCTTACCAACACTCCATGCTAATCTTATTATTCAATGATGCCATTTCAGCCCAGCCTTCCCACTATACTTCACCATTTCAGGACTAATCTCATCTATTCCTGCTGCTTTATGACAATGGAGTTTATTTACCATCCTTTCCACTTCCTCAAGTGTAATTTCACCAACATCATTTTCCTCCTCTCCACGAGTTTGGCTGCTCGTAACACCACCAGGAAGATTTCCTTTTACGTTGAGAAGATGTTCAAAATATTCCCTCCACCTCTCCAGTGATTCCCTGGGATCTATTATGAGTTCACCTGAATAACTCAAAACACTGTTCATTTCCTTTTTCCCTCCCTTCCTAAGATTCTTTATTACTGTCCAGAAAGGTTTCCCTGCTGCTTGACCTAGCCTTTCCAGGTTATTAGCAAAATCTTCCCAAGACTTCTTTTTGGATTCAACAACTATTTGTTTCGCTCTGTTTCGTTCACCTACGTACAATTCCCTGTCTGCCTTGGCCCTTGTTAGGAGCCATTTCTGATAAGCCTTCTTTTTACGTTTACAAGCTGCCCTCACTTCATCATTCCACCAAGATGTTCGCCTTTTCCCATCTTTACACACAGATGTTCCTAGGCATTCCCTTGCTGTTTCTACTACAGCATCCCTGTATGCCACCCATTCTTTTTCTATATCTTGAACCTGCTCACTGTCTACTGTTCGAAACTTCTCACTAATCATATACATGTACTTCTGTCTAATTTCCTCGTCCTGGAGATTTTCTACCCTTATCCGTTTGCAGACAGATTTCACTTCCTCTGTCCTAGGCCTAGAGATACTTAGTTCACTACAGATCAGATAGTGATCTGTATCATCGAAAAATCCCCGGAAATCTCGTACATTCCTAAGAGATTTCCAGAATTTGAAGTTGGTTAAGATGTAGTCTACTATGGATCTGGTATCCCTAGCCTCCCATGGGTAGCGGGAAACAGTCTGATGCTTGAAGAATGTATTCGTAACTGCTAAACCCATACTAGCACAGAAGTCCAGCAAACGCTTCCCATTCCTATTAGCTTCCATATCTTCCCCACATTTACCAATCACCCTTTCGTATCCTTCAGTTCTATTTCCAACTCCCGCATTGAAATCGCCCATTAGCACTATTCTATCCTTGTTGTTGACCATGACCACGATGTCACTCAAATGCTTCATAAAACTTGTCAACTTCATCTTCATCCGCACCCTCACATGGTGAATACACCGAGACAATTCTCGTCCTAATTCCTTGAACTGACAAATCTACCCACATCATTCGCTCGTTTACGTGCCTAACAGAAATTACGTTGCATGCAATGGTAATCCTGATAAACAGCCCTAACCCATACTCTGCCCTTTCCTTTCTAACACCCGTCAAATACAGTTTATAATCTCCTATCTCTTCCTCGTTATCTCCCCTTACACGAATATCACTTACTCCTCGCACATCCAGATGCATCCTCCTTGCTGACTCAGCCAGTTCTACTTTCTTCCATAAGCCCCATTAATATTGATAGCTCCCCATTAAATTACATTTTGTTCGCCAAGTTGTTTCCAAGGAGTCCCTCGCCTGTCAAATGGGAGTGGGGCTCCGTTACTCCCGTAGGCCCGAGGCTTGCTTAAAATGTTCTGAGCTCGGTAAATTCATGAAGCAGGATGCTACCCTACTTACACATACTCCAAGTGAGGATCTCTCCTCTAACGGGTTATGGACCACCGGTGGATTGCATAGTCCTAGCCGCCTGAGCACAAGGAGGGCCATGACTCAGAATACGTCCGAGATGCCCACTCCCATTCCATAGCAACTGGTGTCCCGTCTCTCAGGACCACTTACTAGGCCACTCAACCGTTGCCCATGGTTCACGAACTAGGACGTGACTTCAGTAACCCACACCATGAACCATCCCAAAATCCATAAGCAAGAAATTCCCATAAGACCGATATTAATCTGTAGAAATAGTCCGATGAAATGTTTAGCCAAATTTATGCAGGTACGGTATTCTTAAGGAAGCATTTTAAATTCACAATAGAGGCAATAGTCAGTAATATAAGCAATTTCTGTTAACAGAACAAGGAATACTGAAATTAAAGAAAATTACACAATTCACAGTCTCGATATTAAAGACATGTACTCCAACATCCCCATCTCTAAAACAATAAATATTGTTAGAAGGAATTTAATAGAACATAGCGGGTTAAGTAAAATAGAGATTGAATAATTTGTCAAGTTGTTAGCATACACATTAGAGAACAATTATTTCGGATTAAAGAAAAAAATATACAAACAAGAGAAGTGGTTGGCTATGGGTTCACCTGTGTCGGGTATTCTGGCGAATATTTATATGGACTATTTGGAATCAAATATAATAACTGAGAAAATTAAAGGATTAATAAAATGGAGGAGATATGCGGACGACATTTTCATTATTATAGATGAACAAGAAATAGGTTTGGTAGAAGTACTAAGAGGAGTGAACGAAATGGACAAAGATACCAAATTTACAATGGAGTCAGAGAAAGGAGGATCGCTTAACTATTTAGACATCAAAATAACGAGAAATAGTACCAGGTTTTTAGAAAAGAAACGACTAATAGCACCATTATAAGGACGGACTCCAACCAACCACGGCAGCAGAAGGAGGCAACATTTCACAGTATGATCAGTAGGGCCATTAAAATAATCCCCTTAAAAAAACAAGCTTTCAAAAAAGAAATGAATACAATATATATATATGAGATCGCAAGTAGAAGAACAAATTAATAAATAAACACAGATCAACTTTGGAAAAAGAAAGGAAGAATGTAGCAGTAATAACATTCCACAACAGACACTCGTATGAAATAAAAAAGATTTTTAACAAAAATGGCATTGACATTGTGTTTAAGACAAACAACAATAAGAAGATAATTTTATTATATTCACGTAAGGTTAATAGGTCCAGTAAATTCAATAAATCGGGAGTATATTGCATCAAGTGCCAAAGTTGTGTTAAGAAATATACAGGACAATCAGGTAGAAGTTTGGAAGTGAGAAACAAGAAGCACATGGTTAAATTAATCAATTTTTGATACAGGTGTTGTCCCTGGTATGATTCTGGTGCAAACTGATACCAAATCTGTGGAAATGCACTATCTTTTCTTTGTAATTGGTTGGGAAGTGTTGCACAATATTTTTCTTATGAAATCTGAAGTTATTTAGTATTAAAACATGCATGAAACACCTACGTCTAGTCATTGACCCCATAATTTAGCTTTCAACCGACACATTTCATTCATGGCTGCAGAGCCAAACTGTCCTTTCAGTCTGACATTCACATATTCTGCTTTCAATTTCTAGAAACTTCACTCTTTGTTCACAAAATGCCCAGCAGTTAGTTTCCCTGTTCAAGATGAGCTTTATTTCTCTTTGAATCATTTACTGGAGCACAAATCTTGCCCTGATCTTACTTTCTTTCCGCAGCACTATTATCAATTTGCTCTCCTTTCTCACAATGTGGAACTTTTCTTTCGCCATTTCCATCCATAACACGTACTACTATATAAAATTTTTTGCTATTTGCTTTACGTCGCACCGACACAGATAGGTCTTACGGCAACGATAGGATAGGAAAGTCCTAGGAATGGGAAGGAAGTGGCTATGGCCTTCAGTAAGGTACAGCCCCAGCATTTAGCTGGTGTGAAAATGGGAAACCATGGAAAACCATCTTCAGGGCTGCCGACAGTGTAGTTCAAACCCACTATCTCCCGGATGCAAGCTCACAGCTGCGTGCCCCTAACCGCATGGTCAACTCCCCCAGTCGTGCTACTATTTAAACATATACTGTGCAAATGAGGTGACATTTGCAGGGCACATTTCTTGGCTGTGTCAGGAATAAAGTTGTCAACAGAGAGTAATACATCAAGAGTACTGAACCTACCTTGACACAAATTATACCTGCACCCCAACTTTTCACTGCCATTATTTAATTTAATTTCCGGGTTGAACCGTGTTGTAGTTGTCTGTACATCACGTACAGTTTGCCGACGTTTCAAATACCTTGCAGTATTCTTTATCAAGGCGACTGAAATACCCCTACTTGATCCGAGGTAATCAGTCCCCCAGGCAGAAATTTACACTACTAGAGTGGCCCTGACCTTGGCCTTTTAATATCCTAGCCTTTCTGGCTGACGTAAGCCCTGGCTGTCTCGTGAGTATTCTGGAAAGTATGTGTCACAGCCAGGTAGTGGGGGCTTGCCCGCGCTGTTATGTAATGGGGTTTCGGCCCATGTGTTTATGTTGTGGTCTGTATGTCAAACTATGAATGATAGGCATCCATGAATTACTGATTTTATATACTTCTTCTAAATTTATGTTGTTCGGATGTTTGATTTCGATAGCCTCGGGAATTTTCCTTTCCAGATTCCAAGGGATAGCTGCTAGGATCTTGGTCTTGTCAAATGATATTCCGTGCCTTGTTTCGTAGGAATGCTTGGCTACCGCTGAAATATCTGTGTTTTGGTTCTTGGTGTGATGGATATATTCTTTTACAAGTGATTATTTTCATTTTGCTAACTCTGACTTTGAGATTCAGGTATCTATTGGACTTAGCCTGGTTGGCTACTCGATTACAAGTGATTATTTTCATTTTGACCGTATTGAAATTCAATTATTAAATGTTAAACAATTAATTTATTGAAACCACCTATTCAATACTAGTGAAGTCTTTATGACTATAACAATGTCATTACATTAAGTTTGAGTATTGTACATGTTTCGCCTGGCATTGCAGGCATCATCAGCCATGAATTCTATCTCCAAGTCAGAGCTCTGAGTGGATGCTATATTAGGATTAATCAAAGTAAATATTATTTACATAACAATTGCAATGGAGTGATCAAGCCATCCATGTTTTAAAGTACTAATGTGACGTCCAAATTTTGGTCACATTTAAAGGAGATAATATTAACTGTCAACATTCATGAGTTAGTAATGAGAACGGGATGATACATGGGTTTAAACAATCTGTACATTTTTACAACTTATTGGAGATTAACTTGTGCTAGAACTATTCCTAAAAACTATTTTTTACACAATTTACACTAATGTATACAAACTTATGTTACGTTTTGGAACTGAACTGGTCGATCTTGTCTAGAAGTTTCAATGGAATGTCTTACTCATGTCCTGTCGAATGGAGAAAATGCTGATACTGATATGGTATTGTAGTCTATTGAAGTCATAGCATTTAAATATTTCTTTTTATATTTGTAGGACATTAAACACGTTCAGCTTATATGACTTTTTGGGGGGGGGGGGAAGGTCTAAATATTTTGTAGTCAACCTCACTTCTAGAAGAATGAGTATCAGTATTAAGGTGGATGGCAAGAAATCTGTTAGAGAGTTTGATCAAGTTTTGTTAGATAACAAATTATTACATAACCATATAAACTTTTTGTATGTTGTTTTGTTGGAGCTTTTTGAAGTTATTCAGTGTGGATTGAAGAACAGTTCACTGGTTTCTGGATGTAGTGTGTAGCTGGTGGGTGCATTAAAGTCCTTTAGACGTTACGAGGAGGTCCTGTTGTGTTGCTTGTGCGACGTGGTCTGAACAGTTGCTTTATTTCTGCTTGATGTAGATGTTGATTCCCAATGGGAACCTAAAATATTTGTCCTGAATGAGTAAATTTATATCCTGAATGAGTAAATTTATGTCCTGAATGAGTAAATTTATTCATTCAGGACAAATATTTTAGGTTCCCATTGGGAATCAACATCTACATCATTTGATGGCCAGGCAGGCATCTATTTTTGGAAATGAGACATAGCTCTCATAGTGCATTGGCACTGCTGGTGGCTTCAAATAGCCTATGCAGTGGCCTCCACGGTATGCACTAGCCTTGTGTCTTGGGTGGTGTGCTAAGTCCCAACTGATGAGCCTAACTTAGCACAGGAGGGCGAAACACAGGCAATCAAGAATGAGTTAGCTGGAAAATTTATAATGTCCAATAACGGACCATTATATTGGTATTATTTCTGCTTCTCGTATTGTAAATAATATTTACTATGATTAATCCTAATATAGCATCCACTCAGAGCTCTGACTTGGAGATAGAATTCATGGCTGATGATGCCTGCAATGCCAGGCGAAACATGTACCATACTCAAACTTAGTGTAATGACATTGTTATAGTCATAAAGACTTAACTAGTATTGAATAGGTGGTTTCAATAAATTAATTGTTTAACATTTAATATATTCTTTTAGGCGAGTGGAGATCAGACGTTTTGTTTCACCAACATAACAAGCTCCGCAGCTACATTCAGTGTGATATACTCCAGGGTCTGTAATTTTATTGTGTCTTTTACTGGTGGTAGATAACGGGCTAGCTTCCGGTGAGGTTTATAGATAGTTTTTATGTCGTGTTTGTCCAGTATCTTGCCGATCCTGTCTGTAGTATTTTTAATGTATGGCAGTATCGCTGTTTTCGGGCGGGTCAGTTCTTCTTTCCCGTTGTTTTCTCCTACGGCGGCCTTTTCTTTGTTCTCTTGTGATTTTTTAAGGACTCATCGGATGTTAATGAGCGAGTAGCCATTTTTCCTGAGGGTTCTTGTAAGGCGTTCTTTCTCTTCCTTGAGGTGCTCTGCATCAGATATCGCTATGGCCCTGTTCACCAGTGATGTTAGGACAGCCTGCTTTTGTGATGGGTGATGATGAGACGAGGCGTGTAGGTACCTGTCTGTGTGAGTGGGTTTCCTGTATACTGCGTGACTCAAGAGTCCCATTGGAGTTGCATTTTACTAGAACATCCAGGAATGGTAGTTTTCCGTCTACTTCTATTTCCATGGTGAACTGAATATGTACATGCATAGAGTTAAGATGGTCGAGAAATAGCTGTAGGTTATTGCTCCCGTGAGGCCAGATTACGAATGTGTCGTCCACAAAACGGAGAAAACATTTTGGTTTCAGGGTAGATGTGGCTAAGGCTTTCTGTTCAAAGTGTTCCATATACATGTTTGCTATTATTGGAGAGAGTGGCGACCCCATCGCGGCCCCTTCTGTCTGTTCGTAGAACTCCCCGTTGAAATAGAAATAAGTGGCGTTAAGACATTCTTTAGCTAGTGTTGACAGGTCTTCTGGAAGTTTCTAGTCTAATAGCGGAAGGACTCCCGACATTTCATCCAGCTCCTTAAGGCCCTATCAATTGAAAGTACGGACTTATTAGTAAGTTTTGACGTCACGTCACTTTTCACCAAGGTGCCACTAACAGAAGTATTTCCGCTATTAGACCAGAAACTTCCAGAAGACCTGTCGACACTAGCTAAAGAATGCCTCAACGCCACTTATTTCTATTTCAACGGGGAGTTCTACGAACAGACAGAAGGGGCCGCGACGGGGTCGCCACTCTCTCCAATAATAGCAAACATGTATATGGAACACTTCGAACAGAATGCCTTAGCCACATCTACCCTGAAACCGAAATGTTTTCTCCGTTTTGTGGACGACACATTCGTAATCTGGCCTCACAGGAGCAATAACCTACAACTATTTCTCGACCATCTTAACTCTATACACGTACATATTCAGTTCACCATGGAAATAGAAGTAGACGGAAAACTACCGTTCCTGGATGTTCTAGTAAAATGCAACTCCAATGGGACTCTTGAGTCACGCAGTATACAGGAAACCCACTCACACAGACAGGTACCTACACGCCTCGTCTCATCATCACCCATCACAAAAGCAGGCTATCCTAACATCACTGGTGAACAGGGCCATAGCGATATCTGATGCAGAGCACCTCAAGGAAAAGAAAGAACACCTCACAAGAACCCTCAGGAAAAATGGCTACTCGCTCAATAACATCTGACAAGTCCTTAAAAAATCAGAAGAGAACAAAGAAAAGGCCGTCATAGGAGAAAACAACGGGAAAGAAGAACTGACTCGCCCGAAAACAGCGATACTGCCATACATTAAAAATACTACAGACAGGATCGGCAACATACTGGATAAATACCACATAAAAACTATCTATAAACCTCACCGGAAGCTAGCCCGTTATCTACCACCAGTAAAAGACACAACAGAATTACAGGCCCCTGGAGTATATCACATTAAATGTAGCTGTGGAGCTTGTTATGTTGGTGAAACAAAACGTCTGATCTCCACCCACCTAAAAGAACATATCCGTCACACCAAGAACCAAAACACAGATATTTCAGCAGTAGCCAAGCATTCCTACGAAACATGGCACAGAATATAATTTGACAAGACCAAGATCCTAGCAGCTATCCCTTGGAATCTGGAAAGGAAAATCCGCAAGGCTATCGAAATCAAGAAACATCCGAACAACATAAATTTAGAAGAAGGATATAAAATTAGTAATTCTTGGATGCCTATCATTCATAGTTTAAGACATACAGGCCACAACATAAACACATGGACCGAAACCCCATTACATAACAGCGCGGGCAAGCCCCCACTACCTGGCTGTGACACATACCTTCCAGAATACTCACGTGACAGCCAGGGCTTACGTCAGCCAGAAAGGCTAGGATATAAAGGCCAAGGTCAGGGCCACTCTAGTAGTGTAAATTTCTGCCTGGGAGACTGATTACCTCTGATCGAGTAGGGGTATTTCAGTCTCCTTGACAAAGAATACTGCAATGTATTCAAAACGTCGGCAAACTGTACGTGATGTACAGACAACTACAACACGGTTCAACCTGGAAATTAAATAATTCTTCACATCGTGGAAGCTTCACTTTTCACTACCATACTTTGAAACAATAATATAATAACAGTAGTAATATTAATAATAAGAAGAAGGGAATATTTGCATATATATGGTAGGTTACTTTTAAAAAATAACAAAATATAACAAAATTACAAAGTAAAAACATCAGCATACACAGAGTAAGAACATTAAAAATACATTAAACAAATTGGATTTTTGAGAACACACATGTATAGAGCATGTCTCAGGTCAGATGTAGTGTACATCCTGGTAAAGTCCAGAACAAATTTGTTACTTTCATTGATTTGTCTTAGACTTAGCTTTAGTTTTAACGGTTTCATATGTTATCACCACAACAGAGGTCATTTAAGGAAGTATTTCTTATACCCTACCAATATGACGTAGGGAACACATTGTATCATAAGCAAGCTTACCTGGAACAACATTTTTATAATATCATTGACATGATCAATGCCCTCCTGTGTAAGATCAACGTGAACAGACAGAAAACCAAAGCCCCGTGCAGGACATCTGCTTGCTGCCACTAAGCTATTACACCAACTTTTCATTTTCAAGGCTGTCAATAAACTGCCGGGACCCTCGTGACCAATCAGGTGGCATAAATAGTATCCAGGCTGAAATTAAAAGGAAGAAACATAGAATACCAGACAGAACTAATTGAAGTTACATACATTACCACAAACTATTTAAATAATGCAAACATAGGTAATGTAGGTCCCTCTTCACAAAGGGTACTGCTTTGAAGGGTATCACACTGTAATGAACTACTAAACAGCCTGGCAAGAACATGTTTCATATTGATATCTTTAATACTTTATTATTATTACAAGATATTAAAATCATTCCGTATTGATGGTTTTCACTTTACAAAGGAAGAAGATTTATTACATATTTACTTACTAGCTGATGTACCCGTGTTTCGCTATGGGATTCTCAGAAAGACTGACTTGGTGGTTTTCCTAACTGAATTCAACATAGGTCATTACAAACACATTCAGTAGGAATGTAGCGATTCAAAGTTCAGTCCAAAGTTCCAGAGCTGGAATAACCAGGTCGCAGATTGCCGTGAACACTCCTCCGTCATTATTCCGTTAAATATGCACACTACTCATTCCAATCAGTGCCTCAGAGTAGGGATTGAATAGCTCGAATGCTATGATGAACCAGTGTGTTACGTACCAGTAATATCAGAAAATGTATGAACCAGCGGAATGGCATCCTAAAGAAGAAAGTTATCTAACTCCCAAGCTACTTCCCGCCAATATACACGCAGGCTGTTACACTCAGTACGACCAGGCGACTTGGCCGTGTGGTTAGGGCCGCGCAGCTGTGAGCTTGCAACCGGGAGATAGTGGATTCGAACCCCACTGCTGGCATCCCTGAAGATGGTATTCCGTGGTTTCCCATTTTCACACCACTCACACCAGGCTGTACCTTAATTAAAGCCTAGGCCACTTCCTTCACACCCTTATTCCTTTCCTATCCCATTGTCGCCATAAGACCTACACGTGTTGGTGCGACGTAAAGCAAATTTGAAAAACCTCGGTAAGCTGCAGTAATCCTGTCTATAGGGGATGAGTGGAAACTGAAGACAAAAAGCACATCACAACAAACGATGGTCAATGTAATGTTATTGATGATACAGTTTATGAGCTTTCTATGTTGCAGGCCTTCACATTAGTTTTCTTTCGACTCTGTGATATTAGGGCGTCTTACAAAATTATTTATATCGTAGACTGTAGTTCCTTATTCTCAGACTCTACATACTGATTTTCAATAAATTCTGTTTACCCATTTTCTCGTGACTCGGCGCTGATATGGACTTAGTAACAAAAATCCAAATTCATGAGTAACTCTGTTATTATATGCGGTACGGTAACAATGTATAAGACATAAGTGATCAGAAGTTTAATAACTTCTTACATAACTACTACCAACTTACCACATAACTAAAGTTATGTTAGTTATGTAGTATTTATCGATACAACCATTAATAACATAAATAACTTATTTGAGAAATAAATTTTAGGCCTTCCCTAAACTACCATGTTTCTCAGGGTGAATACAATTATGTATAGCCTATATTGTAGTGACTTGTTTCCCGTCTTTGTCTACCGATTTCCATTAAGATACGACCACTAATAACATATATATTTGAAAATTAAATTTTAGGGATTCCCCTAAACTGCCATTTGACTCAGCGTGAATACAATTATTTATGGCCTACATTATATCGACTTATTACCCCGACATTGCATACCGATTTTTATTAAGACATGACCACTAATAACATAAATATTTGAGAATTAAATTACAGGCCTTCCCCTAAACTACCATTTCACTCAGCGTGATTGTAGTGGTTCATCACCCGACTTTACATTCCGATTTTCATTAAATTCTCTTCAGCCATTTTTTCGTGATGTGTGTACATACATACACACAGACAGACAGACAGACAGACACACAGAAAATACAGAAAAGCAAAAAAATGCATTTCCTTGTTACTGTGGACATGATCGATACAGAAATATCATTCTTTTCAAATTCTGAGCAATGTACAGACAAAACTCCTATTTTATATATATAGATTATTTATTGAAGAGGAGGACATAATAAATCTTTTTCCTTTGTAAAGTGAATCTTGAAAATTTTTCGAGTTACAGTAGTTTGAGCGCAGCAGTGTAATTTTGGTTATGCAAAGCTTGAGCATCCGATCAACGGGTGGTGGTGATGATGATGATGCTTGTTGTTTAAAGGGGCGCAACATCTAGGTCATCAGCCCCTAATGGTACAAAATGAGACAAAATGGTATGACAATTTAAAAATCCATAATCCTCCACTGACCAGAATTCGAAAATGTGAGGACGAAGAATGAATGGATAGATATGAACTTAAAACAATCAGTGGATCCGACCTGCAATGCCCCACATTCCCAGAAACTTAGCATTAAACTATAGTATTACTGACCAAGGGACAGCTTCTAAAGCACAATACTGACTAGATGATGCTTGCAGTCGAAACGGGTCCAAAATCCAGGTCATCGGCACCTCATAATGGTACTTATCTTTAGGAAAGAAGAACCCTGCTATGTATCATGTTGCGGTACTAATTAAAAGCAGCGTAGACTCGCGAGTATTCCACACAGTATGGTACTATGCACAGGTAATGAAATTCACGCATGTAACACAGACCTAAGGTGTTTCACACACTGCGGTGCTACTTACAGGCAACGCAAACCTATACAGGCAATGCAAACCTATGGCGTTCCTCACATAAGTGAACTAAACACAGGGACCTGCACTATCCCGTGGTGTTCCTCACAGAGTGGGTACTAAGAATAAGCAAGGCAGAACCATGGTGTCGTTAATCCCATGCTGTTACTCATATAGGGGTACGAATCACAGCTACTGTAAAATCTGCCAACACACTCTATTGCTACTAATCACAAACCTATTGTATACCTAACATAGCGGTACTACGCACAAGTATAAGCGACCCATGGTGTTCCCCGCGTGGTGGTGATAGGGATCTGCACTCAGATGGCCTTCACATAAACCGCAGTGGTATATATAAGTTACTAAATTTGTTTAGAAGAGTTATAGGAAGGTACACTCAGGGAAACAGGGTGTCCTAGGGAGCAGTGATAAGGGAACAGGGAACTGGAAATCAAGTAGGGATGACTTAAAAATTTTAGTGCTAAATTGTAGAAGTATTGTAAATAAAGGAATAGAATTAAGTAATTTAATAGATATATACTCACCAGTTATTGTAATAGGAGTTGAATCATGGCTGAGAAATGATATAATGGATGCAGAAAATTTCTCACGGAACTGGAGTGTGTATCGTAGAGATAGGATAAAAATGGCAGGAGGGGGAGTATTCATTCCGGTGAAAGAAGAATTTGTAAGCTACGAAAAAGTTAAGATAACAAACATGAAATTCTAGGTGTAAGTCACATCTATAAAGACAATACACAACTTGATGTCTTTGGAGTGTAAAGACCGGGAAAGGGTAGCAGAGACGCTGATTCAGAATTATTGATAAAACAATCAGCTACGTGGGAAAGGATAAGGAAAGGAACATGATTGTAGTGGGTGATCTCAATTTACCAAATGTCAATTGGGAAGGTAATGCAAATGACAGGAAGCATGACCAACAAATGGCAAATAAGTTAATATGGGAAGGACAGCTGATTCAGAAAGTGATGGAACCAACTAGAGGGAAGAATATTCTGGATGTGGTGCTGGTAAAACCAGATGAGCTCTATAGAGAAACCGAAGTAATAGATGGTATTAGTGATCACGAAGCTGTTTTTGTGGTAGTTAAAAATAAATGTGAAAAAAAGGAAGGTATTAAAATTAGGAGTAATAGGCAGTACCATATGGCTGATAAAACAGGCATGAGGGAGTGTTTGAAAAGTAACTATGATCGGTAAAAAACAGTAAATAAAAATGTAAATAGACTCTGGGATGGGTTTAAAGCACGTGTTGAGGGATGTGAAAATAGGTTTGTACCTTTAAAGGTGGTAAGGAATGGTAAAGATCCAATATATTATAACAGAGAAGTAAAGAGACTATAAGGAGGTGCAGGCTGGAATGAAATAGAGTTAGAAATGGCTGTGGAAGTAAGGAGAAATTGAAGGAACTTACTAGGAAATTGAACCTAGCAAAGAAGTCAGCAAAGGATAACATGATGGCAAGCATAATTGGCGGTCATACAAATTTTAGTGAAAAATGGAAGAGTATGTATAGGTACTTTAAGGCAGGAATAGGTTCCAAGAAGGATATTCCAATAATAATTAATGAACAAGGGGAGTATATATGCGAGGATCCTCAAAAGGCAAAAGTATTCAGTCAGCTGTATGTACAGATTGTGGGTTACAAGGATAATGTCCAGATAGAGGATGTGACTAGTGCTAAAGAAGTATTAAAATTTACCTATGACAACAATGACATTTACAGTAAGCTACAAAAGTTGAAAACTAGAAAAGCAGCTGGAACTGATAAGGTTTTTGGGGGATATACTAAAGACAATGGGTTGGGATATAGTACCATATTTGAAGTACTTATTTGATTATTGTTTGCATGAAGGAGCTATACCAAATTAATGGAGAGTTGCTATAGTAGCCCATGTATATAAAGGAAAGGGTGATAGACATAAAGCTGAAAATTACAGGCCAGTCAGTTTGACATGCATTCCATGTAAGCTTTGGGAAAGTATTCTTTCTGATTACATTAAGACATGTTTGCGAAGTTAATAACTGGTTTGACAGAAGGCAGTTTTGGTTTAGGAAAGGTTATTCCACTGAAGCTCAACTTGTAGTATTTCAGCAAGATATAGCAGATATCCTGGATTCAGAAGGTCAATTGGACTGTATTGTGACTGACCTATCTAAGGCATCCGATAGGGTAGATCATGGGAGACTACTGGCAAAAATGAGTGCAACTGGACTTGACAAAAGATTTGACTGAATGGGTGGCTATGTTTCTAGAAAATAGAACTCAGAGAATTAGAGTAGGCGAAGCTTTATCTGACCCTGTAATAATTAAGAGGGGAATTCCTCAAGGCAGTATTATTGGACCTTTATGTTTCTTATATATATCAATGATATGTGTAAAGAAGTGGAATCAGAGATAAGGCTCTTTGCAGATGATGTTAATCTGTACAGAGTAATAAATAAGTTACAAGATTGGGAGCAACTGCAAAATGACCAACTTTGATTATCACACATTCATTTTTAACGATCAAGTGAAATGATTGAACATACTCAATTATAAAAAATATGATGAACATACTCAATTATAAAAATATATGATAAAAGAAGGGAACATACTACAAAACCTTGCACAAGAGATATGAAGAAATACTAAGAAAATTAAAAGGCTACCTAGTACAGTTACAAGATTGGGAGCAACTGCCAAATGGCCTTGATAATGTTGTGAGATGGACAGTAGGCAATGGTATGATAATAAACGGGGTTAAAAGTCAGGTTGTGAGTTTCACAAATAAGAAAAGTCCTCTCAGTTTTAATTACTGCGTTGATGGGTTGAAAGTTCCCTTTGGGGATCAATGTAAGTACCTAGGTCTTAATATAAGGAAAGATCTTCATTGGGATAATCACATAAATATGATTGTAAATAAAGGGTACAGATCTCTGCACATGATTATGAGGGTATTTAGGTGTTGTAGTAAGGATGTAAAGGGCATGTAAGTCCCTGGTAAGACCAAAACTAGAGTATGGTTCCAATGTATGGGACCCTCACCAGGATTATTTGATTCAAGAACTGGAAAAAATCCAAAGAAAAGCAGCTCGATTTGTTCTGGATTATTTCCGACAAAAGAGTAGCATTACAAAAATGTTACAAAGTTTGAGCTGGGAAGACTTGGGAGAAAGGAGGCGAGCTGCTCGACTAAGTGGTATGTTACATGTTACAAATCTCATGTTTGGACCGTATTGAAAAATTTTTACAGTTCAAAAATAATAAAGGTGTTCTATAATCCACCTATTCAATACTTTATTTCCACTTATAGTGGTTACATTAACACAATAACACTTATTGACATATATAATAAAATTCTTCCGGGCTGTTATGCCGTGGTCCACTCCTCTCGCTTCTCCCAGACGTTTCGACTACTGCTGCGGTAGTCATCTTCTGTGGCGTCGTGTAGATACGCTCTCCTGTATCCCACTGGCGACTGCAGTCTACACGACGCCACAGAAGATGACTACCGCAGCAGTAGTCGAAACGTCTGGGAGAAGCGAGAGGAGTGGACCACGGCATAACAGCCCGGAAGAATTTTATTATATTGACACCGGCCGTGAAAGCCTTCATACTTTAACTTATTGACATGTTTCGCTCTCAATTTAGGGCATCTTCAGCCTAAAATAATCTTCAAAATTACATATAATATTAAATATGGAAGCTAAAAGATTAGCTAGTTACTAAAATTTGATACATAAAGGGGGTGTCCAGTCATTAATGGGAATGTAGTATAATTCCAGATGTTGAGACAAAGTGGTTGTTTTTTTTTTCACTTTGCTTTTCACGTCACACCGACACAGATAGATCTTATGGCGACAATGGGATAGGAAAGGCCTAGGAGTGGGAAGGAAGCATTCGTGGCCTTAATTAAGGTACACTTCCAGCAATTGCCTGGTGTGAAAATGGGAAACCACGGAAAACCAGCTTTAGGGCTGCTGACAATGGGGTTTGAACCCACTATCTCCCGGATGCAAGCCCACAGCTGCGTGGCCCTAAACGCATGGCCAACACACCCAGTAGACACAGCATTATGACGCTGACCTGTCAGTGTCTCTTATACAAATTCACATACAAGTGAAGACCAAATCTGTGGCAATCGATAGTCATGCCCCTTTCAGCCTCACTCAACTCTTGTCGTGTAAGTTGCAGAGAGAGTAAAACTCTCTTAACCCAATCGCATCATTTGACGACCCTAGCTCGTCATAGTTACTCGTGGCATATGAATCAAATGACGAGCTCTGCTCGCGGCGATGCACAGCTGTGCATCAATTCATATAGTTCAGTCAATAACCCACAGACGCCACTTGTATGCATTCTGAGCTGAAGTTTACACATGTGGCTTCGGTTTTTTCCCTTTCACCAGGTTCTCGCACACTTCCGGAACAAGAGATAAGAGAATCTTTTTTCACATAATTTCGCTCATGTCAGTTGCCATCATGGCGTCAAGCAGATATGCTGGTGTTGATGAAGAAGGAATACGAAAGCTAATAGATAGTGTTTTAGAGAGTGATATTGAAGGCAGTGATGTTTGTGACGACGAAATAGACCCTGAAGTCCTTAGTTCGAGTACTAGCGATGCGTATAATAGTTCTGATGACACGGAAAGTGAAGCAAATAACTACGGTGTGCCGAGTCTTTCGAAACGAGTTCGTACCTCGGCACAGACTAACTTGACTGACTGGAACTGGACAAAAAGTGACAATAAACCTGTTGTACATAAGTTTAGTGAATACAGTGGGGTTAGTGAAAATTTATTGAAAAAGTTTGATACGCAACCACTATCTGAACTCTCAGTTTTTTGTGAATACATGAACCCTTTGTTTGACAATATATCTGTCGAGACAAATTCATATGCAGCAAAACAGTTGAGCAATCCTGACAGAAAAAAGTTGAAAGACGATGACAAATGGTTTGAGACTACACCCGACGAAATTAGGGCATATTTTGCGTTAGTTATACTAATGTCACAAGTGCGAAAGTCAAGAATACAGTTATACTGGAGTAAAAACAGGTGTATAAACACTCCAATTTTTCGTGAAACCATGAGCAGGGGAAGATTTATTATAATTTCACGATTTTTACATTTTGTTGACGATGAACAAGTCGATAGTAGTGACAAACTAAGAAAGATTAGGCCTATAACACAACATTTCTGCTCCAAATTTTCAGAATTATATTTACCTTCACAAGACATTGCTCTAGATGAAAGTCTAATGAAATTCAGAGGCCGCCTTTCATATGTCCAGTGTAATAGGTCTAAACGTTCTAGGTTTGGAATAAAAATTTACAAAATTTGTGAATCAAGTTCTGGCTACTGTCTGTCTTTCAAAATTTATGTAGGTGATGATGTAACGGATCCAAGTCTGCCAGCGAGTACAAACGTCGTGCTCAACATGTGTGAACCCTTGTTAGGCCGAGGACATACATTGTTTTTAGATAACTGGTATTCTTCCCCAGATTTATTCAAAAGGCTACACGACAAGCAGATGAATGTAATTGGAACTGTTAGACAGAACCGAAAAGACATGCCTCGCGATATCAGTAAGAAGAAACTAAAACGTGGAGAGTATGAGACGTGGGCTGCCAACAGTATGTTGTGTGTGAAGTGGAAAGATAACAAGGATGTTTGCTTTCTCACCACTAAACACAAATCAGCTGACATGACAGGGACAGGCAAACTCAGGCGAAAGAGAGGACAAACTCCGAGGGAAGAAGCGATAAAGCCCAAGTGTGGCCTTGAATACCAGAAGGGGATGGGTGGTGTTGACCTTCAGGATCAGGTTACAGCTCTGTTCCCCGTCATGCGACGCACAGTGAAAGGATATAGGAAAATATTCTTTTATCTCCTAGATATGTGTATTTTCAATTCCTTCACTGTGTATCACAAGATCGCTGCTAACAGAAAGACGAGCTACACAGACTTCCGAACTAGCATTGCGCAGCAGCTACTAGAGACTGTTCAGTTGCCGGAGTACTCGGTTCGAGGTCGACCTTCAGCGAGCACCACCCCAACCAGATTACAAGCTAAATTATGGGCCCACTTTCCCATGCGTATTCCCCCTACAGAGAAGAAATCAAAAGTCACAAGAAGGTGTGTTGTGTGCTACAGCCGGGGTAAAAGAAGCGAAAGTTGCTGGCAGTGCAAAAAGTGTGGCGTAGCTCTTCACTTAGAAGAATGTTTTGAGGTGTACCACACCCAGCAGACGTACTAAAATAGCGGCATTGGTAAGTTTATTACTTCTGTATCATGCATGCAAATTTTCAGAAAGGAATATTTACTGGTTGGTTTTGTATGATTTTCTAAATAATAGTGTGATGACGACGGCCGCAGAGCGGTATTTAAATGTGATTTCTTAGTGAACTCCTATGGTATTTAAATGTGAGGCGAATGGGTTAAGAAGTTTCACAAGCGAACACTTAAAAACTACTTAAAAGGGGTAATGCCTGAAAACTTATATAATGAAATACACGCAAAAGACACAGCTGGCAGATTTCCTTATTTGTGAATGATATCAAAATAAGCCGATATATAAGGGCTGCTAAAAAAGGAGCCACAATATTAAACTTTGATTAAAACGGGGTGAGTTGGCCGTTCGGTTAGGGGCGTGTGGCTGTGAGCTTACATCTGGGATATAGTAGGTTCGAATCCCACTGTCGGCAGTCCTGAAGATGGTTTTCCGTGGTTTCTCATTTTCACACCAGGCAAATGCTAGGGCTGTACCTTAATTAAGGCCACGGCCGCTTCCTTCCAACTCCTAGGCCTTTCCTATCCCATCGTCGCCATAAGACATATCTGAGTCGGTGCGATGTAAAGCCACTAGAAAAAAAAAAACATCTTTGATTATCACACATTCATTTTTAACGATCAAGTGAAATGATTGAACATACTCAATTATAAAAAATATGATGAACATACTCAATTATAAAAATATATGATAAAAGAAGGGAACATACTACAAAACCTTGCACAAGAGATATGAAGAAGTACTAAGAAAATTAAAAGGCTACCTAGTACAGTAAAATGTCCCTGTAGCATACCAATGTTTAGAAGTGCAAAATTATTTTTAGGCCCCTTCCCTGTTCCCAATTTAATGTGTTCTAGAATATTTCATTTTTAACAAATTTCAAACTTTCAGTACAATGAATTAATATTTACCCCATCTGCCTATATTTAACTTTAATATTTCTATATATAATTCAAATTCCTCGTATTTTCATCACTGCGCAATTCGCACAACACGTTCATATGCACCTAATATGAGACAACACACTCTACAAGAGGGAGGATGCACTAAAAACAGTAACATATGTATGCATGTATTCATTGAAAACCAGGAATATATGCACTCATACATGCACTACTGCATATGCTGGAAGATACTTATTTTTCCTCTATGTATAAGGTTGGTTCTCCAAATATCCACTGCTGAAGTAGAATACTTGTAGTAGCTAGCTGCTTTTTCTTTTAGGCAATATATCTAGTGATTACTGACCTTCATACAATGAGGATATAGATACAACATAGCAGCGGCTCCGGCGAGCTCACAATGCACTGAACAGGCTTGCCAACTTCGCCGTATTATCCACACATAGAAAATAAAACGGAAGATGAATAGTAAAGATAAAAGATAGGTTAGAGCTACAAAATAATGGCTTGAACAAGAGAACTAGACTGGTTAGTGGCAAGACCACAGGAACAAAGAAAATGGTAGTATTATTTAGTTTTAGGTTGTACCTATTTTGGGCTGGTGTTTTGGTCCCTGGCAAGCATCGAGGAAGAATCTCTCCTCGCTGCTACTTTAGATATCGTAGAACTTTATATTTCCATGATTTCAAATTCTGAACCAGATACCAAAACACCACAGAAATTTACCCATTGTCAAGCTCTTGATATTATTGAACGTCAACAACAATGCACTATAAAGGCTAGTGGCAGCAAATGGAACATTTACATATTCATTTCATTGCACTGTTGTACTGATTTGAATATCATTATACTATTTGATGTTTTATACAAAGTAATAATAAAAACAGCTATTATGCATTTATATGAATATTGTTACTTGGGTAGTAAAATAATTAACGATGGCAGAAGTAAGGAGGGCATAAAATATTAAGACTAGCACAAGCAAGGAATGGCTTTCTTAAGAAAAGGAATGTGTTCACTTCAAACATTGATATAGGAATTAGAAAGATGTTTTTGGAAGACTTTCGTTTGGAGCAGGGCATTACATGGAAGTGAAATATGGATGATAAATACCTTAGGAAGACAGCAGAAATACTCTACATGTGGTGTTACAGAAGAATGCTAAAGGTGAGATGACCCCCTGCGGGTGGGGGACGCACATGTAGAATACACCAGCGGTATCCCCTGCCTGTCGTAAGAGGCGACTAACAGGGGCCCAAGGGGCTCTCAACTTCGGAGTGTGGATTGGCGACCACGGGGCCCTTAGCTGAATCCTGGCATTGCTTCCACTTACTTGTGCCGGGCTCCTCACTTTCGTCTATCCTGTCCGACCTCCCTTGGTCAACTCTTATTCTTTTCCGACCCCGACGGTATTAGAGCATTCGAGGCCTAGGGAGTTTTTCATTTTCACGCCCTTCGTGGCCCTTGCCTTTCTTCGTCCGTTACTTCATTTTTCGAAGTGACGGATCCCTTCTTTCTTCTTTGTTCTCTCTCTTTACCCCTGTGGGTGGGGGACGCAGACGAATAATACACCCACGGTATCCCCTGCCTGTCGTGCGAGGCGACTAAAAGGGGCGACCAAGGGAAGATTGAATTAGAACCATGAAACTACTTTTGATCCGTACCAACGCGTGGGGAACACCATTGGTTGCCTTTACTTGCGAGTAGTACCACTATATTCGGTACACAATAGGTTTGTGATTAGTAGCAACAGAAGGGGTTCAGTGTGGTTTTCCAGTGCCATTGCGTCGTGCCCATGTGCGCAACACCGCGGGTCTGGGCGTAGCCTGTGAGTTGTACCGCTATATGAGCGGCACCGTTGGTCAGCGTTGCTTGTGATTACTACCCATCATGTTGAGGAACACCACGAGATATGGCGCGTCCCTGTGGTTAGTACACTCGGTGAGGAGCCTTCTCGGTTTGCGTTGGCTTTGAGCGGCGCCGTGGGTCAGTGTTGCCTGTGATTGGTCCCCACTATGTTGAGGAACACCACGGGATTGTGAGAGTCCCTGTGGTTAGTACACTCGGTGAGGAACTTTATCGGTTTGCGTTGGCTATGATTGGCGCCATTGTGTTAGGAACACCATAGGTCTGCGTAACTTGTACGATATACAATACCTGTGAGTAGTACCATCTTGTGTGGAACACCGTGAGTCTTCGCTACTTTTGATTAGTACCCCAACATGACAAATACCATGGTTCTACTTTACTCGCGACATGTACCATTCTGTGGGGCCTTAGACGTGAATTTAGCACCCCTTCAGACATCAAGCATCATTGTGCTTTATCAATGGTCCCTTGGTCTGTAATACTCTACTTCACTACCTTCTTTGTGAGTCTGATCCACTGGGTTTTTTTTTTTTTTTTTTTTTTTTTTTTTTGGGTTCATGTCCATCCATTAATTTTTGATGACATTGTTTATTTTGTTTTGGTCAGTGGATGAATTTGAATTTTTTGTTCTTTCATTTTGTACCATTAGGGGCCGATGACCTCGATGTTAGGCCCCTTTAAACAACAAGCATCATCATCATCAAAGGTGAGATGGATAGATTGAATCATAAATGAAGAGATACTGAATGAATTGGTGAGAGGAAATTGATTTGGCTAAATTTGATGAGAAGAAGAGAGAGAATGATAGGACACATCTTAAGACACCCAGGACTTGTTCAGTTGGTTTTTTTTTTTTTTCTTCTTCTTCCAAGTTGCTTTACGTCGCACCGACAGAGACAGGTCTTATGGTGACGATGGGACAGGAAAGGGCTAGGAGTGGGAAGGAAGCGGCCGTGGTCTTAATTAAGGTACAGCCCCAGCATTTGCCTGGTGTGAAAATGGGAAACCACGGAAAACCATCTTCAGGGCTGCCGACAGTGGGGTTCGAACCTACTATCTCCCGAATACTGGATACTTGCCGCACTTAAGCGACTGTAGCTATCGAGCTCGGTCAGTTGGTTTTCAAAAGTGTAGGTGATAAGAATGGTAGGGATAGACCAAAGTATGAATATGACAAGCAGATTAAAGCAGATGTACGATGCAGTAGTTTTGTCGAAATGAAAAGGTTAGCACAGGATACGCTGGCATGGAGAGCTGCATCAAAAAGTCTATGAAATGATGACTCAAACAACTACACGTATGTCAAGAAAATGATAACTGCATACGGGAGATAAATCTCCACAATGGAATTATTCCCATTAGATATTTTTCACCAATTCCTCCATGGGAATTTAGAATTTTCCATCCGGATTTGTTAGGCGGGCAATAATTCCATTGTGGAGATTTATCTCCCGTATGCAGTTATCAGACTGTGCCTCTTATATAGGCTTCTGATAAGCTCACCTGCATACACCCAGCGTCAGTGGGTAGGATCTGACACATCCCACTCTGACGAGTCTAGTGTCAGACCTAAGACGAAACGCTGGTTAATAGAGCAAACGCCTGAAAAGCCTTACATCTGATATGTCAAGAAAATGCGCGTATTATGTACGTATGCATTTATATGCACTATAAAACATGGCCATTTAATTTTCCCTTTATTTCTTATGGCCTATATTGGTCTTCATGTACTGAAAAGGAGAATGTGAAATTCATATCAGAATTTATTCTTTCCGCCGTACACATCCACTGAGACGACCAGCTGTATGGCTGACTCTGACAGTGAAACGTGGCAAGCGGTGACAGCCGATTGCCCAAAGTCATAGTTTTATATTTTTATTTTCCCAGTGTTCACTCCAACAAGGGCTTTGAGCCACACGACCAAGTGAATACAGCGAACAGTATTCCCAAGTAGATTATTCTCAAACTCTCAGCCACAAGAAGGAAGAACCAATGATCATCAAGACAGTGCATAACGTCCACTAAGAGAATTGTCTTTCATACATACAAGGATACAAGTTAATAAAAGCAGTATGCAGTGAATAACACAATCTCTTACACACTACTCTCTTATATTCTCTACTTTCTAGCACTCTTATACTTTAATGCTGTCACCTTCTTAACACGTTCAGTACCTGCTTCTGAGCGGTACACTTGAATGCCTGGACCAGTCATTTTGATGCCCGGCCCTCTTGACGTGCATCACTTAATACAATTTACAATTACTCCTAAACTATACATGTTAGAAAAATGATACTTTGTGCTTACCTCTAGTAAATATTTAGGGTGTGATATCTGGTGTCACAAGTTTCAAAATACGTCTAATTTTATACAGCCTATCTGCATTTTCGGCATAATGATTACTGTCACCGAAGTGAAGAAATGAAAGAATATGAAGGAAGCGTATTCGGAACATTGTATTAGAAAATATCGGAGTATGAAAAACAGGGTCTTCGGTCCAGTACATTTTTATATCAGGATTTTGGACTAATTGGTTTCCACGATTGCATGATGGAATTCTTTGTGAAAGTCCGGGGCACCGTACTTATCACTTGACTCACGTATAGA
The DNA here is from genome assembly GCF_040414725.1 of Anabrus simplex. Lineage (NCBI taxonomy): Eukaryota > Metazoa > Arthropoda > Insecta > Orthoptera > Tettigoniidae > Anabrus > Anabrus simplex. The sequence continues at coordinate 511,389,993 of NC_090266.1, read as the reverse complement.
TTGGTCTGCTCACACACATACTGATAAAATTCGTCATTCATGAAAATACACACGTAACTCAAAATATCCTGCTTATTTTCTATTTGAACGTTTATACGTGAATTCTCTGTAAATGGTGGAACGGGTGGACAGTAACTAGGATGATATGTATCAGGCAATTCACTTTTCTCTATAGGCCTATCAGATTCGGGAATCGGAATTTCCTCGTCACTCTCACTTCCACTATCTGAGTCTATTTCAGGAATAAGTTCATCACCAGAATAATCATTGTGAACAATATCTAATAATTAATCTTCCGTAAGAAACTTTGTTTTATAAGCCATTATACAACACTCGGTAAGAACGACACGCATTGCATTGGAATCTCAAGTACCGGCTTGACGCGCGAGGAAGTGCTGAGATAGTCGCGCTAAAACAGCTAAGAAAAACATGAGCCCACTCAACGCGAGGGTTACCTCAAAAAGGTCAACCAACTTCTGGCTACAACCAGTAACACTGACTAAGGTGTAGATGACGAATATAAACAGCACTGCTTTGCGCGGAACATTAAATGTCTTACGCCATGCACGGCCCGCAGCACAGGAGCAAGCTTAAACGGCTTATGCCGCCCACGGTCCGCAATGAGTTAAAAGCTCGCAGCTCAGAAGATTACATTAAGCCCAACGTATTGGTCTCCACTACAACGGCCAGGATATTCAACGCGATGTTGGACTCTGTGAGATTCAACCTGGCTTGTGCAAAGCAAGATGATTTTGTGCTGCATTAAATATTCATTCTACCAGACTACGGACTTGATAGTGTTACGATCGACATTAGTAATGTACTACAATAATTTAATGCAACCTGCAGTCAGTTTACCACGATATAAGTTGGGTCTAATTCAAGATGAATCAACCACATCAGTGAGGGCTCATCATGTTCCACTCACCAGGAATAATGAATATCCAGCTGAGGTCTCCTACGAGGGACTATAAAATCATCATGTGCGCTTAAACAGGATACGCTGCCAGGACTATGAAATGGGATCAACCAATACCATGAAGTAGATCATCAGACACCATGAAGGACTAGCTGAAAAATCGACTCCATCAGCCAAATATGAGTTCAATTTTTGATTATTTTTCTTTCATTCCAGTGGATTATAGTATGATCTTACTAGAATTGGTATTTACTGTTATTTAGCAGTAGTACAGTAGTACACCTTTATTACGTGATAGTAGAGTAGAGAATGACTGCAGTAGTTCTAATTTAGAAAGGGGATGAAAGTAGCAAATCATCAGTCGATATGAATTCATTGTAGATTGGCAAATATAAATACTTAAAAAAAAAAAAAAAGACCATTGAAAATTAATTAATTAATTAATTAAATAATTTGGAATTAATTTTGAATCCAACTTGGTTTTGTGATGAATTTACGTGTGGCATTAATGACATTCTTCTTAGAAAATTTCCACGTGTTAAAAGACTTGGTCATCAGTTCAGTTCATGACAATGAACGACTAAAAATTATGAGCTAATAATAAAGCTTAAAGTTAAATAAAGTTTACATCGGGAACAGAGTCTATAAAAATGTTGTTGAGCGTATAAATAGAGTTAATTGTTGGAAAAATTTGCTAAAAGAAGCGAATCAGTGCTCAATTCAACCAGAGGAATAAATGGTGTGGCAAGAGTCCATTTTAGGAATTTGGAGCTCGTTAATGAATGTGTAGAATGACTTTGTTGCCAAATGTGTGCAACCAATAGCTAAATAAATTGATAAAACGTTCTGAAGGATCATCAACATTGATAAATAATGGAGATTGCTATTAATCAGAGATTAAGGTATCAGAATTGTAGAAATTGTAGGAGATGATATTTTTCCAACTGATTCCCCAATGTGTCATACTGTGTTGAAATAGAAGGCTAGTGCTACAAAGTGATTTCTAATGGATTCAGTCACAAACTAAATAAGTTGAGGGCATATAATTCGAGCGGCACACGAAAAGTAAGGTCAAAGGCAGAATAATTGTTACGATGAGTGTTTAATAATCAACAGTAAACATCATGAAAGTTAGTAACCATGTAAATACATTTATAACAGGTGTGTATTTGAGTGTGTGTGTGGGTTGTGTGTGTTTAATGCCATGCACATGGGTGATACTAACCTTAAATTCACTAATATCGACCAAAGCATGAAAATTCTCTAAGTTATAGAGAAAAGGCCCTCTGTTCAATATTATGGAAAATTATTTTATGCATCTGGAACAATTTTTCAATCTTAACTTCAATCTAAATGAAATTTCAGAAAAATCAAACATTTTATTTGACCTTTTAATTCCTATCTTTAGCAATCATGTCTCAGATAAAAAGAATTCTTTCTTTTATAATCTCTTTAAATTCTCCTCTCAGCAGCAGCCTTTCTTTCCGCATCCTTCAGCCCCACCTTAGACACCTCTTCTCTCCTTCTCCCCTCCGGCCCCTCCCTTCTTTACCACACCCATGCCTCTTCTCCTTACTCCTTTGTTTCCATTGCCTGCTTCCTACAGCATGTCAGTGTTTTTTTTCCTATCCACTCCTTTGCTTCCATGGCCTGCCTACTTCCACTAGAATATCAGTGTTTTGTTCTACATCAGACATTAGATGTACTGTATATTTCACTCTCAGAGAGATGAGTCCCATAAATAATTTTTCTCCTTTTGAATTTCTTTTCTGTTTGTTTATTCATTCCTAATTCCGGCTATCACCTCCAGATTTACTTCATTGCTTGAGGTCCTAACTCAACTTAAAGACATCATATTATAAGATCACAACCATGATTTTTGTTGTCATATGTATTTTAATATTATAATTATTCCTGCAACACTGTCTTTATCTTATATACATATTATGTTTTAGTTATCATATGATCTGTTTAATTTTTATTTTGGCTGAAGACGACTACTAAGTGGATGAAACTAATACCAAGACTTATGTAATATTAATTCCTTGATAGATTGTATTGAAGAGGTGGACCCTCTTGTCAATTTATTTCTTATTATTCTTCTCTTACGACAGGCAGGGGATACCATGGGTGTATTCTTCATCTGCATCACGTACCCAAATCTAATAGGCTTGCTTTGATGAACTGTTTCAAATTATTATGTCCGTAGTATCTTAGTACCATTTCATCCACCGCCAGACATTCTCCAAACACTCTGAACTGCTGAAAACCTGCATTCATCATATAGACCAAAAGCCATATTCTGAAGCCCTAGTCAGTCTTGTTTTCGTTGGTAAGATCATTATTGCAAAAATGAATGAGTCTCCTCATCTTCAGATATTTATTTCTTAGCATTGCTTCCTTGACAAATAAGTCTTTATCTTCAGACCAATCAATACACTCTTTATGATGTAAACGGTAGTATCTAGTAAAAAGAAGAAACCCTACAAAAACCCTTAATTAATTAGGACACAGTAAAATCTGATATTCTTTTCACTTACAGCATATCAAACAGTTTCCCGTACAATGTGTTCTAGTACCACCTAAAGAAAAAACTGTTTCAAAGATTTCTGCAGGAGAAAGAGACTGGAGTTCCTGCTTCAAACAGTGAAAGAGACCTCACACAGTGTACACAGTGATTAGTTCAGAAATACAGCATGAGGAGGAGGTCAACTACGCTCGAGAATGCCCAATCGCCCAGTGTCCTCATTTGAGGATGCTCATATTTCAACAATAATTACTGAACAATGCGGCAAATAAAAGCAAACAATGGGTGTAAAACAAATTATAGGCTTCGTCATGAATATTCTAGCAGTACAGAAGCCGCATACAAAAATCAAGAAAACAATGTACCAATTTATGGCAATGTACAATATACTTCATTACAGGTCATGAGGAAACTTTGCTTATAATTTTACGTGTTGAGATATCTCAATGGCTTACTTCATGATGATTGAAAGAATGGTTACCCTAGTATGTTATCATAACAACAGTCATGAAATATCAATTACAGTTTGTTTTTTAAGCAAAAAGTATTGGTGTCCTCATATGAGGACACTGGACATTAGTGGATCACTCTTTGGAATGAACAGGGCAGTGGTCCATAAACATCAGAATCTTCCTATTCCAGCTCCCCATTTTGGCATCTAGTGTCTGCATGTACTCTGCAGATTGGGAACTTATTAACCAAGCTGACCTGTTGCTGATGTACTTGCACAGTAAACCCCTGACTTTTTTAAACAGCGTGGCTTCCTATATTTCCCCATCATCACTAATGGTAGTTTTTCCATTCCTACCACATTCGCACCAACTAGTACCATAGCTAATTTTTCCCCACAACAAGATTCTCCTTTCAAAACTAGAGATTTGTTTGGGATAACCTAGTAAAAAAATAGTCTGAATTCTTCAACATTTAAAATGTCATAAATTTTGTTACTGCCAATTTTAGGAGGAAAAAATTGTTTACTTCCACACTCCAAATTCCTATGCAAAAAAAACTTGCGGCTTCACTACTAATTGTTTCGTAAATGATGCCAGCTCAATTTTTACAGTGGTCCAGCCATTTGTTCAATGCAGTAAAAGACACCTTTAACCTGTACGCAATTTCTTCGCATTTCTCCATCACAATACTCTTGGCTGAAAAGTAGGATTAAACTTCACTGCTTTTTAAATCATATTAGCAAAGTTGCTTCCATTTCATCGTACTTTCCAGATTAAACTTTCTTGCTATTTGCTGAAGTATTTCCCATGGAAACCAAGATCTCTTCTTTCTACAATTTCCCTTGTAGCTTTAAAAAACTTTAAAAAGTGGAATCTTCTACACTTACCCTTGTAGCTTTCATCTTTAATTGTTGGTGCCTTTCGCTTGATCCTTTTCCTCACAGTTTCGCTCATTTTCACTTAAAACTTTGGCACAATGACATTACAGCTAACTTCAGACTCTATTCACACTAATTACAATGCTACACTACATTTGGCAATCATTAGCTTAGGCTTACAAGTGTGCTACTGCTCATTAGCATGCGTTTTTTTTATCTCCCCAACACCCCTTACACCTGCTTCAAGGTTAATAGCACCAAATGAGAAATCTAGCAACTTATTCTTAGAAACTAGATCGCCCTTGAATTCCTCCTGGTTGTCATGGCAATGGGTGTAGTAGCTGGGCTCTTTTGCAAATACTGCACAGTCAAGCCAGTAATTAACCATTTTACTAATAAACAGTCCTTATACAGTTGTTTAACCCTTGTTTAGTTATACAGTGAATAAACCCTGTATAAGCATTTTACATTTTTTCTTACTAATAAACGAGGTATACACATTGTATTACTATACAGCATGTATACACTCATTCCAAAGCGTAGGAATCTCTTCCTGCAGTTCACTGACGTATTTCATATGTTCACCGCCTTTATGATCGCTTCTTCTGGTTATCTACGAGCAAAACTTTCGGGAAAGTTGCACAGTAGCATGGCATATCAAAAGGGCAGTGGCAACACTAAGTGAGACAGCTGGAAATTGGCTTATACTGATATCAACATTTCTTCAGCTTGCTTGTGTAATGAACGCCAAGGGTAGGCCCTACAGAAAACGTGAGCAATTGTAACTGAATCGGCGAGTTGAAAAGGGTACACATTCCAAAATCCTTACTTTTCAGGAGAAAGGAAAACCTTTTTTGTAGCTAAACGAAAGGTTTGATCAAAAAGGTTTCTATTAGGCATTTATACATCATGTTTCTGCGTATTCAACTACAAAGTATGGAAATCATTTTACGTACGGTTTTCAAGTTACACAATTTTTTATGTCAAGGAATACGTCCCTTTTTATACTCAAATTTGAGGAAGATCTAAGATCTTTGTAGAGGCAGATAATGTATAATAAACTCGCAATTTCAAAAGTCTATTAAGCAGTAACACATTATTACACAAACATACGCCTAACCATCACTTCTTTTATAACTTAGTTATTCATTGTCATTCCGTGAGACAGCTGGAAGTTTCAATTAGGCATTTATACATCATATTTCTGCGTATTCAACTACAAAGTATGGAAATCATATTACGTATGGTTTTCAAGTTATGCCATTTTTTATCTCGAAGAATATGTCCCATTTTATAGGTACTCATATTTGAGAAAGATGTTTGTAGGCGCAGATAATGTATAATAAACTCGCAATATCAAAAGTCTAGTAAGCAGTAACACATTACACAAAAATAGGCCCAACCATCATTTCTTTTATAGTTATTCATTGTCATTCCGTCTCTTTAAAGTGTTCTACTTTATGAAGATGTCTAGCCTCCATAACCTCTGAATGGCGTATGTCTTCTATGTTTAAAATATCATGAAGATCATCAACGTTATCGTCCATTCTTTCAATGTGTGTTCATTGTTAAATGGATAAGTCGAATATTTCACCACGATTATATTACTGTGGACAATAAATACCACGAAAATAAACTGCTCACTTGTTTCTTTTTCCGCTACTCACTGTTATACAACGCTTTATACAAGGGTCCTGGTCTGTATAAGCAATTCAATGAATAACTATAACAGATGTATACACAGGAGGCTTATACACGGTTTATTAGTAACGAATTTCACATAAACGGTGTATAAACCTTGTATAAAAGTTATACACCGTTTATTAATAAGACGGTAAGTTTATTTCACCATTTTAATCCTTTTCATGCTATAGGTATTGAGAAAAAAGGCAGGTTTGAATTTATTTTCAGAAATGAGTGCATGGGGAAGTTTCAAAGATAGTACATGTGGGTGATAAAGGCAACGCTGTCCTCAGCACACAGATAAACAAACAATTTCTTTCCATGTGGAATTCTACTTTATGCCTGCTCATCCTCATGCTACATTCTAATGAGATGTAATAACTACGGGTGACCAGATAATACAATGCTTAGCTCACATAAAGGTAAAAATTTAAAAGAGAATGTTCAATTTTATGCCAACACATGCCAATGGTGAGATAGAGAGAAAATAAATGTGCATAGTGATATCTTCTTTAGCTTTCTTTCTTTTCTTGTGCATGTACGGACGTTAATATATTATGCCTATTGCTCACAGTAAAATGTTTCATAAAATTTGTTGTACAATTAATTTTATAAAAATTTGGCAAAAACAAGTTGTGTTGCTCACAGTAAAATTATTTCATAAAATCCGTGAAAGCATCAGGATGGCCATCTATGAACTCACTTCTGAACTAAGACGTGTATGTGCTGCCATCTATCGATAAACTTTAAAATCAAGAATCAGCTGTTCAACTTACATTGCCTTTGAGAGTATGGCTCCAACAAACAAAGCAAAACTTGCTGCTTTAGCTGCAATTATATGTTGTACAGTGGTAAAAAGGAAGAAAAGAAATGCCAGCAAACGCTTGACTCGGGATTGGATCAAAAGAAGAGAAGAAGGTAGAGGATTGCTGTCCTTGGTCGAAATTTACTTGAGGTTAGAAGACCAGCATTCATATCGGAATTAGGTGATTGTGTTTTCTGCCTCTCTTCTTGCATTTCTGTTGCGGTAATGTGGCGTTTTAATTTCATGCAAACAAGGATATTTCTGGTATTCGTCCAGTAAAACGCTAACAGCTTCCTTAGTCCACCCGGATCCTGACATTTTAGAAAGAAGTGTTTGTGTACAATCGAACTTCACAATCTTCTCACGACATAGCGCCAGTATCATCGTGATGTCAGCTTCGCTGATTGGTTCGTTTCGTAAAATGAATTTTACGGAATAGAACATGTCCTATTTTATGAAAAGTTTTATCAAAGGTTTTACAAAACTTGAATTTGACCGTGAGCAACAGAAATGTTATAAAATTAAATTATTGTACAATAAATTTGACAGAAAATTTTACCGTCAGCAACAGGCATTACAGTTATCTGTATTATACTTATTACTAGAGCCCGGATTTCCATGCAAATGCATGTTTTTAAATATGCTAGTTACACTTCTCAAACTTCGCAAATATTCGTTTTATAACTTAACGATTCCAAATAGCCATTCCATTTCCCTGCATGTTAGCATGTTTTGGCCTTTTTAGGAGAAAATTCCTGCATAATGCATATTTTGAACATTTTGGATTTAATAGCGAATATTTGCACGTTTAATATTACATAATATGACTTTTCTTCTGACTTTGGCGCATATATAATGTTAACTTGCATGACAGTGCCTTTTATGAATGTTGGTTTGCAGAATTTGGTACCGTTTCTTCCACGTTATACAGTACTGGTATGTCTATTATTGAGAGACGATGAGAATATATTCCTGGCATCCTATGTGACAACCAACGTTAGTACATACGGAAGAGGTCCTATAATCCAATTAACCTAGCATATTCATACCTGTTGCTTGAGTAAACACTGACGTAAGCCGGAAGGCCCCATGTCAATCTCTGGTTCTTAGGAATAAGGTGTCCCAGTTATACATTGCTATAAACTGAACTGTAAATTCTGCATTTCTCACTGACAGCTCATTTTTTCGTCTATGTTAGACGAACAAAATAAAACTTGTATCACACTTCTGTGATGCCGCGTTACTGAGATAGCAGCTTGCAAAGCTTGGTTTTGCAATGAACTTTCTTCCAGTGCTATCCTCGAATTTCATACCCGGGACTCTCACCCGTCACATGCCTTCATTACCGAAGCAGGCAGTCGTTACCAGTTACTGAGGACATTCAAATATGTCTGCAGTCATCATTGCATGGAGAAGTAGCTGCGGCAGCTAGAGATGGGTTGAACAAAGTGATCCCTTCAAATCCTGATTCTGAATTTGTCAAATTTATAAAAGACGTATTGTGGTGAAAATGCAAAATAGGTGGCAAAATACGTACAATTTGACCTCACTTTGTTCCAAATGTCTTCATTTAAGTATGCACCTGTCACTTCTTGTAACATAGAAAGGTAATTTTATGTGCTTAAGAATGTGCTGACGGATAAACTGATGAGCTTACATCAAGACAATTTGGGGAAATTAGTTGTACGATGTTTCAAAAGGAATTGAATTTTGATAGTGCAAATTTTCCAGTTTATTGTGCATGTTTTGACATATGACAGGGCATGAATGCATGCATATTTTGAGATTTGATAGTGCATGGAAATATGGGCTCTACTTATTATATTATATCCACATTATCAAGGGTTTATTGACTGGAAATTCTTTACTGCTCTTCTCTTTTCTCGTATGAAAATGTCTGTGCAATACTGCTAATACCGAATGTTATCAGAACAACGAAATATTTTGCGACTTGAGAATCCACATCAAAATATCCTTGTGTCTGAGAGAGAGAGAGAGAGAGAGAGAGAGAGAGAGAGAGAGAGAGAGAGAGAGAGAAAGAGATCAGGTGTTGGTATTATCATAGCATGACATGACCTTGACAAGCCTGCACTGGTTCTGTGATGTCATGGACCCGTCACAAACATGTGAATGATCAAACACAGGGTGCAAGCTACGTGGAGACTGTATGGTTCTAACAATGAGCTACATTGCGTGGAAGTTTTATATCTCAAAGTGTTGTAAAACCTGAACTACTTAACTGAGAATGCTTTTTTTTTACTGGAACACTTTAAATGGGAAAAATATACGTATATCTTAATACGACTGATCAAGGGATTGAGAATATCACACGTCTTAGGTCGGAAAACTCTCTCTTAACTGAACTTTACTTGTATGCTGAAGTTAGTGAAAGTTAAGCTTTTCATCACCTCATTTTGGCAGAAAGAATAGAAGATTCCACGTGATACTCTGTGTTCACTGAATAAGATGGCTGGCAAGTGTATACATACTTCGGCATATTATTACTGCTATACCTACTACTCCCTGCGAACCATGTGACCTTAAGAAATTATTATGTTAATAAAACTACCTTTCCAATACTCGATGTCCTTTATATTTAGGATAAAACCATTTAATTACAAGTAGGACATGTTTCGCTCAATCATAGTGAGCATCATCAGCTATAACTTAGATAACAAACCATGGTGGGTCAGGGCCCTGATGCTGGTAATAATAATAATGTTATTTGCTTTACGTCCCACTAACTACTTTTTTAAGGTCTTCGGAGACGCCGAGGTGCCGGAATTTAGTCCCGCAGGATTTCTTTTACGTGCCAGTAAATATACCAACATGGGGCTGTCGTATTTGAGCACCTTTAAATAACACCGGACTGAGCCAGGATCGAACCTGCCAAGTTGGGGTTAGAAGGCCAGCGCCTTAACCTTCTGAGCCACTCAGCCCGGCCCTGATCCTGGTATATATAATGAAAGAATGTCTAATATACATTGATAAAATATGAATTTTAACAATTTAAAAATAATAAGATTATATTATGTCTATTAAAACAAATTGATCATTAAAATTGCTTAAAATGTAAAATGGAATGAATGACTTAAAATGTTATTATTGTATTGAACCGTTCTGTTCATGGACCAATAGTATAGATTTTAGTATTGGATATTGGGATTACATAAGACCACCCACGAAGTCATTGTCATATAGTATATTTCATAAAAGAGTCCAGAAGAAGCGTTCTTGTGTGAAGAGAGCTAGAGCATCATTATGAGAAATCTCCAGAACCTCATTAAAGGGAGTTATGTCCCAAGCCAAGCCTCTTAATGAAGATTGGGGACGCTTCCCGGATCCCGGCAAAACTTACCTTCGGAGGGAAGAAAGAATTAAATTAATATCTTTGATTACGGAAGAGTTGCATTGGATTTGATACAAGAATTGCAACCTGCATAATTTCTGCTTAATTTTGATATGCATTAGGGCTGCAATCATAAATGCATTCGTTAAATAGGGTACTTGACGTGCCTTGTGCGGGAAAACTTCGAGTCGCGGGCGCGCGTATCCTGCACGCGATCAAGCGGCGTGGTTACGCTAACCTGGTTATAAAAGCAAGGCCGCCTGGCACATCAGCCTCATTCTCTGACCGTAAGGCTGCTTGAACGAAGTCGTCATGCTGCGTGTCGGTACTGAGAACAACATTTTATCTTCGAGCTGCACATACAACTAGTACTACGGTATCTGCGAGGAAGTAAGTAATCAACTTGCCTATTCAGCTAAATTCTTGATGTTACCTGTGCTGATATGCTATGGTGAGATGAGGTACCACCTATAATAGACTGATGAACTAGTGGCTTCATATTTCTGTGAGGTCAAGTTGTAACTGACGTAATGCTAGAATAAATATAGGCTCAGGGTAGTTCTTCCAGAACTACATGTTGTCCGAGTGAAAGGATGGAATAACAGTGTTACTAAGAATGGTGAAGGAGCTATAGTGTACCAGGTTTAAAATTCAGAACAAGACTTGGTCAATGTAACGTGTGCGACACGATAGCAGTGGAAACAGGCATCGAGTCTGGACAGTCTGTAATGAATGAATTTGTTTTCAGTTACCCCTGCATCAAGCCAGAACGAGCTTTTACATCATCAGTGCGAGGAAGCCACAACCGGAGCTGAAGCCGACACGACAACGGGAATCGATCCAGGAACGTTGGGTGTACCTGATCAGAGCGACGTCGAAGGGGACATCTTCCAACCATCTACGGAGCTGTACGAAGGACTCACGCAAGATAGAATGTCTCCAAGTGTTCACCAGTATCTGCTGCAAGCGTCGCAGTTTGTCATGATGTGGTAAATTCAGTGGTCCACAGGGAGGGCCGCTCAGTCATGTCATCAATCAGATAAGGTCAGAGCTTTCCAATTCTGTTTCAAGCATGTCATTTAAATTTAGATAGGAATAAGGGGGGCCGTCAGTCAACAGGTTAGTTATGGTAGGAAAATCCTTGGTTAGAAAGAGCTAGGCCTCAAGTTCGAACCCCGTACATTAGGGTAGATGATAGTTTGTAGATTCCTTGTTGGTGTGTTTATCTTTTATTTCGATAGTATTATATTAGCGTACGTGTTATCTTCATGGGTCAGGTCGAACTCCCTTGGTCATGGTAGGTTAGTCTAACAGGCAGGCACTATTTATTGTGTCGCGTTTAGGCATTTCTCACTGCAGACGTAGGCTGTATAATTGAGACCAGGATTCAACCCGTAATTCACCTAGCTTCACTGACAGGGCGAGCGAGTCCGAATGTTTGAGAGATGTGAGCATTATGCATGTAGCTGACTGTATGAATTGAGATGAGAAAGCCCAGCACAGTTTGAGAGTGTATTGGATGTATGTGAGATGCCTTATTATGGCCATGTGACTATAGCTTAATGATTTGTGTCTTTGTATTATCAAGGTTGAGCCCATGGGAGGCGGAAATAAGATTTGTTATATTGCTGGTGATATTGAGATGAGGGCGGATAGCCCAGGTGTATTTAAAAGAGTGCTTTTAGCAGCCAGATTACGTGAGGTGTTTTGAAAGGCGAGATTTCTTAGCCTGCAGCCAGCTGAGCTCGTAAATTATGTGGACTGCCGTTTGTCAAGTGTTTGAATGATGAGGGTTGTTGTGTCTGACGTCACAGTCTTGAAACTCGGTTATATTGCGGTCTGCAGCTTGTCGAGTATGTATGGGGGAGGAGACGACCTTGATGTTTTGAACGCAGGGAGAGATTTTTTTTTTTGTTCTATTTGTTCTGCTTTAATTTTAACACTGGCCCGTTTGATATTGACCCCTTGGATATGTTGGTTGTGTTCTTTTAGATTGTTTGTATATGAATATTCTACGCCTTACTCTTCATGGGACTAGGGTTCGTGACCGAGTCAGGACACTGTACATTATGTGTTTATATTTGTTTGCACCGGGGTTCGATGGTACGAGGCATAGTAAATTTTATGGGAATTACTGTTAGATGTGTATTTCAGCAGATATCCATTTTTCTAGATTTCTTTACATATACAATTGTAACATGCTTGTTACAGCACAGCTGTTTCGTGAAGGCAGTGAACTGGTTGTCATCGGCTCAACATTATCTTTACCCAAGCATTTTGAAAGCGCTCTTATATTTGTAAATAGTTTTGTTTATGTAATAAATCCCTGATTGTAAAACTTTGAATGCAGCGATGTTTTCTGTTAGATATTCTTTTAATTTAGCTAATTCTTACCTGATTAGTCACATATCCTAGTGTTTTATCTTAATGTTGCCCATTGTTCACCCATGTTATCCCTGAGAAGTGCGCTATCGTCCGGCCGAGCAAGGATGTGTGTTCAGGTAAGACTATGTGCACAAGCTCACGTTTGTGAGAGTTCTTTCACTACTGTACTCTGGGTTCGAGACTGGCTTTCGCCTGGCCGGAACCATAGAGTCCTGTAGGGCACAGTATGTAGTGATTAGATGTTCGTATAAATCGTTGACCATTATATCTTCGCTCAATTGCATTAGACTGTTTATGGTAAAAACAGTTATTCACATAAGGTTGAGCTCTTGTAATAAACTATGATTTTTTTTTTTTTAATAAACATGATGAATACTAAAATCGCATGTAATGGTTGAAAAACGAACTTCACTGATGATAAAACGTCTTCTGGATCGGCGTAAATTAACCTTTATGAGACTTCCTCGCGTTGTGTTTCAAACATTATTTTGTGTAGTGTTAATATTGGTCTCCTAATGGAGAACTGACACACATACTATTCTCCCTTTTTCTTCTTTTACAGGATACACCTGATTTAAATTTCACCTACAAGATCAGTAGTTCTAGATGATTGATTGATATGGCCTTGTAATAATACTCAACACGGATCAACTGTGTTGATACTGCTGCACGGCTGAAAGCAACGGGAAACTACAGCCGTAACTAACTCCCGAGGACATGCAGATCTCTCTGTATGAATGATGTACTGATGATGGCTTCCTGCTGGGTAAAATATTCCGGAGGTAAAATAGTCACACATTCAGATCTCCGAGTACAGAATTATCAACACAAAATCAAGCACGGCAATTGCAGGAGTTGGTTTAAAAATGAATAAGAAAATAGGGCAGCAGGTAAGCTAGTGAAAGGATTATCATAGCTGCCAACTTTCAGAAATCAAAAATTGGAAGATTATTTAGTTCTTGGATTTCATCACATATATTGCGCCACGGTCTAAGTGAAAAAAGTACAGGATAGAAAGCATACATATCTAGAGTTACAATGTGAATTGACAATTAAATTTAAAATCTTAAAGTAAAAAAAACATTTAAATGGTTACAAGAAAACGTAGCTAATCACTCTCACTTATGACACATACATACGAATAATAATACAGTCGAACCTCAATATCTCTAAACTCCATTACTCGAATTTTCAGTATCTCGAACTAACTTATATTTACCGGCCATTGGTCCTATTCTTGACGTGTATTTATTTCTCTATTTTCGAAATTCGGTTACACAAATTTCTCAATTTCTCGAAGCAAACATTTCCTCCCTTGGAGCAAAAAATACTCTAACTCGAATTTTGTGCAACATTAACTGTGCAATACGGCATTCGCGGTTTGTGAGGAACAGTTAACAAGTAACGGTTCCAGTGAAGCTGGAAACTAATATGACGGCAACCGAAAAACTCTAACTTCTAGTGATCGGCAAATCCTCGCCGTTTCTTGGGTGTCAATTAATTACAGGTCACGTATGAAAGCAAGCCCAGAAGTCCCGGATGACAAGCTCCAATTACGAAACTCGGCTGCATGTATTGACAAGAACTTTCAATGTGAAGGGAGGAAAGGTTAACCGCAACAAACAGAAGAGACTAACAGATTTTTTTTCCAAACGTGTTAACGGAGCTATGTTTCTTGTTTCACTACTGTATATACTGTGTCCTGTCTTCTAAAAAGTTACTATAATAAGTGTTATAATTAAAGTGATGCCATAAAATAGAGTTTCTTTGTATATTTTTAAGTACCATTAAACATAATGCATTCAGTAAAAGCCCATAGACACATATGATTCAATTATGTGCTATACATGCTCAAAAACGGTATTCTGTATATTTCAAAATTTCGATGACTCGAAATAAAATTTATCTCCCCAGGTGATTCACATAATATTTTCCTTTATTAGACTGTAAAATGAACGGAAATTTAATTTTATAGGTATCTCTGAACACTTGGAGACAATGTTTGTTATATTATTTTGGCCATAACTCATTAAAATTATGAAGTAAGAATAAACAAAAATTCACTGAAATTCGCGAAACTACCACATACAAAACACATCGGTATGTCTCATACATAATTAACATACGGCTTTGACATGGTGAAAAACACAGAACCGCTAGAGAAAACATGTGGCATACAATTCCAACGAAATTACGTACAGAAACGATATTAATAGTGCGTGAACCACACAATATGAAACTCATTCTTTCGTCCCGATTAACTGAGTTGCTAGCGCTCGCTAGCCCCTCTTGCTTGTAGGATGACTGCCATCCCAAATCCCTAGCCGTAATGCACACATGCTGCTGTAGTGGGCAGGAAACATGATACACAAAGGTGATGGATGATAAACTCGCGAAATAATGCATCAAATAAAAACGTTTGAAAATGAAGTTGTGTAAATTACACAAGCACATAAGAATTTTTCCCTTATCCCAGGGGAAGAGTATTGACTGCACTGGAGGTTATATTGGTCAAAAATAGGAATTAAAAATAAATCTGAAAATTGGGAGACGAGTTAAAAAACTGAAAGTTTCCGGGTAAATCGAAAGAGTTGGTAGGTATGGACTATTGTTGTCTATATGCAGGTCTATATGCCTACTAGTTCAGCGGATGATGAGGAAATCGAAAAAATATATGAAGAGATAAAAGATTTAATACAATATGTCAAAGATGACGAGAATCTAATTGTGATGGGAGACTGGAATGCAGTGGTAGGCCAAGGAGGAGAAGGTAATGCAGTAGGAGAATTTGGATTGGGACAAACGAACGAAACAGGAAGTCGGCTGGTTAAATTCTGCACCAATCATAATTTAGTCCTTGCTAATACTTGGTTCAAACACCACAAACGACGGCTTTATACGTGGACGAGACCTGGAAACACTGGAAGGTATCAAATAGACTTCATTATGATTAGGCAGAGATTCAGAAACCAGGTGTTGGATTGCAAAACTTTCCCAGGAGCCCACATGGACTCTGATCACAACTTGTTGGTCATGAAATGCCATCTGAAGTTGAAGAAATTGAAGAAGGGAATGAATCCAGTGAGATGGGGTCTATACAAGTTGAAAGAAAAGAGTGTGAAGGATTGTTTCAAGGAATATGTTGCACAAGGACTTAATGGAAAGGCTGAAGGAAACACAGTAGAAGAAGAATGGACAGTCATGAAGAATGAGGTCAGTAGGGCTGCTGAAGAGATGTTAGGAAGAAAGGAAAGATCAGCTAAGTCTGGCCCCACCCCTGGCCGCGTCAGGGGTTTTTAATTGTAATGATTAACCCGTAGAGAGCCAGACAACGATATATCGTTTCGTATATACGCGTAAAGTGCCAACCACGATATATCGTCGTTTGGATAGCGCGCAATTCTATACGAGTTTGTACAACTTGGGCCATGAGATTGCAACATTTTATGTGTCCAGTCCATAGAGTATTGTCATTAGATTTTAACTACGTCGCTAGATAGTGCGTACATTCATTCGTTTTCATGCATTGAATTTCTAAAATCCGTGTTCATGTACGACGTACGATCTCTATGCCGCGTGAGTAAAATGGCGACTAGCGGGAGAAGTTATTTTTGTTAACGATGACGAACTGGCTGTATATCTTAATAATTTTTAGTAAAGAAGGGGATGATGAAGACTCAGATAAGGAATTCACTCCTCCAACAAGTGAGGAAGGGGAAAGTGAAAGTGTTATTTGGTGTGATAACGGCAAGTTTTCTGTAAACACTGAACCATGTGCTCATTGTCTGAGTGTAAACACTGAAAGTGGTAATGACCGTCTGAGTGACAGTACTGATGATGACGGCTTTTACAATACCCAACAGCAAAAATGTCATGTTTTCCATGAAATTCAATTAGGTCAAGATACAAAATACCAACCCTCACGTGATTATTATGATACTCCTGGCCCGAGACACGGCTCTTCGTCAGACGCAAACCAATAGCGTATTTTTATTTTATTTTTCACGGTTCAGTTATGCAACCTCATAACTACAGAGACAAACAGATATGAGAAATCATGTCTTGTCACCACATGCCAGAGCACAGCAGTGGCGCCTGGTTACATTAACTGATATGAAGGCTTTCATTGCTGTTTTGTTGGAAAAGGGTATAGCTAGAAGGCCGAGCATATTTTCTTATTGGGTAAAAAAGCTCCCGTTATATTCCATTGTTTGGAAATATGTTCTCAAGAAACAGATTCCAATTGATCTTGAGATTCTTTTATCTTGTGAACAATGATAATCTATTACCATCTGGTCACCCTGACTACAACCTACGTGCCAGGTTCGATCCCATTGTTGGCCATGCCAATTGTATATTACGATACCACTGTGTATAACTCTTAAAATACCCAAGAAAAAAATGTGAAACTTTACATGTTTATTCATCTGAAATAGGACATTGCAAAGAAGTCGTAAATATATATTGTTGAGTTAAATTTTCTGTGTTTTTCTGTTTTGTTTCCGATTTTTAAATTTTGGTGTTTGAAAATTGCTTGGAAAATATTTTTTTTTCAAAATACCCAAGGACATTTTAGTGTTTTAATTTAGTTCAGCAGTACGAGAGTATTCTTGTTAACATTCAATAATAAAAATTTCAAGTCATAGTTATAACATTTGTGAACTATTTAGTCCAGAGAGTGAGAAACTGCAAAATTCTCTAAATCTGTCTGGCACTCTTGGCATACTGTGAGCACGCGGGCCTGGCACTAAGAGGGTTAATATCCCTGACCTGTGGACTGGGTGTTTGTGACGTCCTTAACCTTCTAATCTTCCTTTCCTCACACAGAACATTCCACACTACCGCCATTCCAATTACACGCAGGTTCATACAATATAGTGCCAATAGGGGCAAAAGATCCACATGGGTCGATGCCCCGAACAAATAGCATTAAAAAAAAAAAGATCAACTAAGAATCAATGTATAACTCAAGAGATACTATACCTGATCGATAAACAACGAAAAAACAATAATGCAAAAAATGAAGAGGGCAGAAAATAATACAGGCGATTAAAGAATGAAGTGGATAAGAAGTGCAGGGCAGGTATGGAAGAATGGCTGAAGGAGAAGTGCAGGGCATTGAAAGTAATATGGTCCTAGGAAAAGTTGGTGCTGCATACCAGAAAATCGAAGAAATCTTCGGAGAAAGGAAAACTAGGTGTATGAATATTAAGAGCTTAGATGCAAAATCACTTCTAGGGAAAGAAAACAAGGCAGAAAGATGGCAAGAAAATATACAACAGTTGTATCAAGGTAAGGACGTACGTGATATGGTTCTGGAACAAGAAGAGGCTGTTGATGCTGATGAAATGGGAGACCAATTTTGAGGTCAGAATGAGACAAAGCTTTGAGAAACCTAAATAGGAACAAAGCACCTGGAATTGATGACATTACCTCTGTTTTACTGACTGCTTTAGGAGAAACCAGCATGGCGGGGTTATTCCATTCAGTGTAAGATGTACGAGACAGGAGAAGTGCCATCCAATTTCCAGCAGAATGTTGTTGTACCTATTCCCAAGAAAGCCGGTGCTGACAAGTGTGAAAACTACCACACCATTAGTTTAGTATCTCACGCCTGCAAAATCCTAACACATATTATTTACAGAAGAATGGAAAGACAAGTCGAAAGTGAGTTGGGAGAAGATCAATTTGGCTTCAGAAGAAATGTTGGAACACGTGAAGCAATCCTGACTTTACGTCTGATCTTAGAGGACCGAATTAAGAAGGGTAAACCCACATACAGGGTGTTCGTAGATCTAGAACAGGCATTTAATAATGTTGATTGGACGAAGCTATTTGAGATTCTATACCCAAAAGAAGAATTATCTACAATCTATATAAAAATCAGTCAGCAGTGATAAGAATCGGGGGCTATGAAAAAGAAGCAGCAATCCAGAAAGGGTGAGGCAAGGCTGCAGTTTATCCCCCCTCCTTTTTAATGTTTATACAGAAGGGGCAGTAAAGGAAATCAAAGAACAATTTGGAAAGGGGATCACAATCCAAGGAGAGGAAATTAAAACCGTGATATTTGCCGATGATCTTGTTAATTTATCTGAGACTGCCGAAGATCTGGAGAAGTTGCTGAATGGTACAGACAGAGTCTTGGGTGAGGAGTACAAGATGAAAATACACAAGTCCAAAACAAAAGTAATGGAGTGCAGTCGTACGAATTCAGGTGATGCAGGAAATATTAGAGTGGGAAATGAAGTCTTATATGAAGTGGATGAATATTGTTACTTGGGTAGTAAAATAACTAACGATGGAAGAATTACGGAGGACATAAAATGCAGGCTAGCAAAAGCAAGGAAGGCCTTTCTCACTTCAAACATTGATATAGAAATTGGAAAAATATTATTGAAGACTTTTGTTTGGAGCGTGGCATTGAATGGAAGTGAAACATGGATGATAACTCGCTCAGAAAGAAAGAAAGAAAGAAAGAATAGAAGATTTTGAAATGTGGTGTTACAGAAGAATGCTGAAGGTGAGATTGATAGATCGAATCACGAATGAAGAGATACTGAATCGAACTGGTGAAAGGAGATCGTTGTGGCTAAATATGACGAGAAGAAGAGATAGAATGATAGGACACATCTTAAGACACCGGGACTTAAGCAGTTGGTTTATGAGGGAAGTGCAGGGGGTAAGAACAGTAGGGGTAGACCAAGGTATGAATACGACAAGCAAATTAGAGCAGATGTAGGATGCAGCAGTTATATAGAAATGAAAAGGTTAGCACAGGATAGGTTGGCATGGATGGCTGCATCAAACCAGTCTATGGACAGATGACTCAAACAACAACCTACTACTACTACTACTACTACTACTACTTGCATTTCAATACTCGTATGTCGAGAAATTAGATTCACCTTCACTACTCTTCTAGAAGTAAATAAATAGAATTAAAACCAATGGTGCCATTTTGTATAGATAAAATGCACAGCGTGAATAATTGTGAACAATCTTGTTGCATAGTACTGGACAAATCATAGGAACAAAATACTGGGCTAATGTGTAAGGAACCACAATTATATCAATAGTTTATGTAGATAATGATTATTTTAAAGAAAAATCAGATTTTAAAAATTTAAATCTATTTTTTAAATTATAAATTACACTACATTTTTGTTCAATCACGGCACATTCATATTTATTTTGAAGAGCTATTATTACACTGCTGGCCACGCAGTCTAGGGGATGCATGCCGGCTTCTAATCTGGAGGCTCCAGGATCGATTCAAGGCCAGAACAGGGAATTTTACCTGGAGCTGAGGCTGAGCAGCAATCGCTTGGTAGGCCAAGGCCCATCAGGACTGCAGTGCCATGAGTTTTTAAATTTATCATTAATACACCAGTATATTTTGTATATAAAAACCAGTAGGATTTCTTTAATTCGGAATACTTAATTTTATAAAAATATGCCAATAAGAAATAGTCTTTAGTTCCTTGTAAGAGAACAATAGTTTTAAAACTTAAAAAGTTCTTTCTTCCCAACATTTGACGAATTCTCACAATATTCTTGTTATTTTTTTATGAACACTCTGTGAAAAACACTATAGTTATACTCGTACAAAATATATATTAGCTCAGGTCCATTTCTAGTGACACGGCATTAAAATGGACTATGTCTTCTGGTATGGACTAGAACTAAATTGCTACTTTCCTTGATCTATCAGTCAGGTCTCATCGTTGGCCTTGACAATATAAAAGATGAGGTATGAGCAATAGTACTAAACGTTGTTCTTTACGCAGCCCCTGTTGCGAATGGTATTGAAGTGAAACAAATTATTATAATTTTATCAAATACCACCTATTCAATACATAATAAACTAATGAGGACTTACATCCTTATTAAATTGTTAACATGGTACATGTTTCGCTCCTTTTTGTGAGCATCGTCAAACAATTAACATTTACCCAAGGTTTGATAAGATCGTGAACATGTTCTATTGAGCTAAAGTATGCTTTGTAAGCATGAGTGACAAATCTTATAATATTTTACAGATCATGTAACAATAAAAGTTATGTCTTTAAGTTAGAACACATTTGTCTAAAATCTTAATATTAACATTGTCCTTTAAACTTATGGATGAAACTCATCTGCTGAACATCACTTTAAAACCATTCTAAAAACCATTTGAAATCTGGCTAATTATACTGATTCAGTATTACTTGACTTGTGTAATTGTCCTTGAACCTTCGTTGCATATATTAACGATTTTATGAAGTTAATAATTGCCAGTATTATGAACCATTGTCTTATTCTCGATGTTACTAGAGTAACACTAGTACAATATGTATTGGCATAAATCCAATATTGTCAATACATCAGTCTTGTTTTTGTGATGATGATGATGCTTGTAGTTTAAAGGGGCCTAACATCGAGGTCATCGGCCCCTAATGGTACGAAATGAAATGGCAACAAAAATTTCAAAATCATCCACTGACCAAAATAAGAAAATGTCATGAAGAATGAATGGATGGACATGAACCCAGGACAAAAAAACCACAAACTAACAAACAAAAAAACTGTGGATCCGACGCAAAAAAAGATCATAAATAATAGTATTACTGACCAAGGGACCACTTATAAAGCATAATCCTGAATCGAGGATGCTTGATGTATAAAGGGGTCCAAAATCCATGCCTAAGGCCTCAAAGAATGGTACATGTCGCGAGTAAAGTAGAACTATGGTATTTGTCATGTTGGGGTACTAATCAAAAGTAGCAAAGACTCACGGTGTTCCACACAAGATGGTACTACTCACAAGTATTGTACTTCGTACAGGTAACGCACACCTATGGTGTTTCTCACACAATGGTGCCACTCGCAGCCAACGCAAACCTATGAGATTCCTCACCTAGGTGTGCTAGTCACGAGTGCTGGTATTTCCGTGCTGTTCCTCACATAGTGGGTACTAATCACAGGCAATGCAGACCCTCGGTGTCGCTCATATAGTGGTACAAGTGACAGGCAACGCCCTGACTCACGCTGTTGCTCACATGGGTACGACGCACGGGTACTGGAAACCCACAGACCAGGCTCTTTGCTACTACTAACCACGGACCTATTTTGTACCTAATATAGTGGTACTACTCGCAAGTACAGGCAACCCATGGTGTTCCCCACGTGATGGTACGAATCAAAAGTAGTTTCATGGCTCTAATTCAATTATCCCTTGGTCGCCCCTTTTAGTTGCCTCTCACGACAGGCAGGGGGTACCGTGGGTGTATTATTCGTCTGTGCCCGCACCCACAGGAGGTAAAGAGAGAGAGAAAAGAAGAAGAAAGAAGGGATCCGTCACTTCGAAAAATGAAGTAACGGACGAAGAAAGGCACGGGCCATGAAGGGCGTGAAAATGAAAGACTCCCTAGGCCTCGAATGCTCTAATACCGTCGGGGTCGGAAAAGAACAAGAGTTGACCAAGGGAGGTCTGACAGGATAGACGTAAGTGAGGAGCCTGGCACAAGTAAGTGGAAGCAATGCCAAGACTCAGCTAAGGGCCCCAGGGTCGCCAATCCACACTCCCAAGTTGAGAGCCCCTTGGGCACCTCGTAGTCGCCTCTTACGACTGGCAGGGGATACCGCAGGTGTATTCTACATGTGCGTCCCCCACCCATCTGGGGTAGTATGTTTGTTCCGCGAGAGGTATTTTATTTCCCTCAAGTCCGCCGGTAAGCTGATTAGGACACCCCTATCTGCCACCTGGGACGCGCCACCTGGGAGTATCACCTCTCCCCCTGCTACGCCAGCGTGGTAGGTTCGTGGAGTCTTGTTTTTGAATGAACCTGTTAGCAAAATGAAAACGTTCTAATGTGAAATAGAATTTTAATGAACACTTCAATACCAATGCAGGTTTTAAATTTCAATTTTTTGTCCGTATTGACGACTTGACGGGCCTTGGCCTACCAAGCGACAGCTGCTCAGCCTTAGCTCCAAGTAAAATTCCCTGTTTTGGCCATGAGTCGAAGCCTTAAACTTTAAAAAAATATACAGATATATCAACAAGCTCAATTCGGAAGCCTACGGTCAGTCAGTTTGACATGCATTGCATGTAAGCTTTGGGAAAGCATTCTTTCTGATTATATTAGTCATGTATGCAAAATTAATAACTGGTTCGATAGAAGGCAGTTGGGGTTAAGGAAAGGTTATTCCACTGAAGCTCAATTTCTAGGATTCCAGCAAGACATAGCAGATATCCTGGATTCAGGAGGTCAAATGGAATGTATCGCGATTGACCTATCTAAGGCATTTGATAGGGTAGATCATGGGAGACTACTGGCAAAAATGAGTGCAACTGGACTTGACAAAAGAGTAACTGAATGGGTGGCTATGTTTCTAGAAAATATTCCCATGCACTATCATGTTTGCTACCTTATTTCTTATTTGTTTTGAGATATGAGAACCAATATCTATGCATGTGTTAGTTGAATGAATAATGCGGCCCATGTAACACCATTCAACTCCTGCATGTCAATTTCAGTTTGGAAATCGTGGAAGGCTTGATTTTTCTAAACTACTTTATAAGCTGTTCAAAATACTGTGACCTTATCGGTCATGTACATATTTATTTATTAATTAAATGGCAGTGAAAAACCTTTGTAAAGCTCCCTCGTACTTGTTACAAAAAGTTGCATTAGGTTGCACCTGCTTACACAACCTCTGTAGCTTACTGAACACCACTCCGTCTTAACTAAAAGAATACACAGATAGAGAGAGAGAAGAAAATGTCAAGCCAGAAAAATCGATAATGATACCTTTACCCGTTGAAAAAATGGCCGAAACACGATGTTGCCAGCTCGCGAGTTGCATTTCTATGATGAGATTTCGAGACATGCATAATATTTAATATGGGAAACCTCGGGATGTTATATGATTTCATTATAGACATCTGCCAAAATTCCAATTCTTTATAATATATTAACAATTCAGGTTCCGCACATAACCAGACTACTTAAGAAACTGAGTCACATGTTTGAGTGTATTACCGATGTCATACGACACGTGGAACTATTAATTAAAAAAAGTAGTGGGGTTTAGCCACTGTCTCTTGCATGAGAGGGGGAAAGTTTATAAAAGGAATAGCGATGATGACAACAGTACCCATTTGACGCGAAGGATCCAAAGCAGATCCACGGTTTGATAGTGTTCTGATCTATTTAGTGTTTCAGACTGCAAATATACAGTTTACATCTTCGAGAATATATAATTGTCTACAAACAATAGTATTTAAAAAAGGTTGAAGTTATGTGACCACAAGAACGGTATAATTGTAATTTTTTTTAAAGTGATGCAACAAGTGTTAATTTCATTAAAGTGTACTAATTGAAGGGCTCGGTGGAATATAGTCATAAGCCACCATTTTGTTGTTTTTGAGATGTTCATGCCATCGTATTCTATAAATTTCCCTCTTTAATATCACACTAAAAAGTTTCTTGTATTTATAAAAGATGGCAGCATATGTTAGGTGGAAGTTCTTTACGTTGCCATATAGTGACAATTTCAGAACTAACACAGTCATAAGCCACACCAAAATGGCGTTGAAATCAAGAGTGAATGAGGATTTATCTCCTGTTCAGAGGACTTTTGAGAATAATGAATCTGAAAGTGAAGAGTCAGATCCATTTGATACAGATGGTGATGATTCTTGGCATCCATCAAGCAACAGTTCCAGCTCTAATGACAACTTGGTAAGAGTATAGACACATTTTATCATGGATAACCTCTAGTTTGTGGCTTGTGACTGTATTTTACTCATTTTACTTACTTTACAAGTAACTCGTATCCTATGAAAATGCATGAACAATAGCGTTAGATTTGATAACCATAGAATAATAATTTAGTAGAACTACCAATATTAACAATAATATTTACATAGAATATCATGTGAAAGCAATTAGCAGTTAAATTTCTGTTCATGTGGCTTATAATATGTTCATCTGAAATTGTCTGAATTTGTTACTCCTAATTTTATAGCTTGAAATTAGTAGAATGCCTGAGGAATCACCAATAGTATATGCACCAGATGAATGGGTGGATGTTGTAAAGTCAGCAAGTCCAAAAATCTTCATTGTGACAAAAATGAAAAGAGATGACTTCAAAACTTTAGATGATCTCAAGTCATTGCTATCAATACTCACTAACTTCACAACTAGAGATTCAGTTCACTTCAGTGAAGCTACACAATTTCAATTGAATTTCAAAGACCCTTTTGAGCTAGGTAGGGTCTGCCTGGCCGAGGCGGTAAAGGCGTGCTCGGTTCGCCCGGAAGGACGTGGGGTTCGAATCCCCGTCAGGAAGTCGTAAAATTTAAGAAATGAGATTTCCACTTCCGGAGGTGCATATGGCCCTGATGTTTCCTCAGCCTACACCAAAAATGAGTACCAGGTTAATTCCTGGGGGCAGAGGCGGCCGGGCGTAGAGCTAAACACTCTACCCCATCAAGTGCCGAGGATAACAATGGTGGAATTCTTTACCTTCCACTCCTCCAAGGGCCTTCATGGCCTGTACAGAGGTGACTTTGCTTTGCTTTTAAGGTAGGTGTTATGCACTGTTATACTACATTAGGGCCAGTTCAGTATGCAAACATTCGCACCAAGAAGAAAAGAAGATTTGTGGAACATGATCCATTTCAGCTAAGAGTAAAAAACAGAAATCAACTCCCTGTCAACCAGAAGAAATTTACTGATGTCATGTCTCTCATGTCATTCATTCCTGTTGCCAATAAACTTATCTTCATGTCCCTTACAGGATATAATGTTGAAGATAATGATGTGGAAGAATTCCCTTGAGATACACATTGTTTTTCTTTAAAGTATGTGTATTCATTCCCAAATATTGTGTTTTCTTAAATTAAGTGTGTACATTCTCAAATATTGTGCCTTTATAATTAAGTGTAGTCTTATTAATTCTCTAATATTGTGCTATTCTTGATAAATAAACATTTCTTCGCCCTCAAGTACTTAAATTTATTTCCGGAAAATAAAGTCATAACCCCATGTTAGTTACCTCCTTCATCAAAAATGCTCTTAAATCATATTCTAGGGCAAAGTGTTGTTTTACTGTCTCCCTTATGTTTTATAACATATACACGTGTTCATTTATACAAGGAAAGTTATTACAAATTTGGTGGATGATTTACAGATTTGCGCTGAACTTTAAATTGTCATTTACTCAGAACTAAGTTATTGTGGCTTATGACTATATTCCACCGAGCCCTTCAATTGTATTTTTGTGTTAAAGTGACGCAACAAGTGTTAATCTCATAAAAGCTGTTATGAGTGTAGAAGATAACCATTGGATTATGAACGCGCTCAGCGGGAGTAGCAAACGGACATGAACCCGTGACCAACGTCAACACCATGGAAGCTTAAAAAGGAAGAATGAGGGTCTTCCTCAGGACCCGAACCTTGGATTGTTACGACATGATGATAAGTACTAAAATGAAATATTTTTAAAAATAAATGCGCGGTTATTCATTATGCAGACCACATAAATTAGGTTAGACATGTAAATTGCATGTATTTTTTTAATTAGAGAGAGAACTTGTGAGTGGTCTTCATATTCACTTATGTTCATTTCATGGAATTAATAGTCTACTCCATGGGCTTAAATATATATATATATAATTTACGTAGTGCATGTATTTGACGTGATGATAAAATATTAGTTAGTCTGAGAGTGCTTAGATTAGGTAAATGTAATTGAATGTAGATTTGTTTTGGCACTGAGCCAAGCCGTAATTTTGTATACGGTAATTTATTTACGTGATATCCAAGCTTATTATGATAATGCATGGTGATTATGCTTGTAAAAATGGACTATCGGCTGTTAACATCAGGATAGGAAGGCACTCTTATTTTCACATAATTTGCATGATAATATTTGTAGATGGCTGTATTAATTATATGCGTAACTTGTGACATGCCTAGACATCGAACCGACGCCCTCCTATTGAGATTAGCGTTTTCCTTTAATGTCGAATATTTTCCCTTTCTATATATGAGAATAACATTATGGATATGTTTAAAATCCATATTTGATTTTATTGATTTGAGTTTAAAATGTAGGAAAAACCTAGGCTGTATTCTGTAATAGGATGGAATCGAAGCCGATCATTCTAAGTTGAAGGATGTGAATATGAGAAAATGAACAGTGGCTTGATATTGTATTATAGAATTGTGGCAGGACAGTGAATTTATAGCCAGTGGAGCTTTGGAAGTATGATATGAGAATATGTACTGAAATGAGATTATTTAACAAATATGAGTTCCAAGGGAAACGATTTGGTTTCGCCTTGAGATGTTAAGAAGATATTTCTGCCACACTAGGCCATTATTTGCTACGGCATTGACGTCCGGAGATTTATGACTTGAAGGGTAGCGAGAGAGCCTGTCCCTTTTAGAGAGTTACTGTATACTGTATTTTTCAAGCTATGACACTTAGAATGAAGGCAGCGCGACACCGATTATAGTTTAAAGGATTCTTTTACTTTTCCATGTAAGATCTCATAATAATATTTAACTAACTGGAACGCCAGTATTATTATTTATTTGTTGTCCCTATGATTAATTAAGAAAGGGAGTTTTATAGACCCGTTTGTCGATGCCATCCTGGATATCATCGGTTCGAGTTCTGAGGCAACCATGGATTTTTGTTGTCACATACTTTTTTTATATACAGCCAATTGCATGTGTATATTGTTTATTGTTTCTTTTCATATTATGTGTACATATTTTCCTTTTTTATACATTCTTTTAGTCGTGTTTCACTCTTTATGTGGATGACAAATCGAGTTTTATTTTCGTAATTTTTGGCAGTGGATTCATTGGGATGTGGGTTCGATTTCTGGACCCGACATCAGTCATTTTATTTTGATTAGGATTTTATCGACTAGCATTCACTTATTATTTGTTTACTTTTTGTAATATAATTAATTTAGCTAGGTGACCACTTCAAGTTATCTTCAATTTTTTTTGTTGTATAAATAATTGCTTCTTCTGATAGTGACGAAAGTTATTAATGATAACCGTCACATTTATAAGGATATTTCTGATTTTTTTTAAAAAAGGTATGTTATACAAATTATAATGTAATATTTATCATCATGTTGGGAAGAAGAAAGAGGTAAAGGAGAAATAAAATTTTGACATTTTGCAATTGGTATTTAGTCCAATGGACATTGCATATTCAACATTGATATACTATAAATATTCAGGGTCAACTTTTAATAAATTTGATTTATCAAGGCTCAATAAATAGTTATTTAAACTTTTGTCTGCCTGTCATTTTGCCGAATAACATTGTATCCCACGTTTCCTTCCGTTCATTTATGCCTTTAAGCTAGTTATGTGTTATTTTCTTTGATCTTTCGCCGCAAACGTACCATGGCCCTGGGAGGTCGGTGGTTTGATTCTATGGAACGGAAGGGTGCAGTAGACCCTTGCACGGTAAGAAGAGCTTTTGCTCACCCATCATTTCTGAAAAATTTTCTTTTTCGTTCCTTACTGATGAGGTGGCATCTGACTCTAGACTAAAAAGGTCCCTTTCCATCAAGCGCCTTGGCGTATGGGGCTATATGGCGGTATCCCGACATTTTAGGGATTATCGTGCAGTCAATTGGTTCAATGCGGCAAATGGCGTGGGGTGGAAAGGTTGCAATACATTGGCAGTTATTTCCTTTTCTTTTTCAAAAGCCTTACTGCATGCAGTTTACATAGTTTTCAATTTTGCTGTTTTTAGTATTATAACTTCAGCCTGATGAGCTGAAATCTCTTTATGTTTAAACATTTTCTTGTGGAGAGAAAGCATTCGATGACATTTATTTCCAGCTCCACCAGTTACTCCAGGGCCTCTCAAACGCCCAAAATCTCACACGTGCAAACCAAGGTGCAGAGGTTCTGTGCACCGTGCATCGGTCTGACTCTGCTAGGTTCGGACTAGAGTTTTGTCTTGGGGCAACTCGGCTCAACTTGGTTCGGATGGTGGAGATCTGCAGAGCGAGCGAGACAGGTGTAGGGAAAAAGGGAGAGCGCTACTGCTCAAAATCGAGGAGTGGAGGATTTGCACTCTGGTCAACATAGCAGTCATTTAATGCACCTTGCGCCGTGCAATGCGCCGATGCATGCACTCTGAGAGGCCATAAGTTACACAAATAGAAACTAAAACCCATTGCTGTGAAATGTTCATCACTCTTGATATGCTTTCAGTTTGCAAGTTGCCAACTTCTTTACAAATTTTGCAGCCAAGTTTCTTATATTTTACCACCAACCATTTGTACTTACTGCAAAATTCCAGATTTTTCTCCAAATCCCAGCATTGGGAAGCGTCTTCCGTCCTACTGTTACATGCGGCTGAAAAATCTTTGTTGTGAACTTCTTTTGCATCACCACACAACACTGTGGCGTTTCCCCGACGTTTACATTCGAATCATTAACCTTCAGCTTTTACGATGCCTGGTTGGATATATAGTTCGTTATTTTATTTGAAGCGTTATTAAACTAAATACGCTAGTTATGTAATATAATTTGGACTATCAACTGTCTACACGACACTTGTGAAATTGTGTGCACTATCCGCACAAGTAACATTTTCTGAATTATGCATTTTACTGTTGGACTCTGCTTTATCGACAAAGTGCCGATGTGATGAGGGGTAATATTACCATTATCTATTTGAAACTGGAATTCAACACTATTTGACTAAGTGGATGATAATACTACTCATTGTATGTATGGCTATTGGGGCATGGCAGCGCGTAATTTACCTGCAAGTTATATCTAGTGGGTTTGATCGTACTGTGAACAGCAACATGTACTCTTACGCTATCTATGTGCGTGTATTGCTACCGCAATGT
This sequence comes from Anabrus simplex, assembly GCF_040414725.1. NCBI lineage: Eukaryota > Metazoa > Arthropoda > Insecta > Orthoptera > Tettigoniidae > Anabrus > Anabrus simplex. The sequence goes on along the minus strand of NC_090266.1, from coordinate 511,360,104 downwards.
GTGTTTTGACGGAGCCCACCAGGGCGTGTTGTGAGGCTGGACGGTGTCGCTCCTTGCGGCCTAGATTTGAGTGTGTCTGTTGACTGGTTGGCTTGAACTGAAGCGCACGTTGACTGCTGAAAATGGAGTGGTTACTGACACAAAAAACAATGAACCAACCTTCGGACATTGGCTAAGAATGTATCACTACCCCAGCAGGGGATTGTGCTTGTATGAATATCCTTCTCTAATATTAGAACAGTCATGTGGTGTAGTGTGTAAATTTAATTATATAATTACTAGTGAGTGTATTAGTGTTAGTTCGAAACACGTTGGTTACTCAGACATGTGGCCTCTCTGTACGGATGCGTTCTGATTTATTTGTGTTAATGTTGTTTTCTTGGGGTGTGTCATTTATATTATAGGTTGTGTTTTTAACTATGATTTGAATTTTATCTAAGTTTGGTGTGATTGTGTTCTAGCTTCAAGTGAGCGTCCTGTGTAGCAGTGAAGGTCATTATTGTCGGTGTAACTTTTGAAATTCGCATTTGCATTGATTTAAGATTGTTTTCCCTGGTATCCATTTGTTCCCCTGCGTATATGTGTAAGTTTTCTGTGCTATTTCCTGGATGCGTGTGCGTATTTAAAAATTTGGTATGCATCGCTAATGTTGCTGTATTCGTGTTTGCCCCGGCGTTTGGTGTTGTGATTCTCTGTTTGGTTTTTGTGCATCCTTTCGTGTATTTCAGCCTTCTTTGTCCGTGTTTCAAGCTAATGCTATGCTGCACTAATTTTCCACTTTTTAAAAATATTATTATTATTATTATTATTGATTTTATAAATTTTAATTTCTCATGGCTACCTATTTCTTGGATTGGGTTGCAATTCTTTGTTTTATTTCTATTGTGGGTATTTAAGATGATATTTAATTATGTGTGTAATCCCGCGTAATATTAACATCATATTTCAACAATGCCTTTGTAACATCTGCTGGTTTAAGTCAAGCTTCTTGGGCAGCCCTAGCGCGATATATGTCTGGGGACTGGTCTTATCTTATATTCTATTGTTGATTATCTCTTGTGCTTGGCAGTTATGTAACTCATTATTATTGCGTATGGCATCGGCCGAGATAACAGCATCTTGTACGTGCTCCATGTGGATTACAATGAATTGTTTTTCTTCTCTTGCCACATTTGTTTTTCGGTTTCTGTGTTGGGAAGTTAACTGGCTCTTTCTATTTTAATATGCTTTGGGTGTCTTTTTTATCGTCCTAGCCTTCTATTGCTTCTGCAATTTTAAATTATTTTTATTTGGGGTATACTCCTTATTTGGTGGGAACTAATGTGCCGACATTAAGCTGAGGTTTGTGTTCCCTTGTGTTTTAAGGTGATATGTCGGGTGACCTTATTTATGTGGTGACTGTGGGGACCTAACCTCCGCTGGGTGCTGTCAAAGGCCCTCGATTTGCCATACAACCCATTTTTCCTGTGTTAATCTTAAGTTTTATTTAATGTAGGTATTTTCAAAAATGTGTAAGGGGCTGGTGCACCAGGGTAGCTTGGAGAATGTAATGAATTTATTTACTTCAGAATTTACCTTATTTACATGTAGATTATTTATTCAATGAAAATTTATTATACTTCCTACTATTTTATTATTATTTCTCAGATTTTTCTTTCTTTTCTTAATTTAGTGTAATGTAAATTATTATTTATTAATTATATTTTTGTTTTAATTTTATGAAAATTTTGGTGTCATTTTGATGTTTCATTGCCTTGTAGTTACTTGATCCCCTCCTCTCTCCTTCCATTGGGTTGGTTCCAGCACTCTTCCTTGCTTCCTTTCTTCCTTGTTTTGTTGTGTTATTATCTAATTTGTTATGAATTATTGCTCTTTAAATATTTGTCTTGTGTGCACACGTCCCTATGACGCACACCATTTATTACCATTGTTAGGGGGTGTTGCATATTCATCCTTCAAAACTAATCACACACACACAAAATAACAACCTAACTCGCCACCAAACACTAGCTTACGTGTTTATAAGAACGAAACTTCCTTTGTACACAATTATGAACAGTATGTACCGTCAAATCATTTCTGTTCAGGTGTTCAGATTACCAACAGAATAAACTTTGCCTTCTTTAAAGTTGCAAACACCGTTAAGAAGTTAAGAAATTCAAAATCTAATCACAGAAGACATGCCGCTTTTGAATGCAAACCACACAGCAAATCACATACTCAAGAGAATTGAAAGGCATCGGTATCATATCAGACAAAAGCCAGCGATCATAAGTACCTACATTAAACTGTACAGCCAACATATGGCACTAAATACTTATTTTTGCCTACATCAGTAAAATTTCTTCCAATAAGGCAGCAATTACAAAGCTTTAGTCAAGAAGATGATAATACGGCCTATTGTTTCAATTCTGCTATTTAGTGCCAAGTTGCTGACAAAGAGAAACTAATTTGATAGGCTGATTTAAATCAAAGATTACTCAAAATCTTCTCCAGCTGTTGTGAACAGCGCATTCCAGCTGTTCGATGAACTTTCGAGTCGGAGGTTATATTTGCCGGACTAGATAGAAATGTACAAATATCTTTTCTCAAACAGTTTTCAAATGTTTAAGAGGTACACGCACCCCCTGCAAAAAAAGTCCTGGTTATTCGTAACAGTTTTTTCCAATATCCTATTCAACCCCTTAATAAACAATGGAGTGAAAGTTTTCAGTATACACATCAAAAAGACTATGGTTCTCTCCTTGACACTTCTAAATAAACTGCAGTGCTCTCAGCAAATTAATTATAATAAAATAATCCATTATTATTTCATTCTCAAGAGAAAGGTGAAAATAGAATAAGGAACTGAACTTTTTAGTATTGCCCCCTATTTCCAGGTCCAGCTCAGCCAGTACACGAGAGATCCCGAGGTGGATCGTTTGTTAATGGGCTGTCCTTCTTTCAGTAGCATTTAAAGGGACACTATTTATGACCATAAAGAAAAGAACAAATCACAACATAGGTTTGACATTTATTCCATAAGCATTAATTTAAATAAAACATAACATTCCATTCTTGCTGTTTTTCAAACAAACATCTTCACGGTGTTAACATTTTTAATTGAATTTACAAAATTAACTGGTTAAATTCTTCATTCACGAAGACAAAGGCTTATGTTCTGAAAACAAAAATTAACCAAAATTAGGCCTTCAGTGGCTTCAAAAGGAAAATTAAAGGAGGATGAACCTCTTTCTAACTCAATCTTGAATTAACATCATAACTGAAACTGAACTTCGCTCACTTAACCTTTAACAAAATTAAAAATCAAAAATTTTACTCGACCACGTGGCGTATAACTTTATCTTACACTTCCAATACAGTAGCACCTAGGTATACGTTCTCGGAAACAACATTTTCCTGTATTATTTGTTCAAATTACGTGGTCCCGCAAGCAACCCAATTAAATCACGTAGTAAAAATCCCGCATTATTCGTTCCTCGAAGAAACTATTTACCGGATCAACCGTCCAGAAATTTCAGTCCCATCAACGCTAAATCCTTGATCACGCGTTTTTAAAGAAACTGTATCTCATGAAAGGACAGCTAAGGCATACTTACGGATCATGGTGTTAACGTCCCGTCATTGCGGTTATTTGAGGAAGTACTGTAAACTACTGGAAAAGCGATCGGCGGTGAACTTTCATAAGGGACCATCTTAGCATCGCATTCGGATGGTATTGTCTAGAAAATCCTCAGAAATCATAAAGCAGCGAGTGTCCACAACAACTGGAAGGAGATAGAGCGCATTTCAACAGCTCTACTTGAAGACGGAACGAGTTTCTTCAAATGTTTGTACTTGCAAAACGTCTACATAATGTCCAGGGTTAGATGTTAATTTTACCTTTTCGAGTGTATCGCCGAACAGATTTTCAGCCCTTCCCTCAGGGTACTGTATAGTCACTGGGCTTTCAGGCAGGAATCGAAACTGCTCCTTCTTAAGCAACACACAGATGTTGCACCTTACATACATAAAGCATTGGGAGGTTTTGGGATTGCCTATTGCTGTATTGGTCCCAATATAAAACTGGGAATTTCACGTTCTTGTGTTAAAAAATTATAAAAACCGCAGTCGTTTTATTTGTGCACGTTACATTTAAAACCTCTGTACCATTTCGCACTCGTACAGACTTGTACAGCAAGCGAGCTTTCAAGCTGAGCTCAAGGTCGCGAATAACCGTAATTTAGGAAGTGTTAATGATATTTTTTTCTCTTTCCAATTTGATTGTAATTAGTGACGGGACGGGCAGATTGAATATAATGCATTTGAGAACTTGAGAATTGATACTTACATTCGAAACCATATTCTCGAGTTCAACATAAGCTTTACAAGTCGATTTAGGCCTAATTTACGCGGTACAAGACTTCCATAAACTGACTACGAACAGTATACCGGTGACCAAGTTACAATGGAAGATAAAAAAAGGGGATTTTGCCATCATGTTGGGCGCTTTTGTATTTAATGTGCTTTATTTTATTAGATTGTGTTTGAGTCACTCAGTCCATAGACTGGTTTGATGCAGCTCTCCATGCCACCCTATCCTGTGCTAACCTTTCAATTTCTACGTAACTACTGCATCCTACATCTGCTCTAATCAGCTTGTCATATTCATACCTTGGTCTACCCCTACTGCTCTTACCACCTACACTTCCTTCAAAAACCAACTGAAGAGTCCTGGATGTCTTAAGATGTGTCCTATCATTCTATTGCTTCTTCTCGTCAAATTTAGCCAAATCGATCTCCTCTCGCCAATCCGATTCAGTATCTCTCCATTTGTGATTCGATCTATCCATCTCACCTTCAGCATTCTTCTGTAACACCAAATTTCAAAAGCTTCTATTCTCCTTCTTTCTGAGCTAGTTATCGTCCATGTTTCACTTCCATACAATGCCACGCTCCACATGAAAGTCTTCAAAAACATCTTTCTAATTACTATATCAATGATTGAAGTGAGCAAATTTCTTTTCTTAAGGAAGCTCTTCCTTGCTTGTGCTAATCTGCATTATATGTCCTCCTTACTTCTGCCATCGTTAGTTATTTTACTACCCAAGTAACAATATTCATCTACTTCCTTTAAGACTTCATTCCTAATTTAATTTTTCCTGCATCACCTGCCTTCGTTCGACTGCACTCCATTACTTTTGATTTGGACTTATTTATTTTCATCTTGTACTCCTTACCCAAGACTTCATCCATACCATTCAGCAGCTTCGAGATCTTCTGCAGTCTCAGATAAAATAACAATATCATTGGCAAATCTCAAGGTTTTCATTTCCTCTCCTTGGATTGTGATTCCCTTTCCAAATTCCTCTGTGATTTCCTTTACTGCCTATTCTATGTGAACACTGAAAAGGAAGGGGGGGACAAACTGCAGCCTTGCCTCACTCCTTTCTGGATTGCTGCTGCTTTTTCATAGCCCTCGATTCTTATCACTGCAGAGTGATTTGTATACAGATTACAGATAATTCTTCGTTCTCGGTATTTGATCCCAATCACCTTCAGAATCTTAAATAGCTCGGTCCAATCAACATTATCGAATGCCTTTTCTAGATCAATGAATGCTATGTACGTGGGCTTGTCCTCCTTTATTTAATCCTCAAAAAACCGGCGTAAAGTCAGGAGTGCTTCACATGTTCCTACATTTTTTTGAAGCCAAATTGATCTTCTCCCAACTCAGCTTCAACTTGTTTTTCCATTCTTCTGTAAACAATACATGTTAAAATTTTGCAGGCATGAGACACTAAACTAATGGTGCGATAGTTTTCACACCTGTCAGCACCGGGTTTCTTGGGAATACGTACAACAACATTCTGCCGAAAATCGGATGGGACTTCTCCTGCCTCATACATCTTACACACTAAATGGAATAGCCTTGCCATGCTGGTATCTCCTAAGGCAGTCAGTAATTCAGAGGGAATGTCATCAATTCCAGGTGCCTTGTTCCTATTTACGTCGCTCACAGCTCTGTCAAACTCCGACCTCAAAATTGGGTCTCCCATTTCATCAGCATCAACGGCCTCTTCTTGTTCCAGAACCAAATTATCTACATCTTCACTTTGATACAACTGTTGGATATGTTCCTGCCATCTTTCTCCTTTGTCTTCTTTACCTAGAAGTGGCTTTCCATCTGAGCTCTTAATATTCATACACCTAGATTTCCTTTCTGCAAAGGTTTCATTGATTTTCCTGTATGCAGCATCTACCTTTCCTAGGACCATACAACCTTCGACATCCTTGCACTTCTCCTTCGGCCAGTCTTCCTTAGCTACCTTGCACTTTCTATCCACCTCATTCTTTAATCACCTGTATTCTTTTCTGCCCTCTTCATTTCTAGCATTCTTGTATTTTCGTCATTCATCAATCAGGTCTAGTACCTCCTGAGTTATCCAATGATTTTTAGTTGATCGTTTCTTTCTTCCGAACAATTCTTCAGCAGCCCTGCCGACTTCATTTTTCATGACGATCCACTCTTCCTCTATTGTGTTTCCTTCAGCCTTTTCATTTAGTCCTTTTGCAACATGTTCCTTGAAACAAACCCTCACGCTCTTTTCTTTCAGCTTGTCTACATCCCATCTTTTTACATTCTTTCCTTTCTTCAATTTCTTCAGCTTCAGATGGTATTTAATGACAAACAAGTTGTGGTCAGAGTCCACGTCTGCTCCTGGGAAAGTTTTGCAATCCAACACCTGGTTTCTGAATCTCTGCTTAACCATAATGAAGTCTATTTGATACCTTCCAGTGTCTCCCGGTCTCGTCCACGTATAAAGCCGTTGTTTGTGGTGTTTGAACCAAGTATTGGCTAGGACTAAATTATGATCAGTGCAGAATTCAACTAGCCGACTTCCTCTTTCGTTCCTTTGTCCCAATCTGAATTCTCCTCTGTATTACCTTCGCTTCCTTAGCCTACCACTGCATTCCAGTCTCCCCTCACAATTAGATTCTCGTCACCTTTTACATATTGTATTAAATCTTCTATCTCTTCAAATGTTCTTTTGATTTCCTCTTCATCAGCTGAGCTAGTAGGCATGTAGACCTGCACTATTGTGGTGGGCATTGGTTTGGTGTCTATCTTGACAACAATAATTCTTTCACTATGCTGGTCGTAGTAGCTTACACGCTGCCCTATTTTCTTATTCATTATTAAACCAACTCCTGCATTTCCTCTGTCTGATTTTGTGTAGATAATTTGGTAGTTGCCTGACAAAAAAGGCTTTTCTTGCCAACGTACTTCACTTATACCAACTACATCTAACTTGTCTATCCATCTCCCTTTTCAGATTCTCTAATCTACCACAACGATTCAGACTTCTAACATTCCACGCTCCGACTTGCAGAATGTCAGTATCCATCTTCCTGATGATCGCCTCTCGTGTAGTCCCCACCCGGAGATCTGAATGGGGGAATATTTTACCTGGGAGGAAGCCATCATCAGTACATCATTCTTACAGAGAGAGCTGCATGTCCTTGGGAGTTAGTTACGGCTGTAGTTTCCCATTGCTTTCAGCCGTGTAGCAGTATCAACACAGCTAAGCCATGTTGAGTATTCTTACAAGGCCATATCAGTAACTCATCTAGACTACCGCCCTTGCAACTTCCGAAAGGCTGCTACACCCCTTTCGATGAGACATTCCTTAGTCTGGTCTCTCAACTGATACCCATCCGATATGGTTGCACCTGCGGCACGGCTATCTGCTTCATTGGGACACGCAAGCCTCCCCACCACGGCAAGGTCACATGGTTTGGAGGAAATTAGGGAATTAAAAACTACTTGTGGTCAACTGTTGTTTGGCTTGGTGTTATAGGTATTAGATTTTTCGAAGAGTTTGGCTGATCAAAGTTGCTGAACTGAAAGAAGTTTTCAAAGGAAACTGACGAAGGTTCCCCGGTAAAACTGAATGTACAGGTTCGAGATTTTTAAGTCGCGTACCATTAATTAATGTTTGAAGCTGGCCCCACGGTCTAGCTCGCCTGTCTCTCACCCGGAGGACCCGGGTTCGACTCCCGGCTAGGTCAGGCATTTTTACCTCAATCAATCAATCAATCAATCAATCAATCAATCAATCGATCAATCAATCAATCAATCAATCAATCAATCAACCACTACTGATCTGCATTTAGGGCAGTTGCCCAGGTGGCAGATTCCCTATCTGTTGTTTTCCTAGCCTTTTCTTAAATGACTGCAAAGACATTGGAAATTTATTGAATATCTCCCTTGGTAAGTTATTCCAATCCCGAACTCCCCTTCCTATAAACGAATATTTGCCACAATTTGTCCTCTTGAATTCCAACTTTATCTTCATACTGTGATCTTTCCTACTTTTAAAGACACCATCCAAACTTATTCATCTACTGATGTCCTCCCATGCCATCTCTCCACTGACAGCTCCGAACATTTAGCATCCTACATACCACTTAGTCGAGCAGCTCATCTCTTTTCTCCCAAGTCTTCCCAGCCCAAACTTTGCAACATTTTTGTAACGCTACTCTTTTGTCGGAAATCACCCACAACAAATCGAGCTGCTTTTCTTTGGATTTTTTCCAGTTCCTGAATCAAGTAATCCTGGTAAGGGTCCCATACACTGGAACCATACTCAAGTTGAGGTCTCACCAGAGACAAATATGCTCTCTCCTTTACATCCTTACTACAACCCCTAAATAGTCTCATAATCATGTGCAGAGATCTGTACCCTTTATTTACAATCATATTTATGTTATTACCCCAATGAAGATCTTTCCTTATATTCATACCTAGGTATTTACAATGATCCCCAAAGGGAACTTTCACCCCCATCAACGCAGTAATTAAAACTGAGAGGACTTTTCCTATTTGTGAAACTCACAACCTGACTTTTATCCCCGTTCATCACCATACCATTGCCTACTATCCATCTCACAACATTATCGAGGTCATTTTGCAGTTGCTCACAATCTTGTAACCTATTTATTACTCTGTACAGAATAACATCTGCAAACAGCCTTATCTCTGATTCCACTTCTTTACACATATCATTGATATATATAAGAAAATATAAAGGTCCAATAATACTGCCTTGAGGAATTCCCCTCTTAATTTTTACAGGGACAGATAAAGCTTCACCTACTCCAATTCTCTGAGTTCTATTTTCTAGAAACAGAGCCACCCATTCAGTCACTCTTTTGTCAAGTCCAATTGCACTCATTTTTGCCAGTAGTCCCCCATGATCTACCCTATCAAATGCCTTAGATAAGTCAATTGCAATACAGTCCAATTGACCTCCTGAATCCAGGATGTCTGCTATATCTTGCTAGAATCCTACAAGTTGGGCTTCAGTAGAATAACCTTTCCTAAACTCAAACTGCCTTGTGTCAAACCATTTATTAATTTTGCAAACATGTCTTATATAATCAGAAAGAATGCTTTCCCAAAGCTTACATACAATGCATGTCAAACTGACTGGCCTGTAATTTTTAGCTTTATGCCTATCACCCTTTCCTTTATATACAGGGGCCACTATAGCAACTCTCCATTCATTTGGTAAAGTTCCTTCATGCAAACCTCTACATGAGAGCTGGTTCCAGGTTCACTCATTCTATGATTACCTTTAATTGAGGAGCTATTTAATGGTGAGATAGCGACTCCGGTCTAGAGAGCCAGGCATAACGGTCAAGAGGATTCGCCACACTGACCATGCGTCACCTCGAAATCTGCAGGCCTTTGTACTGAGCAGCAGTCGCTTGGTATGCGGAGGGCCCATTGGGGCTGCATTTTGTTTTGGTTTAGGGGTGTTTATAAGATTAGAAGTACACATATTTCATTTTTGTGATGTTTAGCCAAATTGTTGATGGTTCATTCATTCCAGGATTTTCCATTTTCCCATGTTGCAAGTTTTTTTCCGTGGTCCCTCCAATAAAAGAGAATCGAGGTTCCACTGTAATAATTTTATGTTATTTACAGAATTCATGTATCTTTGCTTCCTTAATCAATGAGAACGTCTATGATAACTTTATGTCACAGTTAAATTAATCAATTAATTGATTTAAGCACTTGAAATTATTAACTTGCTTAATCAGCGTTAAATTATGTGATCACAAGATGTTAGGATATAAATCTTAAGGCAGTACTCCTCATTTGAAATTATTAAATCCCTTCATTCAAAATTTTATCCTGTCGTCACTTGATTTTGTGTTATAGAATTATCTCAACATGGAATAATCCTTCAAAAATTTAACACTTTTTGTCGTTAAAATTTTACAATCCTAGTGTAAATTTACAATCCCTGTCAAAATTCTCAATCTTTGCTTTTGCCTTCGAAACTAGGTGATCTTATTCATCTTTAACATCAAAGCATAGAAATTTTAGCTCTATCATTAAGTTGATGTAACTTCAATAAACACTTCCAAAGAAATAGATCAACAAATGCAACACTGAAATAATCTAGACCATCGTGGTGAACACATGGCCAGACTAAAGCACAATATTCAAAATCAAATAAAAAAAAAATCTCTAACAACGATATTCATTCAACCCACACACACAATGGATACACAAAATTTATTTACTCTCTTTACACTTGAATCCTGGGTGAATGATTATTAGTTCATGATTTTTATCATAATTAGAGTGTATTGGATCAGATAGATGAGCCTTTATTCATAAGACATGCTCGACATCGTACATGGCACGCGGCACGTGATTGAATTTGAGTTATCACTTTAAAGAATGTAATAATTAAATGGCAACAACGATTGAGTAGAATTGAAGGTTATTACCTGAAGATCTGATAGAAAACAATCATCGCACACGCCATATGAGTTATCATCTTAAAATCATCAAGCTCATGGTCGATAAACACAAATTAATTTATAATAATTCTAAAAAAAATAGAAATGTGACTCCGACGTGCTCCACAATTTCATTAGAATGATGTGTTCCCAAGACACATGCTTCCAAATACCTAAAATTATTCCACAGGATCACCAATATTCCAGGCAAATACGCATAATATAAAGCACACCATAAATCATCTATAAGAATAATCTACTCTTATTTATTGCCCATGACCTTCAACTTCATGTTTAACCCGATCTCATAATTTATGATTATTATTATCATCATCAGTGATTATTAGGTCTATGGACAATATCCGGATTAATCTGAAAACCTGATGACACAATCCTAAATAATCATCGAATAAATGCATAAGACAAAACTCAACTCAATCTAGTAAAATGAAACATTACCCAATTCTATCTCACAATGTTTCAGGAAGTCAAAATTATTATTTAAATCCATTATTAATCGAGAGGTTAATTATTATTAGGTCTTATTTTAAATACTGGCATAAGATTGGAAAAACGCACTGATGACAAACCACAGTTAGCTACACTAATAGAATTCCAACTCTTGTTCACACATGTAACAAATCTACCATGACACCACCAAGATTGGAAGTATGAAATATGGCTAAATATTGCAAAACTAATAGAAATAGTGGCCAAGAGAAGGAGATCATCTAGTTTTCTAAACAGATGGAGAAATAGATTACATAAAATGGTACCCAAATTTTATGATTGAGTTCGATCTTTGGTAGGTGTATTCATTCTCCCAGCTCGTCCATCTCGTTCACCCTCTTGAAGCTATAATTGCCTCACACGTCTATCAACTCATGATGGTCGGAAAGTTGAAGTCCCACGTCGAATATTTTGATCCGCTTCATGTTGGAAGATCGTTATTTATGAGTTTCATGTCCGTATTGACTGATTACACGTATATGGATACGAAAGATCAAAAACAACTGCACCCTAAATTACTTGGACCTAACAATAACCAGACATGAAAACTATTTATCTTACAAAATCTGCAGAAAACCCACACATACCCCAAATACCATAAAAATTTATTCTATCCACCCCAACACACATAAAAGAGCAGCTTATTACAGCATGGTATACAGAGCCTTCAACATACCGATGACAACAGAGGATCTAAATAATTAACTACAACTAATTCACGATATAGCTAAATACAACGGATACAGTAAAGAAACGGTCAATAAAATCATTCACAAAATTAAATTCCAGCCCAAAACCAAATTAACAAAAATAGACAAACCCAAGAAAGATTATGCCTTATTCACCTTTAACAATACATACCTATACCCCATAACTAATGTTTTTAAAAAGTACAACCTGAAAATAGCATCTAAAACCACACACAATAGCACCAACATTATACACAATGCCAAGACAGTCAACAACAATAATAAATACAACCAATCAGGAGTTTACCGTATCAAGTGCAACAATTGTGAAACAAGTATTATTGGACGTACAGGCAGAAACTTCATAATCCGCTACAACGAACATTTAAACCCAATAAATCAATCACTTTTCATCAATAGGTCAGCATATCGGAGAATTCAAACACAGCTTTACAGACATTGAGAATGATATGAAAATATTAAATATAAATTCTAAGGGCTCCCTGCTCAACATAACAGATTTCTACATCTCCCTAGACCAATACACTAATCCTAACTACAATATACAGTAAATAACATCACAGATAAAACCAATATCATCTTTAATAAAGTTATTACCTCAAAATAGTTAATAAACTGAACACAACACATTCCAAAAAACTGCCGAACGACATGCCCAGTTCCACCCCTACCCCCACAATAGCCACTCTCCCTACCCCTTCATCCATACCCCTCACTACAGCGAACATAAGTCCAAGGTGAATGCGTAGCAGTACGCAGCGAGCTCTCAAACAGAACGTCACCAAACCACAACAACAGCAGTAAGTACAAATTCACATTCGCACACAACCTTAGACATTCCTTCAAACTTACAACACTTTACTAATATCAGTTTATATTCCACAGATAACCATAGCACCGGTACAGAAATATAGACAAGGAGTTATCACCAAAAATCCAAAACCAAGACTTCATCATCTGCCTCAAACTTTTAAGAACAAGATTTGCTCACAGCTCAGCCACATATTGTCTTTGTCCACACTATTGGATCATTCAATGACATGTATTTTCATTATAAGCATACATGAAGACATCTTTCAGTCAAATAGAACATTCTTAAGAATCTATACCACTGTTTACAAGCACAAAATCAACCGACGTAAATATATGCTCACAAGACTTTAACATGGAAGCTTGAAGAAGGAATACGCAAGACATTAACTTTTAGATCCATCAAGTGTTTTATATAAATGTTTTTAGTGTTTTCAATGTGTTTAATGTGCACGTACAATTAGTTTTTAAGCTTAGGTTAAGTTTTCACAATCATATTTAAACCCCAAAAATGACTTTACTTCCAGAGATTTACAAATGAAATGACAACATACATCCAACTCATACCCCATTACACATCTGGATGTGCTAATGGATGACAACATCTTTTTAGATAAGAAATACAAACTAATGCCTAATAAATGTAATATCTCGATTTGTCAGCTGATGATGACTGAATAGGGTTGAAACCCGTACTGATTGAAGTCTATATCTACAATAAACAATATTGATAAGGTCGAATTTCTTTCTTATCCATATATGTGATGTTGGAAGACACATCCTGAAGTAGGCGACGATTTCAAGTGGATTTGTGGTCCTCTTCTCGTGCAAAGTTGGAATTAGCTGCAACTGACACAACAAAATTTTAGAAACTGCACGAGCCTGGCGAACTTCACTGATTTGTTGAAAACAACACTTAACTTCTGGGCTCGATGCTTGTAGATGTGATAGCAAGGTAATATTCCGTCAGAATAAGAATAATGTACGACACAATTAGAGTACAATTTACAGTATGCTGAAGTTTTAATAGCCTCTGGCTCGGAGGTGTGTCATTCATTCTAACAGATTATTAGTTCACAGCTGGCCACATTCATTGGTTGAGACTATTCCAGAAAACCTTAGCAAGCAAGCAGATATGCACACACGCAGTATTTAGCCTTGAGAAAACCAGTCTGTCACAATACTATCATATGGTCTCGATCGAAGGGATGGCAAACCGATCAATACTTTACCTCGCTAAGAACTCGTCAAGCCACTTGTTGCATGCTAGCACGGCTCGCTGATAATGAAATCTAGTCCTTCCCACTCAATAATATAACTTATGCTGGCTGTTGCGGGCATGTAAATAAATGTTAATTAATCACCAAATTTGACAGGTACAGTATAGATAGTATTAATAAGGAGTTCCAACATTTCATATTGATGTTTTTCTTCACACTACATTTGTCAGTTGAAAATGCATAAACACCAACAAGCACATAAGCTTGCACTTTAACAAAACAGTTAATTTTGTAATCACCATGTACAAGACCTACAGCTTTACATAAAAAGTCACATGGACATAAATTTTCATTTTTTAAAAAGACATGTGAACCAAACCTTAATGGGAAGCAAATGGTGAAGTGGTTCAGCTATCACACGCAAATACAACTTGCAAGTAATATTATGCAAATGCATTATGTAGGAACTTACATTGGTTTTGTAGTGTACATACAAATCAGGTATAGGAAATGTGATATGTAGAATCCTTATATCCTTGATGGGTACAATATAACCAATTAATTTCACTTCATCAGGTCCAAAAGGATGTTCAGGCCAAGAAGGTGAAGTCACACTTTTGTTTTTCACGTCAGAAAATAACTTCACGGCCATCTCCTCCAATTCATCCAATGATTCTGAAAAAGAAAAAAATGAAAAATTATAGATTTCAAGACATAAGTTTCTCAGTAACAGGAATGGAGGTGCTAGTCAAAAATTAAATAGAAACTGAAAATAAGGTCATACATCAGACTATTATAGGAATATCAATGGTTTTTTCTTCCATGTGAAAGAGGTTAATAACAATCAGCCTTCCTTAAGGTGTGAAGACTCGTAAGACACTCCTAGTGCTTGCATGAAAAATATGTTCTGAAAATCTTTGCTATTCCAGAAATAACTTTCTATCAACTATGTCTGAACAACTACAATTCAATTTCAAGGAATCAGTTTGGGAATAAGGTGAAACCTCTCATTTACGGACATCCAAAGGGATGTAACTATTTTACTACATCTGGGAGGTGTCCTTTATTGGGAGAGAGAGAGCCCAATCTAACTGTAAATCTATAACAAGCATAATACTATTGGCTTTACGTTGCACCGACACAGATAGGTCTTATGGCGATGATGAGACAGGAAAGGGCTAGGTGTGGGAAGGAACTAGCCATGGCCTTAATTAAGGTACAGCCCCAGCATTTGCCTGGTGTGAAAATGGAAAACCACGGAAAACCATCTTCAGGGCTGCCGACAGTGGGGTTCGAACCCACTATCTCCCGAATACTGGATACTGGCTGCACTTACGCGACTGCAGCTATCGAGCTTGGTACAAGCATAATGTATACCTTCACTCTTTAAATAAAAATGAATTACTTTATTTCTGAATACAATATAAACACTTCAAACTTTGATTAAGATAGAGTCAAAAGAAAGAAGGAAAATATGATCCAATTTTATACAAAGTCTAAAATACGTTGTGCATTATTTAAAGTGCCTATAAGAAGTTATTATGCACTATTTAAAGTTAATATTATTAACTCATGAAGAATGTACTGTTTTTAAGAAGAAAGAGCGCATGGTATTTTTTGATTGAAATGATATTTTTATTTTATTAATTTGGTGACCTAATCAATACAATAAATTTATTGTATTTACAATACAATTTACATGACTTATTGTTATTATTTCAATCAAATATCATCAATACGGATCAAAAATGATATTCATCACGTCATGGTATTTATTGTGTAAGTTCTTTACAAATACACATTTTTCAGAACCAAATGATACTATAGCTATAATGTTTGTTGTGCGTATCCACGCGGTATATCTACATGGGAGGTGAATTATATTTTGGTAATAATTAAGCTGGGACTGTTCCTTAATTAAGGCCACAGCAGCTTTCTTCGTACTCCTAGCCCTTTTCCTCCCCTATCGTCACCATAAGTCCTATCTGTCGGTGTGACATACAGCAACTTAGATGATAATGGTAATAATTAAAATAAGTCAGATAAAATATCAAATGCAAGAAACCTACAATACTATGCATTCATTCTATTTTTGAGCGACTATACAGCACAGCATTATGAAGTTAGTTTGTCAACTACACCTTGCATTAACCATTTTCTGTTCAAAAGTAGCCTACAACTGTTATATCAATCAAGGAGTTACACCGTCAATACAATTAACCACAAAATTTCTCAGTCCCCCCACTACCTGTTAAGAAGATTATAGTATATATTTTAAAAATGAATTTTCATACGTCACATCTCTATCATCTTCGTCCCCCACCACCATTCTCAATACCAGTACACCCACCATTAGATTTTGTTTCTCGTACATCCCTTTCAGACTCATTTATGTTCAAAATATTTCCCTTAACATCTATACTGCTTTCAATCAGGAATGCATTCATTCACTGACTTTATTACTCTCATATCCCACCTGGTGTAGAAGTTTCTGAACCGATTCCTGCAGTTCTTCATTGTCATCAATCCTGGGTTGAGAGTTTCATCTCAAAATTTGTGTGGTGGTAGGAGAGGCATCCAGCCTAAAACCCTTGGCCAAAATCTAAAGGACCAAGCTCGATAGCTGCAGTCGCTTAAGTGCGGCCAGTATCCAGTAATCGGGAGATAGTGGGTTCGAGCCCCACTGTTGGCAGCCCTGAAGATGGTGTTCCATGGTTTCCCATCTTCACACGAGGCAAATGCCGAGGCTGTACCTTAATTTAGGCCACGGCCACTTCCTTCCAATTCCTAGGCCTTTCCTGTCCCATCGTTGCTGTAAGACATATCTGTGTCTGTGCAACGTAAAGCAAATAAATAAAAAAGGTTCCTGGTTGTCTCTAGCGACCCCAGGAATAGCTGGGGAAAAAAAAAAAAAAAAAAAAAAAATTGTTTTTGGGGGGGATTAGCTCAGTGGCTTCATTACCGGCTTCCCAGTCGAACCTAGGATGAGATTTTTCACCTCAAAAATCAAGAGGCGTCAGGAAGGGCATTCAGCCTTAACCCATTCCATGCCAAACCCGTATATATACGTTATTGAACGACATGCCTTGTCTGCCAAAATCGTATATATACGTTTTGGTGCAGTGTGTACTTCACTGATTTCATAAGTGAACGGGATCTTCTAGTGTCATGCTTTGAAATTCTGTGGAAATGCTCAAAGAAGTTCTGTACGGTAGATATATCACTACATTTCCTGTGTTTTGAAAGCGATCTGATGTTATTTCAGCTTTGTTGGAGTGGAGCGTCTTTCCCGCTAACGTGTAGCCATCATGGCGTCTTGAAGTATACATGCATCTCTTGTTGAGGAAGAAATGGAATGTTTTCTCATAAATAGTGATTCTGGAGAGCTATATTTTGATAAGGAAGATGGAGATATTGAACTACAAGTGTGAGACAAAGTAGTAATGATGAATCACATGCAGAATTGTCAGCCCCTCCTCAGATAGATTCCTTTTTCCCCAAATGTTAGCAATTTTGATAATACCAGTTCTTGGATCAACAATTTTATATTATATTTCAGTAATAATATCACAGAGCGGAGTAGCCATGTGTGTTAACATGCTTCGGCTATGGAGCCAAGTTCTGCACTGGGCAGGTGCGTGGGTTTGAACCCCAACATTAACTGTCCTAAGAAGTATATTTTGTTTTCTTTTGGTGGTTTCCTTTTTGCACTCACAAACAAATACTGGGACAGTTCCTATTCATAAGCCACAGCTGATTCCTTCCACTTCCTTACCCAGTTTCATTCACCAACATTCATTCAATATTCATTTTTTTTTTTTTTTTAACCAACTCGGCACTGAAAAGGTTAAATCCCTGGCCAAAACCAAAATCTTCAGCATACCAGCCTTCGGTTCAAAGGGTCCCGAGATCAAATTCCCGACTGGGCCAAGGAGTTTAATTGCATATACAGTCAAACTTCGATATCTCAAAGTGCTTGTGGAGGCTGAAAACACTTCGAGTTATCGAATATTCGAGATATAGAATAACGAGGGTACTTCTTTG
This sequence comes from Anabrus simplex, assembly GCF_040414725.1. Lineage (NCBI taxonomy): Eukaryota > Metazoa > Arthropoda > Insecta > Orthoptera > Tettigoniidae > Anabrus > Anabrus simplex. The sequence continues at coordinate 511,342,010 of NC_090266.1, read as the reverse complement.
TCTCCGCCAATACTATTATATTTTCTCTGCATCTATAAGTTGGTGTTACAAAACCAGCTTTATTATTCCTTTATAGGGAACAATTTTGGATACTTACAAATTCCTATTGAAGAGGAAGTCTTCCTTCGCCTATTTCTTTGTAACATTATACTTTGTATAAATTTCTCTAGCATACTGGCAGCACCAAACACGACCTTACCAACTGATGACTGTCCATAAACAAGTTGCAAAATGTGGCCAAGGCTTGACCTATTCAATCAATCAATCAATCAATCAATCAATCAATCAATCAATCAATCAATCAATCAATCAATCAATCAATCAATCAATCAATCAATCAATCAATCAAGCAACCAACCGACCAACCTTGATCTGCATTTCAAGCAGTCACCCAGGTGGCAGATTCTTTATCTGTTCTTTCCCTAGCCTTTTCTTAAATGACTGCAAAGAATTTGGAAATTTATTGAACATCTCCCTTTGGTAAATTATTCCAATCCTTAACTACCCTACCTAAAAACGAATATTTGCCCCAAACTGTACCCAACAGGCCAGGAGCTCGCAACTTGCACAGAACCCCATACTGTCAAGAGCTTGCAGAGTGTTACAAAGTAGCTTAAAGTAGGATTTAAAACTACTGTGGTATGCGGCTACGCTAAGTTGCGATGTGGAATCCCGTTAAGATGTTACGGCTTGCGCCTAGTCAAACAATGCACTCTGACTAAAATTTAGAGATTACTTATATAAGGAGGTGCCTGAAATTCAGGTCCCTTCTATAGGAACTAGTTTTTTATGTGGATTAAGTGTACGCATAAGCGTAATATTTCACATAATTTTGAGTTACAGAAACACATTTTACATCTGGGCTTCAAATATCCTTCGAGGTATCGAAAACGTTTAGTAACAGAACCTTGAGAAAATGTATTACGTGCCAACATATAGGATTCTGTTGGGAAACTTAAATCATTTTGTATGCAAGATTTGTCCTCAGCCTGAAGGCTGGTTGGATCCTCAACAGCTCTGCCATTAGCTGCCACAGATGGCCTAGGTATCACTGAAGAGGCATACTAGGGAAATGAGGAGTGAGGTAATTTCTCGTTGCTTTCCTCACCGGGCCAAGTTGCTATACCATATAAGTGTGCCAAGCCCACTGAAATGCATGCACCAACTGACTCTATGAGCAACATTTTCACACCATTCATAGCAGGGATTGGCTGCATAAGGAATGGCATTACTAGCATCACTCATACCTCAGTCACTTTCATTTTGTCAAAGCCAAGGTTAAGACTGAAACACACAAAAAAATTGAAAATTCGAGTTATAGAAGTTTGACTGCAGTTAATTCCTCTGCCTTGGAACTGGATGTTTGAATTTCTCTTACTACACTTCTCTATATCTACCTATAGTACATAAAATTACCAACCACCACAGAAACACAATAGTGAATGCATCCCTCCGCATAAGGTTGGTGTAAGGAAGATCAGCTAGCCATAAAACTGGCCAAATCCACATGATGAGCCAACCCCAACAGATTGAGAAAATGCCACGAAGAAGAATTTCTATATTATTTCAGTGGAGATATAAAACTTTGTTTGTATTTGAGGTGTGCCTGGTTCCATGAGTGTGCCCATAAGGAGCGGTTTTGCTGTATATGTGACAAGAGCATCATGGGATGAGAAAGTTTACAAGATCCAAGAGAGAGAATAAAGCTTCAAATGCCTTATTACTAATTCAGAACAAGAAATTCATCACACATATGACAATATCAGGTGTTGATCCTAGTAATTTTTAAAGCTATCTAATGTTGGGACAGGCAACTGATCCTCAGCCGGCACCAAAGAAAACAGCATATGCTTGATCTCCTGACCCCTCACTTGCCCAGCAGGGGGCGATTTATGACTGAGTGGGCTTTAAGATGGAAGTTCTCATTCCCCAAGAGAAATCGTCTCAGCTGCGTTGCCAATGCACCTCTTGTTAAATAGACGTTAGTCTCTTTTTTCAGCTCAGACAATTCGTACGTGCTTTGTTCGCTGTTTTAAAGTAGTTTTAAAGTATTTGCTTCTTTAATTAATATTTGTGAAGTGTATTGCTTTTCACTTAGCTTCATGCAATAAAGTGGAGGCTGTGGGAAGTAAACCTGGTAAGTAACGCACCCGAAGATCCTGAATTAAATCTACCAGTGCATGTGAACAATCCTCAACCAAGAACCAGTAGCAGTGATTCTTGAATTAGTACTGATTCCGTGCCCGCGAGTGATACTCGACCAAGTAGTAGTAGCTCTGCGAAGAAAAGAAAGGCGATTAAAACTTTAAGCAAAATCAATGGTTGGTATGTAATGCATATGAACACATTACGAAGAACAATGTAGGCAAGGATTACATTTTGGAGACAGCTAAATTTTGAAACTTGGCAAGAAAACTCTTAGGAAAATCATACAAAGCAGTCCTACAACTTTGAAAAAGTGTGGTAATAATAGGGTTATTGTTAATAAAATTGATGATTTTTGCTGTGAGTTAGCACGACGCAAGATATATACTTTTCATTCTTTACTAAAGGTAAGTCACCAACTAGCCAGGAACTGTTTAAAAATTTGAAGTGTGTGTGTGTGTGGCTTTACTTATGAAGAAGGTACTCTACAACAGCTATTAATAAAACCTGGATTTTGCTACCATATTATCAGAGAAAAACAGACTGTAATGGAATCTGATTGAATAGTAGCTTAGCGATATAAATTCACAGACCGTCTCCAGAAGTTGCATTCCGAGGGGTGCAGATTTGTCTATCTTCTTCATTCCCTGCGCCTACATATGAGGACCACATTTTATAATTTTACTTTACTTCCTTGGTGCAAGATTTCAACATTTGAGACCCAGAGTCCTCTTCTGTGGACTTTCTAGTACCTATTTTCAGCTCCAGAAGGCACCACTGTGAATCTACATCAAGTTGTGTTATTCTTTGTCAACTCGTGTTCTGTGAAAACGGTAAAATGGTGGCAACAGGTGACTGCCTTTCAAGGAAGTGGAAATAAATTCATTTAGAGCTTAGTACTTGGATTCGTAATTTTTTTTTATTTCCAAAGAAAAGTTGAAGGATAGCGATGACAATGTATGTATATATGTATGTATTTATAATTATTATTATTATTACACTGTCTTCAGTACAACATCAAAAGTATATGGTCCACATATGCAGACCTCAGGTCTCAATTCCAATTGTTTTATTTATAAGTTATGTGTTATCTTTCAAGCAATATGGTTTTAACTGACCAAGAACTGTTAAAAACGGTGATCCTGAGTTATCAGAAGATGAACGTATGCAGAAAGTGATTTTGAAATCACAAACTGAAAAACCTTGTAATATTGCTGGAATTTTTCGTGACATTGTTGCCTCTTGTCTGGTGTTGGTTAAATATTTTCTACTTTTATATGGTTATATCTGCAAAATCAAAGTACTCCAGCAGTTGTCATTAACATAAGTCTGTTATTTAACAACAAGATACTGTGTCAAGTTGGAGCATATCAGAATTTTCATGTCGTGACAGTGGAAAATAATTTTTATTCGTGTATTTTCTGAATATTATCTGGAATTTGCAGAATAATATCATAAAAATTCCTTCATTGTGTTCTTCTTAACATATTTAATTGTATATGCTTGGAAAATAAAAAGATTTTTCAATTTTTCACTAATGGCAATGTTTACCCCCCCCTTTTTTTCTAGTTGCTTTACGTCGCACCGACGCAGATAGGTCTTATGGCGACGATGTTTACCCCCTTTTTTTAAATCACAAACCAGTCCTGAGGTCCACATATGTGGACCATTCATTCCAAGGTCACTGCTCACTTAGAATTACTTTTATTTGTGAATTTGTGTTTAAAATGAGCCTAAGGACCTAAAAAATAAAACGGGTATTTTTTCTGATCTCGCAGTCCCACCCAGGACTGAAGAGGCTATCTAGATGAAACTTGGCATGGCACTCACGACATTGTGAAGAAAGGGTGGGGTGATGGAACATGTACTGTAATTGCATATTGAAGGCACCAATATTGCTAGGCAAGCGTATTATGGTATTGCATGCTGGAGGCAGTGAGGGCAAGGTTGGGAATTGCCTTTAGTAATAATGTTATTTGCTTTACCCACTAACTACTTTTACGGTTTCCGGAGCTGCAGCGGTGCTGGAATTTAGTCCCGCAGGAGTTCTTACATACCAGTTAATCTACCGACATGAGCTGACCATCAGACTGAGGCAGGATCGAACCTACCACGTTGGGGTCAGAAGGCCAGTGCCTCAACCATCTGAGCCACTCAGCCTGGCAGACTTGTCTTTATTTGTCAGCTAAAAACACTGGAGACTGCAAAGCTGATAGCCATCACAAAATGACAGCTCAAGTTCTCGAAAACTGGTGTAGGTCCCATCTTCTAGAGAGACGTGACCGAAAATACGTAATCATAATGGACAATGCAAGTTATCATTCACGGCAGCTGATTTGGTTTCCTTCTTTGAACAGCAATATTAAGGACATCACTAAGTTTATGGAGTACAGTAACATTTCCATGCTAAAAGCCATACCCATCTAGGCAGTTACATTGCAGGAAATCAAATCAGCCAATTTCAGTAAAAGGTACGCTGTAGTGGAGATCACAGCCTCATGCAGACACGAAGTGTTGCCACTTCCTCCATATTGCTGTATTTTAAACCCCATAGAAATGATCTGGGTTCAACTGAAGTAGCATTTTACGAAAAATAATATTACCCCAACTTTGAGTGCTAGTGTGTGACATCTTCAGTGTGAAGGAGCTGGAACAATTGAAAGGATGAGTGCAACAGTAGTCTAGCCCTCCCCAATGTCGAAACTGAGTTAATTGCACCATATGTTATTATTAGCCTTGAACTACGTAGTAGAATCTATATACACTCAATAAAATCTTTTTTCGTGTATTGGAAGCTATGCTGTGTTTTGCTCTCAAAATAAAGCACTGAATATTTAGTCAGGGTTCCCACCCAGAAAGTCAAACTAATTTCCCTGACAAAAATTTGGCATTTGTGAAATTTTTAACAGCCTCCTCCACATTCATTAGCTGTCCAATACACACATGTACACAATATTTATTAATCAAATAGGAAATACAACATTTTGACCAGTAAAGTACATACAATTTAATTATGATCTGCCAGATAATAATAAATGTTAATATATTTTATTTATACATGAATAATGAAAGTATTACTATCAAAATTATATGAACACACGATGTTGGTAATAATGTAAAACAAAACAAAAAATGCAGCACAAAAACAAAATTACACACAATTTTTCTGGTTTCAAGTAGGCGTATTTTGTCTTAAATTTTGGCTTCACATTCTTGTGACTGCATTCTTTGAACTTTTTTTGTCTTCCAACTTTCTTATTTCATCACTTATTCTTCATTTCTCAGTTTTTCTGTCCTCTTCTTTGACCTTGAAGCGTATTCTCCACATAATCCCGGTATTTCTTATGAGCACATCTCACCGATAACATTCTATGATTAATTGGTATGCATCTGACACCTCCATAGTACAAAATGGAGTCGTACACTTGCCTTTGTGCAATAATTGATTCTTCATGCATGTTTTCTACCAACATTGATTTATTTATAGAAAAGCCACTCTCCACTGCAGCATTTCCATGCGACAGTATAAGACAAAGCTTTCTTACTTGCTGGGCCAATTACCTTAGATGTTAGACCCCTTTAAACAAAAAGCATCATCATCACCACCACCATCATCATAATACTTGCCAAAGTTCACTATACTCTTTGTTTTCTGCTAAAATTTCAGCAAAGAAAATGTGAGATATATTCTTTGAATTTAGTTTCCATAGCTTCCTTTGACTCACAACACAGAGAAATGTATTGTGCTTAAGCCCTAACAGCCACATTTTCAGTTATTCTGTTAGCTTCACGCAACACTTCCACGACATATTCCATTTGGGTCTGATCAAGATTTGGATGCTGATATATTATACGTGGGTTCAAACTTGGAAGACCTTTCACTAATCTGTACTTTAAAGGACTATTATCCAACAGTTTTGTCACAACTGCCACTAATATTTTCTGACTTCCGTGTTTAAAACCAAAAATTTCCCTCTCTGACAATTTTAGTTCTTTAAGTACCTTTTTCGTACTAAATCCAACATCAATTTTACCTACCTCAATTAAGTTTGTTGGGTCCTGTAGATCAAGCAAAATCACACTCCTAATATCAATGGCATTTGCCATTTTACAACGCTTGACAAAGCAATTCATCAAACTTTTTAATAGTTCATTCAGGTGGGAGTACAAAAATGGAGTAAGCAGTTTGTTACTTTGAAATCACCTGAGAAAAGGCTCACATTCCAAAGAAATGGTTTTGAAAAATGCTAGTTTGCATTTTATTACAGGGTCTTGTATTTCTTCTTTATTTTTACATGACTTACTTTCAGGCAACTTAGCATTTGCAACATATGCCTTGATATGGCGAAATACTTCTAAGGCTCGTTCCAGAGAATGAACATTTTCAAGCCATCATACTGTACAATACTTCAGTGGGAACACTGTACTACCAGTCACTGCAGTGAACTGGGTCCAGCGAGCTAGTGAGTCTTTGAATAAATAATACATGTTATGCAGGAATGAGTTAAGCTCCCAATTTAGAGCCATTGAATAAATAATACATGTTACGCAGGAATGAGTTAAGCTCCCAATTTACAGCCATTAAAGCTGTTTTAACAGCTCCATTGATGATATGCAAACCACACACTCCCAGGTTCAATAACATTTTCCCATCAGGATTTTCTGTCTCCATTTCCACTTCAAGCTTCCTGAGAAAGTTCACATTAAGCCCATCCATTGAGACCTGTGACAAGTTTTTCTTTTATGAGGTTGCAGTCCATGATTAAATTTCCGCAGATCTTGGGCAGTAGCACGACCCAGAAAAATGGTTCCAATATCTAGAAACCATTTCATGAGTGTTGATATCAAAAAATCTGACAATGAGATCCATTTGTCCTGTTGTGTTACCTTATTGAGTTGACTCATCAAAAGAAACTACATAGTGCTCACAAGTTTTCAAATTGTTTGTTAATAGCTCACTGAAATGGGGTGCAATACCATGATTAATCACGTAAGAACATTTACTTTGACCAGAGGTGAATTTTGATGCAATTGCACTACCTGGGAACATAAGTTTAAATGTATCACGTATATCTGCACAAGAACTTCTCTTGTATTTACTAGCAACAACTTTTAACACCCATAACATTTCTGCTTTGGCTACTTCATCTTTACTATAATACGAAGTAGCCCAGTGTACCGACTTTCCACTTTCTATCCCTGCCTCAGTCTGTACTGTTTCTGTTGAACTAACACACTGTTTGACAGCAGCATTATCAAGGGATTCGTGTCCAGTGTCTACATTTCTTGTTTCTGTTTAACTAGTAGCTACACTTCTTAATTCTGTTGAACTAGCGCCAGGTTTGACAAAAAATTATGACAATGACAGCTGTCTTGATTAATATTCTGAAGACGAGTGTGTTTTGGTCCATTTCTATGTGAATTAATTGCCTGGCGCCCCATATTGCCGAGTTTAAACTTCTTTCTGCACACATTACAGTAGGCTTCAAATTTATTGTTCAGTACATCACTGAGCCAATCTACAAACTCTGGATTAAGGGTTGAATCCAGCCACTGATAGCTGAGAGTTGTTTTTCATACCATCTGATAGTTGAGAGTTGTTTTTCTTACCATCTTATCTAATGGATATGCCTAATATGAAACAAATGAAAAGCATGTTAATTGTACACAAAAACAATATCAAAGCACAAATACATTTATCTCAGCAATGTAAAGATACCTTGTTGGGATGAAAATATACTTGTACGGCTTGGTAGGGCCAGGGCCGCCACACTGTTCAGCATTTCAACAAACTCATCTTGATTTAATGTCGCCATAGCCCAAAACATGTACAACTTTAATTTTTAAAAAATAAAATTCAACTTACCTCATCAACTGATCACTTTTCCTCACTTCAAAGGATTCACAGGTTGCAGTTTGTCAAGTAACTGACACATAACAAATTTGAGTCAACTTCCCTGATTTTTCCTGACACACGCCAATGTTTAAAAGACTTTCTTGACAATTCCGTAATTCCCTGACAATCCCTGTCTTTCCACGTCACTGCAAAACCTGTTAATGCAACCATAGTCTAAGCCATTTCTGTCTATCAGAATTGGCATATGAGGTCACATGCACCAACAAACAAAATAGCTGATGGCATTACTTTGTATGTGATAGGTGACAGGTCTGATGAAAATTCCATGGAAAATGGCAGCAGAAGAGGTTGAAAGATATGCAACAACCACTACCAACCCCTCATCTTCACACTAATGACGTGTTTTACAAGTGTCAGTTATGCACATATAACTCTTGTATACATGACTGAACAAGTAAAGAAGTTTATATGCATGTTTGGCCTGAAAATTATGCAGGAAGGGGTGCAGATGAGATAATTACTTGTTTGAGTCAATTTTGTGATGAACATCTGCATGGTATTAAAACTTCAGTTCCATATTCAGACAACTGCTTTGGTCAGAACAAGAATCATCAATCAATACTGATCTGCATTTACGGCAGTCGCCCAGGTGGCAGATTCCCTATCTGTTGCTTTCCTAGCCTTTTCCTAAACGATTTCAAAGAAATTGGAAATTTATTGAACGTCTCCCTTGGTAAGTTATTCCAATCCCTAACTCCCCTTCCTATAAATGAATATTTGCCCCAGTTTGTCCTCTTGAATTCCAACTTTATCTTCATATTGTGATCTTTCCTACTTTTATAAACGCCATTCAAACTTATTCGTCTACTAATGTCATTCCACGCCATCTCTCCGCTGACAGCTCGGAACATACCACTTAGTCGAGCAGCTCTTCTTCTTTCTCTCAACTTCCCAACCCAAACTTTGCAACATTTTTGTAACGCTACTCTTTTGTCAGAAATCACCCAGAACAAATTGAGCTGCTTTTCTTTGGATTTTTCCAGTTCTTGAATCAGGTAATCCTGGTGAGGGTCCCATACACTGGAACCATACTATAGTTGGGGTCTTACCAGAGACTTATATGCCCTCTCCTTTACATCCTTACTACAACCCCTAAACACCCTCATAACCATGTACCCTTTATTTACAATCATATTTATGTAATTACCCCAATGAAGATCTTTCCTTATATTAACATCTAGATACTTACAATGATCCCCAAAAGGAACTTTCACCCCATCAATGCAGTAATTAAAACTGAGAGGACTTTTCCTATTTGTGAAACTCACAACCTGACTTTTAACCCCGTTTATCAACATACCATTGCCTGCTGTCCATCTCACAACATTTTCGAGGTCACGTTGCAGTTGCTCACAATCTTGTAACTTATTTATCACTCTATAGAGAATAACATCATCCGAAAAAAGCCTTACCTCCGATTCCACTCCTTTAATCATATCATTTATATATATAAGAAAACATAAAGTTCCGATAATACTGCCTTGAGGAATTCCCCTCTCAATTATTACAGGGTCAGATAAAGCTTCACCTACTCTAATTCTCTGAGATCTATTTTCTAGAAATATAGCAACCCCATTACTGTTGTTGCATTTTGGCACCGAGGAAAAAGTAAACAAAATCACAGGAAGATTAGAACACGCCTATAAAATCCCTAAGACAACTTGGACAACAAACCAAGGTTATGAAGAGCTAAGCATGGCGGGCTACAAAATTATTAAAACTGAAACCATAAAAGGTAACTGTAGTACATGAACTGCATCCACGTGATCATGATAAACGGGTACGTTTCTGTAGTTGGATAATGCAAAAAGTACATGATGAAATAACTGATCCACGACGAAGCATGGTTCCATTTACATGGGTATCTTTCGATGCAGAATAACACACACTGGAGTACAGAAAACCCCCATTGCATATATGAAATTCTTCTACATGACGAACAGATCGGAGTATGGTGCGCAGTGAATGGGTAGAGAATTATACGATCTAACTTTTTTTAGGGCACAATTAATGCACAAAGATACAGGGATAATATATTCAAACCATTTTTTGACGAACTGACCGACGGTGACTATCGAAAATGATACTTTCAGCAAGACTGCCACTGCGCATACAACTAATAACACATTAAACTTAATTGAGGAAATTTTTGAAGACCGTGTTATTAGTACAAGTTAGCACATACAGGAATCGACATCAGAGTTGTGAAAAGGATATGAGAACAACTCAATGGAAGAACTCAGAGGATGCACGTGGGAGAAACACTGGCTTTTCCAATAAGGGTTATATCTGGTGTGGCTCAGGGTAGCCAATAGGGTCCAATAAGGCCCAATAGAACCAATTCTATTCATACTTTTTATTGATGATAGGCCTGATTCGATAAAATCGGAAGTGCGCCTCTTTGCCGATGATTGCGTCATATACCAAGAGAAAAAGACAGAGGAGGATGAACTATTGCTTCAGCAGGATTTAGATACAATTGAAAAATGGACTCGTAAATATCGAATGAAAATCCACAGCTGAAAAAGCAAGAAATTGTGTTTTAGTAAAAAGAAAATTACAGGAAAGAAGGATTACAAAATTGGAGGGGAAAGTGGTGTTGAAGTAGATGGTTGTAAGAATTTAGGTGTTGTGTATGTACAGTTGTCAGCCCTAAGGATGGTTGGATCCTCAACAGCTCCACCATCAACTGTCATAGGCCTAGGCATCACTGAAGAGGCGTACCAGGGAAATGAGGAGTGAGGTAGTTTTCCGTTGCTTTCCTCACTGAGCCAGAAGTTGCTATTACATATCAGTCTACCAAGCCCACTGAAATGCATGCATCAAACGACCCTATGAGCAACATTTTCACACCACTCACAGCAGGGACTGCCTGCATAAGGAATGGCATTACTAGCATCACTCATACATCAGACTGAGACAGGTCAATGAAAGTAACAAAATTGCTCTAGCCTATACCAGAAAAACATAGTGCACTGTAAACACTAGGTCCCGCCAGCAAAGACATACTTAGGTGTTACTATTAGAAAAGACTTAAAACTGGTCAGAGCAAGTGGAAAATGTAGTTAAGAAATCCTGGAGATTGTTACTTTTATTATGCGGAATCTCAAGAAAGCTAATTCTGGTGCCAAAAGTAAAGCTTATACATGCTTGGTAAGACCGATTCTCGAATATGGATCTGCGTGCTGGGATCCGTACAGGGTGAGTTTAATAAATTCTCTAGAAAAAGTTCAAAGAAAAGCAATGCGTTTCGTAACTGGGAATAGGAGGAATACCATAAACTGGGAAAGTCTTGAATCTAGAAGAACTAGAGCTCGCCTGTGTGGTCTTTATAAGAGCTATACAGGAAGGGCTGCCTGGAGTAGTATTAGGAATAGGTTGGAACCTCCCTCATACTTACCGAGAAATTATAAGCATAAAATTAGAACCAGAAATCAGCATACGGACGTGGGCAAGTTTTCCTTCATAAACAGGACCATGAAGGATTGGAATAAATTACCTGCAGCAGTCTTTGATAGATTCCCTTCCATTATCAAGTCATTTAAGAAGACTAGTAGTTTTTTTTTGTGGTATTCTCTTTCCAGGGAACTGCTTGTTGTTGTTGTTGGTAGTTACCTATGTTTTTAACTTTAATTTATTATCACTTGTAATGTTAAGCTAGTAGTAAGCTCAACCTATAGTATTGTAAGCTGTAGTATTAAGCACTGGAAATACTTAAGTTGTATGAAATTTTATATAATGATGGTGCATTTAGAATGTTAAACTAGTAGTATTTCTTGTAATATTTTTTCTGTGGAATTGTTTGTTGTACTCCAGTTGTTGTTGTCGTTGTTGTTGCATAGTTATGTTTTAAGTTTACTTTATTATCACCGATAGTGTTAAGCTAGTAGTAAGCTCAGCCTATAGCAATGTAAGCCGTAGTGTTAAGTACTGAAAATACTTGAGTTGTGTGTGAATTTGTATATGATGATGCTGGATATAGAAAGTTAAACTAGTAGAATTTCTTGTAACAATTTCTTTCCATGGAATTGCTTGTTGTACTCTTGTTGTTGTAGTTGTTGGGTAATTATGTTTTAACCTTACTTTACTATAACTTATAACATTAAGCTAGTAGTAAGCTCAACCTATAGTTTTGTAAGCCGTGTTAAGTACTGGAAATAATTAACTTGTGTATGAAACTGTATATGATGATGCTAGATTTAGAATGTTAAACTACGAGTACTAGAATTGCTTGTTGTTCTCTTGTTGCTTGTTTGTTGTTGTTGGGTAATTATGTTTACTTTATTATTATACTGCTGTAAGTGACCACTGCCACTGGGATATTTCCCATTTGCGATGTGTTTGTTAATAATAACAATAATAACTTATTCACATATTGGAAGAAGTATACTGGCACTCCGGTTACTAATTACGTGGGTATTTATCAACGCTAATTAGGTAAATGTGTTTACAGGGAATAATTGCAAGAAGTATTATAATTATTCTGGAATATATTGCGAGTGTTGTAGTGGTGATAAATGTGTAATGACTATTTAATTATTCAGCATTTCTACTGACTACACTTCCGCTTGTGGGTAAGCAGCGATAGACTAAACCATGTGCAGGGCGACCCTGAACTTTCTCTTGCATTCTGATGTTCGCCATGGAGGTGAACGCACTGCGATAACAGACTGGAACTATACATGTGCAAGCGTAGACAGTTGATAGTGGAAAGCTGTGCTCACTCAGTCAACCTGTTTGTTAGGCACGTTACAAGTCAATCCAACAGACGTCAGATCTTGACTTTCCCTTGAATTTAAGTATGTATTTTTCTGAACTATAGAAGAGGATCTACAACGTGGATACTTCGTAATTGTTTTGTGCAAGTTTTAGCACCTACTATCAAAATGGACTTATCGCCAGCAGAAAAGGACTTCTACCTGCCCAGTATCATGGAGAGCCAACTTATTATCATGTATTACTTCCCTGTCATCATGTGCTGTTAAACATCGAGAGAGAGGCCAACTGTGCAGGGATGGGAAGGCGTCTACCTTGAATGCATCAGCTGAGGGTGGAACTTCTACGTCTGACATGCAACCAATAACATATGAACAATAACACAGTAAAGGTTTCCACCTATTCAATACTAATATGTATTTACAATATTATAAATTACATGGAACTAGTTTCGACCCACCTAGGGGTCATCATCAGCCATATTAAAGCATACATAAGTTTTTGTCGAATCCTAAAACATGTTATTTTTAACTGTAATAATTTATAAAGTGAAGTGTGGTAATGAGATGAGAAATGTTAGTATGGTACAGGTGAGTAGTAATTAATAATAATACGAGAAATATATATACAAAGAAGTTTGGAACAAAGTACAAGTGGTGTAAAAATATAAACTCATGGGTATCAGTAGTCCTCGTACTAAAGAATACAATGTAAAATAACACATATAAACATATATACAAGTATGTACAAAGTCTGGAGAGTAAAAAGTGATGCTCTTTTTAATGCCGAGTCGGCTTGACACTGATCAGCTTAGGCAGAGAAATTAGGCATTTGGTGTATTAAAGCTGTGCTGACCGGCTGCGTTGTTGATTGTTGGACGTGAAGTTATTTTTGAATTTCTGGTTAAGAAGAAGGTGGATACTGCGCGTGGATGTATTAATTCTCAGTTCTCGCGCTGCGGTGTGTGTAGTATAGCTGATGGTGTGCGACTTGTGGCGGGAAGTGAAATGTGGGGTCGACATCTCTTTTTGCTAAATATCTGTAGATTTGTAATTATCTTTCTTTCCTTGGTGTGGTTTCATAGGTAGTTCTTTATTTCCTTTTTTTTTTTAAAGTAGTATTCATTGAAATATGGATTTTCTGATATGTTTTCTTTGTCCCGAGGTGATCTTTGAATAGTGAATCTATTTTACCATGAGTGGTAGTTTGTAACCAAGTGTTAATCATAGAGAGGGCGGCGTAGTTCCGTCTTATGGCGACGATGGGACAGGGAAGGGCTAGGAGTGGGAAGGAAGCGGCCATGGCCTTAATTAAGGTACAGCCCCAGCATTTTCCTGGTGTGAAAATGGGAAACCACGGAAAACCATTTTCAGGGCTGCCGACAGTGGGGTTCGAACCTACTATCTCCCGAATACTGGATACTGGCCGCACTTAAACGATTAAGTAGTTTTCTAGCCGTGTGATAGTTTAGTTATCAATAAATTACTAACGAATAAGTAGTCATCTGTGGGCTCATAGTATTTCTATGAATTTTCTAATGGAATTATTTTGTTGATCTGGGAGTAATATTTTGGTAAAGTTTTGGAGTGTTTCTTTGTCTCGTGGTGATGGATATTAATGTCATCTCGATATTTGATCAGGCGTCAGATAGTTGTACATTTCTGTAACTATCATTTCATGATGGTGATGATTAAGCATCAAATTGGATTCATATAATTTAATTCAATAAAACAGGGTATGCTCTTATGATGATTAGACTTAGAATCCGTAACTACATGTTAGTGAGATATTATACTGATTGTCGTGAAATGTGTAGAGAGTCTTCACTAAATTAATTAATGGTGGAAAGTGATTACGTGAGGTATTTTTTGACATGTTCCTGATGCATGTGAAGATTTATTATGATTCTGTAATGAGAGTGTTGTTGAATTATTGTGTGGTGAAGGACAATTGTGTCTTCAAATATTTAGCTTGCATGCCATATAATGAAATGTCTGAAGATTATTAAACCCTCGTTGAATCATTGTCTGTGATTTTGAATTTTCGCACATGGTAAATCACCTGTTGAAATTTTGTAGATAATTGATTATATGTATGATACTAACATTCAGTATCTTCAATACGGATAACAATATTTCATACTAGAACAAACTACTCCAATCCTACCCCTCCTTTCCCTGCACAATGGTTATAGCAGAATAAATCTGAGGTACCGATTCATATCGTGCAAACAACAGCTCTGCTCCTACCGCTCCTTACCCTGCACAATGGTTAGTGGAGGAAGCCGAGGCAATGGAGATTTTCGGAGACACAGATTCATGTAACGGAAACAACTGCTCTGCTAATACCGCTCCTTTCCCAGCACTAGTCTATACAATGCATGGAGGTCGGCATCAAGGGGTTAAATAAAACAGCTAAAGATTTTCTGTATAAATAAATATATACAATACCTTTTCCCAAGATACAGAGATTCATGATGTTGGATGAATACCAAGTGTCATGGAATTTCAAAAGTTCTTCTCGAACATCAATTCCTTTCTCTTTTGGTACTGTGGATAATGTCTCCTTATTTCCTGAAAGTCAGTAATACATCATTTATGAAACAATACAGAAGCAATGGTAGAACAGGAATACATTTGACAAGAGTGAATAAACATACCAATAAACAGAGTAATTCACCAGTCCTTAGTAATTCAGTTTAATGCAACCCATAGATTATAGATAACCTGAAAATAACGATCCTTGTTCCCACACAGGACTAATACAGTATGTTTTGGTTTAAGCTCAACAATACAGACAGAATTACTACCAACGATAAAAACTCTTCATGCTTTCATGATACGATGGAAGCTGAAATGGACAGAAAGCATACATTAAGCATATGAACAGATATCATAGAGACTAAACTTACTCCCAAGTGGCAGACCTCGCACTAGTAAGGCAGCAAAGGCATGCACCTTTAAGATAAAGAACCGAGGCGTGCACATTCAGTTCTCTATTTCCTATTTTCTCTTCATTTTAGAATTGTACCACATTCCATTCATAAAAGATCTCTGGGCTGGCTCTCCTCAGGACAATATGCAGCATGATGATTTCCCTCAGCACAACTTAACAGTATATCATTTTGTTATGTGCTACAATACTAAGGATCAAAGGACCAGGTCAGGTTTTGGTTTACCGTAAGTGATTATTCAGTGCAGCTCATTTGCAAACCAAGGCACATTCACCTCCAGTTTGATCCTTTAACCTCAATGTCTCTACGTATGTAAATTCTAGCTCTAATTGGTGAACACCACTCCAAGCTTCACGTTCTTATATATAACAAGGATGTATTGCACTTTTAACCCTTTATAGTTCGGTGACATATATATTGATCACTTTACAAAAGGGTCAAAATACAATGTATGTTGCATTACAAATAGACTTTATGTCAACCAAAATTCTCGTAGATGCTTAGGTGATCAATTTCCATGCCACTCTGTTTACATATGGTTGGTCACACTGCAGCAAACTTCAATGTTTCGAAAATTGGCATGGCATGCTACCATCCGTACGTGCATTGGTTGATCTAAACATCCATGCTGTCAAGAACTTTGTGGATATTTAGGAGTTTTCAGAAAAGTCTGTCAATATTTTACAATTAAAGACACATATTTACACAATAAGGCAATGATATTTCCATATATATTTATATAGTGTCATCATATGGGTCTTATAAACAATAACTAAGTTGTTTATAATTCAATTGTGCCTGAAAATGCACGACGTTAAGCCCTTCGGTTTTATTTTGTTTGGCTATTCTTTCTCACATTATTTCATACATAATGTCCCTAATCTATAGAAGAATGTCAGTTCAATATTCAATCTAAAGTTGTGTTGTAGGATGAAGCACAATCATAATATTTGGGGAAAAAAATTGATAAATGCATCTCTAACCTTACTTTAGGCCAATTACAAACTTGAGAGTAGGTGCATCTTGTTGCACTATTATAAGCTGTACCTGCTTTCTATAGTACAAGATCCATGTGATATCACGAAATGAATGTCAAATTATTTTAATCCATTCACACACTATTCCCTATAAGTTTTGTATTTTTATTATTATTGTACCGGGCGGTACCCCTCCACGCCGCGAATTCAAATATTGCGCCAGTTGAAACTTCTCTACAGGAGAAAGCCTGAACTTTAACAAACTGTATTAACCCAACGGTTTCTCGGAAGATGTCACTACTGTAAATTTGGTAATTTTGAAGTGTTCTGAACTGTGTCTATTTTTGTGTTTGTTTGCTCCGTATCAAGAAGTTTGAACATTCTCTAACAGATGTCGCTACCCAAAACTATGGTAACACACTCTGGTGCAATGGAATGAACTTTCTTGAAGAAATATTGTATTCCTAAGTTTTATTTTTACTAAATTTTGTTCTGTGGTTTGTGGGTTGGCAACATAAATCCTTTCTTTCCGCCCGTTTTGAATGTAACCAATCCTGAATTTACGTAATTAATTTTCCACCAATAAGGTGTTTCTTCCTCGTCTTGTGTATTAGTTTTTGCTGTTGGCCAATAAAAGTTTGTGGGCGGGTTGTTATCATTCATGAAAGGTCTCGAATGTTCCACGAGGGTATATAAACTGCGGATTTTCTTGTCTCGGTGCCACTTCAGTAACATCTCTCTTAGTGTGCGAATATGTAGCAGGGGGCGGGAAGCGCCTCTTTCTTCAAGCAGAAGTTCTTCAACAAGGTAATGGCCTGTTAACATCTTTATTTCTCGCTAGCTCAGCAGTTTAACTCTCGGGGAGGGTTCGAAGCCTTTAATATGTAACCTATTCCTTTAAATTTCCTTCTGCGTATGTAAAAACTTCAAATCTCTTTTACTATAAAGCAGGGATAGAGAGTGCTTCACCCTCTCGAACTCCCCTTCATTGTGAATTTGAGGGGACTAGAGAGGCTTGTCAAATTGAGAGCGGGTCTGCTCTTTTCCTTAACATTGTAATTAGGAGCAAGTGCTCCTTGTACTTAGGGGTTTTCTGCCATTTAGCAATTGTGATCGTGAGCTGAGAGCTCAGAAAGTAAACTTGGGGCTCGAAGCCCAAATTTTGTAATGAGCTGTAATTTGTTAATTGTTGATCTGCTACTTGGTACCTGTTATACTCTGTTTTTTGTTGATTTTGAAAAGGAAATATAACCTTTGTTAAAGTTTTAAATTAACTTTAATTTTGTAGTTGAGACCTATTCCAGCCCGCACCTTCTTTCACCTCTAACTACCACGGATATCTCCGTAACAATTATTATTATTATTATTATTATTATTAGCCTCCGTGGCTCAGACGGCAGCGCGTCAGCCTCTCACCGCTGGATACCGTGGTTCAAATCCCGGTCACTCCATGTGAGATTTGTGCTGGACAAAGCAGAGGCAGGACAGGTTTTTCTCCAGGTACTCCAGTTTTCCCTGTCATCTTTCATTCCAGCAACACACTCCATTCTCATTTCATAGCATCCATCACTCATTAATATAATTCACTTTGGGACTGGCGACCCCATCGTAATAACAGCCTATATCTGATTCATTCATTAGATCCCTGACCCAGTCAAAGACTGGAAAACAGGTTGTAGCTTTTCATTATTATTATTATTATTATTATTATTATTATTATTATTATTATTATTATTATTATTGTACCGGGCGGTACACCTCTACGATGCAAGTTCAAATCTTGCGCCAATTTAATCTACTCTACAGGAGAAACCCTGAACTTTAAAAACCGAACTAACTCTACGGTTTATCAGAAGATGTCACTGAGTGTTTTTTATTTACTTTTGCTTTTCAGTGCTCAAGAAGTGTGGACATTCTCTAACAGATGTCTCTACTAAAAACTATGATTACACACTCTGGTGCGAAGGAATGAACTTTCTTGAAGAAATTTTGTATTCAAAAGTTGTTGTCTTTACTAAATTTTGTTCTTTTATTTTTTGGGTTGGCAATATTTATCCTTCCTTCCGCCAGTTTTGAACTTAGCCAATCCCAAATTTCTTTAATTTATTGTCAGCCAATCATGTATGTCTTCTTCGATATAGATATGTAGCTCTAAGCTATCCAATAAAGTTGAGGGGGTGTGTCTACTCATTCTTGAAAGGTCTCGAATTTTCCGCGAGGGTATAAAAACTGCTGATTTTCCTGTCTCCTGGCCACTGGTATAACATCTAACTCAGTGTGTGAATATGTAGCAGGGGGCGGGAAGCGCCTCGTTCTTTAGACAGCAGAACTTCAACAAGGTAATGGCCTTTTAACATCTTTATTTCTTGCTAGCTCCACAGTTTAACTCTCGGGGAGGGTTTGAAACCTTTAATATGTGACCTACCACTTTAAAATGTAAATTCCTCTTCTGTCCATGTGGAAACTACAAATTTCTTTCACTGTAAAGCGGGGATAGAGAGTGCTTTACCCTCTCGAACTCCCCTTCATTTTGAAATTGAGGTGACCACGTTTTTATAACCGTTTCTTCTCTTCCTTAATGTATTAAAGTTTTCTCATACGGGTCACCTCCCTAGCTTGGGACTAGCCCCTGTGTATCGGCCTAGAGACACTTAGGTTTTAATGGTGTATTTTGGAGTGCAAGTTTACGCCTCCAGTTCTTTCTGTACTTTGGGCCAGTAACTCATCCTGATGTTTTGTTTTCTTCATGCAAAGGCCCTGTAGGTTGGGTATTAGATACCCCTGTTTCACTGTATGTGTGCCTTGAGGGCAGTTAGGAGTAAGGGTTGTTGTGGCCTTTGATAAGGCTTGTAAAAAATCGAGAGCAGGTCAGCTCTTTCTGGTATTTTGGAAGGTGCCTCTAGGAGGCCTGACATTATTAAGCGGGAGCAAGAGCTCCATGTAATGAAGGGGTTTTCTGCCCTTTGTTAAATTGTGGATGTGAGCTGGGAGCTCAGACTTTGGGGCTTGTAGCCCAGAATTTGAGAGGTTGCTGTGTACCTGATTTAACTGTTGTTATTTGTTGTACGCTCAAAATTCTATGTTACCATTGTTAAGTTTTGAAAATATAACCTTGTTGAAATTTTAATTCGAACTTTTGTAGTTGAGACCTATTCCAGCGCGCACCTTCTTTCACCTCTGCTGATCCACCAAAACACGGTAACAATTATTATTATTATTATTATTATTATTATTATTATTATTATTATTATTATTATTATTATTACATAGGTGACATGAATCTAGCCAAAATAAGCAATGGTGAGGTGACACAGCTGTTACAGAGCATACGTGATGAAATGGCTGCTGATTTAGAGTGGGTGGTGACTCTGATGCAGAAGACTGCTTACCACCTCAGCGTAACTCTTCAACCAACAGTAGAAATGGTAGTATGGACATCGATGAAGAAAGTGATAGTGACGACTCTGTAGATGGTCCAGACATTGTACCAACCGGTGATAATATACACAATTCATCTAGCAATGATTCAGATCAGGTTGATGTGAACCAGTCTTCAAACTTAGGTCAGACTGCTAATGCCCCTCCTCGTTTTGGTTTCTCCAAAACAACCATACCACCACCTACTTTTTCTTCTTTCAATTTCCCCCAGCCTACCAGTCTCAAAATTGATGTGAATAAAAGTAGTTCTCTTTCTGTTCTAACTATATTCCTGACAGCTGGCATCATATCAATGATTGTGGCTCAATCAAATTTATATGATGACCAGAAAGAGTAAATTTGGACCTAAAAGATGATGAGTTCAAGGCCTTCTTGGGCATACTAGTTCCATAGCCTTCCTTCATTTTGGCTGTATTGGTTATCTGATAAGAATTTTTGTTTCTAGAATTGCTGGGATTATGTCCTTGAAAAGATTTCTTCTATTTTACAGTACCTTTATCTAAATAATTCCTCTACGCCTGCTAGAGGTGACCCTTCTTATGACCGCCACTGCAAAATTCGCCCCTTACTCAAACACTTAAATGAAGTATCTTCTTTCTCTTCTGCAAGATATCTGTCAATAGATGAAAGTATGATCGTTTTCAAGGGCCGCTCATCAATGAAACAATACATGCCGATGAAGCTGATAATGTGATTTTTATTGGCAGGAAAAAAAAAGTGGCATATATATTTGCCACCACGCACTTATGTTCTTCAGTTACCCTAACTGTTTGGTGGCATAAATATTTACCTCCCCCTATCACAAGTCTGAATCCAAAAACGATATCAAAAACTATGGAAATTTGTTATTTGGTACTATCTGAACACATTTGAACTATAAATTACTTAAAATTCCTCAAATTTGTATTCTGCCCTATAAATAGAGCCCTGCGCGGATATACAAAACAGTACCCGCATCCGCCTGCATCCGCACTTCCTTCATCCACACCTGCATCCGTGAATGGTTATCCGCGGATAATGTAAATATTTAATTACAGTATATTACACCCAAGGTACTGAAACGGATACATCTGTTAACATAATACATCAGGCCTGACACCTGGCACCAGAACCCTACAGTCACAGGTTAATGAGGGATTTTCTCTTGCGAAAACTATCGACGTATTGACCTTTGTTCCTTCCTTCCATTAACTGCGGGCAGGAGGCAGGTAGGCTCAGGTCAGATTTACTGCTTTATGGTCTCAAGGCTCTTTATATATCACCGTTCTCCCGTATCAATGTCAAGGGTTGCCTAATAACAAGCAAAAGTAAGAGTATACCTGAGTGAAAATAAATAAACGTCATTATTTAGAAATTATCAGCAAAATTTTCCGCACTGGCACAGTTTGTATCCGACAAGACACTAACTTTGCGGATATCCACGGATCCGCATCCCTGCAGGGATCTGCTTCCCGGGGGTCTACCTATAAAGGGTTAATATGTTATGTATTAATTTTAAACATCATGTTTAGACTGGGTTCTATCTACAAGCAGGATTCACTGAACTCTGTTAAATTAGTGTTTTTAAGTTTTCAGTAACATGGATATACTGTACCTCTTATGCCATATGTATTGGTTTTAATAGTAATCTTAAGACTAGGTTTTTATCCATTACACAGATACATTGGACTTTTTAACAAATGTTTCATGTTTATTTACGTTGTTTATATTACTTTAAGGTTTCTCTCAAATTTCCAATATTTTCAGGGTGGATATGTATTCAAACTAGTCTAAAATAAATTTTAACCAGATCTGGATCCAAAAGGAAAGAATTTGGTACTGGATATATACATATAGTGGTACTGATTAGGTGGAACAACTTCACCAATTTAGTGTAAGTATTGTCAATATCAGCATGGAAATGAAAATCATCAATTATGAAAGAAGTAGTGTTATGAAAAGGTTGCAAACTTTGGACTGGGAAGACTCAAGAGTAAGAAGACGAGATGCCGGAATGAAAGATGGCTTTGTACCTGGTATGTTCTTACTTTATTTTACTTAATTTTCTTATTATTGTGAGCTGATCTCTCTTCACATGGCTTTGAGGGTATTTAGGGGTTGTGGTAAGGATGCAAAGGGGAGGGCACATAAGTCTCTGGTAAGACCCCAACTAGAGTATGGTCCCAGTGTATGGGACCCTCGCCGGATTACTTGAAATACAACAAGTAGTTCTCAAAAGGCTAGGAGTAACACTAGACAACTACGCAGCAGAAAGAAAAATATACCAACAAGCCCAATTTGGAACATACGAGAACCATTCAAATTCTACCTCTCATTAGAAAGTGTTTATTCACCAACAAGTTTGTTCATGAACAATATTCTCGTACTGACAACATAAAATTAATGCCATCTCATGTTTTTAGGGAAAACTTTTTTTTTTTTTTTTTGAAGAAATAACTTCATGCTAAGACTAAAAATTCTTACATGTGCTGATTTGATATTTGGCACAAACTTGAAGAGAAATAAAGATTATCATGGTGCTATGAACAGTGAGAAATTTCCGATATGGGTCGTCGGATTAAGAAATATAGGACCCTGTGTTATTGTGATGGATAATGCAGCTTATCACTGTAAGCTTGTTGAGCATCAACCGACAACGAAATGGAGGAAGGATCAATTAGTGGTAATTATACTAGGGGCTGGTTTGACCATCTGCTGGTAAACTGGCTGGCAGCTGTGCGGGAGGTAAACTACCTGGGGGTATAAATCAGCTGGTATTTTGGCTTGCGTGCAACCACCTCCGTGCAAGCGCTAGGTAGCTACTCGGAGCTAGACACCGATATACGGGGTTGGCTAAAATGATTTTCAGCGACTTCTCGCTTTCGAGTGAGGTGCTATCTATCGTTAGATGTATGAAGCTCATTTCGATTGTCTTAATTTCCTGTGCTTGCATCTGCTAATTATCACCAAAAAGCCTAATAAGCAGAGTCTTAAGAGTTATGGACAACAATTTATGTCAAGCTTCCGTAATTTTAATCTATGAGCTTCAAAATCAACTCCTAATTGCGATTAAAATCTCAGGATTACAATTCCTTACGCCAGTTATAACCTGTCATGTAAGGCAGCGTTTTGGAAAGTATTCTCGTAGTAGATTGCTCAAGTCGCTTGCTCCGTAATGGAAGGTACACAGGTTCTCTTCGCCTTTCTAATTTACATTTAAACATTTATTTTCGTTCCCTGCTGTTGTTTCTAACTCTATTTTACGTGCTTCCATTCACACACACACACACCCACACACACCCCCCCCCCCTCTTTATGGACTTATTGCCTATGAGCATTCTACCCACAGGCTTTTCTGAATTGATTAAGTATCTCCACGATCCTCTATTTGCAACTAGCTCTGTGATCTTGTTTAATTCCCACATGCTTCCACTTATTGATAATGCATTTCATTCTAATGTTTAACTTTATGAAGATATAAAGTTGGAAGATACTGTAAACGTAAAGAACTAATCGGGGTTCTTCCATTCATAGGAAGAGGAATTCGGGAATGGAATAGTTTCCACTTCCTTTGAAATCGTTTACGAGAAGACTAGGTAAACAACTGATAGGGAATCTGCTACCTGGTCGACAGTCCTATACAAATATGCTTTTCTACTATAATGATGATTGGAATTAATCATAAGATCACTTTCTATAAGTAGCACACATACAAAGCATTTTCCGAGTGGACATAATACTGTTTATTAAACATTTCAGTGAAATATATTATCAATAAAAGAATGTATGAAAAGAGGCATACAGATGAATAATAATGAAAATAAAAAATATTTGCATAATGAAGACTCAAACCTGCATACCTCATATTATGCAGCGAGCGCATTAGCCATTACGCTATGAGAACGCTTGGGGTAATTGAGATGCATATACTAACTTATACCTGGTGTCTGAAAAATGAAAAATTACAACTGAAAAATTAAAGCCTATTTGAGATGATACCCAAATAGGTTTTGAGATGATTTCCAAATAGGTTTTGATTTCATATCTTTGTAGAGTTTCTCTGCGAAAGCTTGATGTATGAAATGTGTCCCCGCTGCTGTCGATGCGAGAGGTTGGTGTGACCGTTGCAACTCAAGGGAAGCATTACTGTAATGTTCAAAATCCTGCAATACAATATCGATCACTGTTACGGTATCATGCTTTTCTCAATATAATAAGCTAATTTAAGCTGTATGTCACCAGAAATACAGCTAATAATGTCAGCTCTCAAAACTTGCCCAGCAGGTAAAGTCTTAATAATACCAATATAGTTGGTCCGTTATAGGACATTATAAATTTTCCAGCTAACTCATTCCTGGTTGCCAGCGTTTCGCCCCAGTGTGCTAAGCTGGGCTCATCAGATGGTAAATAGCACACCTGGTAGGTAGCAAGTTACATGCTACTTTACCCGTAGGTGGTAGAACCGGCCCTAGATTGAATATTTTCTTCTACTGAATGATATTCAATTATGTTACAGAATTTCATTTTAATTTTTCCTTTAATTTATACTCATGGTTGAGGCAGAATGGGATGTCTCCACCAGAAAATGCAACAAAAGATGAGCTGCAAAGGTTGTGCCATATGAATCAAAGTCACTTAAAGAGGTATAGTAGCATCTAAACATAAGTTTAAATAATGCTGTTCACTTGCATGTATGCAAAACAACATTCATCTGGTTTTTTGTTGGTTTCTTTTTTTTGCAACAGGTATATTGTTGATAAGATGCTGTGCAATGAAGGCCATACTGTCCTATGACTTCCTCCATATCACTCATTCTTCAATGCTATCAAATTAGTATGGTCTGTGGCGAAGCAGTATTATAACAAAACAGTGGCTTCAAGACCTTGCCATGGATTGGACCGAGCTAGAGCTGTGTGGAAAAAATCTCTTGATCAGGTAGGTCAAGTGGAAATGTTATTTACAGGATATAGGCAAGTGGATTTATCATATGTGTACACGTCAGATTGCGATACTTCAATATATCCTACAGGTTTTTTAAATTTTATTTATTAAACTATTTACAAAAATTAACAAACTATGGAAATTGATCAAATTTACTGTACATATAGATGGTATTTTTCCAAAACTGAGCCACACTCTAGGGCATTCTCATCAGCAAGCATTAAATCTTGCTCTGAGCATGGAAATGGGCAGATAAGACACTGGTACATATGATTCACTGTTTGTTCTTCACCACAGTCGCACTTGCTGTCCTCTGATGTGATTAAGTGAGGACTTAGCCCTGCCAACACCAGTTCTTAATTGGTTAAGGGACCTCCAAACCACTCCAGTCTTCATTGTAGCCAGCCGGAAGATGTTCACGCGGTTCCATCCATTCTCGCTGCTTAGATTTCCACAAGAAAAGTCTCGCCCTATCTGGTGGTCCTTTCCAAGGACTTTGATGTCTGAAGGAAACTTTTCCTGGATTTCAGCCTAGATTGAGATTGTTGATGACCAAACAGCAGGTGAGCTTCACCGTTCTCAACCTTCAGTTGTTCTTGATCAGCAGCAACTTCTTGATGGACACTTAGAGGTGCAACGCCATCAAGAGAACATAGCTTCTCAACAGGGGTAGGTTTTAGGCATCCTGTGATTAACCTACAAGTTTCATTCAGGGCAGAGTCCACAGTCTTGGTGTGGGATGTTCTATACCACACAGGGGATGCATATTTTGCAGCAGAGTAACACAGAGGCAATTCAGTGGTTCCAAGAACTTGTGGCTTTGTACCCCAGTTTGTACCTCTCAGCTTCCTCAGGATGTTGTTTCTGGCACCGACTTTGTGTTCGATGTTGGAACAGTGTTTTCTGAAAGTGAGGGAGTGGTCGAGCATTACCCCTAGGTACTTTGGGGTGAAAGAATGTTAGAAGAGGGTTCCATTCCAGGAGACATGTACTTTCCTTGATGCCTCTCTGTTCTTGAGGTGGAAAGCACAAAGCTTAGATTTTGACGGATTCATCTTTACGTGGTTAGCCTTGTAATATGTGCCTAATTCCTTCAGAGCACTGTTCAGAGAAAGATCTACCTCTTCAAAAGTTGCACTCGGGCAGGCTAGTGCAAAGTTGCCTGCATAGATTAGGTGACAGCAGAGATATGGAGAAATGAAGTGAAACACACTGAGGAGAAGATTGTTAAGTTCTACAGTAATGAGGTGAGAGGTGTTCCTGGAGTGGAAGAACTAGTCATTCATCATGGAAGCAGTGAATCAGAAGAGAAAGAACAAGAAGAAGAAGAAAGAACAGGAGAAGTTGAGGAGTTAGGTGTACCACTGTAAGGGCCATTCCATGAGATTAAGGGTTTTCCAACTTTGCTGGGAAATAATACATTTCTAACTTCTAAATTATATCCTTTCGGATATAATAAACTTACATTTGAGAACTGTAGGGAAATAATACCTTTTTGCTAAACATAGTTATTTTATGTTGGTACCGCAGTCTAGGTGTACCGAGTCTGTTCCTTATTGAGTGTTATGGTACTTTTAGGAGATTTCCACGTTTACAATACAAATGAACTTTATTCCTTTCAGAACAACATTTAATCATGGTACATGTTTTATCCTCACTGGAGAACATCTTCAGCCATCAAAGTTCAAAAATAAAAAAAAATAAAGAGAACAAGGATATATATTTAAACTTTGAAAGACACTGGACATTCTTGGTATCTGGTCCTGTCTATGCTCTGATCAAAATTTATCACATAAAATATTATCACATTATTACTCATGCATCTAGTTTTTTTTGTTGTTGTACAAGTTGCTTTACGTCGCACCGACACAGATAGGTCTTATGGGACGATGGAACAGGAAAGAGCTAGGAGTGGGAAGGAAGTGGCCATGGCCTTAGTTAAAGTACAGCCCCAGCATTTGCCTGGTATGAAAATGGGAAACCACAGAAAGCCACATTCATGGCTACTAACAGTGGGGTTCGAACCCACTATCTCCCAAATACTGGACACTGGCCGCACATAAGCGACTGCAGCTATCCAGCTTGGTGCATCTAGACTTTAAAACAATAGAGTCTAGTAAAAAAACCACCATTATAAAAATATACATCCATGACACATATTTTACATTTATGAAAATACATTGCGGTGTTAAATTGTGCTCTGTCATTAATGGATTATATTTGAAAATTTTAATCTTGTATGCAGTAACCTAAAATATAGGTTAGTGTTTGTTAAAATCTTAGTGTTTTTTATACAATTATCTGAAAACAAGTCTTTGAAAAAATATGTTCAACACTTTTGATGATGGTTGCGGTTCCTACTGGATTGGATTATTTTTGAGGGGGAACTTATCTAATAAATTTTTCAAGCTGAATGCCGGGCTTGGTTTCATAAAGACGTTAAAAATGAAGTAGTATGCTCGCTGGTCTCACATCAGCCTGGTCAGCCTGTGTACCGCCTTGACTTGAACTGCATATTGAACTAAACATGTACCGTGTGTGTGTACCATGATTTAACGTTATTCTGAAAGGAATAAATTTAATTTGTATTGTAAAGGTGGAATTCTCTTAAAAGTACCATAAACACTTTTTAAGGTCGAAAATACGGGCTAAAAATGAATTTCATTTCTTGTAAAGTCTTGCTCTACTGGGAGGATCTGGGTTCAATTCCCATGCAGGTTGGCGATTTTAACCTGGATGTGTAGACAGAGCCTACGTTAGAACTGAGAAGCAATGAGGGAAGAAGCCAGAATGTGTCGGCACAGCTATGATGATATACTTGCATACTTGCAGGACCTGCCTGGATAGTAGGTGTTTTCGATGAGGAGAAACTAAAATTAGTGGATAACAGATTTACTTTTCTTTTATCCCTTCTCTCTCATTCTCCTGCCGCCTTCAATTCACCTATCTTCTCTTATTTTACCTCACATTTATTTACACCATATATATTTGCATCTTACGCGAATTTAACTTACCGGTTATAAATTCCTGACGACAGGTCGACTTAAAACACCAATCCTCGGAAGTCCACAGTCTTTTAGCGTTATTGCTCAGTAAAATGTCACTTGACAGGTAATTGTAAAAAGTCTTATATATAGGCTGTACAGATACATAGTACTAAGCCCTTATTGAAATGCTCATTTAATTGATCATTCCTTTATTGAGAGTACCGTGAATATTTCATTTTATTGAGTGTTGGTAACTGCAGGGACCAAGGCATGGGTTTCAAAATTTTAACAGGAAGCTTGGAGCCGAGGGTTTATTTGTTCGCAAGCTATATTAAGAAAGAGGGGTTGCTACATGACGCATCCCACCTTCACGTGCTTGCTTTAGAACAAGGAAACGATGGAAGACAATGGCGTGGACCAACGGACCACATTTCGGAAGCCCGGCGAGAAGCTAGGGTATCATATGACATGAGTTTGAAGTCAGTGTCGGTTACGCGATGATTTGTACCAATGAAAAGGTAGAATCATTCCAATAGTGGCTACACATTGGTTAAAGTGAGAGATGGCTTTGAATGAGCATAGGACAGCGTCTGTGGAGGCGAATTAATAGAAGTGACCAGCGCGTAGGCTAGCTACCCTTATTTGGCTGGAGCCCTCGAAGTAGTAACACCATGAGAAGAAGTGTACTTACAGTAAGTGCGGAGTCAGGTGTCTTGATCGCATGAGAACTTTCTAACATTTAGCTACACATGCTCAGAATTCACTTAATTACTCAGGATTTAGGGGCGAGCTAAGAATATCTGTACGCATGGAGGTCTGTTAAGAACAATACCGAGAGAATAACTTTACCTTTACGCGCCAACATTTCTTGGTGGAATCGAATTTTGATAAATTTGCACTTAAATGTCATCAAATTTCAGACGGAGAGAAAAATTTTGATATGAACATTCATGCGCATAGTTGCCTGCCTATTTAAAGTAGATTTTCCGAGGACACGAATGCCACAGTCTCTAGTCCAGCATTGTGTACTGTTTTCCAGATGCTGAGCTGTGACATAATACAGCTGAAGTGCAGAGTGAGTGGGAAATTGACCTAGTTACGGTGTTAGGTAACCGGAGAGTTGTCGCACGGTTGAATGGGAACTGGTAATCACGGTCACGGGAAATTACTCTGACTGTTGTAAATAGTAACTGGCAGGTTGTATTGACCCAGTTTAATACCGTGAATGAAAGGAATGTAATAATCAAGGTCCAAAACAGCAATAGCAGGAAGACGATGAGAACACGTTTTCTATGCCAGAATGGGGAACCACCGACTGAACGAGTTCCAATTTGAAGGTATCACAGTCAATATGGCTGGCTAGAAGGATTGGGAACGGGCTGACCGGAAGCGGGCAGAAGAATCAACAATAGATGAGTATTAGATTTGCAATGTTTTTAATGTAGCCAAGGGGATAGGTTAGTTTGTTCCTTATTATTTAATTTCAGTAAATTTAGCCATTGGTTGGAAGGACTACATCCTATTTCAATAAATGTAAGGGAGCTTGTATATTTAAATGTAAATAACTGTAAAGTACATATGGACCGATTGCATGAGGTCAAAGCTTGCCTCTTCTTTTATTGAGATTTTATAGCTGGGTCAGTTTCTTGCTTTTAGCCTTGTTTATTATTGATTCATTTTCCTTTAATATTTGAGATGTAGTGAATGTCTCGAGCCTTAAATGTAAATGTAAAAAGGATTTAAATTAAAATCAGGAAGGACTAGATTCATTAGATAAGGGGATTTCAAAGTGTTTTCTCTGATTTATTGCATGAAGCGTGGATGAGAATTTGTGGCATGGTGGAGCTTGAAACCTCAACCTCTGTTAGCATCATCTTTATGATTATTTGAATGTAGATATGGGTGTTACTTTGTAATTCTCTCACGATTTCCCCGAGTGCAGTTTCGTATTTCAAGTTCTGAATATTAGAATGTTTTCTTCAAATCTTGCTATTATCATTATTAATGCAATTTTCTCAAGTTGAACGGGTAAGATATTTCAGTAACTTTTAGATTTTCAGACATGATCTATGTCTATGTGCTAATTTCTCAGTTTCTAGTTATTGTATTATTACAGAGTTGGCCATTTTATTTAAAGTTTAACGTTACGAACACAAGTGCTCTGGTATGTGCTCAGCGCGGTATTGTTTTCTTTTCTTGAGAGCGAAAGTAAGATGATGTAATTTACATTTGTATCAGTTTTGGCAACTTTAGGACATGTGATCTTTTTGTGTAATGTTGAGTAAGGGGACACGTTCCACATATATTTTAAGGCCTGCATTTTCTTGTTTGAGTAACCTGTCACGGGTAGACTTATGAGGAGCGTGTGTTAAGGGTTGGACTCCGGATGTTTTTGGTATTTACTGCAAATTTGGGGAGATTGAATCTCTGCTTTTGAGTCATTCCACCCTGTAGTAGGCGAGGATGATGAGTGTTTCTACCGAAGAGTTTTATTTTTGTGCCCAATTTGCATTGATTTTATTGGTGTTTGTCCATGTCACCACGGTTGATACTGGTGACGAGACTTTTATATCACTACGCTTAGTTTTTTACTTCCTTTTTATGATACGACCACACTGAGGATTATTTGTGTCATGTAATCCTTTTCAGAGACCAACGCCGAGTTGTGTGTTGAAGGTAAAAGCCTACTCTGTTATTTTCCTGAATTTTTTGTCATGTAATTTATTGCAGGAAACCACGTTGATTAATGTATGACGTTGTAAGGTCCACCAGATGATTAGTTTTCGTCATATAATCTATTTCAGGAACCTACATTGAATAGGAAGTGATTGCTCAAAGCGTAAAATTTACATCATTAATATTTTCCATCAATACTGTGTGTGACAGAGTTGCATAAATGCGGCATGCTTTTTCTTGGTGATGCCTGGAAAATATGACAACATTTTTGTTCGTTTGATATGTGTACATTGTGCCATTTATGTGATTTTTATCGGTGTGTGGTTCCGACTCACAGTTGTGGGTTTTTTTTTTTTTTTCATGAGTATACTCATGATCGAGGTGTACATTTTGGTAGGATGTTTTACCACTCAGCATAGTTTTATTGTGTACGGTTAGATTAGTTATTCTCACCCCAAAGTGCATTAAAACATGTCTTTTCTTTAAGGTTAGGGACCCCCACTGCAATATGAAGTGTGCAGGGAAGGGGAAATGCTCATAAAAAATTGGAAAGAATTAACAAACTTCCCAGAAGCAAGTGCAAGCACGCAGGCCACAGTGCTAAAGTGCCAAAGTTTAGAATTTTTTCTTGCTAAATGTTACGTATGTGTGTCGGCATACACTTGTTAAAATGTAATATATTTTTGATCCTCAAGAGGAACTCTATAAGCAGTGAGAGAGATCTGAGTGATATATTTTTTGTCACATTTGATGAATTTTGCTATATATTTTTGTAATTTCTTGTTTACTATAATAAAAATGTTTTCCTCTACACTGACGTCATGCCTCGCCTTGTATTATTTGTAGCTATTAGTTGACCTTGCCTTGTCCATATTAGATATAGGTTCCCCATCAAATGCAGGGTGTAATTTTAAGTTATTTTTCATAGTTCAAACTAAGCATGCCTGGGAGCAGCTGACTAGTCTGGGGCAGATTACCTTGACGGTAGAAAACGGGGACAGTACATTACCATTAAGACAGATATAAATGCGAAGTAATTCGCCTTTACCATGAAGGACGTCATCGTACAAGACTGAATTGCTATTAAAATATCTTAGAGAAACTATAAAAAGTACATGAACCCCAAATTATGAGTTTCATTACCATGACACACTCCTTTCATAAAAAGGAGACCATGTAGCTTATCTACCTTCATTTCAGCAACACAAATATTCAGCAAAAATTGCAAAATCACAGTAGAGGACAAATACAATTGTTTAAGTACAAATAAAACTCCATGCAGTTAGCGCGGCATTTGTTTTCATAGCATATAAATAAGATGCTGAATGACCTGCATTTGTTTACTACTACTTTAAGTACTAAGCGCACACTTTTTAGTGATAGATTTTTGTACTGGGTTGAGGAGTAAGGAGGTAGCACAGCTGGTTCCGGTAATACTGCCAACTAAATGGAAATGAAATCTGAATTGAATCGATAATATGATCGATCGATCGATATGAATTTTCTAAACCTTTATTATATTAAGCCTCCCCTGCGAACCATGTGACCTTGCCACGGTGGGGAGGCTTGCATGTCCCAATGAAGCAGATAGCCAAGCTGCAGGTGCAACCATATCGGATGGGTATCTGTTGAGAGATCAGACTAAGGAATGGTTCAATGAAAGGGGGGTAGCAGCCTTTCCAAAGTTGCAAGGGCGGCAGTCCGGATGATTGACTGATATGGCCTTGTAATAATACTCAACATGGCTTAGCTGTGTTGATACTGCTACATGGCTGAAAGCAACAGGAAACTACAGCCGTAACTAACTACTGAGGACATGCAGCTCTCTCTGTATGAATGATGTACTGATGATGGCTTCCTCCCGGGTAAAATATTCCCCCATTCGGATCTCCGGGTGGGGACTACACGAGAGGGGGCGATCATCAGGAAGATGGATACTGACATTCTGCGAGTCGGAGCGTGGAATGTTAGAAGTTTGAATCGTTGTGGTAGATTAGAGAATCTGAAAAGGGAGATGGATAGACTAAAGTTAGATGTAGTTGGTATAAGTGAAATACGTTAGCAGGAAGAACAGGATTTCTGGTCAGGCGACTACTGAATTATCAACACAAAATCAAACAGAGGAAATGCAGGAGTTGGTTTAATAATGAATAAGAAAAAAGCTCAGCAGGTAAGCTACTATGACCAGCATAGTGAAAGAATTATTGTCGTTAAGAAAAGACACCAAAGCAATGACCACCACAATAGTGCAGGTCTATATGCCTACTAGCTCAGCAGATGAGGAAATCGACAGAACATATGAAGAGATAGAAGATTTAATACAATATGTAAAAGGTGACGAGAATCTAATTGTGATGGGAGACTGGAATGCAGTGGTAGGCCAAGGAAGAGAAGGTAATACAGTGGGAGAACTTGGATTGGGACAAAGGAGCGAAAGAGGAAGTCGGCTGGTTGAATTCTGCACTGATCATAATTTAGTCCTAGCCAATACTTGGTTCAAACACCACAAATGATGGCTTTATACGTGGACGAGACCTGGAGACACTGGAAGGTATCAAATAGCCTTCATTATGA
The DNA here is from genome assembly GCF_040414725.1 of Anabrus simplex. Taxonomy (NCBI): domain Eukaryota; kingdom Metazoa; phylum Arthropoda; class Insecta; order Orthoptera; family Tettigoniidae; genus Anabrus; species Anabrus simplex. The sequence goes on along the minus strand of NC_090266.1, from coordinate 511,308,707 downwards.
TTAGGCAGAGATTCAGAAACCAAGTGTTGGATTGCAAAACTTTCCCAGGAGCAGACATGGACTCTGACCACAACTTGTTGGTCATTAAATGCCATCTGAAGCTGAAGAAATTGAAGAAAGGAAAGAATGCAAAAAAATGGGATCTAGACAAGTTGAAGGAAAAGAGTGTGAGGGATTGTTTCAAGGAGCATGTTGCAAAAGGACTAAATTAAAAGGCTGAAGGAAACACAATAGAGGAAGAGTGGATCGTCATGATAAATGAAGTCAGCAGGGCAGCTGAAGAAATGCTAGGAAGGAAGAAAAGATCAACTAAGAATCAGTGGATAACTCAGGAGATACTAGACCTGATTGATGAACGACGAAAATACAAGAATGCTAGAAATGAAGAGGGCAGAAAAGAATACAAGCGATTAAAGAATGAAGTGGATAGAAAGTGCAAGGTAGCTAAGGAAGACTGGCTGAAGGAGAAGTGCAAGGATGTCAAAGGTTGTATGGTCCTATAAAAGGTAGATGCTGCATAAAGGAAAATCAAGGAAACCTTTGGAGAAAGGAAATCTAAGTGTATGAATATTAAGAGCTCAGATGGTAAGCCACTTCTTGGGAAAGAAGACAAAGCAGAAAGATGGCAGGAACATATCCAACAGTTGTATCAAGGTGAAGATGTAGATAATTTGGTTCTGGAACAAGAAGAGGCTGTTGATGCTGATGAAATGGGAGACCCAATTTTGAGGTCAGAGCTTGACAGAGCTATGAGCAACCTAAACAGGAACAAGGCACCTGGAATTGATGACATTCCCTCTGAATTACTGACTGCCTTAGGAGTAACCAGCATGGCAAGGTTATTCCATTTAGTGTGTAAGATGTACGAGACAGGAGAAGTCCCATCCGATTTTCGGCAGAATGTTGTTATACCTATTCCCAAGAAAGCCGGTGCTGACAGGTGTGATAACTATCGCACCATTAGTTTAGTATCTCATGCCTGCAAAATTTTAACACGTATTGTTTACAGAAGAATGGAAAAACAAGTTGAAGCTGAGTTGGGAGAAGATCAATTTGGCTTCAGAAGAAATACAGGAACACGTGAAGCAATCCTGGTTTTACGTCTGATATTAGAGGATCGAATCAAGAAGGACAAGCCCACATACATGGCATTCATAGATCTAGAAAAAGCATTCGATAATATCGATTGAACCAAGCTATTTAAGATTCTGAATGTGATTGGGGTCAGATACTGAGAACGAAGAATTATCTACAATCTGTATAAAAATCAGTCTGCAGTGATAAGAATCAAGGGCTTTGAAAAAGAAGCAGCAATCCAGAAGGGAGTGACGCAAGGCTGCAGTGTGTACCCCCTCCTTTTCAACGTTTACATAGAACAGGCAGTAAAGGAAATCAAGGAGAAATTTGGAAAGGGAATCACAATCCAAGGAGAGGAAATCAAAACCTTGAGATTTGCCGATGATATTGTTATTTTATCTGAGACTGCAGAAGATCTCGAGAAGCTGCTAAATGGTATGGACATAGTCTTGGGTAAGGAGTACAAGATGAAAATAAATAAGTCCAAATCAAAAGTAATGGAGTGCAGTCAAATGAAGGCAGGTGATGCAGGAAGTATTAGATTAGGAAATGAAGTCTTAAAGGAAGTAGATGAATATTGTTACTTGGGTAGTAAAATAACTAACAATGGCAGAAGTAGGGAGGACATAAAATGCAGATTAGCACAAGCAAGGAAGAGCTTTCTTAAGAAAAGAAATGTGCTCACTTCAAACATTGATATAGGAATTAGAAAAATGTTTTTGAAGACTTTCGTGTGGAGCGTGGCATTGTATGGAAGTGAAACATGGACGATAACTAGCTCAGAAAGAAAGAGAATAGAAGCTTTTGAAATGTGGTGTTACAGAAGAATGCTGAAGGTGAGATGGATAGATCGAATCACAAATGAAGAGATACTGAATCGAATTGGCGAGAGGAGATCGATTTTGCTAAATTTGACGAGAAGAGATAGAATGATAGGACACATCTTAAGACACCTAGGACTTGTTCATTTGGTTTTTGAAGGAAGTGTAGGTGGTAAGAACGGTAGGGGTAGACCAAGGTATGAATATGACAAGCAGATTAGAGCAGATGTAGGATGCAGTAGTTACGCAGAAATGAAAAGGTTAGCACAGGATAGGGTGGCGTGGAGAGGTGCATCAAACCATTCTATGGACTGACGACTCAAACAACAACAAGTAGAAATAGTCCGGAACATAGATTAGTGAGGTTGGACATCCTACTCGTTATCGTTCATGAGTTGCTGTTGAACATGCTGTCTGTGTGTATGTGAATTATGGGATACTGTGCTTGTCAAGACTAAGTTGCTATTTTACACAATAATAGTGAAAACCAAGTTCACTGCAACTATTATTGACTACATATTTCTTCTCTTTAAAGAACAGTGAGTACCATGAATTAATATACTATTTTGTTGATTCCTGTAAAGTACGTATGTATGGTGTTGGTTTGCCAGTTCCTGGTGTATCTACCAGACGAAAAACTTTATAGACCAATAATTCAGTCAGTTTTATGTATATTGCATTCAATCACCATGACAACAGTCGGTCAATTACAAATTCTGTCAAACCTAACGTAACCCTGTGACAATCAGTGGTTTTCGGTGGATTACAACCTAACCAGTCATTATAATTTGTTTTCGGTGGATCACAAAATTACCAGTCACTATCAGTGGTTTTCAGTAGATTACAATGGTCTTCTCACAACAAGCCAATACTGTCCCAGGGGATGCTACAGTCTTATGCCCCCAGACCCCCTTTGCTTGCCTCCATCCAAATTGTTTTGTCACTAGCCCGACCAACCCAAACTAGCTCAGACCTAACGAACCCAATGGTCTTGTTACTAGGCGGACTTAACCAATACAGACCAACGGTTTGGTCACTAGTTGGATGTATCTCATATTCTGTCATGTTCTTGTCACTAGACATGGTTATGGTCTTCTTACGACATGTTCCCTTTCACAAACCAGTTATTACAGTTTCACCCAATCTAGTCGCCCCTTAGTTTGCTACGCTTGATCTATGTTCACAGATTTAAAATTTCTCAGCCCCATATTCATCATAATCCTTACTTTGCTATAACAGGGCATTTATGTTAATACTTTCACAGTCTTTCTTCATTACGATGATATTATGTGGACTGTCCTGTTTAAAAGTCTCAGAAGAAAAAATCCGGGGCTTGGGCATCAGTTTAAACAAATTACAAGCCATTGATAACGAAATGAAAGAGATCAGTTATATATACTGATAGTTTTTTTGTCGCACTGATACAGACAAGTTTTGAATCAATGTGTGAAAATGGGGAAGTGCAGAAAACCATCTTCAGGAATGCCGACAGTGGGGATGGAATCCCTGTCTCCCAATTCCATCTCAATAGCTATAAGACGCACACTGCATAGCAGTCTCGCTCTATAGATAAATCATATTATAGTGAAAAAACTTGTTTTCAAACAAACCATCTGTCCGGCATTCCAGGCGACTATGAAGGTCCAGAAGGAAAATACTTTCATTGGCATTCTTATTTGTGTTCACCACCCTAGTATGCTTAACATGCGTGATAGAGGTATAACGTAATTTTGAAATAATATTTTGCGTATGATGTATCATTCGGTGGGCATTCGTGAGTTAACACCCCGATGGTCTACCACCCAAGGACATCAAACCTCGGTCCCATGCAGCACATCTGGGGTGATCCGGAGAGGGATGTGCGCACCTTGGTTATTATTCCATCAGACCTCTGTGCATTATGGGAGGCTGCGCAGTGGTTGTGGATCAGGATGGCTTCCTAACATTTCCAGTGTCTTAAGAACCCTTGCCACTCTGTTTTGTCACAACTGTCAGGGTGAAAGTTGGTCTACATGCTACCAGCCAGGTATCACTGATTCAATTGTTCATCAGTATACGTAGTAATCGGAGAAGATACTCTCCTTCAGTCACACCACCACAATTGAGAATCTGCTATGAGACTGATCGAAATATCAGTTCATGATACAGCACCTCCACAACACACATGCTCAGTTAAAGGGTACAATCTCAGGAACTTAATTCTTATGAAGCGGGGTATTTGCTCAAAAAAGTTTAGTATACTGGTAAATAACACTCAAGTTACAGGCTGCCGAGGCAGTAAAGGCGTACTTGGATCGTCCACCTGGAAGGACACGGGTTTGATTCCCTGCTATAAATTCTAAAATTTAAGAAACCTTATATCCAATTCTGAAGGTGCACATGGCCCTGAGGTTCATTCAGCCTACACCAAAAATGAGTACCACTAGGCGAGTTGGCCGTGCGCTTAGGAGCACGCAGCTGTGAGCTTGCATCCAGGAGATAGTGGGATCGAATCCCACTGTCGTCAGCCCTGAAGATGGTTTTCCGTGGTTTCCTATTTTTACCCCAGGCAAATGCTGGGGCTGTACCTTAATTAAGGCCACAGCCACTTCCTTCCCATGCCTAGGCCTTTCCTATCCCATCGTCGCCATAAGACCTATCTGTGTCGGTGCGACGTAAAGCAAAATAGCAAAAAATGAGTACCCAGTTTAACTCCTGGGGGCAAAGGTGGCCGGGCGTAGAGCTAACCACTCTACCTCAACAAGTGCCAATGTTATGGACTTCCACCCTTCCAATGGCCTCCATGGCTTGTACGGAGATGACTTTGCTTTTTGCGTTTTAATTACTAGTACTCAAGTTTATTATGTTTGTTTCTTCATACCCCCTGCTTTGTAATTCAGTGAGCATGGAATGGCTCTTGATGTTGTAAATTATATTTATTGCATACTTTTGTTATTATTATTATTATTATTATTATTATTATTAATAATAATGTTATTTGCTTTACGTCCCACTAACTACTCTTTTACGGTTTCCGGAGATGCCGAGGTGCCGGAATTTAGTCCCGCAGGAGTTCTTTTACGTGCCAGTAAATCTACCGACACGAGGCTGACGTATTTGAGCACCTTCAAATACCACCGGACTGAGCCAGGTTCGAACCTGCCAAGTTGGGGTCAGAAGGCCAGCGCCTTAAACGTGTGAGCCACTCAGCCTGGCATTATTATTATTATTATTATTATTATTATTACATTTTCCTTAACATGTAAATAAACTAATATTTAATACAGGGTGGCCCACTTAAACCTTTCACCATAGATATATCTGAAACAACAAGAGATATTGAAAAATGACTTCACGGGCATGAAGGCAGGGAATGGGCTAATTAAAGTAAATACTATGAGCCAGTCCAAAATGTAGGAAAATAGTATTTTCAACATAAACTTACATTTTTTAAAATGGACACCCTGTAATATTTCTTGCGCAATCGTTAACATGAAAAATCACATAAGTAATGGTGTTTGTTTCATTGCAATAGGTCAATTACATCCCAAGATATTGCAACGTGAAGTTGGTGCTGGAGATAAACGAAACGTGCAGCAGTTGCACATCCTGAGAAGCAAGCGCAAACCTCACGTTCCTCTGATTGTGATGTGATTAATGTACTACGATGCGACAAGCGCAGTACTTAATGCTATTTGCACTGTTATCAAGAGGGATGAACATAACAGAAGGGTTTCCTGCCGCAGCAAAGGAATATGTAAATAACGGTTTCTCTCTTGCATGTTTTAGTTACCTACACAGTACAGTGCAGTACTCTGTATTATACTACTTCAGAATGTACATAATTTGTACAGCAAAGTTACCGTAAAAAAATTTAATGTCACCGGTCAGTGTAACCTGACCCATTACACTACCCAATACACCCCTCGCCTCTGAAGGTCTGTACTGGAACGGAACATGACATCACCGCCGTGTAGTGTGCGAAAGGTTCTCTGCGAAGAAGGTTGACTTGTTGGAGGTACGTTCGGGTAAATGACAGTGGTGTACTGTACAAATTAATTGGTATCAATATTTTAAATGTTGAATTAATGTAACTGTCCATCCTTTCTAGGCATTTGACATGGGTTTCACTAAGGAAGAAATGGTTGACATGTGTTATTACTTTACGGAGAATGTCGCAAAATGGCACACGAGCAGCACAACTGTATGCACAGCATTACCCGAATTGACATCACCCAACCCGTCCTACCTCCCCTAATATTGTTTAAAAGAGTTTGCATGACAGGAAGCTTGTCTCCACGACTGCAGGTCCGAAGCAAGGGAGTAATACATTAAGCAGCAGAAGTTGCTGTTCTGGCAGCTGTTGCAATAAATCTTCATGCCAGTTCTCGTGAAACAGAAAGACAGATTGGAATCCCTCAAACAAGCGTGCTGCGCATTCTTCACAGGCATTAATACCACCCATACCACTTGTCACTACATCAAGAGCTTCACAGTAATGACTTTCAAATTCGTCTGGAATACTGCCACTGGGTTCTGCAGCAAGGCCATGATGTTATGCGTAGAGTACTGTTTACCGATGAAGCCATGTTTACAAACCATGGGAATGTCAACTTACACAATATGCATCACTGAGCAACGGAAAACCCACCTTGGCTTCGTCAGGTGGACCATCAATATCAGTGGAGCATCAATGTATGGTGTGGTATTGTAGGACAGCACATCATTGGCCCGTATTTCATTGATGGCACTTTGACTGGGCGAAAGTACAGACAGTTCTTGAGACGTACCTTATCTGCACTACTGGAAGACCTACCTATGAATTTGCGTTAAATAATGTGGTATCAGCATGATGGATGCCCTGCGCATAATGCCATAGTGGCAAGAAATGCACTAAATCAACAGTTCCCAAATCGATGGATAGGACGAGGCAGTCCTGTTCAGAGATTTCCAGCACGATCGCTGGACCTCACCCCATTAGATTTTTTTCTTTGGGGACATGTGAAAAATGTGGTGTATATAGGTGGTTTGAAAAGTTCTCGGAATGTACTAGAATTAAGTATCTTACCTAGGTGGAACTGCTTTTACTTTTGAACATAGTCTCCCTGTAGACTAATGCATTTGGTCCAGCGATGTTCCAATGCCTTGATCCCTTGCGGCGGAGCGTTGTCCTGATGAAAGATGACCTTTTTCCTTGCCAAACCAGGCCTTGTTTTGCGTATCTTTTCCTGTAGTTGGTCTAGGAGGTTTGCATAGTATTGCCCCGTAATAGTCTGGCCAGTAGGAAGATAATCTATAAACAGAATGCCTTTTGCATCCCAGAAAACTGAGGCCATGACATTTCCGGCCTTTGCTTTCTTTGGTGGTGGTGAATCAGCAATTTTTTCCACTGTTTTGACTGCTGTTTTGTCTCTGGGGTAGAGTAGTGGACCCAAGTTTCATCTGTAGTCACAAACCGGCGGAAAAAATCTTGCTGGTTGCACTGAAAACGGGTCAGACTTTGTTCGGACATTTCCAATCTGGTGTGTTTATTGTCCAATGTCAAGAGCCCCGGCACCCATCTTGCAGATAATTTTTTCATACCCAATTCTTCGGTTAAAATATAATATACTCATTCAGAAGACATCCCTACAGCTTCAGCAATCTCCCGCACTTTCAGTCAACGATCCTCCATGACCATTTTATGCACTTTTGCGATAAATTCTGGAGTTGTAACACTTTTTGGTCGTCCACTACGCAGATCATCATCCAAGCACTCCCGACCAAATTTAAACTCGCTGGTCCACTTGGCAACAATTGAAAATGAAGGAGCAGAGTCCCCCAGTGTGTTCTGAACATCGGCATGAATTTCCTTTGCTTTCATACCTTTCTTTACAAAGTATTTAATAACTGCTCGAATCTCAGTTTTTTCCATTGTCACAAATCACTACGGGGGAACAACAACAAAAAGTCGTCACTACCACATTCCTGCAGCTAGAGCACTGACGCGCCACGTGTTCACTCACAAAGGATGTGTGATTATTGCGCGGGAACCTCGTTGCTCTAGCACTGACATCTAGCAGTGATTCTGAGAATTTTTCAAACCGTCCTGGTTCCAACAACAAGGGACAACATGAAAGACCGCATTACCGCTGCATGTGCTGCAATAACACCAGAAACACTGGAAGCAGTGAAACGATCAGCGTTGGAGCATGCACAGCGGTGTTGCCATGTAAATGGCTATCTCTTCGAACATGCTTGGTAGAGTTTCTGTACGTACGTTTATGTGTTTCTGAGAATTTTGTTTGTTTTGTACGTACTACTGTACAAACATATGTTTATGTCATCACTTAACCATGTGCAAAATTTCATGTGTAATGGAGTAATAAAAAATGTTCAGTAACATGTCCTGTACTTGTCATGTAACATTATGTAATTGACATTCAACTACGTACAGTGATGATGATGATGATGATGATGATGATGATGGTGCTTGTTTTAAGGGGCCTAACATCGAAGGTTATCGGCCCCTAATGGAACAAAATGGACGACATGAGATATGAAGTTCAAATTTTAAAACGTAAAAACTGACTTAGAGTTTTAAAAAATGGTGATGAAGAAAAATATGTATGAGATTAAAACAATCGGCGGATCTAATTCGCAATGCCTTATTTTCTAATAAAATACGACAAAATACAGGAGACAAAGGAATAAGGCATTGCCTGGTAGTACAAATATATATATACATAATTTACGTCAGATGTTAAAATAACACATTAAATTACGCAACACAACCTAAAATGAAGTCAACAGGATAAAAGTGCAATTTACACAAATACACTAGCACAAAAGACATCATTACACATGATAAAACAGACCACTGTCCCTCATAAAGTGGATGACGAGATCTGCGGACTGCTTGTCATCTTGCAAGATAAGAGAGATTGTACTCAGGAGGTTAAGACTACGGCACAGATCGACCAGGTCCACACACTCCGTAAGGATGTGTACCACGGTAAGATGATCGCCGCAAGTATACACCGGAGGGGGTTCACCTTTCAATAGATGAGAGTGAGTCAGGATACCGTGGCCGATCCGAAGACGACATAATACAACTGCTTCCCTCCGCGAAGCCCGAAGGGAAGTCCTCCATACCTTCATTGTTCCTTCTATCGCTCTCAGCTTATTTGGAAGTGGAATGGCCTGCCACTCCATCTCCCAATGGGACATAACCAGATGTCTCAGCTGAGCGCAAATTTCACTTGCTGGAACCTTGAAAGGCAACAGGGGCAGTGTAACTGCCTCCTTGGCAGCCTTATCTGCTAACTCATTTCCCTCTACACCCATCTGGCTTGGGAGCCACATAAACGTGATTCTGGTGCCGGCATCCGAACACCCGGACAGCAGGACCTGGACCCGTTTCACCAGAGGGTGCCAAGGGAAACAGGTATCAACAGACTGTAGCGAACTCAAGCAGTCAGTACACAGAAGAAAGTGTCGGCACTCATCGGATAGTGCATACCGCAGGGCTTCACAGACCGTATAGAGCTCTGCTGTGTACACACTACAGGTTTCCGGGAGAGCAAAAAGAAACCTATCATTGTCGACAACGAACACACAGCCCACATTTGTTTCTGTCCTTGAACCATCCGTGTATATGATGACTGAACCTGGATATCTGCCAACAACGGACAGGAAGAGCCTCCGATAAATCGAAGGGTCCGTGTTTTCCTTCAGGCCAGTGTGCAGATCCAGGATTATTTCAGGACGTCGCACTAACCATGGAGGTACCCCACTTGGCTGTCTGACAAGGCAAGGAACCGAAGGTATGTGAAACAAGCTGTAACTGTTAACCAAGCGTATTCAAACCGGTCGCGTTGCTCGAGGACTAGCAGCGTACAGTAGACGGTGTCCATTGTTGAATACGCAAGGATAGCTTGGGTGAAGTGGCAACTGTGGCAAATTTGCAGCATACGACAAAAGGAGCTGCTGGCGCCTCAAATGTAAAGGAAGCACACCAGATTCAACGAGCAGGCTAGCCACGGGGCTTGTACGAAAAGCTCCCGTTGCCAACCTAACCCCGCCGTGGCAGATGCTATTCAGCTTTGCAAGGACGCTTGGTCTTGCTGAGCCATATGCTGCACTGCCGTAGTCTAACCTGGATAAAATGTGTGCCCTATAGAATCGTAGGTGCACCGTGCGGTCAGCTTCCCAATTAGTGCTGCTAAGAAACTTAAAGAGATTAAGCCTCTTGGTGCATTGCACTTTTAGCTGCCGCACGTGTTGTTCCCACGATAATTTACTATCAAAAAGGAGCCCAAGAAGTCTGTAAGTGTCAACTACGGGAAGAGCGACATTTCCTAGATGAAGTTCAGGATGTGGTGAAGAGTACGTTTATGACAAAAGTGGACAATAGAGGTCTTTGCGGTAGAAAACCGAAAGCCATGTTCTAAGGTCCACTGATCCACTCTCCTAATAGCTTGCTGTAATTGTCTCTCTGCGACTGCCATACTACGCAAGCTGTAGTGCAGAGTGAAATCGTCCACATATAGCGACGGTATTACTGCTGATCCAGCAGCAGCGACAATACCGTTCATGGCAATCGCGAACAGAGTGATACTAAGAACCGATCCCTGTGGGACTCCATTTTCTTGAACGTGGTATTGCGAATATGTCCTCTCTACTCGGACACGGAATAGACGGAGGGACAAAAAATTCGCAATAAATACCGGCAAGTTAGCTCGGAATCTCCATTGATACAGGACTAGAAGGATACCATATCGCCAGGTGGTGTCGTGGGCCTTCTCTAAGTCAAAGAAAACAGCTACCAAATGCTGTTTGCGGAGAAACGCATCCTGGATAGAGCTCTCCAGGCGTACCAAGTGGTCAGTGGTCGATCGAGCAGCTCGAACACCACACTGGTACTCTGACAAGAGTCCTTGTTTCTCCAGACAACACACAAGTCGGCGATTTACTATTCTCTCAAATAGCTTACACAGGCAGTTTGTAAGACAAATAGGTCCATAACTTCCTGCATACTTAGGATCCTTGTCAGGCTTGAGGACAGGGATGACGATGCCCTCTCGCCACTGAGACGGAAAATCACCCTCCATCCAGATTTGGTTGAACACACAAAGGAGATAAAGAAGACTGTCCACACTAAGGTGTTTCAACATCTGGTTATGGATGTTGTCTGGTCCAGGAGACATGTCCTTGCAAAGCGCTAATGCGCTGCAAAGTTCCCACTCCGTAAAGGGTACGTTATAGTCCTCTGAAGTTAGAGTGGCAAGACTGAGGTGATGACATTCTGCCTGCCGCTTCAGAGCGAGGAAATCACGATGATAATTCCCGGAGCCAGACACATCCACGAAATGGGTAGCTAGATGGTTAGCAATCAAGAGCAGTTCAATGATGATATTGCCTGCAATGGAAGTTCCCGGTACAGAAGATGATCCTTGGATACCCGAAATTCGTCGAAGTTTAGTCCACACTTGAGGTGATGGAGTTTGTGACGTCATAGACGACACATACCTCTCCCACGAAGCTTTCCTATTTTGGCGAATAAGGACTCGCACCTTAGCGCAGAGTTTTTAAATGTTACCAAGATGGGCAGAGCAGGCTGTCTTAACGTTTATGAGCTCGACGGCATTCTTTGATAGCTGCTGCTATTGCTTCGTTCCACGAAGGAACGAGTTTTCGACGAGGAGGCTCCGAGAAGGACAGAATGGACTCCTCAGCAGCAGCAAGAATAACCTGGATGATGCGAGTTATTTCCTCGCCGATGGTTCGACTGATATCGTCGTTAAAGACAGCTAGTGATGTGTACTTTGGCCAATCAGCACGTTCAAGAATCCATCAAGGGGGGGCCTCGACAGATTTATGTTTCAACAGAGTAAGGATGATGGGAAAATTGTCACTGTCACAGAAATTATCATGTGTATTCCACCGAAACAGCGGAACCAACGTTCGGCTGCATAGCCTTACGTCTATACGAGAATATGTGCCGTAACGTACACTAAAGTGAATTGGTTCCCCTGTGTTCAAAATACATAAATCCACCTCTGTTACTAATCTTTCCATCTCTCGTCCCCTGGGGCAAGGCATCTCAGAGCCCCATATGGGGCGATGGGCGTTAAAATCGCGCAACAAGATGAAGGGAGGTGGAAGCTGATCTTTAAGATCAGCGACATCGTTTATGTTAAGAGGCTGGCCTGGTGGAAATAAACATTATACACTGTTGCTGTGACAGGCAGAGGTACCCACACCACAACTGCTTCCAGTGGGGTCCTTAAGAGGAACCTCTTCGCTGTAAGTATCAGAACGGACAAAAATGCCCACGCCACCAGATGCCCGGTGGGCATATCATCATTCTGTCGAGTATAGTCTGAAATTTCTCAAGACCGTATGATGACCAGGTCTGAAGTTTGTCTCCCGAATACAAACTATACTCACTGCATACTCACTAATGAGCTGAAGTAACTCAGCAAGATGCCTGTCATAACCGTTACAATTCCACTGTAACAGTGCCATAGTGTGGACTATAAAAGGAGTGTTAGGTTATGAGCGACAAGATGCTCGCAAGCCTGAACACTATCAAGATCTACATCCGTAGATGTAGGTGCGCAACGTCCATCCCATCATCGACAGACGGCGCGGATGACGCCCAGAACTTCGATGCTTTTCGAGGGCGGGAAGTTCCCTTACGAGGAGAGCGTGCAGGTTTTGGACAGGAGTACCTGCTGGCACAGACTCATACCCTCCGGATGGAGGGCATGATTTCTCCTTTGCAGGGGAAGTACGAGAGCGCCCGGCTCTTCTTCGCCGCCTTCTTTTCTGGTTTAGACGAGCTGGGAGTTGGTTTCCCAGCCCTGATCAACGATGCCGCCTCCGCCGGCTGTGGCACGGCTTTCACCAACCTCTTAGGTGGAGACTTAGCCTTCCCCCCTTGCTGTGCCAGCTTAGAACTGCCAGCTGGCATACACTTCTGGTTGGTCGAAGGTGGGGTGGTCCCCGCCTTCGAGCTTTTACTCTATGCGACGTTGCTCTGAGGAGCAACAGTCGCCTTGGGCGCAGCGATCATCACGGGTAACCATGTCGTGAAAGACGAACCTGGGAGACTCTGAGCTATCATGCTATAGTAGAGTGTACGGGCAGGTGTGTTCGTGGAATTAAACTTACGGCGCACGTCCTGGTAGGAAAGACCATCCAGGGCCTTGATCTCCTGGATCTTCTTCTCACTCAGATACATCGGACAGTTCCGATCCCAAGGAGAATGAAAACCAGAGCAGTTAGTGCACTTGTACGGAGTTTTGCACTCCCCAGCGCGCGAGCTACCCGTCCACATGTACCACATACAGGCAGATTCGAACAACGAGATACCGTATGTCCGAATCACTGGCACTGATAGCATCGCATAGGAGGTGGGATGTACGGCCTCACATCGCAATGGTAAGTTGTTACCTTGACTTTCTCGGGTAATACTGACAACTTGGAGACAATGAAGGCACCAGCGGCAACGTTTTCACTGTTGACCTTGTGCGTAATGCGCCGGACTTGTGTCACGCCACGGTTCTTTATGTCTTCAATCAACTCGTTGTCTGTGTTCAAAATAAGGTCACGGTGAAAGATGACTCTGCGAACCAGATTCAAGGATTTGTGCTCCTCCATTTTGATGGGGATTTTGCCAAAGTGGTCGCACTTAAGCAATTGATCAGCTTGCAGTGCTGTACGTGACTTCAATAGGAAACTACCGTTGCGCATTTTCTTAAGATCCTCAAGTTCGCCGTAGACACCTCCAATGTGTCAACTAAAAAGGATCGCTTTCACCAGCTTAAAATCATGCCCATCGGTTCTGGTAGCAACCAGAAACCTAGGGAAGCTGGATCCCATTCCTTCTCGCTGCGCATGTTCCCAGGGAGTTGAACCTCTCAGGGAAGCAAAAGTTAAAGACTTCGGTGGGGAACCACCTTGGAATGGGCGACCATTTCGAAGCCATGCCCGAAATCATCCTCCCCGAATGCCACCCACTCCGATCAGGGGTCTCTGTAGTCGAACCAAGCTGCCAAGGCAATACCCACCTGGTCATAGCAGGTAACGCCTGGGGTCCAATGTTGGACGATGCCTAATACGGGACGACTGCGGCAATGAGCACTAGGACTCCTTTCCTCCAGTCATCCGCAACAGCTTGTACCCCATAGCATATACAGAGCACTAAATATATAGAAAAAATAAAAAATAATTAATAATATTATGTCCTTCTGGCATTCGGCTGTGTGGGGACCTGTGTTGTCAGGCGGATACTACTGCCCGGGTATATGGCACTCCCACCCGCAAGATTCCTAGGTGGTCAATTGTGGGCTTTTGGGCGTAACCACACATGTAAGAGGCCCATCTCCGAGCAGCACGCACAGTGGTCTACAACTGACTCTCAAAAACACAATTAAAAAATAAAGAGACCCTGGCCACATGACCCTTTTAGTCGCCTTCTACGACAGGCAGGGTTATCTGTGAATATATTCAACCCCTCCCATCCACAGGAGGTCCAACGCATTATACCAAACCGCAATCCATGTCCGCGCCTAGGCCCCTTTTGGTCACCTCGCATGACAGGCAGGGGATACCACGGGTGTATTCTACATGTGTGTCCCCCATTCGCAGGGGTACTATGTACAGTAAACCAGCATTTTCCCCCTCTGCTAGATCCGCGGTCAGCGATTGATTTTGTAATATCCCGACCGGTGATATTCAGTTTCGTTACCGTTGTGCCCATTCCAGTACTGTACAGTAGTAGAGATCAATAGAACACGAACGAGCAACTGCTTTCTTTATAATGCCATTGTGTGTGACTGGAAATAGGTATTGTTTCAAGCCTTTTCATAACAGTGCAAATAACATCAAGTACAGCGCCTGTCGCTTCGCAGTACGGCAATCATATTGCGAGGAAGAGGACCATGAGGTTCACACTGGACTCTCGGAATGTGCAACTGCTGCGCATTTCGTTAATCTCAAGCGTCAACTTCACGTTGCAATATCTCGGGACGTAATTGACCTATTGCGATTAAACAAACGCCATTACTTATGTGATTATTCATGTTAACGATGGCATACGAAATAATACAGAGTGTCCATTAAAAAAAAGTAAGTTGATGTTGAAAATACTATTTTCCTACGTTTTTTGACTGGCTCATAGTATTTACTTTAATTAGCCCCTTCCCTGCCTTCATGCCCGTGAAAGTCATTTTTCAATATCTCTTCTTGTTCCAGATATATCTGCAGTGAAAGGTTTAAGTGGGCCACCCTGTATAGTAAAATATGCTTATCTCTTTGTATTCATTTATTTCATTGCATATTTTTATTGCTATGATAACATGCCTTCTTTAGGATGTAAATATAAAAGTATTTCTTCCCAAATAGATTTGTTATACCTGCACCAATCAGACAACGGACTAGGGAAATATATTAAGGTACATAATGTTCTTACATATTTGTGTGATTGAATAACTGAAGATCCATATACAGGTAAGTGGGTCCCCTATGATAGAAGTTCAAACTGTGTAATGTGGAAGAGTAAGCCCATGTGGTATTACAAATCACAAGAAACTGAGTGAATTGACTGTGCGGTTTGATCACACTGCTGTGAGGTTGCTTTCGTGAGATTGTGGATTCGAACCCCACAGTCGGCAGATCTGAAGGTATTTTTTTCCTCGTGGTTCTCTCATTTTCACGTCAGGTTAATGCTGTGGCTGTACCTCTATTAACCCATTGCCATACTTTGACAGAACCTTCTGACCTGCGATCGTAAGGTGGTAACATACTTTGACGGACACTTCCGTCCTCATGCACAGAACATTTATATAAGTTCATTATCACGGTTAGATGTTCTGGGTGATTTCCAACAAAAGAGTAGCGTTACAGAAATGTTGCAAAGTTTGGGCTGGGAAGACTTTGGAGAAAAGAGATGAGCTGCTCGTCTAAGTGGTATGTTCAGAGCTGTCAGTGGATGGTGTGGAATGACTTTAGTAGACAAGTAAGTTTGAGTGGTGTCTTTAAAAGTAGGAAAGATCACAATATGAAGATAAAAGTTGGAATTCAAGAGGAAAGTGGGGCAAATATTTGTTTATAAGAAGGGGAGTTAGGGATTGGAATAACTTACCAAGGGAGATGTTCAATAAATATCCAATTTCTTTGAAATCATTTAAGAAAAGGCTAGGAAAACAACAGATAGGGAATCTGCCACCTGGGCAACTGTCCTAAATGCAGATCAGTATTGATTGTTTGAGCTGGTCAGAGAGATTTATTCAGTTGTTTTGCAGCCTACCTGATAGATGTCAGATGATACCTGAAGCTATTTTCTGTGTAAGTAGTAACTCTGAGCTGAAATTTGGAAAATAAAAAGCACATCAGTTTGCCGCTAGTTTTAAAAAATCATGGCGGCACCCAAGCACAGCATGGAAGAGGCTATTCGTAACTGGCTTGAAAATAGTGATGCTGAAAGTGGAAATGATTCTCCGGAGACTGAAAATACTTCTTCTACTGACAGTGATGAAAGTGATTCCGATTTCAGTTCCGAGGTGATAGTGCCAATAGAAACTACAGGACAAAACCAGAACGCAATAAAAGCGGGTGAGAACTCTAATAATGGTACTTGGAATTGGGATCTTGTTGACAATAAGCCTGTTTCCTTAAGATGCAAACCAGTTTCTGAAATTCACTCTATAGTGAGGAGGAGGTTGGGAAATAATCCAAAAGAAATTGAAGTAGTGAATGAATTTCTAATCCCGCAGTTCTGGGATCACATTACAAAGTAAACCAATGCCTATGCATCTGCATTTCTTGCTAATTTATCTGCTTCCCTTGAAACCAGTAATACTTATGAACGAAAACATTGGTGACCTGTTACTATAGACGAGCTAGAAGCTCACTTTGCTCTGTGTATTTTTATGTCGCAGACAAAAAAGCCTGCAATCCAAGATAACCGGTCGAAATGTAGAGCAGTAGAAACTCCCATATTTAGTGAAACCATGACATTCAAGCACTTTGTTTCTATAAACAAATTCTTTCATTTTAGTACGGACTCCTCTGAATCAAAGAACGACAAACCAAGAAAGGTTAGAACTGTTATAGATTTACTTTTGGACAGATTCAGGTTTGTGTATACTCCAGGAGAAAATATTTGCATTGATGAATCGATGATGAAATTCAAAGGTAGACTGTTGTTCGTTCAGTATAATCCATCCAAGAGAGCAAGATTCGGTGTAGAGGTGTACGAAGTTTGCTCTTCAGAGCTCTTCAGAGCTGGCTATTGCCAGAATTACACGTAATAAACTTCATATTAGAGCCCATATTGTCAAAGTATCAACTTGTGAAAATTTGGATTATATAATTCCACCTTTACAATGCTGCAAGTGTCTTTATTAAAAAGACTACATTAAATAACATTCATGATACATGTTTCGTCCTCTTATGGGACATCTTCAGTCATGAATACAAAACATTAAAAATAAGGCGAGGACACGTTGAATTGAGTAGATAAAAAGTCTTAGTATCATGTGATGCGGCGTGGTGGCGTCTTGTCAATCAATATTAAAATGGTGCGGCGTGAACATGATGTGAAACATGAAGTCCAATAAAATCATAAGTTAAAAATGTTGTTCAAAACGTCGAATTGTCAATTGTAAAACACAGTAAGTGGCTGTGCGAATAAAATTATGTGCCTATTGTACAAAAACAGTGTTGAGGTGACGCCACATTACAACAGCTTTCTTGATTAGGAGGTGGAGTTATACTGGTGATACAAGTTGAAACTGATAGTGTGTTGACAATAGGGGCCTAAAAAGAAAAAGATATATGAATGAACTAAAGAAATAAAATTCAATTGAAATGTAAACTAAGTGCCCATCCAGTCACTCACCTCCTTGCCCGTCCTACATCGACCACTCCACCTCAAGTGCTAAAGCTAACTGAGTGACGTCCTTGAAGGTCATTGAGGACTGACCGTGAGGGGAGGTTGAGGGGAGTTTGATGTAAGGGGAGAGGCGTGAGGTAAAGCATTACTCACGCGCCTTCGTGAAAAGAATTTCTTGATTAACTCCTCGACAAGTATATTAATGTGCTCCGATATCTCATTAAGATTATAAATCGGGTTGCATTTTTGATCAATATTTATAAAAATGTTTTCTAAAATATTCAATAGATTACCTTTCTTACATAAATGGAGAATTTCAAGGTCTTGTTGTATGCCCGTGAATGAATGATCAGTATCGTCCATATGAGAACCGAATGCTGAGAATCTGCCGTACTTTGACACAATAGGCACATAATTTTATTCGCACAGCCACTTACTGTGTTTTACAATTGACAATTCGACGTTTTGAACAACATTTTTAACTTATGATTTTATTGGACTTCATGTTTCACATCATGTTCACTCCGCACCATTTTAATATTGATTGACAAGACGCCACCACGTCGCGTCACATGATATTAAGACTTTTTATCTACTCAATTCAACGTGTCCTCGCCTTATTTTTAATGTTTTGTATTCGTGACTGAAGATGTCCCATAAGAGGACGAAACATGTATCATGAATGTTATTTAATGTAGTCTTTTTAATAAAGACACTTGCAGTACTGTAAAGGTGGAATTATATAATCCAAATTTTCACAAGTTGATATTGCCGGAATTTCAAAATATATACTGGGAAGGAGTATGAGGGAGGATCTACCTACAATGATTTATTAGTTAGTAAGAGGACTGTTATTGACAAGGATCTGGACATGGATAACTGGTACAGTTCATCGTCTTTGAACAAGAACTCCCTGAATATAACACACATGCTATTGGCACGGTTAGGGCTAACAGGAAACATATGCCTCCTAAGGTCAAGGAAACACAGCTGAAGAAGTGTGAACTTACCTTTGCTTCAGCAAACAAAATCCTAGGTATAAAATGGATTGACAATGTACAGGAAACGTTTAAAATTAATTTAAGTGAGTGAAGGAGAGAATGTATGACTAATTCAGATGGTAGAGGTCAGGTTGGAGGATTCAAGCCCGGCGGTGTTTAAAGGTGCTCAAATACGCCAGTCTCGTGTCTGCAGATCTACCGGTACATAAAAGAACTCTTGCAGGATGAAATTCGGTATCTATGAAAACCACAGAAGTAGCTAGTAGAATGTTTAACCAATAACATTATTATTATCAAATCCGCAGTGAGCTCGAAATCTGACCTAATTTCCATTCACATAGTTTGGCACATTACTGCTCCTATATGTTTCCTGGATAAGCTTGAAGATACAACCAGCCTACAAGCTGAAAATATGAACAATAATCTCTCTCCTGGTTATTGAGGAGAGAAGAAAATGTTCAAACAAGAGAAAGGAAAGACATTAAGTAATTTCTGGAACTTTCAAAAATCACACTGCAAAGACTTATTAAATAAATTGCATCGTTTAAGACATACAGTTATAGTAATACGTATATCGAAATAAAGGAAGAAATACATAACAATTTGAGTGAGGGTGAAAAAGTGTGTTTATTTCCTTAATTCCTCACTGAGCGTGGAAACCGACCTAATTATGAATATCTCGATTTATTTCATCTTTAACTTTTATCATTTACTTGGGAAGGGAACGTTCATTATCGATGCTTACAATGAGTTTAGTTTGTTATGGTTATTTTTTTGCTATTTGCTTTACGCCGCACCGACACAGATAGGTCTTATGGCGACAATGGGATAGGAAAGGCCTAGGAATAGGAAGGAAGGGGCCGTGGCCTTAATTAAGGTACAGCCCCAGCATTTGCCTGGTGTGAAAATGGGAAACCACGGAAAAACATCTTCAGGGCTGCCGACAGTGGGGCTCGAACCCACCATTTCCCGATTACTGGATACCTACCATCAACTTGGCACGTGAGGTTCCGTAGGTGTATCGGGGAGGAACTAACTCAGTTAGTATTATGTTTCCCGCAGACTTTTAGAACTTTTTGTTCTAAAGCTCCCACCACCTCGCCAAATGTTAGGCCCGCCCATCCTGCTCCTAACAGCCCACTAACAACAACACCTGCGCCCAAGGATCCGCCCACCCTTTCCCCCCTTCCGTGTCCATCACTGTCTCAGCCACACCGGTATAATACTAGAAGTAGAAAGGTCAGTCAAGCTAGCGTTGCTGGAACAGTCCGACGTACTTAATACGCACCGTATGAGTAAGTACCGCCATAGGTATTTTTGACGTACGGGAAGTCTCATGCACAATACTATTTAACTAACTCCCTTTAACATTTTGTTTCAGGTAAAACTCGATCATTTCTTCGAACAAATGTTTCAACAGGGTTAATAACACCCACTTGACAGTCTTTTGGATCCAACTGATTACCGTATTAACATAACTAAACACTGACACCAGCTAGCTTTGACACAACATTCTATCATTAGCAACGTCTCCACAAGAAGTCCCATCTTCTTTTCTACGACTTTCTGATAAATCAACCGTACATATTTTAATACTTTTGATACGTGCACACTTCTATTTTAAATAACTGACATTGATTTTACTATAAACTTGAACTTATGCTATGGGAATGGAGTAAACATCCCCCCTTAGATGATTGTGCTTTTACACTCAAGGTCGTCACAGTCCTACTGATGTATAAAAAGAGGATCCATTTTGGTTTTAAACGCTCAAATACTCATGATTAACTGCGTTATAATCTTAAAAAACTGTTAATTCACAGTTTTTAAAAAGAATATACTGTACTTTCTGTGCAATATCCCTATTTTAGATGTTATAGTACAGCATTTTGTGAGATCATTGTCCAACATTTTACTCTACAGTTTATAAGATTAGAAAGATCATGTCCATTAATTTTTAAGATTGATATAGGCTGATGATGCCCGTAAAAAAAAGGGGTGAAACATGTACCTATGACTTTTATGTATTATGTATAAATTTTAACCAGATGAAATAGTGGACTGTATTGCATTGAAAAGGTGGATCTATAAATATTATAATATTATTTGTGATATACATACCACTTAGTCGAGCAGTTCGTCTCCTTTCTCCCAAGTCTTCCCAGCCCAAACTTTGCAACATTTCTGTAACGCTACCCTTTTGTCGGAAATCACCCACAACAAATCGAGCTGCTATTCTTTGGATTTTTTCCAGTTCCTGAATCAGGTAATACTGGTGAGGGTCCCATACACTGGAACTATACACTAGTTGGGGTCTCACTAGAGACAAATATGCTCTCTCCTTTACATCCTTACTACAACCCCTAAATACCCTCATAACCATGTGCAGAGATCTGTACCCTTTATTTACAATCATATTTATGTGATTACCCCAATGAAGATCTTTCCTTATATTAAGACCTAGGTATTTACAATGATCCCCAAAGGGAACTTTCAACCCATAAACGCAGTAATTAAAACTGAGAGGACATTTCCTACTCGTGAAACTCACAACTTGACTTTTATCCCCGTTTATCATCATACCATTGCCTACTGTCCATCTTACAATATTATTGAGGTCATTTTGCAGTTGCTCACAATCTTGTAACTTATTTATTACTCTGTACAGAATAACATCATCTGCAAAAAGCCTTATGTCTGATTCCACTTCTTTACACATATCTATGTATATAAAATAACATGTGCTGAATGACTGATTCATCATCGCCAAGCCAAAACTACTGGACATAAAGAAATGAAATTTTGGGGATACATTCATATTAAGATGTAGGTGCTCGCTAAGAGAGGATTTTTGGATATTCCGTCGCCAAGGGGGTGAAATTTTAAAATGTGTGTATCTATATCTCAAAACTTTGAAAGTTTACAGATGTAAAAATTGGTATTTAGAATCTTCTTTAAAAATAAGGCAACACATATTTTTTTTGTTTCCAGAATACCCAATAGGAGGGGATAAAAATGGGTGAAAAATGGGTTGAATGCCTTTAATGAGGCTACTTATATTTCAGAACCTGAAGATATTACAGAACTGAAAATTGGTATTTGGGATCTACTTTAAAAATAAAGAAATGTATTTTTTTGTTTTTGGAAAATCCAATTAATGGTGGTTAAACAGGAGTGACAAATTGGGGTGAATTTCTTGAAAGACTGTATCTACATAATATCTGAGAAACGTAAAATGTTACAGATGTAAAAAGTGGTATTTGGAATCTCCTGTAAATGTAAAGAAACATACGTGGTTTGTTTTTGGTGAAATTTTAAAAAGAGATTTTCGACAGTATATCTCAAAAAACTTAACATGTTACAGAAGTGAAAAATGTTTTTTTTAAATCTCTATTCAAAATAAAGAAACGTGTATTTTTAAGTTTTCAGAAATACCACTTGGGCGGAGAGGGGGGAGGGGGTGGTGGTAAAAGTGACTGAAAATGGTGTTGAATTCTTTTAATTAGGCTACTGATATCTCAAAATGAAGATGTTATTAGACATGAAAATTGATAATTGGAATCTGCTTTAAAAGTGAAGAAACACGTATTCTCGGAAAATCCAATGAAGAGTGCAGGGGGGAGGTGAAATAATTGAAAAATTAATTGATGTAATTGTATGAGAATACTTATATCTAATAAAAACTAAAGTTACAGACGTGAAAATTGGTAGCCTATTTGGATCTCCTTTAAAAACAAAGAAAAACACGTTTTGGGGGGGGAATCATCTTGGAGGGCGGGAGAGAAAGGGAGTTGAATTCCTTTCAGGAAGACACATAAATCAAAAACTGAAGAAGTTAGAGTCGTGATAATTGGTATTTAGAAGATCCCTTACTATTAATGTGGGTGGGTTGCCACGCGCTGTTGGTGGGGGGTAAGAGAATGGAGGAGCGGAAAGGAACTGGCCACCCTACCGTACGTAAACTCCGGCTCAGGCACACCTCTGTGAAGGTTCGGACCTGCCTTCATGCAGAATATACCCTTACCTTACCCTTACTATTAAAGAAACAAGTATTTTTTGCGGGAAATCCCAATAGGAAGGGTGTAAAAGGGTGAATAATGGGTTGAATGCCTTTAGTGAGGCTACTTATATTTCAGAACCTGAAGACATTACAGATCTGAAAATTGGTATTTGGGATCTATTTAAAAGTAAATAAACACGTATTTTTTCGTTTTTGGAAAATCCAATTAATGGTGGTTAAACAGGAGTGACAAATTGGGGTGAATTTCTTGAAAGACTGTATCTACATAATATCTGAGAAACGTAAAATGTTACAGATGTAAAAAGTGGTATTTGGAATCTCCTGTAAATGTAAAGAAACATACGTGGTTTGTTTTTGGTGAAATTTTAAAAAGAGATTTTCGACAGTATATCTCAAAAAACTTAACATGTTACAGAAGTGAAAAATGTTTTTTTTAAATCTCTATTCAAAATAAAGAAACGTGTATTTTTAAGTTTTCAGAAATACCACTTGGGCGGAGAGGGGGGAGGGGGTGGTGGTAAAAGTGACTGAAAATGGTGTTGAATTCTTTTAATTAGGCTACTGATATCTCAAAATGAAGATGTTATTAGACATGAAAATTGATAATTGGAATCTGCTTTAAAAGTGAAGAAACACGTATTCTCGGAAAATCCAATGAAGAGTGCAGGGGGGAGGTGAAATAATTGAAAAATTAATTGATGTAATTGTATGAGAATACTTATATCTAATAAAAACTAAAGTTACAGACGTGAAAATTGGTAGCCTATTTGGATCTCCTTTAAAAACAAAGAAAAACACGTTTTGGGGGGGGAATCATCTTGGAGGGCGGGAGAGAAAGGGAGTTGAATTCCTTTCAGGAAGACACATAAATCAAAAACTGAAGAAGTTAGAGTCGTGATAATTGGTATTTAGAAGATCCCTTACTATTAATGTGGGTGGGTTGCCACGCGCTGTTGGTGGGGGGTAAGAGAATGGAGGAGCGGAAAGGAACTGGCCACCCTACCGTACGTAAACTCCGGCTCAGGCACACCTCTGTGAAGGTTCGGACCTGCCTTCATGCAGAATATACCCTTACCTTACCCTTACTATTAAAGAAACAAGTATTTTTTGCGGGAAATCCCAATAGGAAGGGTGTAAAAGGGTGAATAATGGGTTGAATGCCTTTAGTGAGGCTACTTATATTTCAGAACCTGAAGACATTACAGATCTGAAAATTGGTATTTGGGATCTATTTAAAAGTAAAGAAACACGTATTTTTTCGTTTTTGGAAAATCCAATTAATGGTGGTTAAACAGGAGTGACAAATTGGGGTGAATTTCTTGAAAGACTGTATCTACATAATATCTGAGAAACGTAAAATGTTACAGATGTAAAAAGTGGTATTTGGAATCTCCTGTAAATGTAAAGAAACATACGTGGTTTGTTTTTGGTGAAATTTTAAAAAGAGATTTTCGACAGTATATCTCAAAAAACTTAACATGTTACAGAAGTGAAAAATGTTTTTTTTAAATCTCTATTCAAAATAAAGAAACGTGTATTTTTAAGTTTTCAGAAATACCACTTGGGCGGAGAGGGGGGAGGGGGTGGTGGTAAAAGTGACTGAAAATGGTGTTGAATTCTTTTAATTAGGCTACTGATATCTCAAAATGAAGATGTTATTAGACATGAAAATTGATAATTGGAATCTGCTTTAAAAGTGAAGAAACACGTATTCTCGGAAAATCCAATGAAGAGTGCAGGGGGGAGGTGAAATAATTGAAAAATTAATTGATGTAATTGTATGAGAATACTTATATCTAATAAAAACTAAAGTTACAGACGTGAAAATTGGTAGCCTATTTGGATCTCCTTTAAAAACAAAGAAAAACACGTTTTGGGGGGGAATCATCTTGGAGGGCGGGAGAGAAAGGGAGTTGAATTCCTTTCAGGAGGACACATAAATCAAAAACTGAAGAAGTTAGAGTCGTGATAATTGGTATTTAGAAGATCCTTTACTATTAAAGAAACAAGTATTTTTTTTTTAGGAAAATTCACTTGGGGGGGGGGGGGGGAGGAGTAGTGTGAAATGAATTGAAAAAAGGGAATTATTTTTATGGGGATACTTATATCTGAAAACTGAAGGTAATAGACGTGAACTCTGGTGTTTGGAATCTCCTTTGAATGCAAAGAAACACGTCTTCTTTTAATTTTTTGTGTGGGGGGTAAATAAACTTAACGGCGGTGGGGTGTAAAAGGAGGTGAGACCAATTGATTTTACTGTCCTTAATGTAGTTATAAGGAGCCTCCGTTGCTTTGGCGGCAGCACGCCGGCCTCTCTCAGCTGGGTTCCGTGGTTCAAATCCCGGTCACTCCATGTGACATTCATGCTGGACAAAACGGAGGTGGGACAGGATTTTCTCCGGATACTCCGGTTTTCGCTGTCATCATTCATTCCAGCAACACTGTCCAATATCAATTCATTTAATTTGTCATTCATTAATCATTGCCCCAGAGGAGTGCGACAGGCTTCGGCAGCCGGCACAATTCCTATTGTCGCCGCTAGATGGGGGCTTTATTCATTCCATTCCTGACCCTGTCGATGACTGGAAACAGGCTGTAGATTTTCGATGTACTTACTCTGATCATAAACCGATCATTTTTAATCTTTCCTCGGTTCGTTTTCAAGAGCCATCTTTTCCTACAGAGAACGTTCTTAGATTACAGTAGATTCTCCTGGCATATAAATAAAAATTTAAACACATTTGAAATAAACATTAGGAATGAGATAGACCATCCATTTGATCACCTATAACCTCTTCAGTCCTGAACCTGTTAATGCATTCGATGTGTTATATTTTTTCAAATAATTTTAAAAAATTCACCATAGAAAATGAGTGTGTTTCACTAAGTTGTTTTATGTGTGTAGCATATATGCTACATCAGGACTCAGAGTTGGCTTTCCTACCATTATTACCTTTTCCCTTAAATTATTTTGTATCTTTGTAAGTAGACAAAACCACATGTAGAGCATATGCTACATATGGACTGAGGAGGCTATAATAAATTCAATAATGCACGGAAGTATGTCATTCGTATCGCCAGAAATCCTGCACATTTGCCTACGCGCGACAATGATGCTGGTCACATTGTCAACAATGACAATGCCAGCAGATGTAATTTACCACCAAGTAGCGGTCTTGCATCTCGCTGTGGGGTCCAGAACATGTATAATAATAATAATAATAATAATAATAATAATAATAATAATAATAATAATAATAACAACAACATAAATCCAACTGATATTACCCACCCTAATAATAATAATAATAATAATAATAATAATAATAATAATAATAATAATAATAATGTTCTGGACCATCGTCAAATGTGCGGATGCGCTGGAAACGGGTCCTGGACAGGTAATGACTAAGAATGCAGTCCGTCCGCGGGTTCAGTACCGCCAAGGCACCCAAGACGACACCACGCCAGATCTCCTGAAGGATTTGATCCATATTAAAAATGCTTATAGGAAAAGATGGCAAAATTTAGGGACCCAACTGAACGGGTGGAATACCTGGAGCTAGCCCGGGAAGTACGAAATCGATTGCTGGAAAGAAAGATTTTAAAATGGGAGGAAACTTGCCGTAATCTATTAAAAAATGAGTCAGATCGCAAATTTTGGCGGATTCTCTCAGAAAACGAGTCAGATCGCAAATTTCGGCGGATTATATATAAAACAATAAGCATTCAATTATAAATTTCAGTATAATACCGTAGCGAAGCATGGGTATCTCGCTAGTCATCTATATATACTGTATAAAGGAACTGACTGACTGACTGATTCATCATCGCCGAGCCAAAACTAATGGACATAATGAAATTAAATTTTGAGGTACATTTATATTACCATGTAGGGGGCTCGCTAAGAGAGGATTTTTTGATATTCCCTCGCTAAGGGGGGGGGTGAAATTTAAAATGAGTGTATATCTCAAAAGTTTAAATGTTTACAGATGTAGAAATTGGTATTTAGAATCCCCTTTAAAAATAAAGAAACACGTTTTTTCTGTTTTCGGAAAATTCCACTAGGAAAGGTGAAAAAGGGGTGAAAAAAGGTTGAATGCCTTTAATTAGGATACTTATATCTCAGAAACTGAAGATATTACAGACCTAAAAACTGGTATTCAGGAACTCTTTCAAAAATAAAGAAACACGTAAAGGGGTGTGAATTTTTGAAATGGATGTACAGTGGAACAAAGGCACAGGGGAGGTGGAAACGTACGCACACGTGACACTCGTATTGCGAAACCTCACTCGCTTATCAAGTCACAATTTATTTAAAATATTTGCTCGTCTTGCAAAACACTCGTAGACCAAGTTACTCGCAATCCGAGGTTCCACTGTATCTATATCTCAAAACTTTAAAAGTTTACAGATGTAAATATTGGTATTTAGAAACTCCCTTAAAAATAAACGCGTATTTTTTGTTTTTGGAAAATCCCAACAGGAGGGATGAAAAGGAGTGAAAAATAGGTTGAATCCCTTTAATTAGGATACTTATATTTCAGAAACTGAAGATATTACAGACCTGAAGATTGCTATTTGGGATCTCCTTTAAAAATAAAGAAGTACGAATTTTTTTTTTGTTTTTGGAAATTCCAATTAATGGGGGTTAAACAGGAGTGAAAATTTGGGGTGAATTTTTAGAAAGACTATACCTACAGAATATCTCAGAAACATTAAATGTTACAGACGTAAAAACTGATATTTGGAATCTCCTGTAAAAGTAAAGAAACATAGGTGATTTGTTTTTGGAAACTCCACTTAAGGGTAACTAAAAAGGGGGTGAAATTTTAAAATGAGCATTTCTACAGTATGTCTCAAAACTTAACATGTTACATAAGTGAAAAATGTATTTTTATCTCTATTAAAAATAAAGAAAGATGTATATTTTCCAGAAAAACCACTTGGGTGGGAGGGGGTAAAATTGACTGTAAATGGAGTTGAATTCTTTTAATTAAAATACTGATATCTCAAAAACTGAAGACGTTCCAGACGTGTAATTTGGTATTTGAAATACCTTTAAAAATAAAGAAATACGTATTTTTTGTTTTCGGAAATCCACTTGGGGAGGGGGGGGGGGGGGAAGAATTGAAAAATTAGTTGAATTATTTGTATGAAGACACTATTATCTCAAACACAAAAGATTTTGCAGATGTGAAAATTGGTATTTGGAATCTACTTTAAAATTAAAGAAACACGTACTTTCGGAAAATCCAATGAAAGGAGGTGGCGAGGGAGGTGAATGAATTGATCTCCTTTAAGAACAAAGAAAAACGCGTTTTGGGGAGAAACATCTTGGGGGTGGGGTGAAAAGGAGTTGAATTCCTTTTATGAGGATACACATCCCAAAAACTTAAGATGTTAGAGTCGTGATATATTTAGAAGATCCTTTACTATTAAATAAACACATATTTTTGTCGGAAAATTTACTTAAGATGGGGGGGAGTGTGAAAGGAAGTGAAGAAAGTTAATTCTTTTTATGGGGATACTTATATCTCAAGACCGAAGGTAACAAACGTGAACATTGGTATTTGGAATCTCCCTTAAACATAAAGAAACACAAATTCTTTTTTGGGGGGCGAGAATAAATCAACCTTACGGCGGTGGGGTGAAAAAGAAGTTGAGACCAATTGATTTTACTGTTCATAATGTACTTATTTTGACCATAAAATGATCATTTTTAATCTTTCCAGGGTGCGTTCTCAAGAGCCATCTTTTCCTTTGGAGAACCTAAAGTTAGATTACAGTAGATTCTCCTGGCATATAAATAAAAATTTCAACACATTTGAAATAAAAGATAGGAATGAAATTGACCGTGCAAGTATTCACCTCTATAATGAGGTCAATAATGCACAGAACTATATCATTCGTATCGCCAGAAATCCCCTGCACTTACCTGCGCACAAGAATGGTGGTGGTCAAATTGTCAGCAATTACAATGGCAGCAGATGTAATTAACTGCCAAGTAGCAGTCTTGCATCTTGCTGTGGGGCCCAGAACATCAATAAGAAGAAGAAGAAGAAGAGAAGAAGAGGAAGAAGAAGAAGAATGACCTGGACCGTCGTTGAAATGTGCGGACCGGGCTGGAAACGGGTCCTGGCCAGGTAATGAGTAGGAATACAGTCCTGCCGCGGGTTCAGTACCGCCAAGGCACCTAAGACGACACCACACCGGATCTCCTCACGGATTTGATCCATATTAAAAATGTTTACAGGAAAAGATGGCAAAGATTTAGGGACCCAACTGACCGGGTGGAATACGTGGAACTTGCCGGGACGAGTGGCTCAGACGGTTGAGGCGCTGGCCTTCTGTCCCCAACTTGGCAGGCTTGATCCTGGCTCAATCTGGTGGTATTTGCAGGTGCTCAAATACGTCAGCCCCGTGTTGGTAGATTTACTGGCACGTAAAAGAACTCCTGCGGGACAAAATTCAGGCGCCTCGGCGCCTCCGAAAACTGAAAAAGTAGTTAGTGGGACGTAAAGCCAATAACATAATTATTATTTAATACGTGGACCTAGACCGGGAAGTACAAAATCGATTGCTGGAAAGAAAGTTTAAAATGGGAGGAACTTTGCGTAATCTCTCAGAAAACAAGTCAGAACCCAAATTTTGGCGGATTCCCTCAGAAAACGAGGCAGATCGCGAATTTCGGCGGATTATATAGAAAACGTTAAGCATTCAATTATAAACATCAGTATAATACCGTAGCGAAGAATGGGTATCTTGCTACTTGATAAATATAAGAAAACAAAGGTCCAATGATACTGCCTTGAGGAATTCCCCTCTTAATTATTACAGGGACAGATAAAGCTTCACCTACTCTAATTCCCTGAGTTCTATTTTCTAGAAACAGAGCCACCCATTCAGCTACTCTTTTGTCAAGTCCAACTGCTCTCATTTTTGCCAGTAGTCTCCCATGATCCACCCTATCAAATGCCTTAGACAGGTCAATCGCGATACAGTCCAATTGACCTCCTGAATCCAGGATATCTGCTATATCTTGCTGGAATCCTTCAAGTTGGGCTTCAGTGGAATAACCTTTCCTAAACCCAAACTGCCTTCTATCAAACCAGTTATTAATTTCACAAACATGTCTTATATAATCAGAAAGAATGCTTTCCAAAAGCTTACATACAATGCATGTCAAACTGACTGACCTGTAATTTTCAACTTTACTCGTATGTCTATCACCCTTTCCTTTATATACAGGGGCTACTATAGCAACTCTTCATTCATTTGGTAAAGTTCCTTCATGCGAACAATAATCAAACAAGTACTTCAGATATGGTACTATATCCTAACCCATTGTCTTTAGTATAGCCCCAGAAACCTTATCAATTCCAGGTGCTTTTCTAGTTTTCAACTTATGTATCTTACTGTAAATGTCATTGCTGTCGCAAGTAAATTTTAATACTTCTTTATTATTAGTCACCTCTTCTATCTGGACATTATCCTTGTAACCAATAATCTTTACATACTGCTGACTGAATACTTCTGCCTTTTGAAGATCCTCGCATACACACTCCCCTTGTTCATTAATGATTCCTGGAATGTCCTCCTTGGAACCTATCTCTGCCTTAAAGTAACTATACATACTCTTCCATTTTTCACTAAAATTTGTATGGCCACCAATTATGCTTGCCATCATGTTATCCTTAGCTGACTTTTTTGCCAGATTCAATTTCCTAGTAAGTTCCTTCAATTTCTCCTTACTTCCACAGCCATTTCTAACTCTATTTCTTTCCAACCTGCACTTCCTTCTTAGTCTCTCTACTTCCCTGTTATAGTGGATCTTTACCATTCCTTACCATCTTTAAAGGTACAAACCAATTTTCACATTCCTCAACAACTGCTTTAAACCCATCCCAGAGTATGTTTACATTGTTATTTACCATTTTCCACCGATCATAGTTACTTATTAAAAACTCCCTCATGCCTGTTTTATCAGCCATATGGTACTGCCCTAATAGTCCTAATTTTAATCTCTTCCTTTCTTTCACATTTACTTTTAATTACCACAAAAACAGCTTTGTGATCACTAATACCATCTATTACTTCGGTTTCGCTATAGAGCTCATCTGGTTTTACCAACACCACATCCAGAATATTCTTCCCTCTAGTTGGTTCCATCACTTTCTGAATCAGCTGCTCTTCCCATATTAACTTATTTGCCATTTGTTGGTCATGCTTCCTGTTGTTTGCATTACCTTACCAATTGACATTTGGTGAATTGAGATCACCCGTTACAATCACGTTCCTTTCCTTGTCGTTTCCCACATAGCTAATTATCTTATCAAATAATTCTGAATCAGCGTCTGTGCTACCCTTTCCTGGTCTGTACACTCCTAAGACATTTTCTTTATATTTACGAGAAATGTGAAATGTGACTGATTAATGTTATTTTTAAATACTTTTTGCTAAGAAACTTTGTACCTACTTATTATGTTGTTACATGAAAGTCATCTATTTAGTCCATGTTCAGAGAGATTGTAGTTTAATTTCGAAAGTTTATCTGCATAGTTTGTTACATAAGGTTTTTTAATTTATGTAAGTTAAAGAGATCTCACTAATTCTTGGAAAAGAATAATTTTAACATAGGAACTGAGTGATTTTAAGTCTGGTTAGTCTGACCCTAAGTCTGATTAGTTAGAGTGATTACATTAGCTAGGTGTATACCGTAAAATATGTTGAATTTGTCTAAATTTTGATTTGCTAATTAAACAGCTGATTTCTGTAAGATGTTCTTATTTCTTATTTGTAACCTTTAATCCTGGAATAATTCCATGATCCCGGGACTGACTAACTGTAATCCTGAAATCCCGGGATTAGAAATAAGGGCCAGGATCGAATTCCCTAGGTGCAGCCCATTATTTCACACCGTAAGGTGTTTTCTGGCAATTGCTGTCATTTTTACTGTATTTCTATTCTATTTCTGCTTTCATTTCTTGCCTCTGTCTTGCTTCTATAGGCTTAAGTAATAATACCATAAGTCATCTTATCTGTTTACCTAAGAATCCCTGTGCCTGAATTCCTCCTCTGTTACTGGCTTCTTATATCCGTAACTCATACCATCACAATTTATTGTGGGGCATTTTATTCTCCAATACATGCACTTGGTATTTACATATTTATCCTATCCGGCTCTTCTCAGTTATAATCCTATTTTCGATTAATTTCATCTTTCTTAACTGTATTACTTCCTTCCTTAATTACTCCATATGTATGCGAGTGCTAATCCCGAAACCTGGACACTCTTTTCTTTGAGGAAAAATTCCAAGCTGTTCAAATGTATAAATTTGGCTTCGGAAAATATCAAAATTTGCATTCATTTTAACGATGGTGCAGACCTTCGTTTCTAGGTAGTTGGTGGCTAAACGGTAAGTCGTGTTACGAAACAGATAGCACAATCGCCATTCAATTTCGAGAGATCTACAACTTTGATCCTTTTATTGTCATGGCTCGATTGTTGATACGTTCGATAGCGCTGCATTTCTCGACTATCAAATCTCTCCAACCCAATTGTGACTGGCATTAGGAAACTAGGGCTGTCTTTATAATGAAAACTCTCCAACTATACTGTGAATTGCGGTTGCCAAGTGAGCCTGCCATTATAGTAGAAACTTCTAAACTCTACTGTGATTAGCAGTAGGAAATGTGGCCTGCCATTATCAACAAAACTTCCCAATGCCTACCTTACATAGGAAATATAGTATGGCGTCCTAATGTGAACTAATGTGAAATTAAACTAGGTAAATTCTTGTTATTGGATGTTCTGTATGCTATTGATTATTTCATTAACCATCTCCAAACACGAGTACACACAATATTTTGGTTGACAGTAGTCTCTAAAGGGGATATTGTGGTTTAGCTCTATGCCAAACCCCCTTTGCTTTCAGGAAAGAAAATTGTATCATTTCTCTTTCAAAACTAGACAGCCACAGGATCAGAAGTATCTCCATAAGAAGCCTTCTTTCTAAATTTCCTGACTACCTGATATGGTATCAAACCCATATCCTTGTGGATGAAGCGTTAACATTATTAAGGATTTGTAAACATTCCAGAAGCTCACCTGTTCCAAATTTGTGATAAGCATGAGATTTCTTGGCAGTAGACCTGTCCAACTGTTCAAGCCTCCAATCTTCATTAGGAATATTCTTCTCATGTTCAGAGTTAACAGCATTCACTTCCCGTTCTGTTGCACTTTCAGTAAAAAGTGGGCATATGAAAAACTTGGAAAATCTGAAAGCATACAAGACAGAAAATTCAGGGTTATTAAAACGGGAAGCCATGATACACCACTACTAGGATGGCTGAGTGGGCTTTCAACCTGCTACTTCTCTTCTCAGTTGGGCTCCCCAGACTGAGTCCACACCTCTCATGAGCCTCAATCCAGTTTTAAATATGTGCTACAAGAGACAATCAATTCTAGTTCAACCAGGTGAGATGCTATCCTAAACCATGGCACCAGTTGGGATATATAAGTTTCTCCCTCAAGTTACTTTCAATCATATCTAGTTACCAATGCCATATGCTTAAAATAGTGTTAACTGCGATGTTCTTAAGGAGTTGCACTGCTACTCATTTTTCTCCCTTAAATATGTTCTTTGTCCAGTCATCAACTCAATCACACAATTACCTTAAAATGTTGGTTAACTGTACACTAGTTCCATCTTATAATCTTGGGGAATGGGAGCAAGTGTCCAACAAGTTGCATTCAACAGTCAGCTGATAAATCTGATCCAAAGGAAAAAGTACTTGTATAAATTAATTAAATGTAGATATATGTGAATATTTTCACTACTAGAATGAACAATGTGAAACTATAATCCACCATCTGAAATTAGCACAATGGCCTCATTTGCTTTTACATACTCTACTCTTTATCATCGCTTGTGAATAGAATGTGATTTCCAACACATGTAAGAGCCCTCACCAGATTGTGGGATACCCAGAAAAGGCATTGAATTCATACATTTCACAGGGTAACTCTCACCTTTGGGAAGCAAGCTGTTAGCCTCAGGGATGTTCAGTTTCGCTTCCTGGTTAGCTGAAAACCCCAGTGAACCTGTTTGGGCTTGTGTTGTGCTTTCCAGTCAGAAATGTATTCTCTGTTGAGAAGTAACATGAAGGGTGGTGAATACTTTTGTGTAATAGCCTACGGATAGAACATAATCATAAGAAGTTGAGTAGTGTGATGGCAAAAGTCTCAAATTGCTTACTAATGTAGACAAAATTAAAATCCTTAAAAAAGCGGACAGGCATCTGCACCTTTAAGTGTGTAGAGATGGCATGAATGTTAAATCTCGCTCCAACTCAAATCGGTCCAAACCAAAGCCGGGTATTGCTGAAGTACAGTCGCGTTCAAGATCAGTATCGTGCATGTTAAAAAAAGGAGATATGGATACAGAGAGGTAGAGGGCTAGAGTAACAAGGAGTAAGAATAGGGGAGGTAATTTGGAATGGAGGGGGGGGAGGATAAGTTATAACTAAATTGGAAAATAGGATTTGTGAATATTGAAGGGCTATTAGGAAAATTAGGAAATAAAAAGGTTAAGGAAGTAGTGCAAAGTTTCGATATTGTGGCACTTTTGGAGACTTGGCTTGAAACAGGGAAAGAGATAACATGGGACGGGTTTGTGGTTAAATATAAATACAAAAGAAAGGAGAGGAATAAGGGACACACCCCAGGAGGAATAGTAGTTATAATAAAGGAAGAAATTAGTGGACTAGTAGTGGATATTGAGACAGAGAAGCAAGAAGTTATCTGGATTAGATTTAATATGGGAAGGGTAGAGGGAAGGATGAAGAACGTAAGTTTAGCATTCGCATATTGCCACCCTAGGAGTTCCTTATACACAAATAAGCATTTTTTTAAAGAGTTATTGGTGGATACTAGTATGATAAGAGAGAAGTTTGCAGAAGATGACAATATGTTGTTATTTGGAGACTGGAATGCGAGAATATGGGAACAAAGTCCAGTTTATAGTAGAGAAGAAGGGAGGCTAATGATGAAAAGTAGAAGAAGTGAAAATAAAGCCACAAACAGTTATAGTGAGAAGCTCCTACAGGTGTGTGCAGCGGGGAATTTATATATTCTGAATTGATGGAAGGAGGGCGACAGTACTGGGAAACTGACGTATGTTTCAGAGCAGGGAGGAAGAGTGATTGACATAGTATTAAGCTCGGAAGATTTGCTAGACGAAGTTGTAAGGATGAAAGTAGGAGATTGGATTAAATCGCAACATTTTCCTGTGTGGGGGTTGTTAAAAAAGGGGGAGGAGAGGCACAAAAAGAAAGAGGTTAAGAAGAATGAATTAGGGAGAGGGTATATTAAATAAAACTGGACAGAGAAAGCGGAACAGGAATGGGATATGGTAGTAAAAGAAGAGTTACATTTACTAAAGTATGGATGGGAGGTTGCAATGGAGGAAAATAACACTGACAGAGCTTTGGAATTGCTTCTACATCCAATCAAGAGGATAGCACATATTGAAAAAGGTAGGAGGAGAAAAAAGAGAGAGGGGGAAGAATGGTTTAGTAAAGTGTTTAAGGGAATGCGAAAGAGGGTTTTGGGAGCGTTAGGAGAGTATAGGAAAAAAGGTGGGAGCTCAGAAAGAGAAGTTTTCTATAATTTAAGGAAAGACTACAAAAGGAAAATTCCTGAGATAAAAAAGTCATGGATGAAAGAACAAACAGAAGCAATAAATAAAGAGTATAGGATGAATAGTATGGAAAAAGTTTGGGAGAGAATAAACAGAATAGTTAAGGGTGGAAGGAGACTTGAGAAAACAAGTATTGAGGATGAGCAGTGGGTGAACTACTTTAGTGAACTACTCGGGGGGGAAGGGAGAGGAATGGTTGAGTGAGAAGAGGGATGAAGTGATTTGGAGGGATAAGGGAGTTTCAATATACGAACTGGACAAAGAAATCACAAAAGAAGAAACCTTGGGAGCAATAGGAGGAATCAGGGGTAGGTCAGCAGGGGGATGCAATGGTATCAACAATAAATTTTGGAAAGAAATTAGCAAAAATGGGACAATGATAGAGGGCATCGTGAAATGATTTAGTAAGATTTTTGATGGGCGTAAGTACCCTAAAGAGTGGGAAACAGGAGTTGTATGTCCAATATATAAGGTAGCAAAAACAGTATGAATAATTATAGGGGTATATCTCTGTTAGATTCCCTAAGTAAAATTTATACAGGGGTTTTAGCGAATAGATTAAGTGAATGGGCGGAAAGGAACAAAGTTTTGTTGGATTACCAAGGGGGATTTAGAAAAAGAAAAAGAACAGTAGACAATGGGAAGCATGCATAAAGTCTAGCAAATGCTTTTGCTACCTCCTTTGTAAGCATATGCTGGAATAAGTATGAATAAAATAATCTAGCAGTTGCTTTACTTACTGGTATTTACTTGCTAGCAAGCATTTGCTTAATTTTCCAGCAAATGCTGAATTCTACATGAATAAAACCTAGCATGTGCTAGTACTATGCAACCATTTGCTTAAGACTTACCAAGCCAGTCTCAGTTAGCTTGAAGTTTGTTCTGTGACAACTTAATGTTGTCTTCTGGTTGATTTAATGGCGCAAATTGTGAATATCCGACGCAGGAAACTGTATAATCCCAAACGGCGTAGTGATGAACGTGCATATAAACATTTGTATAGATTTAACGAAGAAAATGTTTAATTAATTTCGAGCTCTTTCTTGGGAGAAAGTGGCGAGACGCGTGGTGGTGCGTTAACATCGAAGGAACGAATGCAGATATTTCTTTGTTTTGTTGGCGATCCGGGTTTTCAAGTTGGGATAGGAGAAGATACGAGAGTGCATCAAAGTACTGTTAGTAGAACCATTGATTTCGTCAGCGAGAAAATTTTTCTAAAAGCACATCACTGGATAAAATTTCCGTCACGTCCACAAGAAATCAATATAGCTAAAGAGGAATGGCAGCAACGCTTTAACTTTCCTTGTGTGATCGGTGCTCTTGACTGTACACATGTACCTATTTTAAAGCCACAACTACACGGCGATGAATACATCAACCGCAAAAATTCCGCTTCTATCAATGTACAAGCAACATGCAATTCAAGCGAAGTTTTTACAAGTGTTGATGCTAGCTGGCCTGGTTCTGTACATGACAGTCGCATATTTAAGAATTCACGTGTGTAATGAAGGATTGCGAGACCATGCGGGACCTGCAATACTGTTGGGTGATTCAGGTTACGGGCTTGTACCTTGGCTGCCCGGTACACAAGAAGAAAATTACAATCGCGTGCATGCTCGTAACAGAGTAATTATTGAAAGATGTTTTGGCCAGCTGAAGAGACGTTTCCCTCTACTAGCAAACAAAGTCAGAATCTCTCTACAGAAAATTTCACGCATTATTATCTGTTGCTTTGTGCTGCATAACGTCTCTAAGCATTTAAGAGATGAGGACAATTTTGATAATGTTTATTCTGAAGAAAATGATGATGATGGTGCTGCTGATGGGGGTGAACAAGAATATGGTTATGATGACATGAGAAGACATGGTGCACAGAGAAGAAATGAAATCGCTAATATTTTGTTTCAACAAGTTGCTGTAAATTAACTATGAAAGTAGTGAAGCACTGTGATCTGGAAATGACAACATTTAACAGTTGTGTGGCTCGTGTTTTTCATTTAACTTATACTCTTACATCGTTATAAATGTATTTGTGATTCACTTCATCTTGTACGCTACTGTATCATTTCGCCTCAGTTGAATACAAATACCAACACTTATTTATCTGATTTTATGTTCCACACATCATTCAAACTGTATGTAGGTTTGTTCACTTAAGTTTGATTTTGAAACTAATTTCCGTTCTTCTACTTCCTGTTGTTGCATGCGAGCTAACTTAAGCTGTTCCAATAACACCAATCTCTGAAGTTCCATGTTCGAAAGTCTTTCCGTCTCCTCAGTCTCTGCAGCTAATTTTATTTTCTTGTACTTTCTTGGTGGTGGTGTCGTACTCTGTAGCGATATGCTATCATAATTGATATCAAGCTGCGTGTTCCTTACTTCCTCCTACAGCGCATCCGCCTGAAATGTTGATGAAATAGAATTACTGACCTTGATCTACAGATTAATAAAATGAACTCAACATCAAAGATTCATAAAAGAAAGAAATATGTTAGGCCTAATGATTATTTTTCTAATTAATACACAGCTTGCGGAGTGATGTGGTATTTCATCAATGAGTCCAGTAAAGTTTAATACCGGGCGAGTTGGCCGTGCAGTTAGGGCCGCGCAGCTTTGAGGTTGCACCCGAGAGATAGTGGGTTCGAACCCCAGCTCTGAATATGGTTTTCCGTGGTTTTCCATTTCACACCAGGCAAATGCCGGGGCTGTACCTTAATTTAGGCTACGGCCGCTTCATTCTCACTCCTAGGCCTTTCCTATCCCATCGCCACCGTAAGACCTACCTGTTTTGGCGCGACGTAAAGAAAATTGTTTTAAAAAATTAATTAATAGACATACCTGGTACACGAGTGAATGATGGATTTTGTTGTCCTTCCATTAAATTTAGAAGTTCCTCCTCCCATTTCTTCAACTGTATCTTCCTGTTTCCTGTAGTGTTACGGTCACTCTTCTTTTTCACTTCGGTCTTCATGTTATGGATCCTTTTTTTCACCTGATCTGCAGTGAATTGCCGCCCGAGATTCTTCTCACAACTCTCGCGTAACTGTTCAACAGCTTGTAATTTAGCTGTTTTCGTCGAAGGAGTTTGCGATATACTTAATAACACTGGTAACTGTTTGATCATTGAAATGAAGTGAAAATTTACGTCAATTTCTACATCTGTTTCTGATATCTCGGACATCGTAGAACACTGAATATGCACTGCAGGAAATGGAAACGAACTGCAAACACCAGTAACACCGAATACAAAATTCATAGGTTACGGCGGTCAACACGTGTTTCTATACTAACACATCGGCAACCACCATGCTTTGCGCGATTAGAAAATGCTAGTTAGAATATTCTAAGAAGTCAGCATATGCTGGAAAAACTTGCAGCAATTTCTAGTCAGCACAAGCAAAAGGTTATTCATATCAATTTAAGCAAATGCTTTTACTTGCCAGTATTTGCTGAAAGCATTTACTTTTACTTATTGCTTATGCTTGTAGAATGTTCTACATTTTTATGCATATGTCCCATTAAGTTCAAGTTCGTTTATAATTACCTTGGTGATCTCGTAATTTTTAGTGAAACCTTCGAGGAACACCTTCTCCATCTCAACGAAGTGCTTGAAAGACTGCGTAAAGCAGGTCTAACCCTCAAGGCATCCAAGGTTTCCTTCGCACAACCCCAAATGTCCTCCTTAGGACATATTGTGTCGGGGAGGGGTGTCTCAATCGATCAGTCTCGTACTGCCGCCATCCAGAATTTTCCCCCTCCAAAGGACGTCAAGGCTGTAGCCAGATTCATTGGCATGGTTAATTTTTTTCGCAAATTCATTCCCAATTTTGCTGAACGTGCAGCCCTATGAAATGCCTCGAGAAGAAAGGATGCCAAATTTGTGTGGGGTGATGTCCAACGCGAAGCCTTCATGGACTTGAAATCTGCCTTATGTAACGCTCCTGTACTGGCTATGCCAGACTTTTCTAAACACTTCATCCTTCAGACTGACGCCTCTTCCTCAGGCATATCCAGTGTTCTTTTTCAGGAATTTCAAGAAGGGCGTCGTCTTATTTCTTATGATTCACGTGCCCTGAATCCTGCTGAGCGAATTTATTCCATTTATGAGTTGGAAGCCTTGGCTGTTATCTTCTCTTTAGAACGCTTCAGAATGTACCTGGAACATCTTCCTTTCAATCTAAAAAACTGATAATCAGGCGTTGAGTTGGGTACTGGCCAAGCCGCAAAGGACCGGTCATCTAGCACGTTGGGCAGTGCGCATCTCAGCCTTCCAATTTGAAGCCCGCCACATTCGTGGCACTGAAAACGTTGTGGCTGATGGCCTCAGTAGGATGTTCAATCCAGGCAGCCCTGACCCTTAATCAGAGCCAGCAGACTCATCTCCCGAACAAGTATCAGCTTTTGTCAATGTAGTTCTCACTGACTCTCCCTTCCTTTTCAAGGATATAACCAAACATCAAGAGGACGATGCTGAGTTAAAAGCTATTATCGACAGGATTAAATCCAGTGAGCATGTTAAGCCCTACATCCTTAAGAATGGTGTCCTGTGTTGTCCTGCTCGCGGTCGCAGATACCCCAAAATTGTAATCCCAACTAACCTGGTCCCGGCTCTCTTCATATATTTTCATGAATCCCCAGTGGGTGGTCATCTGGGCGTTTTCAAAACGAAAGAGAAGATTCATAACCACTTCATTTAGAAATCCATGGTGAGTGAGATTCGTACCCTTGTCAAGTCCTGTAAGACTTGTAACATCAGTAAACCCGCCCCGAATACTCGTCTAGGTCTCTTTGTCTTCCGAGCAAGCTTCTCAACCAAAGGAAAGACTGTTCATGGACTATATCAGGCCCTTCCCGAGATCTCGGAATGGTCATCGTTTCATACTTGTGTGTGTTGACACCTTTTTGCGTTTTACGTGGCTGTTCCCCACTCGCATGGCTAACGCCAACACCACCATCTCGTGCTTGAAGCACATATTCGCTTCATTTGGATCCTCTCAATTTTTGGCAAGTGATAACGCAAGAGCCTTTACTTCTGCCCAGTTCCGGAATTTCTGTTTTATTTATCCATTGCTCATGTAACCACTATCCCATATTACCCGAAGCCAAATTATGCTGAGAGTGTGAATCGTAACCTGCGATCTGCCCTCATCGCTTATCACACCTCAGACCACTCCAAGTGGGATTCCTCACTAAATTGGTTGTCGTTTGCGTTTAAGACTGCTGTCCATGAAAGCCATAAGCAAACCCCTGCTTCGTTAATGTTGGCTTTTACCCCAAATTCTCCTCTATCTAACCTATGGTCAATTAATGATCTTCTGCCCGACGATGCCAGCCCAGAAAAGATCTGAGTTAATTGGCACCGTGCACGAAAGAACTTGAAGGTTTATTACGCTAAGGTCCAGTGGTAATTACAACCACAGGCGAAGACCGCACAAGCTCTCTGTGGGTGACCAGGTGTTTATTAAAACACACCCCGTCCGTAGTGCTGCGGACCATGTTATCAGTAAGTTGGCCCCCAGATTTCGAGGTCCCTGCACCATCTTAAAGTTCCTTACCCTGGTGACATTATTGGTGAGCGATCCCGAAAGGAAAAGGATTAGCAGAGTCCATCTCTCCCAGATCAAGGTACCTTAAGTCTGGTAGGGAAGGGTAAATACCATTGTTGGTGAACATGTAGATTTAGTTGTAAGCTATTTGTAAGAGTTTAGTTATAAGATAATGAAAAGTTTATTGTAAGGTATTTATAAGGTTTTAGTTATAAGGTAATAATAAGTTTTGTTGTAAGTTAGTTGTAAGTAATTGTGTAGGTAAATACTTTTGGTATCCTCTAGTGTATTGGATTTAGTATTATAAGTTAGGTAGGTTTTAGTTAGGATCACTCCTTGGAATTTATTCCCCTTAACTTTCAGGTTTAGGGTAACCTCCTATAGTTTCCTTCCACCCCACCGTAATCTTGTCAAATGAATTATAGATAGCAGTGCTTACCCCGGGGCTAGTGCCCTAAAATCCCTGGTGTGCGAGGGAGAGTCCCTACTGCATAATCATTGTTGTTGTTGTTTGTTGCTATTTCGTTTAACGTCGCACCGACGCAGATATGTCTTATGGCGACGATGGGATAGGAAAGGTCTAGGAAGTGGACGGAAGCGGCCGTGGCCTTAATTAAGGTACAGCCCCGGCATTTGCCTGGTGTGAAAATGGGAAACCACGGAAAACCATCTTCAGGGCTGCCGACAGTGGGACTCGAACCCACTATCTCCCGATTACTGGATACTGGCCGCACTTAAGCGACTGCAGCTATCGAGCTCGGTTGCATAATCATTAAGCCACCCTTTGGGTGACTGCGCAAGAACTCTGAACCCAGCAGCATACTTTTACCTCAAGTATTCCCCTGTCTGCTGCAGTTTGTTTATGTTACAGTGGCTGCAGTGACCAGCATCTCTTGACGGCAACCTGAAGTGCCAAGTTGGGAGGCACACTCTGTGCCTTGGGCACTACCATACCGCACCATGATCCTGTGACAAACGTCCTAGTGGAAGCAGTCGGAATGGACGGTGTCTCACCCATCTGCTTATCTGGTGCAAGATACCACTTGACTGCAATTTGCATAGCTACCTGGGTTGAACTGAAGTTGAATGGAGGCTGGCGGCAAGCGGCTGTGTCGGCAGCCGCATCATCAGCGAGAACCTGTGGCCTAGCTGTGCTGTGACTGGTGTGGAAAAGTGGTGCAAAATACTTAGTCCATAACTCGCCTAATAGGAGGCTTTGAACGCTGTTTAGCAACAAAGTGAGAAGTTCCTGGATGACTAACATTTGGCAGAAAGAATGTGTGTACATCCTTTGGTGGACTGTCTAGAAATTGACAAAGCAATTGTGAATGGTCCAGAAGGCATTTTGAAGGGTAGTGTGACTATCCATGTGGACTTTCATGTGATATTTATGAAATAGATGGATCTATGAACATCTTTATTATTTTTAAAAAATTATCGGTAACCATAAACTCCTGGCTACTGAAAGGACCTTTGATGTAGCGACAGTTTGTTTTGTATGTTATCAGAAAGTCTACTTCAAGAAATCGTGTGTGTTAGAGTAATGTACCCTTACTATCTGTACTGTGTGAGAACGTTTTATCGCTTTCTCCCCAGTGATACTATGTTAATGGTCGAGCGTGACTCAACTTTTGGGGGGAGGAAGATGTCACGGGTGAACAATGTAGTGGAAGTGGAAAATGTTTATTGAAGACTTTAATTGTAAAGTGTGGTAATATGTTTTATTTGTAACGACCTAACCTGTATAGTGTAATATTTGTAACATACGTATTTGTAAATAGTAGATTTCAGTTCTGTACTTACTGGAAGTATCTAGAAAATTGTTACATGAATTTTTGAACAGGGTGTGTTGCCTTTTGTTGGTTATGTGTTCTAGAAGGCATTTTCTAACTATTCTGGAAATGGAAGATCCGCGAACGTGCGCATTCGAGAAACTTATTTAAAGTTCGCGACTGTAAGTAGGAGTTGTGATTGGTCAATCTAGGTGGCGATAGACGGACTCGTGCATTCTGATTGGCTACTCCAAGGCCAGGGTTTACCCTTGTATAGAGTGCGAGGCAGCATTTCGTCGTCTTGTCTTGGCCTGGTCTGCCTTAGTCCGTCTGAAGTTTTACGTCGTGTGCGACGCCTCGCTAACAGGATGGGCCACCTTCGGGTAAGCACTCTTGCATTCCGTTCCGGCTAAAATTTCCGTAATGTTCGGTTGCTATTTAGTATAGGAGTCTGCCCTAGCCTAACCTAGATTCGTCAAATTAATTATTTATGACGCCTTAGCTTTTCAGCTGGGCTTGCCTGTTTGTTTTCGAGGCATTCCCATTTCTTGTTTCACTAAAATATGTAGATTGTAGTTTAATATATTTACCTTGCGGTTTGCCTCTAGTAGTTCAGTGTCACTTGATGTACGCTAGAGTTTTGGAGAGTACGTTTAATTCACTGTAATTTGCATTGTACAACTGGATTTGTAACTAGATGTATAGTTGGTTTGAAAATTTGAACTTGTACGAAGGTATTATCAAAGAATCTCCAAGTTATGTGTACCACACAGCATATAGTTCGTAAGTTGCAAGTTGGGGGATTTTGTTCGGAATGTATTTGTAAAATCCTTTTGTAAATAATATTTTCCTAATTTAAGGATCACGGTTGATTTATTTCAGAACCTGCAATCTAAGCCATGCCCATGCCCTCGGTAGGTCCTAGCTGCTTCCAAGTTCCTGCTTTATTGTCGACTAGTTGGCCCTACTGATATTTATGTATGTTGTTGTCGGCGGAGATCCGCGAAGTTGCTGCTGATGTTTCGCTGAGTATGTAGTGATTTCTGGTATTGTGTAGTTGCTCTTACCTTCCCCCCTTTATGGTGTTTGTGCTTTGTTTTGTGTAACCACTGTATTAAAGGTTACACACTGATTTCTTTCTATTGTGATGTACTTCAGAATTACGTTCCTAGATAGTACTAGCATGTTTACACGCCAATGTTTTTATCCGAAGACCATTTCGTCCATGTATATTTTTCTTCTAAAGCTGGTGATCTTGTTCATGAAATGAATGCTACTGAGCAAGGTAAGAGGAAAGAATTCTGCAATTTCTTTTTGATAGTGGTAATGAAGATAACTCAGAATTATCTGATAGTAGTTTTAGCAGTGATACTGAGTCTGAGAATTGTGACTCCGCTCATGAAAACTATAGTGAGGATGAAGATAACGCCCTAT
This sequence comes from Anabrus simplex, assembly GCF_040414725.1. NCBI lineage: Eukaryota > Metazoa > Arthropoda > Insecta > Orthoptera > Tettigoniidae > Anabrus > Anabrus simplex. The sequence goes on along the minus strand of NC_090266.1, from coordinate 511,264,469 downwards.
ATAACCTCACCACACTGAACAATTGGAACTGGAATTTGGCCAGTAATATTCCGAAAGGCAATGCAGGTACATAAAAGGGTACAATGAATTGTACTTCTACTTGCTGGATGTGACATTGTAATAATAATAATAATAATAATAATAATAATAATAATAATAATAATAATAATAATAATATTTGCTTTACGTCCCACTAACTATTTTAACAGTTTTCGGAGACGTTGAGGTGCCGGAATTTAGTCCCGCAGGAGTTCTTTTATGTGCCAGTAAATCTACCGACACGAGGCTGACGTATTTGAGCACCTTGAAATACCACCGGACTGAGCCAGGATCGAACCTGCCAAATTGGGGTCAGAAAGGCAGTGCCTCAATCGTCTGAGCCACTCAGCCCGGCAATGTGACATTGTAGAATTCTAGCTACATACATGACATGCTGAGCGCAAGGAAAAAGAGAATGAGCTTCTCATCATTCCGGGTCAATGTTGCAGAGCAAATTCAGGAAGATGTAACCCTTCCTGATTATGCCACTAGAGGATGATCATTTCAGATAGCACACCAGTGAGACTACAGGGAAAGCACTGGGGTCATTTTCCTGAGAAGATTGCTCCTGCAGCAAATAAATCAGTCCCATCAAGGAGATGCAGAGTCTGTTTTGAGCATGGAATCCAGAAGGAATCCTGCTTTGAGTGCAACAAATACAAAGTTGCCCTACATGTGGACGGATGTTTGTAGGAAGTTAAACTGTAACCCAAAATGATGCAGTATGCTTTTGTAACCATTTTAGCATCCATAACTTAAAATCTGAAAAATAATCCCATTCCAAGGTACCTTTTTCAAGGAAAATAATTGCATGGCAATGGGTTAACAATTTCAAGGCAAGATGCGATGAAGCAATGGAAATGAACAAACTAGAGTAAGTGATTTATGGAGGCATTTTGTTGTTTCATAGAGGCTTGAAGACTGATGCTGAAAGACAGAACAGTCAAAAATGAATAAACAAATGAATGAATGAATTAATTACAAACCTTTCAAGAGCTCCACTTAAATGCTCAGGCAATATATCGAAATAGTAGTTTGTCTGGTCTGCTGAAGTTGTTGCATTGCCACTTCCTCCATGCTCAGACAAAAATTTGTGGTACTCATTCTCTTCCGGATAACGCTCAGTGCCCAGAAAAAGCATATGCTCACAAAAATGAGCCAAGCCTGGCAATTCATCAGGATCAGACATATGACCTGGAAAAAGAAATAGAAAGGTTCTCAGCAAAGTTCATATTTAATCAAATTAAATCAAATCAACAGAAGCATTCACAATTTTTACATATTTTCATACAATATTGAAGAGCTACAAAGAAGACACTAGGAGACTATATTTACCTTTCAGAAACGATAAAATCTACAAAATATAAAATAGCAGTGGAATATGGATTCAGAAAGACATTCCCAGATAAAAACATGACCAGAATTGGTGTATAAACTGAATCTAAGGTCATCTAAAGTAAGCAGATTGCTTTGGCAATGATATCAACTCCATTGCAAATGAGCTCTTATGTGTGCAGAAGTGAGCAGGTCTCAGGCAGCAAGATTTTAGCTGAAACTTGGTGTTCAGGACCTCAGATACACGGTTCATTTAAAAAAAAAAAAAAAAAAAACTCACGATATGGCAAGGCCACACATTCTACAAGCAGACATTGCCCAAATACATCTTGCACTTATTACCGGAGATCAGATTTAACAAGTTGCAAGTCATGGCTATCTGCTTCTTGTCCCTTGGTTTTGTGGGGGGAAAAAAAAAAACCTTTGTTTTGTTTCTTGTTTTCATACATTCTTGTAATACTACTTTCTGAATACACAGTCGTAGAGTGTTGACTCATGAATCATGGTTCTTCAACCTGGAAAACGACACTGGATTTTTGAAAGGCAGAAAGAATTCCATTTGGTTCTACATATTGCTAGTGGCACATCAAAACTCGGCAACACAAATCACACAGAGTTCCAATATATATGCCGGCTGAGGAAAGCAGAATGTGATAACTGATGCACAGGCAGTGTAAATGGCATCAAATCTATATGCCATCACACAGAAGCTGAGATCTTTTGATTAGTACTACAAGTATTACAATTACTATTAACATCATCATTATTAATAATAATATACTTTCATAATAAAGTAAACTGGCCTGTGAAAGGGCAATTCCTAGATCTCAAAATGATTCAAAATTCACAAATAAGAAAAATATATATAACTGGTATTCGTATGTGAATAATTACTATTTAGAAACAAATACAAGTGCAAACTGAGGCTGCATTCGAGAAATAAGTTTAGTTTATGAAGAAGTGTTCAACTTGTGAAATAAAGCTGAACCTACAGTAGATATTATTAGGCCAATAAAGATGGCTAAATTCATAAATATGAGATTCATTGATTTGTAATTGTACAGGGAGGTACACCTGAACGCCGCGCATTCAAAATTAGCGCCTAAATGAACTCCTCTATTGGTCAAACAGTGCACTCTGGTTCAACGTGGAAGAACTTATAATTTAAAGAAGTTTTGTATTTCTAGGTTTTTGTAACTGATCTATGTTCATTTATTTTTGGGTTGGCAATACTTCCTTTTTCTTTCCACCAGTTTTGAATCTGGCTAATGAAAAATTTCTGTAATTAATTTTCAACCTTCTTGTTTGATTTTGAGTGTTACTTTTGAACTAAACCAATAAAATTAAGAGGGTGTGTCCTGATTAGTCTTGAATGATCTCGAACCTTCCCTGAAGGTATATAAACTACGGCTTTTCATGTTTCCTGGCCAAATGATCGTCATCTTTCTGAGTGTCTGTGTTTAAGCAGGAGGCGAGCGTCCTCTTTCGTTAGCAGCTAGAATATCTACAAGGTAATGGCCACATAACTTCATTCTTTCTTGCTACCTCCGCAAATTATTCCGAGGGGAAGGTCCGAATCTTTATTTATGTAACAAACTTTTCTAAAATGTAAATCTTCTTTCGGCTAATGTAAAAACGTCATGAAATCCTTAATTGTAAATTGGGGATAGAGAGTGAGTTACTCTCTCGAGCTCCCGTTCATCTTAGTTTGAGGTGCCTGCGATTTAGCAACCATTTTTCCTGTAATGTATTACCGTTACTTCCATGCGAGCCACCTCAAGTAGCTTGGAATTAGCCCCTGTTCCATTGGCCTAGAGCCCTGTAGGTTTTTAATATTTCATTATCTGGAGTACAGTGTACGCCTCCATTCAGTTTGTGTTCGGGCCGTTTATTTAACCTGTTCTTTGTCGCAAAGGCCCTGTAGGTTGGGTACTAGATACCCCTGTATAAAATTATTTTCTATTTGAAAGTGGTGCCTTGAGAGGCCAGAGATTGCAAGTTTTGATGTTGCCTTGAGTAGGCTGGAAGAAACTGAGAGCCTGTAAGCTCCTTTCAAAGTTTTGTAATAGTAAAGTGTGCCTTTGGGAGGCTATATGTATGTAGTAATTTAGGGAGCAAGTGCTCTTGAATTAGGGGATTTCTGCCCTTAACTAAATAATACCTCTTCCATTTGTAAAACTGTAAAACTATGGGCTTGAAGCCCAGAATCTGTAAAAATCACTCATCTTGGACTTTCCTAGTCTTGTTTCAAGATTGCTTTTGTACCTGACATATTGTTATTTGTTGAGTTGTTGTTTTTTTTTTTTTTTTTTGAAGAAATATAACCTTCCGTTCAAGTTTTAAATTAATTTTGATATTTTAGATAGACCCATTCACCCCGGCAACCTTTTTTCACCTCTTTGTTCTCCACGGGTAATCCCGTAACAAGTTGGTAGCAGAGCGTGGTTGAATGGGTCCCAATTAAGCCCTTTTTGATGGCTCGACATAGGATCGCGCCGAACTCTAAGAATTTTCTCGGTCGCTGGAATTATTTCTTCTAAATTTGTACATTTTCTATCATGTCTGGCCCTCGCGAAGTCCTCCACCCCGGGTACTTGCGCAAGGAGGAATTAATTTATGAATTACTCATTAGAAACATACAATCTGGAGGCACGGTTATGGCAGATACAGCCAAACTTAAAGAATCCCTAGATTTGCCAATTAGTATCCCAATTCTGGGAGAAAAGGAAATTGATGAGGCTCTCTCCACAATCACTGACAACACCCCCGAGCTAGCATCTGTAGTAAGTTTTTTGAAGTGAATGATCCTTCTGCTAACCAACTTAAGAGAGTAGAGGCTAGACTGTTCCATTTTTATAACAGGGTTAGCAATCTATACTCTCTAAAGTTAAAAGAAGATCATGCTAAGGAGGCTAGTAATCTTGTTGAACACCTTTCTAAAATGTCAAATAGAGTTAGTCAATTGTTGACTGGGGCAGCTGCTCCCAAATCCGATCAAGGCCCTTTAATCAACTTGCCTGCTGAAGAGGGTTCTTCCAAGATGGTAGAAAGTAGAAAATCTGTGGCAACTCAACAAACTTCTGCCCCGTTAGAAAAACGAGTCTGATCGTTGTACAAAAATTCCACAGTTCTTTTTGAACAATGCTGTGTCTGACGCTTCTCAACCATCTAGGTCATTACCAATTATGTCACCCTGTTTCAGTAGTCTGCCCCATCCACTGGCTATGTTGCTTAGGGGATTTTCAAAATTTTCAGTAAATTCCACTAATGATGTCATTTCATTTCTCAGGTTTTTAGTTGAATTTTAGGATCACGCACTAGTGTTTTCCCTCTCACTCTCAAATTCTTCAAATCATGTATCCATATTCAGTAGGCGTCCTCTCGGACAAAATAGTCAAGGCTATATCTGATAGATCATCCATAGAAGACTTCCACGCCCACCTTTTGGCTAATTTCATTCCGGCTAGGGCAATGTCCTCCTTAATACAGAAGTTTTATTTTAGGGTACAACATCTGGATGAAAATCTTGCGGACTACATCCAAGATATCAAATTTTATACCCGAGTGTTCGCTCTGCATTTTTCTGAAGACCAAACAGTGCAAACTATTGTTGAAGGTATCTCACCACCTTACAGATCTTATTTATGTTTCGAGTCTCGCCCCCAAACCTTGGCAGAATTAGAGGCTATGGCTGTCTCAGCCGAAGGAGTGCGGTATGCCGACACCTTAAGAGTTGCGAAGGAACCCCCTCTGTCTTCTAATAATTTTCAGCCTTCACCTCGCCGACCTTTCACCACCCGTAAATGCTACGCTTGTGGGTCGACGGAACATCTATGTAATAAGTGCTCAGTGATAACATTGAGTGGGACAAAGAATGGAGCAGGGTCATCACAAGGATGTTTCAAATGCGGCTCTTTTACTCATCTAGTCAAGAATGGCCCTGATGCCAATAGCACGCCCTCCTGCTCAACTTCTAGTGCAACCTCCGCGAACTCCAAAAAAAGGAAGCGACTAGTATCATCGGCTGAGTCGGCAGGGTCATTTTCACCAGGACCCTGTTAAACCCAGCGAAAACACTGGTAAGGATAAAGGTTCTTCTAATCTATCATTTGAAGGTCCTAAAAATGCCTCAGGATTGCGGCGGAGACCCCCACACTTGTACCGTTTCTTAAAATTGAATTGAATAGTGAACCGGTCACTGCTCTATTAGACTCGGGAAGTGCATGTTCTATTATTTCGGCTGAATGGTATTCCAAATTACAGACTAAGTTTCCTGAATATTGTTCATCTTCGGTACAATGCGTTTCGGCTAATTCCTCTCCATTAGAAATTTTAGGTTTCATCCTTGCCAAAATTCATATTTCTAAATTTACCTGGAAAATAAAATTATTTGTGTCTAAGCACTTGTCTTGCTCCGTAATATTAGGAGCGGATTTCATGTCTTCTACTGGTCTGGTGCTCGACATTCAGAGCAAGTCGTGCACTTTCAAATTTGCTAATAATTGTAAAATTCCCTTGCTCAAATGTAATTCTGTGTCATGTTCATCTGTTTCGCCTACCCAGGATGAGATGTTGTTAGACCGTAGAGACATCTACCTGAGGAGCAGGCTGAAAGTATTCGTAAACTGTGTCAGTCATTTCCTGATGTATATTCCGATACTCTTGGTGTTACTGACCTTATAGAATACAAGATTGAGGTTACGGATTCAATCCCAGTTAGGTTTTACCTTATAGGCTGTATCCACCTAAAATGAAGGCTCTTAAGGAAATCATCGATCAAAACTTAAAGGATGGTATTATTCGACCCTCTAAGTCGCCTATTTTTCTGGTGCCAAAACTCCAAGGTGGCTTCAGGCCTGTGATCGATTATAGAGCTTTAAATCAGAAGGTGGTGTTACAATCTGTGCCTCTTCCCGACCTTCACTCTTGTTTTTCATGGTTTCGGAAAGCTAAGTTCTTTACCATCTTAGACCTTAATCAAGCGTACAACCAGATCCCTCTAGCTGAAGAATCGAAACATCTAACAGCTTTTGCCACGGATTGGAACTTGTATGAGTACAACCGCGTGCCTTTCGGTCTCCCCACGGGGGGGGGGGGCAGCTGTTCTCACGAGACTGCTAGACAGGGTCTTCTCCGACATCAAATTTGAATACTTGTATCACTAGCTTGATGATGTCGTATTTTCTGAGACCTTTGAAGGACACCTAGATCAGCCCTGTCCATGGCGCCTGAGGTGCCCTTTTATGGCGCCCTTCGCAATTAATTTCCAAATTAAATTTTACTTAATATTTGAAAACAATACTTTTGCATTTCAATAAATATGCTTACTTTTCTCTTAAAAAATACCGTCCAAGTCAGGAAATTTGTTATATCCGTACCTCCAAATACACAAAGAGCTTTGAGTAAGCCATAAATGTGATCTAGGCCTAACTGACTCGTGTCCGCAATTAGTGATAGAAGAAAGGTTCAGAAAGAGAGCTATTCGACACTGAAGTAGTTGAGACAAAGGGAAATCCTCCACAAACCTCTCACTTTGGGGGGGGCTAGCGCCAGGTATAAGGCCCTCTCTACTAGGCAAATATAGCCGCATATTTATTCTGCCAAACAGAACCGCTTCCTTATGATTCACTTTATTGCAATGCCATAAACTACCTACCATGACAGAGTTTCACCAAGACGACAATGGGACACCCAATTTACCCACAAAGTAACTTTAATCCCAACAAAGCTGTGCCGTACACTATGAACAAACGATTTATGAAAGTCTTGCAATTGGAATGTTCCCAGTTCCTAGCTCTCATGCGAACATTCAGTATTACTTGTGAGCTTACGCAGGGCTTATGGAATACGTTGGGATAAGTTGTACATTCAACATGTTTCGTGTGCTTTTTATCATTAAATTATTCAGTTTATAATCAGTTATATTTAAACATAACTCTTCTTAACATGGCTAAAAGGCAAAGAAATTATAACTTTAACAGTGAATGGGAGGACCAGTTTTGCTTTATTAAAAACAAAGGAAAGTCTATGTGTTTATTGTATAATGCTAGCGTGTCTGTTCCTAAAAGAAGTAATGTACAGCGACATTTTTGACTAATCACAAAAAATTTGACAGTGAATTACCTGTTAATTCTGAACTAAGAAAACACAAAGTGAAAGACCTAAAATCTAAATTAGCATTGCAACAATGTGTGTTTAAGAAGCCAGTTCAGCAAACGCGTAACGTGACAATAGCTTCTTACAAAGTTTGTTACGTCCTAGCTAAAAGGAAAAAAGCTTTCAGTGATGGGGAAGTAGTGGAAGAAGCTATGCTAAATGCCGCTGAATCTCTGTTCGAATCTCACAAAGATAAATCTGAATTGATATCTTCAATCAAAGGACTTCAGTTGTCTCACCAAACTGTTGCTAGGCGGGTTGAACAGATTTCTAATAATATGGAATCTCAATTACATCAGGATTTGAAATCGTGTGAACATTTTTGACTCCAGTTTGATGAAAGTGCTGATATGTCTGACACTGCTGAGTTGTATTTGCTAGAATGGTTTTTAATGATTTTACAGTAAAGGAAGAATTTGTCAAGCTATTGCCACTTCATGAACATACTAGGGGAGAAGACATATTTAATGCTTTCGTTAAATTCACCCAAGAGAGTAACTTATCACACAAGAGAGTAACTTACAACTGTCAAAGCTTGTCGCTATAACAACAGAAGGGGCACCGTCTATGAGACTGGTAGATGATGATGATGATGATGATGATTGTTTTAAGGGGCCTAACATCAAAGGTCATCGGCCCCTAATGGAACGTGATGGACGACATGATACATGATATTTAAAATTTTTAAAATGTATCCACTGACAAGAGTTAAAAAATATGGTGATGAAAAAATGAGTATGAGGTTAAAACAGCAGTGGATCTAATTCGCAATGCCTTATTTCTAATAAAATAAAAGAAAATAGAGGGAGAAAAGGAATAAGGCATTGACTGCTGGTGCATATATATACTTCATTTACATTAGACGTTAAAATAACACATTAAAATACGCAACACAAACTAAAATGAAGTCAATAGGTTAAAAGCGCAATTGAAACAAATACACGAAGACAAAGGACATCACTAGACACGGTAAAACAGACCACTATCCCTCATAAAGCGGATGACGAGGTCTGCTGACTGCTCATCATCTCGCAAGATAAGGAAGATGGTATCCGGAAGGTTAAGACTACAGCGAAGATCGACCAGGTCCATACACTCCGTAAGGATGTGTACCACGGTAAGATGGTCGCTGCAGGTACACACCGGAGGGGGTTCTCCTTTCAAAAGATGCGACTGAGTTATGATACCGTGGCCGATCCGAAGACGACGTAATACCACGGCTTCCCTTCGCAAAGCCCGAAGGGAAGTCCTCCATACCTTCGTTGTTCCTTTTATCGCTCTCAGCTTATTGGGAAGTGGAATGGCCTGCCACTCCATCTCCCAATGAGACATGACCAGATGTCTCAGCAGAGAGCGAATATCACTTGCTGGAACCTTGAAAGGCAACGGGGGCAGTGTAACTGCCTCCTTGGCAGCCCGATCTGCTAACTCGTTTCCCTCGATGCCCATGTGGCTTGGGAGCCACAGAAACGTAATTCTGGTGCCAGCATCCGAACACACGGCCAGCAGGTCCTAGATCCGCTGCACCAGAGGGTGCCGAGGGAAACAGGTATCAATAGAGTGGAGTGAACTCAAGGAGTCAGTAAACACAAGAAAGTGACGGCGTTCACTGTACAGTGCGTACCGCAAAGTTCTACAGATAGCATAGAGCTCTGCTGTGTACACACTACAGGTTTCCGGAAGAGCGAAAAGAAACCTATCATTGTCGACAACGAACGCACAGCCCACCTTCGTGTCCGTCCTTGAACCATCCGTGTAGACGACGACTGAGCCTGGATAGCGGCCAACAACGGACAGGAAGAGCCTCCGATAAATCGAAGTGTCCATGTTCTCCTTCGGGCCAGTGTGTAGGTCTAGGATTATTTCAGGTCACCGTACTACCCACGGAGGTACCCCACTTGGTTGTCTGACAAGGCAAGGAACCGAAGGTACGTCAAACAATCTGTAACTGCTATCTAAACGTATTCCAACCAGCCGCGTTGCTCGGGGACGAGTGGCGTACAGCAAACGGTTGCCATTGTTGAAAACGCTAGAATAGCTTGGATGAAGTGGCACCTGTTGCAAATTAGCAGCATAGGTAAGAAGCAGTTGCTGGCGCTTCAGGTGTAAAGGCGGCACACCAGACTCAGCGAGCAGGCTAGCTATGGGGCTTGTACGAAAGGCTCCCGTCGCCAACCGAACCCCACTGTGGTGAATGCTGTTTAGCTTCGCAAGAACGCTTAGTCTTGCTGAGCCATATGCTGCACTGCCGTAGTCTAGGCGAGATAAAGTATGTGCCCTATAGAATCGTAGGAGCACCGCGCGGTCAGCCCCATAAGAAGTGCTGCTAAGAAACCTGATGATATTAAGCTTCGCAGCACATTGCACTTTCAACTGCCGCACATGTGGCTCCCACAATAATTTATTATCGAAAAGGATCCCAAGAAATCTGTGTCAACTACAGGGATAGCTACATTTCCTAAATAAAGTTCAGGAGGAGGGTGAAGAGAATGTTGGCGACAAAAGTGGACAACACAGGTCTTTGTGGTGGAAAAACGAAAGCCACGTTCTAAGGTCCACTGCTCCACCCTCCTAATAGCTTGCTGTAACTGTCGCTCTGCGACTGCCATACTGCACGAGCTATAGTGCAGAGCAAAATCATCCACATATAGGGATGGTATTACGGCTGGACCAGCAGCAGCAACAATACCATTTATGGCAATCGCGAACAGAGTGACACTAAGAACCGATCCCTGTGGGACACCATTTTCTTGAACGTGGTACTGCGAATATGTCCTCCCTACTCGGACACGGAATAGACGGAGGGACAAAAAATTCACAATAAATACCGGCAAGTTACCTCGGAATCTCCATTGATGCAGGACTGAAAGGATACCATATCGCCAGGTGGTGTCGTAGGCCTTCTCCAAGTCAAAGAAGACAGCTACCAAGTGCTGTTTGCGGAGAAACGCATCCTGTATAGAGCTCTCCAGGCGTACGAAGTGGTCTGTGGTGGATCGAGCGGCTGGAAAACCACATTGGTACTCAGACAAGAGTCCTTGTTTCTCCAGACACCACACGAGTCTGCGATTTACCATCCTCTCAAATAGCTTACACAGGCAGTTTGTAAGACAAATCGGTCTGTAACTTCCTGCATACTTAGGATCTTTGTCAGGCTTGAGGACAGGGATGACGATGCCCTCTCGCAACTGAGACGGAAAATCACCCTCTATCCAGATTCGGTTGAACACACGAAGGAGATATAGTAAACTATCATCACTAAGGTGTTTCAACATCTGGTTATGGATGTTGTCCGGTCCAGGAGACGTGTCCTTGCAAAGCGCTAAGGCGCTGCGGAGTTCCCACTCCGTAAAGGACACGTTGTAGTCCTCTGAAGCTTGGGTGGCAAAACTAAGGTGATGACGTTCTGCCTCACGCTTCAGAGGGAGGAAATCAGGATAGTAATTCCCGGAGCCAGAGACATCCGCGAAATGACTAGCGAGATGGTTAGCAATCGCGACGGGATCAGTGGCGACACTGCCTGCAATGGAAATTCCCGGTACACCAGTTGATCCTTGAATACCCGAAATTCATCGAAGTTTCGTCCACACTTGAGATGATGGAGTATGTGACGTCATGGACGACACATCTCTCTCCCATGAAGCCTGCTTACTTTGTTGAATAAGAACTCGCGCCTTAGCGCGGAGTTTCTTAAATGTTACCAAGTTGGCCACAGTAGGCTGTCGACGGTAACGTTTATGAGCACGGCGGCGTTCTTTGATGGCTGCTGCTATTTCATCGTTCCACCAAGGAACGAGTTTTCGACGAGTAGTCCCCGAGAAAAAAGGAATGGACTCCTCAGCAGCAGCAAGAATAACTTGGGTGACGTAAGTTATTTCTTCGCCGACGCTTCGCCTGATATCGTCATTAAAGACAGCTAGTGATGTGTACTTTGGCCAATCAGCATGTTTTGGTATCCATCGAGGGGGAGCCTCGACGGATTTATGTTTCAACAAAGTAAGGATGATGGAAAAATGGTCACTGTCACAGAGATCATCGTGTGTATGCCACCAAAACAGTGGAACCAACATTCGGCTGCATAGACTTACGTCGATGCGAGAATATGTGCCGTAACGCACACTAAAGTGAGTTGGTTCCCCCGTGTTCAAAATACATAAATCCAGCTCTGTTACTAATGTTTCCAGCTCTCTCCCCCTGGGGCAACGCGTCTCAGAGCCCCATATGGGGTGATGGGCGTTAAAATCTCCCAATAAGAGGAAGGGAGGTGGAAGCTGATCTATAAGATCAGTGACATCAGTTATGTTAAGAGCTTGACCTGGTGGAAAATAAACATTACACACTGTTATGACAGGCAGTGGAACGCGAACAGCTACAGCCTCGAGGGGAGTTCTTAATGGAACCTCTTCGCTGTAGGTATCAGAACGTACAAAAATGCCAACACCACCGGAAGCCTGGTGAGCATAGTACCGTTCTGTCGAGTATAGTCGGAAATTTCTCAAGACCGTATGATGATCAGGTCTTAAGTTGGTCTCCTGAATACAGACTATACTCGCTGCGTACTCACTAATGAGCTGACGTAACTCAGCAAGATGGCTGTCATAACCGTTACAATTCCACTGTAACAGTGCCGTAGTGTGGACTATAAAAGGAGTGTTAGGTTATGAGCGACAAAATGGTTGTAAGCCTAAACACTGTCTACTTCTACATCCGTAGATGTAGAGGACAGCGCGACATCCATCCCGTCATCAAAACATGGCAGGGGTGCCGCCCAGAACTTCGACTCTTGTCGGGGGCGAGTATTTCCCCTACGAGGAGAGCGCGCAGGTCTGGGAGCAGGAGTACCTCCTGGCGCAGACTCATACCCCCCACATGGGGGGCATGATTTCTCCTTCGCAGGGGAAGGCAGAGAGCGCTCAGCACGGGCGCTCTTCTTCCCCTTCTTTTTTTCGAGTTTAGACGGGCTGGGAGATGGTTTCCCAGCCCTGGTCGACGATGCCGCCTCTGCCGGCTGGGGCACGACTTTCGTCGACCTCCTAGGGGGGGGGGGGGAGACTTAGTCTTCCCCCCTTGCTGTGCCGTCTGGGAACTTCCAGCCTGCACAGACTTCTGGTTGGTCGAAGGTGGGGTGGTCCCCTCCCTCGAGCTTTGACTAGTTGCGACGTTGCTGGGAGCAGCAACAGTCGCCTTGGGCGCAGCGGTCTGGACAGGTGTCGAGGTTGTAAATGACGAACCTGGAAGACTCTGAGCTATCAAGCTATAGTCAAGTGTACGGGCAGGTGTATTCGTGGAATTAAACTTATGGCACGCTTCCTGGTAGGAAAGACCATCCAGGGTCTTGATCTCCTGGATCTTCTTCTCACTCAGGTATGTCGGACAATTCCGATCCCGAGGAGAATGAAAACCGGAGCAGTTAGTGCACTTGTATGGAGTTGTACACTCCTCCGCGCCGTGAGCTACTCGTCCACATGTACCACATACAGCCTGATTCGAACAGTGAGATACCATATGTCCGAATCGCTGGCATTGATAGCATCGCATAGGAGGCGGGATGTAAGGCCTCACATCGCAACAATAAGTTGTTACCTTGAATTTCTCTGGTAACACTGACAACTTGAAAGAGACAATGAAGGCACCAGTGGCAACGTCTTCACCGTTGACCTTGCGCGTAATGCGCTGGACGTGTGTCACGCCACGGTTCTTCATGTCGTCCAACTCGTCGTCAGTGTTCAAAATAAGGTTGCGGTGAAAGATGACTCCGCAAACCGGTTCAAGGACTTACGCTCCTCCACTTTGACGGGGATTTTGCCAAAGTGCTCGCACTTAAGCAACTGATCAGCTTGCAGTGCTGTACGAGTCTTTAGAAGCAAACTACCGTTGCGCATTTTTTTTAAGTTCCTCCAGTTCGCCGTAGACGCCTTCGATGTGCCTACTAAAAAGGATCGACTTCACCAGCTTAAAATCATGCCCATCGGTTCTGGTAGCGACCAGAAACCAAGGGAAGCTGGTTCCCATTCCTTCACGCTGCGTATGTTCCCTGGGAGTTGAACCTCTCAGGGAAGCAAAGTTAAAGACTTAGGTGGGGGACCACCTTGAGAGAGCCGACTTCGTTTGGAAGCCATGCCCGATAGCTTCCTCCCCGAATGCCACCCACTCCGATCAGGGGTCTCTGTAGCCGAACCAAGCAGCCAAGGCAATACCCACCTGGTCGTAGCAGGTACTGCCCGGGGTCCGATGTTGGACGATGCCTAATACGGGATGACTGAGGCAATGAGCACTAGGACTCCCTCCATTCACCTGCAATAGCATGTACCCCATAGCGTGTACAGAGCACTAAATATAGAGACAAAAATAAAAAATAATTAATAATATGTCCTTCTGGCATTCGGCTGTGCAGGGACCTGTGTTGTCAGACGGATACTACTGCCAAGGTACATGGCGTTCCCACCACACAATGGTCCTGGGTGGACAGTTGCGGGCTTTTGGGCGTAATCGCACACGTAAGAGGCCCATCTCCGAGCAGCACACACATCAAAATTTTGAAATGGTCTACATCTGACCCTCGGAAAAATTAAAAAAAAATAAAGAGGGGACCATGGCCACATGACCCTTTAAGTTGCCTTCTACGACAGGCAGGGATTACCTGTGAATGTACTCAACCCCTCCCATCCACAGGAGGTCCAACACATTATACCAAACCACAATCCATGTCCGCGCCTAGGTCGCCCCTTTTAGTCAACTCATACGACAGGCAGGGGGTACCGCGGGTGTATTCTACATGTGCGTCCCCCACCCACGGGTAGTAGTGTGTTTGGTCCATGAGAGGTATTTTATTTCCCTCAAGTCCGCCGGCAAGCCGGTTAGGGCCCCCCTATCCGCCACCTGGGACGCACCACGTGGGAGTATCACCTCACGCAGGCGTAGCAGGTTCGTGGAGAGACTGGTAGAAATAATGGGTTTCTTTGTCTTTGCGCTACGGATGAATCATTTCCAAAATTTCTTTCTTATCATTGTATTATTCACCAAGAAGCTTTATGCGCAAAGGTTTTAAAGTTCAATCATGTCATGAAAATTGTAACTCATGTCATGAATTATGTAAGATCGTCATCAATTGTTCAGAAATATTTTAAGTATGTCAGATACAGAGTATGGTGACGTCATCCTTCATGCAGACATAAGGTGGCTTAGTAAGGGGAAAACACTTGAATGGTTTTGCTGCCCGTTGGATGAGATACAAGACTTTATGAAATCATCTCCTGGGAAATATTATCACGAACTTGATGATATATCTCGGCTAATCGAATCAGCATTCTTGGCAGACATCACCTCAAAATTAAATAAGTTAAATCTCAAATTGCAAGGAAGATATCATAATATTTCAGGTATGATAAGTATTGTCAATGCATTTGAAAAGAAACTTAAGGTATGGATTGTCCATTCAAATAGAAATTCCCTTTCACATTTTCCAAATTTGAAATCTATGGCAGATACAGTAAATGGCGCAAGCGTGATTTTTCATCTCTTGCTAAACATCTTAAAACTCTTGGGTCCGAATTTGGTAACAGATTTAGCCAGTTTTCAATGCTTGAACCAGTGATCATGTTTGTCAATAATCCCTTCCCTTCTGTTGACGTTTGTGAGCTTGGAGGGAGGGTGTGTGAAATATTCAAAAATTATAATCCTGAAGAATTAGAAATGGAAGTTCTAAGCCTTCAGTCAGACCTTTCTTTGAAATCCTACTACGCAACATGTGGCAATTTCTGGACTCTGGTGGACGGTAAAAATTATCCCATTACCCGCAGTGTTGCGCTGAAGATGCAATCTTGTTTTGGTTCAACCTATCTTTGTGAAGTCGCGCTTTCGACTATGAACATAATAAAAAACAAATACCGATCCTGCCTGACAGACTTACACCGGGATGACGCGTTAAGAGCAGCCTGTTCCAGTTACACACCAGACTTTCCTCAACTTGCAGAGAGCATGCAGTGCCAGATTTCACATTAATTATGTGAGTAAATATATTTTCATATAATTTTTAATTCTAGATCTATTATTATTATTATTATTATTAATTATTATTATTATTATTATATAGTCGTCGTAGTACCGATAACAGTAGTCGAATTAGTGGAATCGTACCTGGCGCCCGCATACCCTTAGTCATCATGTGAATGTGCTCGCGTAGAAACGAACGTTGGACAGCCCTGACCTAGATCATCTAAATGAAGTACTCAATCGCCTTTGTAAGGCCTTTGCTAAACCTTCTATGTCATTTTTTAGGGCATATTGTGTCGCCCGATGGTGTTTCTATCTATCATTCCAGAACACAGGCCATCCGTGATTTCAAACCTCCTAAGGATATCAAAGGTATTGCCAGGTTCATAGGCATGGTGAATTTCTTCAGGAAATTTATTTCTAACTTCGCTAATAGAGGGGCACCCTTGAACTTACTTCGTAGGAAAGGTGTCAAATTTGAGCGGGGACAGTCTCGACAAGCCGCTTTTGAAGATCTGAAATTAGCGCTTTTCAACGCCCCGGTTCTTGCTATGCCTGATTTTTCAAAGAAATTCATTGTTCAAACCGACGCCTCATCATCGGCGGTGGCTGCTGTGCTTCTTCAGGAAACTGAACTCGGAAGGCGACCCATCGCCTACATGTCTAGGACATTATTGGCCCAAGAGGCCAAATATTCCATCTATGAACTTGAGGGTTTTGCAGTTTTATTTGCACCAGAGAAGTTCCGACTCTATCTGGAACATGTCAAGTTCAACCTGGAAACTGACAATCAAGCCTTAAGTTGGGTATTTGTTAGGCCGCATCGTACTGGTTGTATAGCCCATTGGGCCATCAGGATTTCTCCCTTCCAGTTTGATGTGAGACATATCAGAGGATCTGAAAATGTTGTGGCGGATGGACTAAGCCGCACGTTTTCTTATGATGTGGAGACCACCAAGCAGGAAGATAGTTCTTCTCTTCCCGCGACCATACCTTCGGGTGTTAATGCCATTCTAACTGATGCCCCCATGTTGTTTAGGGATATTGAAAAATATCAACGTGAAGATCCTGTGCTCACCCCTATTATTGAAACCCTTTCCTCTGGAGAACATGTCATCCCTTATGTGTTGAGAAACGGGGTTTTGTGTTGCCCGACGAGGCATGACCAAAAGATGAAAGTAGTGGTTCCAGCCATGCTTGTACCCATGATCTTCAAGTACTATCATGAGACCCCATTAGGGGGGCATTTAGGCACCTTCAAAACTTGGGAAAAGATCCGAGATATGTTCATTTGGAAAGGTATGGACGGCGAAATTCGAGAATTAGTAAAAGCTTGTAAATAATGTTTGCTTAGTAAACCTACCTTTTCCACTAAGCTAGGTCTATTATCATCTCACCAGGCGTCGCACCCCATGGAACGCCTCTATATAGATATCGGACCCTTCCCTCAATCAAAGGGGAACGCCAATAAATTCAATCTAGTGTGCGTAGATGGTTTCACGAGATTTTGCTGGCTATTTCCGACTACGCTGGCAACCGCTCAGTCCACCATTTCTTGTTTAAATACCATATTTGCTTCTTTTGGTCCCTGTCAATATATAGTTTCGGATAATCCAACAGTTACATCCAACCTCTTCCGTAAATTCTGTTTTGATCTGTCTATATCACATGTAACTACTTTGGCGTATTATCCTCAACCATCTCTGGCTGAGCGGGTCTATCGTAATCTTAGATCGGCTCTCATCACATTTCATAATGAAGATCATTCCAGGTAGGATACGTCCCTGCATTGGTTGGCCTTTGCTTCAATTCGACGGTTCATGAGTCCCATAAGTTTACTCCAACTTCTCTTATGTTTAAATTTGTTCCTAACACGCCACTCTCTAAACTTTGGTCACTTAATGATATTTTACCAGAGATAATAGATCCCGATAATATTAGAGATCTATGGAAGAAGGCTAAGCACAACCTGAAGGTTTCTCATGAAGAGGTTAGGGAAAGATATGATCGTGGACGGAGGCCCACCATAGAGATCTATGGAAGAAGGCTAAGCACAACCTGAAGGTTTCTTATGAAGAGGTTAGGGAAAGATATGATCGTGGACGGAGGCCCACCAATTTAAAAGTCGGAGATCAAGTCATGGTTAGAAACTTTGTTCCCGCAGGCAAGCTTGCCCCCAGATTTCATGGGCCGTGCATTATATTAGATTTTTGAGGCCAGTTACATTATTGGTAAGCAATCCAGCAACAGAGAGGATCTTTAGAGTGCACCTCTCCCAGGTGAAACCTGTATAATTTCATTGTTAACTTTGCCATCAACATTTAGCAGGAGTTTGAAGGTTATATTTAAATTTGAGGCCTTCTGCCCTACTGTTTTATTTAATTATGTATATGACCTGTTATGTACTATCTTCCCCTCTGGTTTTCCTGCTGTCAACCCCTGGTGGCCATTACCAAGGCCCCCGTCTCCTGCATCCACGCACTATTGGACCACAAGCACCTTCCACACCGCCTGCCTCTCTGCATCACCAATAAAGATGGTACTCTCAAGTCTCCAACAACACTTCTCTGTCGCCCAGATCTTACTGTTTCAGTACCCCCTCAGCCATCAGCCGCCGTGCAGCAACATCCAGCGAGATAAACTAGAACAGGGTAAGGGCCCACTCCACTCCAGGGAAGACTCCTGGAGTCCATCTTCCCGGCAAAGGCTGAAGTGCGGTAAGCCTACCACCAACACACCTGGGGATTGCACATATACATCTAATCTGCGGCGACCTTCAACATGACTACCCCTCTCACAGTAGCGGGAGAGGTGTATCTGAGGGTAATCGGGGGGTCCGGGCGACCTCAGTTGGGTATCAGCAGGTCTTGCCGTCTAATCTAATCAGCATGTAATGAACTTCTACGGCCACAAGGACACACTAAATTTGAATCTACATATTTGTTTCTACTAATCAACTTCAAAAAAACTTTGGAAATTTTTTTCTCAATTGGAAATGTTTTCTCAAAATTCTTGTGTGTCACCCCAAGGAAGGACATCTGGGTGGGGGAGGAGAGGTCTGTACCGGGAGGTACACCTCAATGCTGCGCAATCAAAATTAGTGCCTAAATGAACTCATCTATTGGTCAAACAGTGAAACTGATAACACAACAAGTTGGAACTTTAATCAGAAGATGTCTCCACTGAAATATGAAGTAATTTTGTTATTGTGCAGTTTCCTAAACTGACTGAATTTCTCCTTGTTTTGTTTTGATATACAGCAAGAAGTTTCGACATTTTTCTACAGATGACACTATTAAAAACTATGACCATGCACTCTGGTTCAAGGTGGAAGAACTTATAATTTAAAGAAGTTTTGTATTTCTAGGTTTTTGTAACTGATCTATGTTCATTTATTTTTGGGTTGGTAATACTTCCTTTTTCTTTCCGCCAGTTTTGAATCTGGCTAATGAAAAATTTCTGTAATTAATTTTCGACCTTCTTGTTCGATTTTGAGTGTTACTTTTGAACTTAACCAATAAAATTAAGAGGGTGTGCCCTGATTAGTCTTGAATGATCTCAAACCTTCCCTGAGGGTAAATAAACTACGGCTTTTCATGTTTCCTGGCCAAATGATCGTCGTCTTTCTGAGTGTCTGTGTTTAAGCAGGAGGTGGACGGCCTCTTTCATCGGCAGCTAGAATATCTACAAGGTAATGGCCACATAACTTCATTCTTTCTTGCTACCTCCGCAAATTATTCCGAAGGGGAAGGTCCGAATCTTTAGTTATGTAACAAACTTTTCTAAAATGTAAATCTTCTTTCAGCTAAAGTAAAAACTTCATAACATCTTTAATTGTAAATTGGGGACAGAGAATGAGTTACCCTCTCGAGCACCCTTTCATCTTACTTTGAGATGCCTGCGATTTAGCAATATTTTTTCCTGTAATGTATTACCGTTATTTCCATGCGAGCCACCTCAAGTAGCTTGGGATTAGCCCCTGTTTCATTGGCCTAGAGCCCTGTAGGTTTTTAATATTTCATTATCTGGAGTGCAGTGTACGCCTCCATTCAGTTTGTGTTCTTTGTCGCAAAGGCCCTGTAGGTTGGGTACTAGATACCCCTGTATAAAATTATTTTCTATTTGTAAGTGGTGCCTTGAGAGGCCAGAGATTGCAAGTTTTGATGTTGCCTTGAGTAGGCTGGAAGGAACTGAGAGCCTGTAAGCTCCTTTCAAAGTTTTGTAACAGTAAAGTGTGCCTTTGGGAGGCTATATATATATGTTGTAATTTAGGGAGCAAGTGCTCTTGAATTAGGGGATTTCTGCCCTTAACTAAATAATACCTCTTCCATTTGTAAAATTGTAAAACTACGGACTTGAAGCCCAGAATCTATAAAAATCACTAATCTTGGACTTTCCTAGTCTTGTTTCAAGATTGCTTTTGTACCTGACATATTGTTATTTGTTGAGTTGTTTTTTTTGAAGAAATATAACCTTCTGTTCAAGTTTTAAATTAATTTTGATATAGTAGATAGACCCATTCACCCCGGCACCTTCTTTCACCTCTTTCTGCTCCACGGGTAACCCTGTAACAGTAATAAAATACTTTATAAGGGTGGGTTATTGGAATTGTCACAATATTATTCTTTTTTTCCTCTGTCTTCTTCTTCTTCTTCCTCCTTCAGTGGTGTTTGTCCCATCTAGTGGCGGAGTCTGCTATGTGGTTCCAATCTGCTTAGGTTGAGAGCCACATTAAGTTTTATGAAGTATCCAGTGTTAAGAAAAGACTGTGGAGCCTTATGGCAACAGAGTTGCTAGCTCCAGGCAGCAGTAGTGCTAACGTTATGCAATATCTTCACCCACTTTGAGTACTGTGTTTTCACAAGTTAGTGACACAATAAAACTCCAGCAGCTGCTTGAAAAAGAAAACTGCCACGGAGGAGGAGTTTTACAGGTTCTAACAAAGTGGGCTAATATTAATAGACATACAAAGTGAACCAATAAGGAGGTTAGTTTCGTTATATATGACACATTACCAATACTGATTGACCGATGTAGAGAGCACAACACTTCCTTCCCGGATATGTCATTCTATGCCCTGCATAATCGCCTGATGAAAGAACTGTTTCGTACACTGCAGGAAGAGTTAGCTCTTAATAGCCTGCGCAAAGCAGGAATATCTAACAGATTGTAACCTCCCCATTAGTAATCTTACAAGGGACAGAATACAATATTTATTTATTTAATTAATTAATTATAAATAATAATAACAACAATAATGCTAAATAATATTTTAGGCTTTTCAGCCACTCTACTTACTATATAATCCTTCACTCGCTTGCTAGTGGTTCGATTCTCTCCATATCGATCCTGATAATCACTAATACTTTTTTTTTTTTTTGCTAGTGGCTTCACGTTGCACTGACAAAGATAGGTCTTATGGCGATGATGGAATAGGAAAGGCCCAGGAGTTGGAAGGAAGCGGATGTGGCCTTATTTAAGGTACAGCCCGAGCATTTGCCTGGTGTGAAAATGCGAAACCACGGAAAACTATCTTCAGGGCTGCCGACAGTGGGATTCAAACCCACTATCTCCCTGATGCAAGCTCACAGCCGCGCGCCCCTAACTGCACGGCCATCATGGTCATCATTTTCAGATGTGTTACTTTATGAACTTTCTTCCAACTGACTTATGAAAGTTTCCAATATTTTCCTGCAGCTCATCTGCCTAGCACATATTGACTTGTATTTCTTTCACATGGTCTGTGTAATTACTCCAGTTTTGATTTGAAACAATTCCAAAAGGGGTCATGAATCGATATTTCTATATCTTTCATTTTGTATGCCGTGTTATCCATACCTGTAAAATGTTTAACCCTATCGAACATATAAGCCTCATGCAAGGGGTTAAATTTTCATAAATTTCAAATTCTCCCATGTTCCTTCAGATATTTCCAGGCTGAAAGTAAATGACTCTGTAGTGTAAAGTAGGCCTCAACTGAGCAAGCAAGCAGTTCTCACTGTGATCAATAGGTGTCAGGAGTGCATGGGGAGGAGTTCTGTAGGGTTCAGCACACAAGATGGAGGAGAGTTGTGCCCACCTGTAATCAAGACTGAAGTAAAGAAGCTACTCAGCATGTAGTAAGTACCTTTCAGTCTTAAAAATCATGTAATTCTTTAGTTTATTCATTGATGATGTTGAAACATTTAATCTAATGTTTTAAAACAACCATATTTCTTGTGTAGCATTACAAATAACGGCATATCTTATGAAGCTTACTGTCTCTTGTGGTATCGTGATATAATTGAGGTACGTGGAAGTACTTTTTGCAGAAGCCAAGCCTCAATGAAATGTATGCCAATTCACAACAGATGCAGCCCAGACCATCCAGTAGTAGAAGATCAAGGTAGGTAATACATATCTGCCAAATTTTGGAAATAAAAATAGGAAGATTTTTTTGAATTTTTGGATTTCATCACATATATTGCACCATGGTATAGGTGAAAAAAAGGAGAGGATAAAAGGCATACATATCTACAGTTACAATGGGATTTGACCATTAAATTTAAAATCTTAAACTAAGAAAACATAGAAATGGTTACAAGAAAATGTACATAATCATTTCCATTTATGACACATAAATACAAAAAATATTTATATCACACCGACTCGCACAACAAAATGCATAATAGTTTACTTTATTAGACTGTAAAATGAATGGAAATTTAATTTTATAGGTATCTCTGAACACTTGGAAATAACGTTTGTTGTGGTTATTGGCCATAACGTGAAGAGAAAATACCAGAAGCTGTCACTGACACAACTCCCTGAAATACATTCAACTGATCAAAATTATGAAATAAGAATGAACACAAATGTAATGAAATAGTTAAACTACCACATACAAAATGGATCAATATGTCTCATACATTATTAACATATGACTCTGACCAGGAGAAAAGCACAGAACCACAAGAAAAAACACGTGGCCTACAACTCCAACGAAACTATGCACAGAAACGAAGTTAACAGCGCGCGAACCACACAATAACAAATTCATTCTTTCGTCCCGATCAACGAAAACGCTAGTGCACGCTAACATCTCTTGCTTGTAGTACAATTGCCGCTGTAAAGTACACACACTGTTGTGGTGAGTGGGAAACACGAATGCGACGGACGTCGAACGATACACTCGCGATATATTATATTATATTATATTAGTCAAAAATAGGAAGAAGTAAGAATAAGTCTGAAAATTGAAAGAAAGTTAAAAAACGGAAAGTTTCTGAGTAAATAGTAAGGGTTGGCAGGTATGCATAAGTTTTTGCCAGTTTTTATGTTAAAGAAAACAATTCAACACTTCAAAGGAAATTCAATTTTTGTTTATTTAAAATGTTACCGGGTCTTCGTGGATCACAGAGAGGTGAAAGAAGGTGCTGATTTGAATGGGTCTATCTACGATAATCAAAGATTAATTTAAAACTTTAAAATAAAGGTTATATTTCCTTTAACAAACAATATTTCAGGTACAGAGGTTGTTTTATACAAAATAGGAAAACAGAAAAACCTAGAGAAGGTTAGTTACAAAATTTGAGCTTCCAGCTCCCTCCTTACAAGGTCCCTACATCACTAATGTTGCGTTTAAGGAGAGGAATCTCCCAATTTCTTTTACAGGAAATTTCAAGAGCACTTTGCTCCAAAGGTTACAAGTTATGGCCTTCCAAAGGCACCATTCAATATCACACAAATATATTTTACATTTGAAGAAAAGAGCCTCAATGCTCTATAATTCTACCAAGGAGACTACACTCCCAAACCCTTACAGCCTACTCGAGGCAACCATTAACTTTTACAATAGTAAATAGGGATTAGAGCATTTTTGCTCAATAAAATTACATTTTATTTATTTTTATTTTTTTATTTTTGCTAATTGCTTTACGTCGCACCGACACAGATATGTCTTATGGTGACGATGGGATAGGAAAGGCCTAGGAATTGGAAGGAAGTGGCATGGCCTTAATTAAGGTACAGCCCCGGCATTTGCCTGGTGTGAAAATAGGAAACCACGGAAAACCATCTTCAGGGCTGCCGACAGTGGGGCTCGAACCCACTATCTCCCGATTACTGGATACTGGCCGCACTTAAGCGACTGCAGCTATCGAGCTTGGTAAAATTACATTTTCAGGTCTCTTTAGGCAAAACCTACAATTTACAAGAGCATATCAATTTTTTTTTTTTAAGTTTACACAGGGGTATCGAGTACCCATTCTACCGGGCTTTCGTGAAAAAGTACAGGTTAAAGTTACTGGCCCAAAAATCAAAATGTATGGAGGCAGAACTTGCACTCCTTGAAATCGAAGATTAAAACCCTACTTGGGCTTGTGGCCCGACGATGCAGAGGCTAATCCCACACTACTGAGGTGACTAGATGGAGGAAATTTAAGTTGCAAGGCTACAGATAGAAAACGGTTGCAAAAATATAGTCACCTCAAATAGATGTTGATAGGGAACTCGAGAGGGTGTCACACACTCTATTCCCGAATTTCAGTCAAGTACACTTGATTTACACAAACTTTTTTTTTTGCTAGTTGTTTTACGTCGCACCGACACAGATAGGTCTTACGGCGACGATGGGACAGGAAAGAGCTGGGAGTGGGAAGGAAGCGGCCGTGGCCTTAATTAACGTACAGCCCCATCATTTGCCTGGTGTGAAAATGGGAAACCACGGAAAACCATTTTCAGGGCTGCTGACAGTGGGGTTCGAACCTACTATCTCCCGAATACTGGATACTGGCCGCGCTTAAGCAACTGCAGCTATCGAGATCGGTACACAATCTTTTACATGAGAAGGAAGAGAAGTTTGTATTTTAGAAAATTTACGGTTACATTATTACAGATAGGGAACCTTATCCTCGAGTCAGCTTGCGGAGATAACTACTCTCTTAGCACGCGCGCACACACACACACACACTCAATAACACGACGATCAGTAAGACAAGTTAACTCGAAAAAGCGTCAGCTTTCATACCCAAGAGGAAGGTTCGAGAAGGCTCTGGGCTAAGACCAGACACACCCTCTCATTTTTATTGGACAGTCGAAAAGTTACAAGAAGCCTACGATTGGCAGAAAAATAAATACACAAAATCTGTGATTGGCCAGACTCCAAAGTTGGCAGGATAAATAAGAAGTGTTTCAAACCTTGAAATATCAAAAACAAAGAAGTCAATTCAGTTCAGAAAACCTATAAACACAAAATTTCTTTAAATTTCTAATTGTTCCACTTTGCACCAGAGTGCATGACATCAGTTCTTAAATAGAGACATCTATGGAGAAAAGTCTCAACTTGAAATAGCTGTTGTAAACATTAAGTGTTAGATCGCGTTCTTCCCGGCGCTTCATTTAAATGCACGGGGTTGAGGTGTACCTCCCGGTACAGCCCTCCCCCCAACCAAAAGTCCTTCCCTGGGGTGACACTGTAGAAATTTGTTTTAAAAAATTATGTTGGAATTTCACAGATGAAAATTTTTTTGCTGAAATTTCATTTTAGAGAAATAATTTTGAAAAGCAGACTTGAAGTCTTCCAGAAGTTGTCTAAGTCCGTAATGCTTAGTTCAAGTTTGACGGCAAGAGCGGCCGCTGCTGCCAATACCCGGGTGGGTTCCCCTGGACCCCCAAAGTACCCTCAGATACACCTACCCCGCTACCTTGAGAGGGGTAGCCATGGTGATGGTCGCCGCAGACCAGATGTAGAGATACTGCTCCAAGATGGGTAAGCGGTAGGGTTACCCCACCTCAGCCTTGCCGGAAAAGATGGAGCTCCGGCGCACCGTTCAGAAGGAGACTTGACCAGAGGAGAGTGGGCCCATACCCCACGCCGGCATTGCTCGCTAGATGTTGAGACATGGTCGCCGATGGCAAGAGGGCACTGAAAAAGTAATTTATTCGGCGACGGAGATTGTTTGCTGGAGTTTGAGGGTCATTATGTTTTGCAGGTTGTGATGAGGCGGGCGGCGTAGATAATGAGTGTGTGTTTAATTGGCATGGTTTTGGAGACGGGGGCTAGGTAATGGCCACCAGGCCACGGACAAATGGAAACCCTTTTTAGAGGGGAAGGTTGTACAAATCTAATTACAATGCATAATATTACTTCCTATGATCGGGGCAGAAGGCCTCCACATTTCTAAATAAGTTACCTAATTAATTTTAAGATACAAGTCCATTAATGTAAGGAATATAACCTTTGCTTACTGCCAAAATTTAGTGGCCGATTTACTAAAATAAGGAATTTATACTGGTTTCACCTGAGAAAGGTGAACTCTAAATATCCTCTCAGTGGCTGGGTTGCTGACCAATAAATTCACAGGGGTTAAGAAATCCAAAATAATACATGGCCCATGAAATCTGGGGGCAAGCTTGCCCGCAGGTACAAAATTTTTAACCATAACCTCATCTCCAACTTTTAAATTGGTGGGCCTCCGTCCACGATCATATCTTAGTCTAACCTGTTCATGAGGAGCTTTAAGGTTACTCTTAGCCTTCTTCCATAGATCTCTAATATCATTGGGATCTATTGTCTCTGGCAATATGTCATTAATTGACCAAAGATTAGAGAGCGGCGTATTGGGAACAAACTTGAACATGAGAAATGCCGGAGTGAACTTTTGAGATTCATGAACAGATGAATTTAGAGCAAATGATAACCAACGCAAGGAAGTATCCCACCTGGAATGATCTTCATGATGAAAGGCAATCAAAGCAGATCGAAGATTATGATTGACCCACTCAGTCAGAGATGGTTGAGGGTAATAAGCGGAAGTAGTTGCATGAGAAATAGACAGGTTGAAACAGAATTTTCGGAATAAGTTAGATGTGAAAGCCTTTTCATTACTTGAAACTACATATTGACAGGGTCCAAAAGAAGCAAAGATAGTATTAAGACAAGAGATGGTAGAATGGGCGGTAGCCAGCTTAGTCGAAAACAACCATGAAAATCTAGTGAAGCCATCTACACATACAAAAATGAATTTATTTCCATTGCCCATGGGGTGAGATGCTTGATGCGATGACAATAGCCCTAGCTTAGTAGATAAGGTGGGCTTACTAAGCAAGCAAGATTTACAAGCTTTAACAATTTCTCTAATTTTAATATCCAAATCTTCCAAATAAACATCTCCTTGATTCCCGAGTTTTGAAGATGCCTAAATGCCCCTCTAATGGGGTCTCATGATAGTATTTAAAGATCATAGACACAAACACACCTGGAACCACTACTTTAATCTTCTGATTGTGCCTCGAAGAGCAACACAAAACCCCCTTCCTCAATACATAAGGGACAACATGTTCCCCAGAAGAGAGGGTTTCCATAATAGGAACCAGCACTGGATCTTCACGTTGATATTTCTCAATATCCCAAAAAAACATAGGGGCATCAGTCACAAGATATGGGCGTGCGAAGAACAAAACTATCTTCCTGTTCACTCGTCTCAACCTCATTGGAAAATATGCGTCTTAATCCATCAGCAACTATATTTTCCGATCCTCTAATGTGACGCACATCAAATTGGAATGTTGAGATCCAGATAGCCCAAGGGCGATATGTCCAGTACGACGAGGCCTAGCTAATACCCAACTTAAGGCTTGGTTATCCGTCTCTAATTCAAATTTGACATGTCCCTCTAATTCATAGATAGAATGTTTGGCTTCTTGAGCCGATAAGGTCCCAGAAGCATAGGCGATGGGCTGAGTTCCGAGTTCCATTTCCTGAAGAAGGACAGCAGCAACAACCGATGAAGAGGCATCCGTTTGGATTATGAATTTCTTACAGAAATCCAGCATGGCTAATACAGGAGCGTTACACAAAGAGCCAATTTCAGGTCTTCAAAAGTGGCCTGCTGCGACGGCCCCCATTCAAATTTGACATCTTTCCTATGCAGTAGATTCAGGGGCGCCGCCCTGTTAGTGAAGTTTGAAATAAATTTCCTGAAGAAATTCACCATGCCTATGAATCTAGCGATTTCTTTGATGTCCTTAGGAGGCTTGAAGTCACGGATAGCCTGAGTTCTGGAATGATCTATGGAAATACCATCGGGCGACACAATATGCCCTAAGAATGACAAAGAAGGCTTAGCAAAAGCTACCTTAGATAATTTAACAGTCAACCCAGCCTTCCAAAGGTGACTGAGAACTTCCTTTAAGATGATCTCAGTGCTTTTCGAAGGTCTCTGAAAACACGATGACATCATCGAGGTAATGATACAGATATTGGAATTTGATGTCAGCGAAGACCCTACCTAGCAGTCTGGTAAGAACAGCTGCACCCGTAGGGAGCACGAAGGACACGCAGTTATATTCATACAGATTCCAATCTGTAGCAAAAGCCGTTAGATGTTTGGATTCTTCTGCTAAAGGGATCTGGTTATATGCCTGATTAAGATCAACGATGGTAAAGAACTTGGCCTTTCGAAACCATGAAAAACGAGTGAAGATCAGAAAGGGGCACGGATTGTAACACCACCTTACGGTTCAAAGCCCTGTAATCAACAACAGGCCTGAAGCCACCTTGGGGTTTCAGCACAAGAAAAATGGGTGATGAATACGCCGACTTGGAGGGTCAAATGATACCATCCTTTAACATCTGATCGATGATCTCCTTAAGAGCCTTCATTTTAGGTGGGGACAGCCTATAAGGCGGAAACCTAACTGGAATAGAATCTGTTAGGTCAATCTTATATTCAATAAGGTCCGCGACGCCAAGTGTACGTGAAAACACATCAAGAAAGGACGGACACAACCTTCTAATACTTTCAGCCTGCTCCTCAGGTAGATGCCTAAGATCTAACATCTCACTCTGTGTAGGCGAAATAGATGAACATGATACAGAATTACATTTCAAAAGGGGAATATTACAGTTAATAGCAAACTTGAAGGTGCACGACTTGCTCAGAATGTCGAGCACAAGACCAGTATTGGACATGAAATCGGACCCCAATATTACAGGGCAAGACAACTGTTTAGCTACAAACAACTTAACTTTCCAGGTAAACTTTGAAATACGAACTTTAGCAAAAACGAAACCTAAAATTTCTAATGGAGAGGAGTTAGCCAAAACACACTTAACAGAGGAGATACAATAGTTCAGAAATTTACAAGAAGTTGCTAGTTGCTTTACGTCGCACCGGCACAGATAGGTCTTATGGCGACGATGGGACAGGAAAGGACTAGGAGTGGGAAGGAAGCGGCCGTGGCCTTAATTAAGGTACAGCCCCAGCATTTGCCTGGTGTGAAAATGGGAAACCACGGAAAACCATTTTCAGGGCTGCCGACAGTGGGGTTGGAACCTACTATCTCCCGAATACTGGATACTGGCCGCACTTAAGCGACTGCAGCTATCGAGCTCGGTCAAGAAGTTTTTAATTTAGAATACCATTCTCAGAAATTATGGAACTCACACTTCCTGAGTCTAATACAACCGTGACTGGCTTGTTATTTACTTAAATTTTCAAAAATGGCATGAATCCTGGGGTCTCTGCCACAATTCTGAGGCATCCTTAACAGAATTTTTACTTGGTTTAATGGGGGCTGAGCCTCAAGAAGGTGAACATGCTGACTCAGCCGATGACACTATTCATTTCCTACTATCAGGGTTAGCAGAGGTAGCACCAAAAGTTGAGCAAGATGGTGTGCTGTTAAGATGAATGCAATTCTTGGCAAGATGAGCAAATGAGCTGCATTTAAAGCAACCTTGAGATGGACCTGCTCCATTCCTAGTCCCACGAGATTTTATCAAGGGGCATTTGTTTCGAAGATGTTCAGTTGATCCACATGCACAACACTTGCGAGTGGGAAAAGTTTATAATACCAATATAAATGGTCCGTCATTGGACATTATAAATTTTCCAGCTAACTCATTCTTGGTTGCCAGCGTTTCGCCCTCGTGTGCTAGGGTGGGCTCATCAGTTGGTACCTAGCACACCTACCAATACGCTGGCTAGTGCATACCGTGGAGGCCACTGCGTAGGCTAACTGGAGCCACCGGCAGTGCCAATGCACTAAGAGACTTTGTCTCATTATCAAAAATTGATGCCTGCTTGGCCATCAGATGACATAGATGTTGATTCCCATGGGGAATCTGAAATATTTGTCCTGAATGAGTAAATTTATAATACCAATATAAATGGTCCGTCATTGGACATTATAAATTTTCCAGCTAACTCATTCTTGGTTGCCAGCGTTTTGCCCTCGTGTGCTTAGTGTCTCTTAGTGCATTGGCACTGCCGGTGGCTCCAGTTAGCCTACGCAGTGGCCTCCACGGTATGCACTAGCCAGCGTATTGGTAGGTGTGCTAGGTACCAACTGATGAGCCCACCCTAGCACACGAGGGCGAAACGCTGGCAACCAAGAATGAGTTAGCTGGAAAATTTATAATGTCCAATGACGGACCATTTATATTGGTATTATAAATTTACTCATTCAGGACAAATATTTCAGATTCCCCATGGGAATCAACATCTATGTCATCTGATGGCCAAGCAGGCATCAATTTTTGATAATGAGACAAAGTCTCTTAGTGCATTGGCACTGCCGGTGGCTCCAGTTAGCCTACGCAGTGGCCTCCACGGTATGCACTAGCCAGCGTATTGGTAGGTGTGCTAGGTACCAACTGATGAGCCCACCCTAGCACACGAGGGCGAAACGCTGGCAACCAAGAATGAGTTAGCTGGAAAATTTATAATGTCCAATGACGGACCATTTATATTGGTATTATAAATTTACTCATTCAGGACAAATATTTCAGATTCCCCATGGGAATCAACATCTATGTCATCTGATGGCCAAGCAGGCATCAATTTTTGATCATGAGACAAAGTCTCTTAGTGCATTGGCACTGCCGGTGGCTCCAGTTAGCCTACGCAGTGGCCTCCACGGTATGCACTAGCCAGCGTATTGGTAGGTGTGCTAGGTACCAACTGATGAGCCCACCCTAGCACACGAGGGCGAAACGCTGGCAACCAAGAATGAGTTAGCTGGAAAATTTATAATGTCCAATGACGGACCATTTATATTGGTATTATAAATTTACTCATTCAGGACAAATATTTCAGATTCCCCATGGGAATCAACATCTATGTCATCTGATGGCCAAGCAGGCATCAATTTTTGATAATGAGACAAAGTCTCTTAGTGCATTGGCACTGCCGGTGGCTCCAGTTAGCCTACGCAGTGGCCTCCACGGTATGCACTAGCCAGCGTATTGGTAGGTGTGCTAGGTACCAACTGATGAGCCCACCCTAGCACACGAGGGCAAAACGCTGGCAACCAAGAATGAGTTAGCTGGAAAATTTATAATGTCCAATAACGGACCATTTATATTGGTATTATAAATTTACTCATTCAGGACAAATGGAATCAACATCTATATCATCTGATGGCCAAGCAGGCATCAATTTTTAGTGATGAGACAAAGTCTCTTAGTGCATTGGCACTGCCGGTGACTCCAGTTAGCCTATGCAGTGGCCTCCACGGTATGCACTAGCCAGCGTATTGGTAGGTGTGCTAGGTACCAACTGATGAGCCCACCCTAGCACACGAGGGCGAAACGCTGGCAACCAAGAATGAGTTAGCTGGAAAATTTATTATGTCCAATAACGGACCATTTATATTGGTATTATAAATTTACTCATTCAGGACAAATGGAATCAACATCTATATCATCTGATGGCCAAGCAGGCATCAATTTTTAGTGATGAGACAAAGTCTCTTAGTGCATTAGCACTGCCGGTGGCTCGAGTTAGCCTACGCAGTGGCCTCCACGGTATGCACTAGCCAGCGTATTGGTAGGTGTGCTAGGTACCAACTGATGAGCCCACCCTAGCACACGAGGGCGAAACGCTGGCAACCAAGAATGAGTTAGCTGGAAAATTTATAATGTCCAATAACGGACCATTTATATTGGTATTATGATTTCATCTCTGTCGGGTGGTCTGGAATCTGGGTACCTGAGTAAGGGTTCCATGGCCTCAATGGCGCTTTGCGGTTTAGAGCAATTAAGTAAATTCTTGAAGTAATCTGCCAGAATGCTGCAATTTTCTTCATTTGACGTCGCCAGTGTGCCGTCCTTTCGCTCAAAGCATAGAGATGCTGGTTTATAGCCAGTGAGTTTGCGTTTGAAGGCTCTGTAGTACTCTCTGCTTTCATTCTTCCTAAAGTTTTGTTCTATCTTTTCAATGAGAGATTTTTCGTATTTACGTTTCTCAGTTCTGAACACCCTAGCTGCTTGGGCACGTTGGATTTTGTAGGTTTCCCAATCATTTTCTGATTTCGTAGAGTAGGCATGCTTTTTGCTTCTCTTGATTTCTGGAACGTCTTTGGCGGCCTCAACAAGGAGACTTTTGGCGTTGTTAAAGTCACAGTCATTTGGTCTAGCCTTCTCCTGGAACTCCATGACCCTTTGCCGAAATTTATCATTGTCGAAGCGTGTGATCTGTTTAGTTGTCTTCCTTGTGTTTGCAGGAATTGGTTTGAATTTGATAAGAGAGATATAATGACCTGAGTCCACATTGATGCCTTTCTTCACCTGGACATTCATAATCTCAGGGCTGTTTCTCCTGGAGATTGCAACATGATCAATTTGGAACTCTCCGAGAGCTTGGACGGGAGAACGCCAAGTCATTTGCTTTCTGGGTAAATGGCGAAAGTGGGTCGACATGACCTGCAGGTTGTGATTTTCGCAAATGGACACCAGTCTTTTGCCGTTGGGGTTGGTTCTTTTGTGAGCAGGGTAATTTCCTATAACTTCCTTGTACTTCTGTTCACGACCTAGTTGGGCATTGAAGTCACCCAAAAGAAGCTTGACATGGTGTTTGGGGATTTTGTTTAATTTTTCATCCAGTAGGTCCCAGAAATTATCAACTTCGTCTGGATCAGACTTGTTCTTATCGTTTGTAGGAGCATGTGTGTTAACTAGGGCGTAGGTTTTGTTCGTGCATTTAATTGTGAGTATAGACAATCTGTCATTCACAGGTTCGAAATTTGCAACCGATTTAAGGATCTTGGTTCTAACAGCAAACGCGGTTCCAAGCATCACAGCTCCATTGAAGATTTCTCTTTGCGCTTTGCTCTTGAAAAATCGGTAGCCTTCGGATTCAAAGATCTCTTCATCTGGGTACCTTGTTTCCTGTAGGGCCATTATGGATATCTGATTTTCGTGAAGAGTTTTGGTGAGGGTTTTCAGCTTGCCAGTTTGTGTAAGTGAATTTATGTTGAAAGTTGCTAGAAAGGTTTTAGATTTTGGCCTGAGTTTTTGACTCTTCGGGGTACACCGAGATGCTCCGACTCGTCTCTTGCATGTTGTCAAGTCTCCCCCAGAATCCGAACAAGACTTGTGCGCCGTGGCGTTCACGACGAGGGAATTATCCAAAGATTTACCCCCTGGGGTATGTTTCTTGAAATGTTGTGCCATCATGCTTTTTGACTTGACTTTGCTTTGGACGGGTACCCATCCTTTTACAACTAGGGTTGTTAGCCCTAGAGGTTGCCTCAAGATGTTTTCTGGCTTCTGGTCATTTACCAGTCTTCGCCGTAACCCTGGCAAGGGACCAGTTTTTTTTTCATGGTGGTATTTTATTTCCCTACTACCCTCTGACTCTGCTGGCGGCAGAGCCAGCGAGCTTCCCCAATTCCAATGGGACGCGCCCGATGGAGGTAACCGGTAAATCCCCACACGGGCAAGGAGTTTATATGTAACACTTAGAAGTGCTACTGGACGGTAGCTTTCCACTTTAGATGGATCTTTATTTGGTTTCAGTATGGTTATTATCTTTGTTTTCTTCATCAGAGGTGGGATGTTTCCAGTTTGCAGAATATTAGTGAAGAAGTTGGTTAACCATTTTATTGTGGCTGGTCCACAATGAGCCAAAAATTCAGGATAAATTCCATCAAATCCTGCAGCTTTTCCAAGTTTCATACTTTTTATTGCAGCTTTAGTTTCCCCTTCTTTGAATGCAGTAGAGAATTCAGAAAACTGCGGCGCTGCTCTTTTCTTGATGTTCAACTTTAATTTGATATCCTTTTTGGTTCGCTTGTCTTTTGTGTTTTTGGAAACTGATATTAGATGATTAGCAAAATAATTCAGATTAATGGCTGTTTTTGATCTCTTAGTTGCAGGGTTCGAAGAATCCAATTTCCTAATTATAGACCAGGCCTTTCTGCTAGAATGGGTGTAATCTAGGGATTCCACTGTTTCATGCCAGATCCTTCTTCGAATCTCATCCAAGGATTGGAGGAGGCCAGCCGCATTGTCGGAATTAGGATGTTCTTCATATTCTCGTAGTAATTCCTCACTCTCTGAACTCCAGCCAGGGATATACTCCTTACGATATCCTCTAGGGATGCATCGTCTCGCTGCACCTTCTATAACCCCTACAAATCTGCTGTAGTTGTATGTTGGTTTGATCCATCTTATATTGGAGTCAGTTTGCTTTGCAAATTCAGTCCAGTTGGCTTTTTTTTTTGCTAGGGGCTTTACGTCGCACCGACACAGATAGGTCTTATGGCGACGATGGGATAGGAAAGGCCTAGGAGTTGGAAGGAAGCGGCCGTGGCCTTAATTAAGGTACAGCCCCAGCATTTGCCTGGTGTGAAAATGGGAAACCACGGAAAACCATCTTCAGGGCTGCCGATAGTGGGATTCGAACCTACTATCTCCCGGATGCAAGCTCACAGCCGCGCGCCTCTACACGCACGACCAACTCGCCCGGTCCAGTTGGCTTTCTTGAAGTTCCACCTCGGTTTAGGATGTGATCGAACAACAAGTAAAGACATCCCAACCTCCAAGTGAACAGGCCTGTGTTGACTATGTGGGAAATCGTTGAGCACTGTACATCGAACTTGATTGTGTGAATTATGAAGCCGATTTGTGAAACAAAGATCTGGGGTGTAGCCTCGAGACCAGCGAGCTGATTGAAAGGTAGGCAGGTCCTTAGCATCAAAAATCAGATTCAAATTTTCAGTTTCCATCCAGTCCACAAGAACTTCACCATTAGAGTCATCCTTGTTTATATCCCCAAAGATGATGATGACTGTTGAAATCGCCGATATATATATAGTAGGATACTGCAGAGAAGGTATAGGAGGATTAGGCCAAGTAGTATCTGGTGGCTTGTACACATTAACTATTGTCAAGTTTTCAATGTTAACTGTAGTAGTAAAAATGTCATTTTCAGAGTTTACTGATAGTAATTGGCAATTTGTTATATCATTCCTGACATAAGTTGCAAGGCCATAATTTTGATGATGGTTAGATGCTACCAATTTAAAGCGTGGAATTTTCCCCCTACTCTGTAACTGTAGTTCATCTGCTGTGTGTGTTTCTTCAAGCACGATGACATCAACTGTATATTTCAGTGCAATCCTGGAAAGATACTCACATTTCGCTCGACTAATCCCTTGACAAATGCGCAGCGATGGTCTAATTCTACGTACTTGAAGGTCCTGAAAAGGACCACACATCTCCTTCTTGTTCGCTCTTTGACCGAGAGGTCGTTTCTGACAGTTCGGTCTCATCTTATCGCTGTTGCTTTCTTAGCACCACCCGGGGGACACGTGTAGAGCAGTGTAGTGGTTAAACCTACGGACGTGAAGCAACGTAAACTTCTTCCTCGCTTCATTAACCAGATCCCACACATCCCCAAATATGTTGGTACTTATTTCAATTTGCTGTACATTGTTGGTACTAACGTGAAAATCTATTACCTTCTCATTATCCTTCTCTTCAAATGTGGCATCTGTGATTTCATACCAAATGTGACTCGTAAGCAGCCGATATCTCGCACATTTCCACGTTACTGGAACCATGCAGTGATTTTTTGTAGTTTCTTTTTCAATTAGTTTTACGTCGCACCGACACAGATAGGTCTTATGGCGACGATGGGATAGGGAAGGCCTAAGAGTGGGAAGGAAGCGGCTGTGACCTTAATTAAGGTACAGCCCCAGCATTTTCCTGGTGTCAAAATGGGATACCATCTTCAGGGCTGTTGACAGTGGGGTTTGAACCCAGATGCAAGCTCACAGCTGCGTGGCCCTAACCATGCGGCCAACTCTCCCGGCTGTAAAATTATGAAAAGATACAAGTTACAGTATGAAATGGCAATCAGATCGTTCAAAACTTACGTTTCCATGGGTTCCCTTATTGCAGCTTACTTGCTAGTTATTCTCCAATGCCCATACTATGTGAATGTGCATGTTCAGTTTCATTCTTAAAAGTTGTAATACAGCAGTAGCCTTTTGTGGCAAACATTCATGTTTTTTCTTACTCAAACTGCATTGCCAAACCTAACTTAGCCATGCATGTATCATAAAAACATATTTCAAGCCCCAGTAGAGTACTGATAACATTTTCACTTTAAATTTACATGGGAACATCCTTGCTGAAATTCATCCAGCTAACTCTTGAAATGCAGAATGTACACATCTGTATCTTGAGAAGCATCACTTCATTATTTAATGTCAGTACCTAGTATTAAAATTAAGGGAAAATTTACTTCAGCCATTATTTCTAAAATTAACTGCTATCGGCCAAGTTATTCATGCACATATCGTGAAAACATGTTCAATTCCATTATCTTCTCATTTCAAATTTCAATTGAAAGAGTCCATGTTCATTTTAAAAAGGTTGTAGTCATGATTCAAAACCATCCACTTCATGGTCCGTATCGATAAAATAATAAATCAAGCAGAGAAATTGTTCCACCTAATCGATACTTTTCAGTTTGCCTTTGACAAATTTAATTCACAAGTAGTACAGTTGAAGCTAGTTAAGACATCCCTCTCTAGCGTGTTTCCCTGGTTCTTACGCCATTATTCCGAAGTCCCAGGGCGTGTCCTATTAAATTCACGCTAAAGAAACCTGGGCGAGACATTTATTTCACCCTTTAGTACGTTTATAACTCCCACCATAAGAAATTTAAATTAGCGTTCCCGCCACGTTGCGCACACGACAGGCCAGCGACAACTGACCTGGGTAAGGATTTGGTAGAGAACTTAAGTAACAGCGCACGGGAGAAATGTTTGAGCGGGAAGCCAGTGGTGAGTTGCGGTCCAACGCCCACAGTTACTTGTTATTGGACATTAGTTTTTATGCACGTCGTCATACACAGCGGATCGGCTGTGCTCGCGATACCAGTACTGCGACTTGTATCCGAACCTAATAGTGTATCTATAAGTAGAAATGGATTTAGATGATAAACAAAAATAGGTCCGCTCTCACCCATTTCACATATTTATTTCTCATTTTCAATTTAAAAGTTATACGTGTGTTCTTTTTCTTTTCCTGTGTGATTTACAGCGGTTGTTATGGAACCCAAAAACAGACATTGAGAACTTAACAACTTTCATGTTGGAAATCCAGTGTTCTCATGTTTGGTAAAGCGTGATATCATTTAGACCCCTTATTGAGTGAGTGTTTGATGTTGTTTGTTGTTTAAAGGGGCCTATCAGCTAGTTCATTGGCCCTATTGAGAGAGTATCCTCAAAATTGTACCCATCTCCTTCTCTAACTAAATGTGAAGGACATAGCATGCGGGAATTATTTTTTTTTTGCTAGTTGCTTTACGTCGCACCGACACAGGTAGGTCTTATGGCGACGATGGGACAGGAAAGGGCTAGGAGTGGGAAGGAAGCGGCCGTGGCCTTAATTAATGTACAGCCCCAGCATTTGCCTGGTGTGAAAATGGGAAACCACGGAAAACCATTTTCAGGGCTGCCGACAGTGGGGTTCGAACCTACTATCTCCCGAATACTGGATACTGACCGCACTTAAGCGACTGCAGCTATCGAGCTCGGTAGGAATTATTTTTATATTTTCTTAAATGTAGAAGGTAAACGAACACTATGTTCACCTTTATCTCCTTTTACCTTCTACCCACACTGAAAAGTGTTGAAAAGGATCCGCTGGAAAGCGCGGGGAGTTTCGGACTACTCGACCCGTTGTGTGTGTGAGAGTCCCTCAGCTTTTAACCTGGTAATACCAGTGTGTGCTCGTTGGGGCCTGCTTGTTAGTGCGGCAAGGTGAGGAGAAGGGAGGAAGAGACGTGTCCACCTCTTCATTACTTGCTGTCGTCTAAATTTGGTTGAAAATCAAGGGCTCTAATACCGTTTGTATTGTTCACGGATTTATTGTAATTTCTTTCTAATAATTTTAGGTATTCTAAGATATGCTCATATGTAGGATTCTTTTGCTCGATCATGTCATTTAGATTTTTATCCTTATTCATCAACTGATCCAAAAGGATGTGAATATTTTCTAATTATTCATTAGTTTCCCTTTATTCACCTTACTTACACTGGAGAGGACTTGCTCAATGGTAGTAAATTTATGGTCTGAACTGACCATTGGGCTCCCACAGCAGAAAAACTTCCAAGTTTTTCAACGTTGACATGCTCTTGGTATATTATAGTGAAATTTCATCCTGACTGTCCGATATAAGATACTTTACACTGTGAGCATGTCAACCTGTAAATCCTAGAGTCCAGATATTTATCATTCTTGGAAAGGTTAATTGCATTATAATTGAAAAATCTGTTTGGTATTGCTGTTTGTTAACAAAGCTATCTTACAATTGTATTTCCTGAATGGACTGGTTAATGCACGATTATTGGGATTATTGTACGTAAATTTTAAAAAAATTCCGACCTTTTTAGGTTCAGCTATTAGATTCATTTGCTGTTTGTTTTTGAAGCAATTGATTATTTTATCAATGATTTTTGAACTGAAGCCATTGTGCCGGGCTTGCTTACAAATAAATGAAAGTTTTAATTTATTTATTAGCATTCGGAAAGAGTAACTTCGAAGGCTCTATTGATAAAACTATAATAAGCAAACCTCTTTCGTGCGTCCAGATGTCGGGAACTTTTTTGACCATAGTTAATGCGAAGGTGGGTTTTCTGTATATTTTAAAAGAGAAACTATCATTTTTCGAAACCATAGTGATATCTTGGAAATTCGAAGAACTTTTGTTTTTGTCCTCCAAAGTAAATTTTATATTAGAGTCTTAAACATGTTAAGGGTATTCAGAATATTGTTGCTTGCTATTGTTATGTCTATGGTCAATAATTACGTACGTTTCATCCACGTAACGTACCCGTAAGTCTAAACCTTTGATCCTTCCAATGATCTTTGTGTATTTTAGATAATCCGGATATATTCCTGCTAAAATGCCTGAGGCCTGGGATCCCATGGGAAGACCTTTTTGTTGATAAATCTTGGAATTATTTATTTTTATTTAATTTATTTTTTATTTTTTAATATTTTAGAGATTGTTTTAAGATTCACATGGAATAATATGTCTTGTACCTTTAAGAATTATCCAGAGGTGCCAACCTTTGAAGTGGATTATCAGTAATCGCCCCCACCTCGGAGAAAAATTTCGAGTCAAGTCCAGAGCATGCTCCTTCCTTCTCGATAATGACACCCCTTTTGCCCTTCCCTCTAGCAATCTATTCGAAAGTATATCATATTACACAATAAAATTTGCACACAACCTGTAAGTTGTGTGATAAAACACATAGAACTCCATAGGCTACACCGCAGGATTATTACATAAAATGTCACTTTAAATGCTGCTCATTCCTTGTATCTTGTTTCTCACGCAGCAGCTGCTTTTCAGTGTAGTTCTTCTTGAAGCATCCTTCCCACTGTGATTACATTTTCGTCTTCTGAACCATAAGCGATTCCACTCAATTGTCAGGTACACTTAACACAGCAAATACAGCATTACTGAAGGATTTATAGTGGAGAAGAGCAGCACCTGAGCTCCTTCATTCACAATTAATTTTACA
Source organism: Anabrus simplex (assembly GCF_040414725.1). NCBI lineage: Eukaryota > Metazoa > Arthropoda > Insecta > Orthoptera > Tettigoniidae > Anabrus > Anabrus simplex. The sequence goes on along the minus strand of NC_090266.1, from coordinate 511,225,136 downwards.
ACGCTTACAGGTAGCAAAAGGAAGTCACGATCGAATAAGTATCGTTGCCAACTCACAAGCATTGATACGAGGACGATTTAGCAGAAAGGCTCCAAAGGATTGAACATTTTTCCTTCTTTTCTTTTTTTCGTGATAACGACAGATTTTCCGTAATAATTTTCCCTTTGACCGTAATTCCGTAATCGTGGGGTGAAATCCGTCATAATTGCGGACAATCCGTAATAGTTGGCACCTCTGATTATCTATCTAAACCAAAAAAGTGTAACTGATGATGTTTAGTCAATCTAAACGAAACATGTACTACTTGTAAATTAGTATTGTATTAGTAAAAAGTATTGATTCGGTGGAACAATTTCTCTGCTTGATTTATCGTAGTCACGAGTATTATTTAACGACTTTAACGGTGCCTTCGAATGTCTGCAAGTGCACTTGTTCAAACTTACTAGTGCATGGAGCGGGAAATTGAGATAGAAGATAATTGACTGTCATCATCATCACCATCACCATCATTTCCCTTTATCCAGCTGTAGCTGGGTAGGGACAAATATGGTTCCTCTCCATTTTCTTCAGTCTTTCCACCACTCCTCCTCCAACACTGTGTCCCAGTCCAGGTTTCTTCCTATAATACTGCGTTGGATTGTGTCCGTCCATCTCAATCGTGGTCGACCATGGCCTCTCCTTCCTTGCATTTGCATTTTCATCACCTTTTTTGGCATTCTTTCATCACTCCTTCACTTTACGTGTCCAAACCATGTTAATCGGCTCTTCTCAATTCTATCATTCATTTTTTCCACTCCAATTTCTTCCCGGATTTTCTCATTCCTTATTTTGTCTCTTCTACTCTTCTGTAACATACTCCTCAAGCACTTCATTTCGGCTGCCTGTATTCGACTCTCATCCTTCTTCGTCATTGTCCAAGTTGACAATTGACTGTATTCAATTTAAATACTGGAATGGGTCTTATAAACCAATAACAACAAAAACATTGGACGCCAAATCACTTGGTGTTCTATTATCACTTGACAAGTTGTAATAACGGATGAATAAACCGCACTCTTTGGGGTGAATGAGTGAAAGGGTTCTCGTAACCATAAGATGTTACAGAGGTCAGTATAGGAATTTGGAAAAAACTCATTTCAATGGGATTCACGTTATGGAGACTACTACTGTATGTGGTGCTTTTAATGCCTGTAAAGAGTTTGAAATCAGCAACTTTGTGATACCAATATTTAATAAATACGGTGAATTTATTTCCAAATTTTGTCATTAGAAATTTTGGGTGCATGTCTTATGCGGTGGAGGGTGGTATTTGGGATTATACAGTATATCAAGCAGTTAGTAATAACAGTATCTTAGTCTTCTCCATCGAGGGCACCAATTACGAAGTACCTTGTACTCTCTAAATTCCATTCCTGCTCCAGTTGACCTTTGTAAATTCATCCACAGTTCATTCTAATTGCAACTCATCCAGTTTCTTGAAACCAATCGGAAGAAACATACTAATTAATTTTTGTCGTCTATTAAATCAGGTTAGAGATATGAGAAAATAGTGAACTCTGGTTTTTAGAATTTATTGGGTGAAATCAGACTCTGACCCAATCCCTGATTACGCCATTTCCTCCTCCATACTATGGTAAATGACTGAGCTAAAGACGCAGTATCCATGCTTGTTATCAGTTGAGTTGTAATTAAATGACTGCTTCAGAGCAGCCCCATCTACCCCAGTTCAGTCTGACAGATGGCTTGATTGGACCAAACACTATGGAACTGTGTACTGGTCTACACTAGACTGGCTGGGAGAAAAAGCAGTCTAAGAAAGAACAGAATGAGTCTACAAGAGGAAAGAATACTGAAGCAGATGATGAAGGCTAAGAGTGAAGGAGTAAGAACAAGAGGTAGACCCAGACTAAGGTGGCTGGACTCTTTCAAGAACAGCATAATAAGGAAGAATCTGCATTGGAACACAGTTGAGGAGCAGCTATGGTGGATGGAGAGAGGAAGAGAAAGGTGCCAATAATATCACCACTCAGCAGGAGCTGAACAAGGGAAAATGGTGGTGGTGATCATTTCTTTGACAGCATTGGTGTTTAGGGTTGGTAGTGGATGAATTCCTCAGAAAATATCTTGAAGTAGCTCCGTCAGCATCCTCTCACTTTTTCAGAGTCAACCTACAAATCGTCCATTTTTTCACTGATCCCATACTCATACCTGTCAACTTTTAAAAATAGGAAGATTTTTTAATTCTTGGATTTTATCGCGTATAATGCACCACGGTCTCAATGAAAAAAGGCCTACAGTTACAAGGCAAATTAACCATTAAATTTGAAATCTTTAACTAAGAAAACATAAAAATGGTTACAAGAAATTGTAACAAACACGGACCAAAATGCATAACAGTTTCCTTTATTAGACTGTAACAAGAACGGAAATTCAATTTCATAGATATCTCTCAACACTTGGAGATAACGTTTGAGAAGTTTTGTGGACATAATGTGACGAGAAAATACCAGAAACTGTCACGACACAGCTCTCTGAAATACATTCAACTCATTCACATTATGAACTAAGAATGAACACAAATGCACAGCAATACACAAAACTACAACATACAAAACAGATCAGTATATCTCATACATTATTAACATACGATTTACATGGGGGGGGGGAGCACAGAACTGCAAAAAAAAAAAAAAAAAAAAAAGAAAATCACGTGGCCTACAACTCCAACGAAACTACACACAGAAATGACTTTAACAGCGTGCAAACAAGAATCCCAATATTTCGTCCCAAATTCCCAGCTTTAAAACACACATGATGCTGTAGTGAGTGGGAAACACGATACACGAAAACAACGGATGATACACTTGCCAAATAAATACACTTGAAAATGAGGTTGCGTAAATTACACGAGCACACAGTAATTTATCCTAGGGGAAGAGTATTGACCGTACCGAGGTTTTATTGGTCAAAAATAGGAGGAACTAAAAATAAATTGGAAAATCAGAAGAAGAGTTAAAAAACAGGAAGTTTCCGGGTAAATCGGAAGGATTGGCAGGTATGCATACCATATTCTACTAATTGGTAAACGTCATGTCCAACTTCGTACAGTGTATGTCGTACAGTAAAACCTCGTTAATTCGAAGTTGTTGGGACTCAAAAATCGGACTTCGAATTCCGTGATTTCGAATTAACCGCCAATTCGCAATTCGGAAGTACCAACCCTTGCCACGTTACAAAATATTCTAAGGCCCATTACTGCTTGCAGTTAACCTTGATTCACAGTTTATACCTTTCAAATGCCATCAAAAAAGAACTATTTCCAAAATATATCCAAGAAGGTGCATTTACAGTATTCAAATAATGCACTCGGATATCTCACTGGTAAACATAACCTCACGCAGGAAAGAAAGAAACAAAAAAAAAAAAGCACGATTCAAAGACGAGGAGAAATCTATGCTGGCTCCCATGTGCAAGTGCTTTATTCATTGGATTACTATACTGTATGCATTTTAGATGCCTTGTATTTACACAGAAAGTACCCGATGCCCTTAAAATCGAACTTTCTTATGACTCTATCCTTGTACGATTTCCCGCCATGGCACTTGTCTCGTACTTCAGAAATGTAAACACTTGCCCCGTCACAAAGTATTCTAAGACCCATTAATACATGCAATCACCTCGATTCACAGTTTAAACCTTTCAAATGCCATGGAAAAAACTATTTCCGAAATGTATCCAACAAGGTGCATTACAATGTTCAAATAATGCACTTGGATAAATCACTGACAAACATAACCTCACGCAACGAAAGAAAAAATCTCACAATTCAAAGACGAGGATAAAGTATGCCGGTTCCCCTGTGCAAAGGCATTATTTTTTGGATTTCTGTACTGTTTGCATTTTTAGATGCTTTGTACTGGCATGGAAAGTGCCCGACGCCCTTAAAACATTGTAGCTTATCGAACTTTCCTATGACGAGGGGATAATGTATTTCGCGTCCATGTGCATTGCAACGCACTACTATGACCCCCATCCCTCACCCCTGTACGATTTCCCAACTGGCAATTTCTCCTTTAAAACCATAAGACCGTTTGGGCTCGCATTAAAATAAAGCAATGCAGTTTCACCGGCAATGGCAATATTGTTCGGTGCCTACGAATTTATTATATGAGCCACGTTTTTTTCCTCAACTGTTGGCATCGCCAGTGTTCGCGGATTCTGTTTTCCCGCACACTGCCTGTTGCGTGATAATTACGGCGTTCCTTAAAAGGTTGAATACAAAAGAATTCCGATTTCATTCAACTTAGCAATCATGAAGTGCACTGTAGACCCACCGAAGTGAGTGTAGTTGTAAGTGCGGGAAGCTACCCCTCCACGTTCCGGAACGCGCGTTCTATTATGATGCGGAGCGGATAAATTTCGAGTTGAAATTACTCTGTAACATACTATTGTTTTAAAATGTAAAGGCAGTTTCGAATTAAAAGTCTGAATTTTGGTAATGGGGCCGACATTGTACTTCGAATTACGAATTATCCATATTTCGAATTAAACAATTGAAATAACATGCAAAACTGTATCTCATGTTTCCGGGAACAAGAGCTTCTTCGAATTAGGCAGGATTTTGAATTAACCGATTTCGAACTATCGAGGTTCTACTGTATTTCTTATAAACATCTATGCATAACTCAGCTTTTAAATTTATGGTTTTAAATTTGTGGTTTAGTTGGCAAGTGAGCCCAGGTCACCCCAGTAGGAAGTTACAATGTGCTAATCCTTGGATTAGCTATTTACTTACACTCCATGTTCACTCATTGCATTTGAAATGAAATTTAATTAATTCTCAATATTACAAAAATTGGTACTAACAAAGAAAAGAATTTAACAAAGACTTACCAATGCCCACATTTACTGCAGCAGCTGATTTATCAGTTTTGGGATCACTCATGAGAAATACTTTCATATCATTTTCTAAGATCAATGCACGGTAAGTGCGCCTGTCTCGACTGGATTTGATTATAGACTCTATTCTCTCCTTCACGTTTGGAGCCATAGCACTTCCTTACTCTGGAAACAGTAAAACAAACATTCCAAATCAGTCCAGAATATGACAATAATTCAATCCCAGAAGTAATTAATATAACAGGTCTCGAAATTGATGTTTTATAAACCACATATAGTGCTGATGGCATATGAGTAGGTAATAGTGATATCTGATACAAGTAAATGTATACAGTACATAAAAGCTGCTCATCAATGAGATATGAATCATGTATTTGGCATAGAAGTCCAAGAAAATGAACATTTTTATGATTCCACATATCAGGGTGCAATTATTATTAAGACTGAAATCATAATTTTAATCAGTTGATTTTAACAAAATAAATCACTGATTTAAGTCATTTTTTTAAATCACTGAAATCTGTTTCTGAATTATACTTATTAATTATGGAAGTAATAATTTTAAAAATACAGCCTGTGTAATAACAATACTGACATACCCACTGGGTAAATAATTACAGTTTACTTTATTACTGTCATTCTATTTTCTATTTATTGTTGTTTAAATTCAAATGGTTGTTCCTTTTAGTTTCTTTTATGCCATTCAGTGTCCAGCTCCTTGGCTGAATGGTCAGTGTAGTGCTCTTCGGTTCAGACGGCCCCGGGTTAAATTCCCAGCTGAGTTGGAGATTTTATATTTACATGCTTAACCCATTGCCATGCAATTATTTTCCTTGAAAAATGTATCTTGGAATGCAATTTTTTTTTTTTTTAAAGTTACAGATGCTAAGATGGTTACAAAAGCATATGCCATCACACTAACAACATTTTGGGTTACAGTTTAACTTTCTACAATTAACTGAAGTCTTTTAAGGTACGATACACCTTGAAACATCCATCCACGTGGAGGGCAAATTTGCATTTGTTGCACTTGAAGCAAGATTCCTTCTGGATTCCATGCTCAAAATGACTTTACATCTCCTTAATAGGGCTGATTTTCTTGCTGTAGGAGCAATCATCTCAGGGAAATGACCCCAGTGTCTTCCCTGTAGTCTCATTGGTGTGCTACCTTGAGATAAACATCCTCTAGGAGCATAATCAGGAAGGATTGACATCTTCCAGAATTTGCTCCGCAACGTTGAATCGGAATGTTTTTGTTGCTAGGGGCTTTACGTCGCACCGACACAGATAGGTCTTATGGCGATGATGGGATAGGAAAGGCCTATGAGTTGGAAGGAAGCGGCCATGGCCTTAATTAAGGTATAGCCCCAGCATTTGCCTGGCGTGAAAATGGGAAACCAAAGAAAACCATCTTCAGGGCTGCCGACAGTGAGATTCGAACCCACTATCACCTGGATGCAAGCTCACAGCCGCGCACCCGTAACCGCATGGCCAACTCGCCCGGTTCGGAACGAGAAGCTGTCTCGTTTTCCTCGCGCTCTGTATGACATGTATGTAGGTAGAATTCTACAATGTCACATCCATTATGTAGAAGTACTATTTCCTGTACCCTTTTACATACCTGCATTGCCTTTCGGAACATTACTGGTCAAATTCCAGTTCCAATTTTTCAATGTGATGTGGTTATGCACGGGGTTATCTTCATCCTCACTGTCGTTTTCATGAGCAGAGTCACAATTCTCAGACTCACTAGTACTGCTAAAACTACTACCAGATAATTCTGAGATATCTTCATCAAAACTATCCAGAAGAAACTGCAGAATTCTTTCCTCTTCCTCCTCGCGATGTTTACACATCATCTTGCTCAGTAGCTTTCATTTCAAGAACAAGATGACCAACTTTAGAAGAAAAATATACATTGACGAAATGGCCTTTGGATAATAACATTGGCATGTAAACACGCTAGCACTACCTAGGAATGTACTGTAATTCTAATGTACATCATCACATTCGAAATAAATCGATGGTCAGATGGATGTATTTCCGACTTGAATACACTGTGACTGCTGTACCCATCATTGCAAGTTAATGAATGTGGAACTCTTGACGGTTGTACCCGTCACTGTAGTGGATGGGTTAATTTCCTTCACTCGGGGACTGGGATTTTGTACTCTCCCCAACATCCTTGCAACTCGCACACCACACACAATACTATCCTCCACTACAATAACACATCGTCTGCTGCACATGGCAAATGCCACCCACCCTTGTCAGGGGGTCTGCCTTACAAGGGCTGCACCAGGCTAGAAATAGCTACACAAAATTATAATTATATGTCATTCAGTAAACATCCATTAGTAAATTGCTAACAGAAAAGTCACTTTATTGAGTGTATTGAGTTGTTCTACTTGTAAAAGTGTAGCATGAAGATTGCTGTTAAAATAAAAGGAGTAATCCAGGCTAAAATCTTGATCCAGTATGAAGAGGATTAGAAACTTCAAAGGAATAAAAAATAAATGTAAATCATGCGGTTTAGTTGCTGGAATGAATTTATGTATTAAAAGATGTAACAGCATGAAAGATAACGAAGGAAAAATGAGGATACTGCAACATCTGACAATGAAGATAAAAATCCAGATACAGCAGGTGCACCTCCAGCACCAAAACAAAACAGATCATCAGTTCTGAATCAGTTAACCACTGAGAGACCATCTCTGAAAATGAGCAAAGTCAGCTTAGTCCGTTTGTTGGCAGAACAAGCTGTAAAACAGGAGGAGGACTTAAACAAGTAGCAAATTTTTGTTATGCTACAAACAAGTCCCTCCCTTGCATTCAGCATTCAGAACACTCATAAGTATGTTGCGACCTGGCTATTCCCCGCTATCATCTGCTGAAGTAATTGACCCCTTCCTGAAGAAATTCATCAAAGTGAAAAAGTTCAGTGTTTCAAAGGTTTGTTAGGGAACATTGTTTGCAATGTCTAGTGAAAAATTGAGAGAGCAAAGTGTAGTTTAGTTCTGTTATAGACAATGCAAGTAATATGGAAAAAACAAGTAATGCTCTCAAAGAAATGAAAGATGTTGATTTAATTGCATATAGCTCTTCTCTGCTGATATTTTGAATGCTGTGTCTCAGGCTCTAACCAAGGACACCTCACACATAAAGGAACTTGCAATAGAAATTACAAAATACTGTTGGAATAATTTGTGGGATTTTTTTCTTCCCCAATTTGCTTTAGGTCGCACTGACACAGATAGGTCTATAGGAGACGATGGGAAAGGAGAGGGCTAGGACTGGGAAGGAAGTGAATGTGCCCTAATTAATGTACAGCCCCAGCATTTGCCTGGTGTGAAAAATGGGAAACCATGGAAAACCATCTTGAGGCCTTCTGACAATAGGGATCGAACCCACTATGTCCCGAATACAAACCGATAGCTACGTGACCAAATACAGCGCAGCCACTTGCTTGGTTTTCTTTGCAATAATAATTTTACCAGTGCAAAATTTAGAAGTGAAGAAGGGCAATCAATCTTGCCTCAAGAAGTTGAATGGGAAAGGATGCCTGCCTACCTTGCATCTTGCGATAAAAAACTAGCCACTATTAACGAATATCCATGAAGAATAGAGAGTATATTCCAGATTCCATTAAAAGAAGAGTTAGTGACCTGCAATGCAGGTAATGTTTTACATGTGTTAAACCAATAGCACTGTCTCTCTTGATAAAACCCAAAGAAATGACTGTACCACTGGACAATGAAAGCATGGAAAAAAACTGTGGTAGTGACACAGATGAAGTGTTAAAGAAATCTGGAACTAGTGACACAAATCTAAGACGTTTGAAATCATACAATTTAAGCACTGGCTGCACCACATTTTCTGGTTTACATTGTTGATCCAGCATAAAACAGCAACACAATGTTTTTTATAAGAAATTGCCCAGAAAAATCAATTGTGAAAATACCAACTAAAATCTCAATCCTTCATTCCTTAGAAGTTCACCAATCAAGTGGTGGAAGATGTATCTCTTAGAAATGGGGGAAAATCTGAAGAGAATTAGCAAAGCAGAAATAGACAAAGTTATGCAACACTTGACAGCTAGAGCATCAACCACTGGTGTAGAATATAAAACTATTTTAGAAAAATCTTTGTGTAAACAAAGCTTCCAGTTTTGTTTAAGCAGTTAAAAAGACAGTAGGACTGGCTCAAAAATATATAATTTATCATACCCTAATCCAAATTATTGTTAAAATGCGATATTTAGAGATTTCTCGCTGTTCATTCCAGATACTTCATAAACAATGAAGCATAGCTATACATACATACCTACATACATTTTCATTATAGACTGTTATGCCTATCATGTGTTCAGTCTGTAAGCCTCTGTGAATTAAATATCTTCCACAATCATCTATCTGGAACTATTGTCGACCAAAATATTATGTGCACTCATGTTTGGAGGTTGTTTATGAAATAACCAATAGGCCTACAGAAAATCAAATAACATCATTTTTCTTGTTTTATTTCACGTTAAGTAAAGTAAGTTTCGGATTTTTAATACTTCTCATTGCAGGTGAAAGCAAAAAAGGGCTCTTGTTTGAAGCATTTCAGCCACGCATCAATTTTAAGACATTATTTCTCCAAAATGTTAACACAGTATAGACTGGAATGTTTTATACGTTGTTTATACATTTCAGAATGTTATGTTTCTAAGAAAAACTTTTCCATCAATTTTGTAAAGTTTTTCTTTTCTCAGCTGCATTCTTGGTCACGTTGTGCTCTTTACATATCCAATGGTTATGCTGTATGACCGTGAAACACATAAATGAATTCACTTCTTTCTTAAACAGTTTGTATTGGGTAGAATGATAAGGACGAGCAGCCAGCCAAAGCAGGGAGTCATGTGACATTGCCACGTTAACACAGTACACCACACCACGCCGTGACTTGGTTAAAGTCGATTCTAATGATTGCAAGTTGCATGTACAGTAACATTTGCTTCGCTGTTTGCTTAAAAGTTTCCTCCGGCATTTAATAATTACCTATACTTACTGTTGAAAAGTTATGAAAAACGCCTCCCTTCTGCTTTTCTCACGAGGGCTATGGACCATCAATAGCGGCTTTAAAAATTACATGCTTTGTTTTTATAACATACTCCTGCTGTCAGTTCACTTGAAAATAAAACTTAAATGATTTCTGATATCAAATTTGTGTTTCCTTTTGTAAATATCTTTATTATCGTAGGTAAATATCAGTACTTCAGTAATATTCATCACATTCTCAACTTGGACATTATCCATGTCCAAATATCTTTACATACTACTGACTAAATACGCTGAGTGGCCAAAAGTCATGGAAAGACACCGAATGTCCTATTAATAACGAGTTGCTCCTCCGCGAGCCCTCAAAACGGCAGTACTATGGCGAGGCACAAGGTCCTGGAATCGTTCTGAAGGGATATGGACCCACGCATCTTGCACTGCTACCCACAATTGGTCTTGTGAAGTTTGTGCGGAGTTCATGGAGGGTAGACTAGCATCGACAGCATCCCATAAATGCTCGACTGGATTAAGATCGGGGGATCTGGAGGACCAATCTATGGTCATAACTTCATTAGAGTGCTCCTCCAACTACCTGCGTGCCACACAGAGCAGCGACATGGCATACTGTCCTGTTGAAACATGGCATCACCATCAAGGTACTCTAAGGCCAAAAAGGGATGCAGATGGTCTGAAAGAATGTCCACATAACGTGCACCAGTCAGCACTTCCTGCAGCCGGACAATGGGGCCTAATTGCGACAATGAGAACGCTGCCCAGACCAGAACTGAGCCACCTCCTGCTTGGACACAATCTTGTTGACATGCTGGATCCGTAACTTCATGGCGCATACGCCACACTCTCACACGCCCATAAGCTTAATAAACTGGAACAGGGATTCATCGGACCATACCACATGCTGCCACTGTTCCAGGGACCATCACCAATGTTCATGGGCCCATGCACGTCGTTTAGCTCTGTGTCGAGGTGTCAGTGAAGGGACATGAGTTGGTCGTCGGCTGGTGAAGCCTATGCGGTGCAGTTGCCTCCTTACAGTCATGGTAGAAATGGGTTCCTGACTTCCAACATTCAACTGGGCAGTGATCTGACTTACAGTAACTTGTCGAGCGCCCAATATGGTTCTGCAGAGACGACATGATGTCCATTCGTTAAACACCTGTGGTAACATTCTCTCTGCGATAATGAAGATCCACCCACGACACTGTTGACCTCGGAAACCCCAATTTGCGTGTAATCTCCGCAATGCTATGATCATCCCACATTCAAAGTCAGTTAACTTGCAACGTATTGCCATTTTCACAACATTGGTGTCTGTAACAGACTGCTCAGCTACGCCATAGCTAGCCGCAATGTTCAGCGGTCATACACAGCAGATTTGTTAATGGGACATTCCTTTCCGTTGACTTTTGGGCTCTCAGCGTAATTCTCCCTTCTGTAAATCCTCACATGCTTGCCATCATGTTATCCTTAGCTAATGTTTTTTAGCTAAATTCAATTTCCTAGGAGATTCCATCAATCTCTCCTTACCTCCACAACCATTACTGAATCTATTTCTATCTAACCTGCACATCCTTCTTTAACTATTTATTTTCCTGCTATAACACTCCTTACCACCTTTAAAGCTACAGACCTGTTTTCACAAACCTCAAAATCCGTTTTAAACCCATCCCATAAGCTGCTTAGATTTTTTATTTACCATTTTTCAATGAACATAATTATTTTTTTAAACTCCCTCATGGCTCTCTATCAACCATATACCACGGCTCTATTGTCCCACTTATAGAACCTTCTTTTCAATCAAATTTATTTTTCCACTAAGACTAAAACAGCCCCATGATAATTCTTCTTACAATTTGCTTTATGTCACACCGACACACATAGGTCTTATGGCAACAATGTGATAAGAGAGGGCTAGGAGTGGGAAGGAAGCAGCCGTGGCCTTAATTAAGGTACCGCCCTGCATTTGCCTGGTGTGAAATTGGGAAAAGACTGAAAACTATCTTCAGGGCTGCCGACAATTGGGTTCAAACCCACTATCTCGCAAATGCAAGCTGACAGCTGCGCGGCTCTAACCACACGGCACACTCTCTCTATAAAGCTGATCTGGTTTTATCAGTGTGACCTCAAGAATATGCTTCCATCTAGTTGGTTTCATCAGTTTCTGATTCAGCTTCCTTCCCTAATTAACTTATTTACCACCTATTGGTCATGCTTTATCATTCGCATTACATTCTCATTCAAAATTTGGTAAACTGAGGTCACCAACTACAATCACGTTCCTTTCAATATCATTCCACAGGTAACTGAATAACTTATATAATTCTGCTTCAGCATCACATCTTCCTGGCCTGTAGATTCTAAAAACATCAAGTTGCCTATTAATTATCTTTAGGGAAGAGCCTTACCACTAAAATTTCATGCTTCACATGCGTAACTTCAATAGCTTACAAATTATTCTTTCACTAGGATGAACACTCCTCCCTTCAATTCTATTCTGGTTCTACAGGGAATATTGATTAGAAGTATTCTTTAATCAGAGTTTTAGAAGAAAAATCTCAACAATGGTTCAGAAGATGTAACAGCATGTGACTATACCTTTTTCCACCAACCCTTGTATCAGTATCTGTAGAATCGGAGCTATACATCTAATATGCCAATATCAGTGGCGACGTGTGACGTTTTGAAAAGTGTTCCCACACTCCTTCAGAGAGTATATCTATCTAAATCGTCCACAGAGTCTTTATTCCAAGCATTCTTTTCTGAGGAAAATAGAATACATGGCCAACAGTACAGTTTATTCATTTTTGCACAACCACATAACCAAGCCAGATCTATGTACCACAAGTCATGAACATATCGTAAGTTACGGTTCTTTTAGATTCCTTGACTAAATTTTTAAGAGAAAGCTTGGGTCTACCTTTTTCTCAGTTATGTTTATCCTCTCGTTCTTAACAAAAATGGCATGTTCAGTAAGCTTTCTATTATACATGAATATTCTGGGTCCGCCAACTCGCTTATTTTTGAGGTGGAAGTGACAGCACTCTTTAATGTTTAATACGTTGTGCCGCCCTATAGACTATCCTTACCTAACATAAATTCACACTTTAACAAGAAAAGTACAATTCTATTATAATAGAAAACAATAACAATAATATAACACTGCACTGTTGAGCGCGGCGGAAAGAACGGACAGAACAGCTCAGCACCGAAGTTATAAGCTACAGTAACGTTTTCACTTTCCATTGTGGTAACACGACCGGAGAACGTAGCAGGATGCATCTCATTGTCGAGGGGAGAGGAGCCTTGCTTGGCGCAGTAATACTCGCCTAGCAGTTAGAAGAGATTGAAAGCCTAACCACTGCATGGAGTTGGCAACAGCCTCTCGCTCAGCTTTAACGGTGACGATTTACTGCAACAGAGTTCTCGCGGCATGTCCAGGCAAAGAAACAATAATATTAAATATTAGTATCAAAGAATACTCAATTTTTATATTTTCAAACTGTTACCAGTGGGAACAGTGGATACTAGCACGCTTCGCCACTGGCCAATATCACTCTTCAACTGCACTATATGTCTCATATGGCTGCTCCCGCATAACTATGATGGTTCCTGACTGCTTCTACCCCAGAACAAGTCACCGGCTGATGTAACCAGTACTCTGGAAACATCTAGGCTCTTCTGTCATTGCTGTTCCATGTGACTTGTGATAATGTGTTTCATCACTTCCCGGTTAAGCATGTAAAGGACTTATATAACAAATCCCTCGCAGTTCATGCTGTTACATTGGAACTCAAGAGGGAAGCGGCTTAGTCAACCTGATATACTTGGCCTGAAATTATATCTAAGCATGATATTCAATTCTGCGTTAATAACTAAGGAAGAGTGGGCTTCGGACACAGGCTTACAAATTTCTTGAGGAAAACTAGTTTCCCGTTCCTGTATTAGACTTTCTTTAAATTTAAGTTTGCATGATATCTCTGAACTGATGTGTGTTAGAACTCTGAATGCCATTCTGAATAAACTCACTTAGCGAGCATGTGGGACAGGATCTCAAGCGACGGACACGTCTTGAATTCCTCTAAATTCTTATAAGTTTTAACATGCTCCTTTAAGAATTCTTAATGGAGTATTTGAACTCCAAAGCAAACTCTTATGATTGTGCACAATTTCATGTTAAATGCTTTTGGTGTAACATTAGACTTGAACTTAAAAACTCATGTGAGCCATTAGTGGTTAAAATGCAAGAATTAAGAAACCTATTTTGAATATGATTCTTCCCCTCTGACATGATTAGGTACTATGTTTGCTTTCACAGCAGAAAGAGCAAAACACAAACAGGTATGGAATAAAGAATATTATTATAGGACAACAGTTTGTTAAACCTTTGACAGTTCTAGTCGATAGTTTTGTATTTTTGCTTTAGGTAATCAACGTCTGTAGCTGCTTGAAATTCTGAAAGGGAATATAATTCCTACCTTTAAAAATATGTCTTTGCCTGAGCTCTGTGAAATGAAATGGCGTATGGCTTTTAGTGCCGGGAGTGTCCGAGGACAAGTTTGGATCACCAGATGCAGGTCTTTTGATTTGACTCCCGTAGGCGACCTGCGCATTATGATGATGGAAATAATGATGAAAACGACACAAGAGGACATTTTAGATTGTAAGCTCAATTCTATTTGTAATACCTTTATGTAATACATGGAATTAAGAAATATTCTATATAGGCTACAGTAAAACCTACCTGAAAGACAAGTCTCATTTTTTAGATAAATGTTCTATAACTCCTTAAGAACAATGTATTTATTTCTACTAATTAAAAAGACCAGATTTACAGGGTGCGCACAAATGATTGGAGCGCTTTTGTCAATTATTTCTAGCCATATTATTAGAGATGTGGTGATGGTGTTTGATGGTGTAAGCCAAGTAGGCCTATCCCTCAAAGTTTTGTTTAAATAGCCGTCCATACATTTTGCTTCCCCCATTGCCAGCGAGAGCGCAACAGGTGCAACATCCGGCAGACATGATGTGTCCTCTACTCCAACAGTTGCAAAGATGGCAACTAACAGTGAAAAAGCGTATGCTGTTCTGGAATTTCATTCCAGCCAATCTGTGACAACCGTGCAACGAAGCTTTAGAACAAGGTATAGGAAAGATCCACCCAGTGTCAACTCCATTCGCTGATGGTATCAACAGTTCAAAACTACAGGATGTATGTACAACGGAAAATCAACAGGCCGGCCTAGTGCGCCTGAAGAAACGGCTGAGCGTGTGCGACGCAGTTATGAACGTAGCCCGGAAGAGTCAACTTGTCGAGCGAGGAGGGAAATGAACATGCCTTGTTCAACCGTTTGGAAAGTCTTAAAGAAAATATTGCAGATGCGCCCTTACTGTTTGCATCTGCTCCAAGCATTGTTGCTGGTTGACAAAGTGAACCATTTTGAGTTTTGTACAAGTTTTCAGGAGCGTATGAAAGATGATGAATGTCTTCAGTGATGAGGCAGCATTTTTTTGAGTGGTAGTCAGCAGGTACAATGTACGAATTTTGGGGGACTGAAAATCCCCATACCTGTGAACAGCACGTTCGTGACTCTCCCAAGCTCAACGTTTTCTGTGCCATCTCAAAATTTGAAGTTTACGGTCCCTTCTTCTTCACTGAAAAATCCATTACAGGGAACATCTACCTGGATATGCTGGAGAATTGGCTCATGCCACAATTGGAGACCAATAGTATGAACTTCATCTACCAACAGGATGGTGCTCCACTTAATTTCAAAGTTCGTGTTCGTTATCTTCTGAACAGCAGACTTCCAGAAAGATGGATTGGTCTTATCAGGAATGAAGATCACGCCCCCATGTCATCGCCTCCACGCTCTCCTGACTTCACCCCTTGCTACTTCTTCGTATGGGGTTATATGAAAGACGCATTTTTTACGCCACCATTACCGGCTGATCTAACAGAACTGCGGGCCTGCATCAACGCCTTTGGTCAAGTTGACAGTGACATGCTACGTCGGTGTGGGACGAACTTGACTATAGAGCTGATGGGTGTAGAGTCACTTATGGAGCACATATCGAGCACTTGTAGGCTCATAAACGAACTTTGTGAGTTTTTCTGTCTGTGTATAAAATTTTGTAATGTTACAACAAATAATAAATAAACAGGAATTTTTTGAAACCGCTCCAATTATTTGTGCGTACCCTGTATAACTGACTGAATTCAAATTTACTGTATAGTCTCCTTTGATGCATAAATTAAATATGGTAACACTTAACTGTCCACAATGTATATATTCTCTATGAAACTTGTACAAATGTGGCTGAGAAAATCCTGAGGAGAGATGAGGCAGCAAGCAGAGAGTCTAACAAAAGAAGAAAGGGTGATGGTGAGGCATGACAGGCTTTGACAATTGCAAAGTGATTAACTAGGGACCAGAGTGTTGGAACAGTTTCAAATTTTTTTTAAGCATAGAGCGAAGTTGTCAAAAATGTCCAGAAAGTTGAGAAGTGCATTGTTGTTAGAATAGAGGAAAGGTCATTCGCAAGTGGAAACATTCAAATGTAGCAATTCAGATTAATATGATTTTAAAATCAAAGACAATATTTTATGTGATTGGAATTCAAATGTGAATCGTTACAAGTAGATAAAGCAGCAGGAAAATTTTACGATGTTTACACGTAAATAGAATGATTCAGAAGCAGTGGGCTTCTAATAAAAGAAAAGGCTTTAGAAAACTCTAAATCAATTGGGATTTCACTGCTTAACAGATTCCATGTGTGCAACAATACTGTTTTCTGATAAATCAGTGGTGAGGCAGGCAAAGTAAATGATCCTTGTAAAGATTGGAAAGAATTAAGGCCCTAAAACCAACATTTTTCAAGATATTGACACCAAACTGCAAGTGCTCGTCAGTCTAAGTGTTAGACAGCACAGGTTGACAGTCATTAATGAGGCGAGCATTAAATTTCCATTTTGGCAGTTTGTGTAAGACATGCAGAAATATTGCAGGGAGATTATGATATTCTGTGAGCAAATTTTACAGTGCTCACTGTCAGTTGCCTCATATACAGAAATAGGATCAGACTTGCTTCTGCGTTTTGCTGTCTCATTTATAGCTATACAATCGGACTGCTTCTGCTTTCTATCAGACATCTTTATACTGTTCAATGACCTACCTTTTATTCACCATACACATCTTTCTCTTATGTTTATCTTTTATTCTTAATATTTTCCACTGTTCTAAACTCCTTTTGGTCACAACACCATTCAATTTTTATTTTGGGAAAGGAAAGGGCTTGCAAGGAGTGGGAAGGAAGCAACTGTGGTCTTAATTAACTTACTTTTACGTGGTATGAAAATGGGAAACAATGGAAAACTATCTTCAGGGCTGCCAACAATGTGGTTTGAACCAACTATCTCCCAAATGAAAGCTGATCGCTACGTGGCCCAAATTAGCAGGCACTTGCTCAGTCACAATGCTATAGTTCTTGTACCTGGCTTTCCTAGAGCTCCTGTATACTGCAGTTCCTATTACTCATAGCTGATCCTATTTTCCTTTTCTTTTCCACCTTTATCTTCTATAAATAGAAAAACAAAGACGAGCTTCTGCACGCACCCCTCTCATTTACAGCAGTACGATCAGGTGTGCTTCTGCGTTCTATCATACTGTACAGTTTGCCGAAGTAACTTTTACTCATCACACACATCTTTTAATATTTCCCACCTTTTCAGACTCATGTTGGTCACAATGCTATAGTTGTTCTGCCAGGTTTTCCTTTCTGTTCACCTACAGCTCCTGAACACTGTAGTTTGTTTCTCATAGCTATTTTCCTTTCTTTTCCACAATAGGATTCATTCAGCATAGAGCTCATTGCTATTGGTGGCATAATGGTATGAGTAACATTACTGCACCGTGTTGTACCTGTAAAGAGAGACGGGTCCTGCCTTTTCTATTCCCTATCTTACTTAAAGTACAGCACTGGCTCGCTGGCCGAACTGTCTTAAGGAAAGCGCTATTCTCACTCCTGAGAATGACACCGTAGCTAGCATCAATGATTCCTTATTGCACAAACTTCCCACTAAGATGGTGAAATGTAAGTTTGTGGACTCCGTGGTGAAGGTAGGGGACATGTTCCACTATCCTGTGAAGCTCCTTCACACTTTAAATCCACCAGGTTCTCCACCTCACAATCTTAGTCTGAAAGTTGGAGCACCTATAATGCTGTAACGGAATCTGATATCTCCTGAGATTTGTAACGACACCAGGCTGCAAGTAAAGTCTTTAGATAGTAATGTGATTGAGGCAACCATCTTCGCAGGATGTGGTGTGGGAGAAACCATCCGCTGCATTCCTTTGATTCCTTCCAACTATCACTTCCTATAAGCTATAATTTTTTTTTTTTTTTTTTTTTTTTCCCGTATTGAAGTGCAATTACAAGAAATAAATTGACAAGAGGGTCTACTTTTCAATACAATATATCAAGTAAATAATATTACATCAGTCTTGGGACTAGTTTCAGCCACTTAGTGGCCATCTTCAGCCCAATAAAATTGAACAGATTATGTGATAACTAAAACATATGTATACCGGACAAAGACAATGTTGCAGGAATAATTATAACGTTAAAATACATATAATAACAAAAATTATGGTTATGATCATCTTGTCATAATACGTCTTTAAGTTGACTAGGACCTCAGGCAAAGAAGTAAATCTGGAAATGATAGCCAGAATTTGGAATGAATAAACATACAGAAAAGAAATTTAAAAGGAGAAAAATTATTTACGAGACACACCTCTAATGTCTGATGTAGAACAACCACTGACTTGCTGGAGGAAGCAGGAAAGCCATGTAAACAAAGGAGTGGATAGGGAACAAGCACTGACTTGTACATTGCCTGCTTCCGAGAACAAGTGAGTCTCATAAATAATATTTCTCCTTTTTAATTTATTTCCTGTATGTTTATTCATTCCTAATTCTGGCTATCATTTCCAGACTTACTTCTTTGCTTGAGGTCCTAACTCAACTTAAAGATATCATATCATGACAAGATCATATCCATAATTTTTGTTATTAAATGTAATGTTATTAATTAATTCTTGCAACGTTGTCTGTCTGGTATACATATGTTTTAGTTATCCCTAATCCATTTAATTTTATTTGGCTGAAGATGGCCACTAATTGGCTGAAATTAGTCCCAAGACTGATGTAATATTATTTACTTTATATATTGTATTGAAAAGGTAAACCCTCTTGTCAATTTATTTTTTCTTGTATCACATCCCATTCAAACAAATGCAATTTCTCATTAAGCTATGCTTCGCAACGAGAATCAACAAAGCTCAGGAACAGTCTTTACAAAAAAAAGTTGGTGTGGATTTAAGGAACGATTGTTTTTCCCATGGCCAGTTATACATGGCCCGTTTACGTGTAAGCTCTCCTGACAGCCTTGTGATTCTGCAGCCATAGGTGTGAACGAAAAATGTAGTGTCACAAATAAAACTCCCTCTATTTTATTACTCTAATTTATTTAGGGATGATCCAATAATTGTACACACACACACACAATTATAATGAATGGCCACACTAATTGCTGTCTATTTACACGTCTCTCTTCCTTACAGCACAGCAGGTGGTCCAACCCATTGCTATTGCTATGGCTGATCCTTACTTCCACTTCTCCAAGTCCAGTCACTTCATACAGCAGTTCAGCAAATCAATCAATCAATACTGATCTGCATTTAGGGCAGTCGCTCAGATGGCAGATTCCTTACCTGTTGTTTTCCTAGCCTTTTCTTAAATGATTTCAATGACATTGGAAATATATTGAACATCTCCCTTGGTAAGTTATTCCAATCCCTAACTCCCATTCCTATAAATGAATATTTGCCCCCAACTTGTCCTCTTGTATTCCAACTTAATCTTCATATTGTGATCTTTCCTTCTTTTAAAGACACCACTCAGACTTATTCATATATCAATGTCATTCCACGCCACATCTCCACTGACAGCTCGGAACATACCACTCAGTCGAACAACTCGTCTCCTTCCTCCCAGTTCTTCCCAGCCCAAACTTTGCAACATTTTTGTAATGCTACTCTTTTGTTGGAAATCGCCCAGAACAAATCAAGCTACTTTTCTTTGGATTTTTTCCAGTTCTTGAATCAAGTAATCCTGGTGAGGGACCCATACACTGGAACCATACTCTAGTTGGGGTCTTACCAGAGACTTCAATCAATCAATACTGATCTGCATTTAGGGCAGTCGCCCAGGTGGCAGATTCCCTATCTGTTGTTTTCCTAGCCTTTTCCCAACTGATTTCAAAGAAATTGGAAATTTATTGAACATCTCCCTTGGTAAGTTATTCAAATCCCTAACTCCCCTTCCTATAAATGAATATTTATAAGCCCTCTCCTTTATATCCTTACTACAACCCTTAAACACCCTCATAACTATGTGCAGAGATCTTTATCTACAATCCCATTTATGTGTTCACCCCAATGAAGATCTTTCCTTATATTAACACCCAGATACTTACAATGATCCCCAAAAGGAACTTTCACCCCACAAATGCAGTAATTAAAACTCAGAGGACTTTTCCTATTTGTGAAACTCACAACCTGACTTTTAACCCCATTTATCATCATACCATTGCCTGCTGTCCATCTCACTACATTATCGAGGTCATTTTGCAGTTGCTCACAATCTTGTAACTTATTTATTACTCCATAGAGAATAACATCATCTGCAAAAAGCCTTACCTCTGATTCCACTCCTTTACTCAAATCATTTATATATATATATATATATATAAGAAAACCTAAAGGTTCAATAATACTGCCTTGAGGAATTCCCCTCTTAATTATTACAGGGTCAGATAAAGCTTCACCTACTCTAATTCTCTGAGATCTATTTTCTAGAAATATAGCAACCCATTCAGTCACACTTTTGTCTAGTCCAATTACACACATTTTTGCCAGTAGTCTCCCCATGATCCACCATTATCACATGCTTTAGACAGGTCAATAGCGATACAGTCCATTTGACCTCCAGAATCCAAAATATCTGCTATATCTTGCTGGAATCCTACAAGTGGAGCTTCAGTGGAATAACCTTTCCTAAAACCGAATATTCATTTCGCAAACATGTCTAATGTAATCTGAAAGAATGCTTTCCCAAAGCTTACATGTAATGCATGTCAAACTTACCTGTAATTTTCAGCTCTATGTCTATCACCCTTTCCTTTATATTCAGGGGCTACTAAAGCAACTCTCCATTCGTTTGGTATAGCTCCTTCAACTAAACAATAATCAAATAAGTACTTCAGATATGGTACTATATCCTAACCCATTATCTTTAGTATATCCCCAGAAATCTTATCAATTCCAGTCGCTTTTCCAGTTTTCAACTTTTGTATCTTATTGTAAATATCATTGTTATCATATGTAAATTTTAATACTTCTTTAGCATTAGTCACCTCCTCTATCTGGACATTTTCCTTGTAACCGACAATCTTTACATACTGCTGATCTGCAGTACATACTGCAAATCCATTTTAAAACTGAAAATTTACAAATAGGTAACTGTAATGTATTATTAATTGGTAAACACTAAATATTATGTTGTTGTTTGAGTCATCAGTCCATAGACCGGTTTGATGCAGCTGTCCATGCCAACCTATCCTGTGCTAGCCCTTTCATTTCCACATAACTACTGCATCCTACATCTGCTTGTCATATTCATACCTTGGTCTACCCCTACCGTTCTTACCACCTACACTTCCTTCAAAAACCAACAGAAGTCCTGGGTGTCGTAAGATGTGTCCTATCATTCTATCTCTTCTTCTTGTCAAATTTAGCCAAATCATCTCCTCTCACCAATTCGATTCAGTATCACTTCATTCGTGATTCGTTCTATCCATCTCACCTTCAGCATTCTTCTGCAACACCACATTTCAAAAGCTTCTATTCTCTTTCTTTCCGAGCTGGTTAACGTCCATGTTTCACTTCCATACAATGCCACGCTCCACATGAAATTCTTCAAAAACATCTTCCTAATTCCTATATCAATGTTTGAAGTGAGCAAATTTCTTTTCTTAAGAAAGCTCTTCCTTGCTTTTGCTAGTCTGCATATTATGTTCTCCTTACTTCTGCCATCGTTAGTTATTTTACTACCCAAGTAACAATATCCATCTACTTCCTTTAAGACTTTTTCCTGATCTAGTATTTCCTGCATCACCTGCCTTCGTTCGACTGCACTCCATTACTTTTGTTTTGGACTTATTTATTTTCATCTTGTACTCCTTACCCAAGACTTTGTCCATACCATTCAGCAGCTTCTCAAGATCTTCTGCAGTCTCAGATAAAATAACAATATCATTGGCAAATCTCAAGGTTTTGATTTTCTCTCCTTGGATTGCGATTCCCTTTCCAAATTCCTCTTTGATTTCCTTTACGGCCTGGTCTATGTAAACAATGAAAAGGAGGGGGCGACAAACTGCAGCCTTGCCTCACTCCTTTCTGGATTGCTGCTACTTTTTCAAAGCCCTCAATTCTTATCACTGCAGACTGATTTTTATACAGATTGTGGATAATTCTTCATTCTCGGTATCTGATCCCAATCATCTTCAGAATCTTAAAACAGCTTGGTCCAACCAACATTATTGAATGCCTTTTCTAGATCTACAAATGCCATGTATGTGGCTTTGTCCTTCTTGATTCGATCTTTTAAGATCAGACGTAAAGTCAGGATTGCTTCACGTGTTCCTACATTTCTTCTGAAGCTAAACTGATCTTCTCCCAACTCAGCTTCAACTTGTCTTTCCATTCTTCTGTAAATAACACGTGTTAAAATTTTGCAGGCATGAGATACTAAACTAATGGTGCGGTAGTTTTCACACCTGTCAGCACTGGCTTTCTTGGGAATAGGTATAACAACATTCTGCAGAAAGTGGCTCTCCATCTGAGCTTTTAATATTCATACACCTAGATTTCCTTTCTCCAAAGGTTTCCTTTATTTTCCTGTATGCAGCATCTACCTTTCCCAGGACCATACAACCTTCGACATCCTGCACTTCTCCTTCAGCCATTTTTCCTTAGCTGCCTTGCACTTTTTATCCACTTGATTCTTTAATCGCCTGTATTCTTTTCTGCCCTCTTCATTTCTAGCATTCTTGTATTTTTGTCGTTCATCAATCAGGTCTAGTATCTCCTGAGTTATCCACTGATACTTAGTTGATCTTTTCTTCCTTCCTAACATTTCTTCAGCAGCCCTACTGACTTCATTTTTCATAACTATCCACTCTTCCTCTATTGTGTTTCTTTCAGCCTTTTCTTTTAACCCTTGTCATGCAACATGTTCCTTGAAACAATCCCTCACACTCTTTTCTTTCAACTTCTCTAGATCCCATCTTTTTGGATTCTTTCCTTTCTTCAACTTCAGATGGCATTTCATGACCAACAAGTTGTGGTCAGAGTCCACGTCTGCTCCTGGAAAAGTTTTGCAATTAAACACCTGGTTTCTGAATATCTGCCTAATCATAATGAAATCTATTTGATACCTTCCAGTGTCTCCAAGTCTCGTCCACCTATACAGCCATCATTTGTGGTGTTTGAAGCAAGTATTAGCAAGGACTAAATTATGATCAGTGCAGAATTCAACCAGCCGACTTCCTCTTTCGTTCCTTTGTCCCAATCCAAATTCTTCTACTGTATTACCTTCCCTTCCTTGGACTACCACTGCATTCCTGTCTTCCAGCACAATTAGATTTTCGTCACCTTTTACATATTGTATTAAATCTTCTATCTCTTCATATATTCTTTTGATTTTCTCATCGTCCGCTGAACTAGTAGGCATATTGACCTGCACTATTGTGGTGGGCATTGGTTTGGTGTCTATCTTGACGACAATAATTCTTTCACCATGCTGGTCATAGTAGCTTAACCGCTGCCCTATTTTCTTATTCAATATTAAACCAACTCCTGCATTTCCCCCGTTTGCCAACGTACTTCACTTATACCAACTACATCTAACTTTAGTCTATCCATCTCCCTTTTCAGATTCTCCAACCTACCACAACGATTCAAACTTCTAACATTCCACGCTCCGACTTGCAGAATGTTAGTATCCATCTTCCTGATGATCGCCCCCTCTCGTGCAGTCCCCATCCAGAGTTCCAAATGGGGGACTAGTTTACCTCCAGAATATTTTACCCGGGAGGAAGCCATCATCAATACATCATTCATACAGAGAGAGCTGCATGTCCTTGAGAGTTAGTTACGGCTGTAGTTTCCTGTTGTTTTCAGCTGTGTAGCAGTATCAACACAGCTAAGCCATGTAGAGTATTATTACAAGGCCGTATCAGTCAATCATCTAGACTTCCACCCTTGCAACTACCGAAATGCTGCTATCCCCCTTTCGATGAACCATTCCTTAGTCTGGTCTCTCAACAGATACCCATCCGATATGGTTGCACCTGCAGCTCGGCTGTCTGCTTCACTGGGACACGCAAGCCTCCCCACCGTGGCAAGGTCACATGGTTTGCAGGGAAGGATATATTATGTAACTGTAAGTGTGTAACTTTTTTGTTTTTTCAGGGCATTAGGAATGTATCTGAGTATTCAATAAAACAGAGTAAAATTTAGCAAGTCTCAGAAACAGCAACACAAAAACTTACCATCTTTAAAAATCCTATATCTATGTTCCCACTATCCTTTTAAAAGGACACCCTCTAGCGGCAATCCTGTGAAGAAAACTTTACAGATTTTCACTAGGATGTGGTATATTTTCCACACTTATTTTAAATAAAAGAGAAAAAACTTTTTAAAAAATGACTCCTTTAAAAGGGTGAGACAAGAGTTTGATTCTTCTGATTTGTCATGTATTAAAATTGTGTAAGATTTTATCTCTTCTAAGAGCTTGGTCAGAACCTTGGCCTACATAACATCAGACATCAACAGAATATCACCATCAATCACTCATCTTATCACAGTATGTGATTAATTTTTATTGTTTGAGCAGGCTTATTGGTATAATGTGGTACTAATTGTATTGAATAGGTGGGGTAATAATTTCGTGTCGCTATTTCTAGCCGAGTGCAGCCCTTGTAAGGCAGACCCTCCGATGAGGGTGGGCGGCATCTGCCATGTGTAGATAACTGTGTGTTATTGTGGTGGAGGATAGTGCTATGTGTGGTGTGTGAGTTGCAGGGTTGTTGGGGTCAGCACAAACACCCAGCCCCCGGGCCACTGTAATCAACCAATGAAGGTTAAAATCCGACCCGGCCAGGAATTGAACCCGGGACCCTCTGAACCGAAGGTCAGTACGCTGACCATTCAGCCAACGAGTCGGACAATAGGTGGGGTAATAAATATACTCCTTTTGTAAACTAAGCGAGATCGCTATTTTCAATACGGAACAAAAATGAGAGTGATGGTTTTTAATTACTGGTATAACTCAAATGTGAAAGTTTTTCTGTATATTTTTTTAAGTTTTTCGTAAGAGTAGTAGCTATAAATAAATTACATTAGATATGTACTTCCCGATTATCATTTTGGTTCGCTGACACCTTCATATCATACAAAAATCAGGTATGTACTGTGTTTTGCTTTTTGCAATAATGTATTAAATTTCATGAAAAGACCCAGATCACTGCCAGGGTCCATGTTAAAGTATGGTAGTGTTGAAAGTGTTAAAGAAGATAAGATCTACATTTCTCAACAATAAGATGCAGGTTTTGGGGGATGAAACAACTGATGCAGATCCTGAACCTATCCTTACCACCTGGGGACCTTGGCTCGATGCTACTCAATGTTATTGCAGAAATGATGATTCCTTTAAGAGGGTGAGACAAGAGTTTGATTCTTCTGATTTGTCATGTATTAAAATTGTGGAAGATTTTATTTCTTCTAAGAGCTTGGTCAGAAACTTGGCCTACATAACATAAAACTTCAACAGAATATCACCATCAATCACTCATCTTGAAACTGCAGGGCTTCCACATTGTTATGCACTGGAAATTGTAAAACAAACTGGCAACAGTTCCAATTGTCAATGAAATTACAACAGATAATCCTGTGCATTTTCAAGTTGGCAAACTGGAAGCCTCTTTGGTAGTCAGACAGGATGTTTATATTCCTGGAGAAACTCAGCTCGACATCACACGACGTTATTGGAGACATTTTATTAAAGTTATTTCATACATACATTACCATTATAGACCGTTACGCTTTTTAGCGTTCAGTCTGCAAGCCTCTGTGAATTTATGAAACGTCACCACAATCCTCCATTTGCAACTAGTGCTGTGGCCACATTCAGTTCTATACCCCTCATCTTTAAATCGTTAGAAACTGAGTCTAACTGAGTATTGGTCTCCCTCTAGTTCTCTTACCCTCCATAACAGAGTCCATTCTCCTAGGTAACCTAGCATTCGCCTCATATGACCCCACCACCGAAGCCGGTTTATGCGTACAGCTTCATCCATCGAATTCATTCTTAACTTAGCCTTTATATCCTCATTCTGAGTTCCCTCCAGCCACTGTTCCCACCTGTATGGGCATAGCCCTAGTGTACTCACTCCGCTCGCTGTACACGGAGGCTCGGTGGCGAGTGATGCTCTTTTATTCTTAGTTCATGGAATTGCTGATACGAGCGTCTTTCCGATCTGCGTGGTGTTAACAACTGTTGAGGAAATGTTACTTATATATGTTACAACCACTAAATTATCTTTTTTCTTGCCGTGCGGGCAGTATGCGCCGCAGCGATAGTAGTTTTGTAACATCTGGTATGTGAACGTTAATTTGGTAGATGGTGTTCCGATGGTCGTACAGCATACCTTGAGACCTTAGCTACTCAGGGTATGTCAAATTGCAGTTATACTCCATCTGTAGGCGTAGCCATGCATTAAACTGTCAGGTGACCCCTCAAAACAAAAGTGAATAGCGATGCGCCCGTGAGTCGTCGTGAGGTACAAAGACTACTGCTGTCATTTTTTTAGCACGTTGTACGTAAACCAGAACATCCCATGAGACATCTTCATGAGGTTCAGGTTGCAAGGGCCATCATTTGCATCGCGGAAGGATGGACTTTTCGTCGTGTTGCTGGGGATCGCACTGTCTCTCCGTCAGTTATTCAATGCTTGTGGAATCGCTACGAGACAGGCCAGTTCACAAGGAGTGTTGGAAATGGTCGTGGGCACATAACAACCCTAGAGGATGATCAATATCTGACCATCTGTGCATTGCAGCATCGTTCAGCAACGGCCGGAGAACTGCAACAAGACCTCAGGAGGGTCACTGGAGTCGTGGTGTCTGACCAGCCACTAAGGAACAGGTTAAGAGAAGTGTCCTTACGACCCAGACGTCCTATTCGAGTGCCCCGTTTAACACAGCAACATCGCGCAGCACGCCTTCTGTTTGCCCGTACCCAAGTCAACTAGCAACTTCACCAATGGAGAGCTTTGTTGTTCAGAGACGAGTCCAAAATTCCCCTGACACAGGGTGATGGACGTCAACGTGTATGGAGACGCCGTGGTGAGCAGTACATGCCAAATGTTGTCGAGGAAGGCGACCGATTCGGACAAGGTTCTGTGAGGCTGTGGGCTGGCATCAACATTGATGGCCGTACGGATCTTGTAGTTGTCCGTAGTAATCTTACCGCTGCGGGGTACATTGAGCAGATAATGCCATAGGATGTGTTGGTTCCTGCATAGGGTGTTGGCCCTGAATTCGTACCCATGCACGACAATGCCAGGCCTCATGTAGCGCGCATCATCAGAGCTGTCTTGTGAAACTGGGCATTCCAGAATGGAATGGCCAGCAGCGAGTCCCGACCTTAATTCCAATCAAGCATGTGTGGGATAGGCTTGACAGAAGTGTTCGTGGGTGTCCTGTTCCACCACAAACTCTCCAAGACCTTGAACAGGCTCTCATTGAAGAATGGGACCTGATACCGCGTGACCTCCGTCGACTTATGTGAAGCATGCCACGTAGGTGCCAAGCTGTGATAAATGCTCGTGGAGGACATACATCATACCGAAACTCTCCAACTGTGATAAAAATCCACCTTGGAGGACTGTCATCACTTTGTTTCCGCCCCTATTTGGACATTTCTGTTCGTGTTCTGAAAATGAAAGCGAATCCATCGATGATTTTTGTATACTTCAACAACGGTAAAGAATAAAGATTTAGTTGGTAATATACCTGGGTGTGAGGTATTGTTTCGTGGAGCATGGCATACGTTCAAAAACATGCTCCCCTAATATTTTTTGAACTGTGTATATTACCACCCTGGGAGAACACATAACCTAAATACTTAAAAATTATCTACCTGTTCCAGCTTTGTATCACCAATCTGACATTCAATTCTGTTGAATTTCTTACCTACTGACATCAATTTTGTCTTTGAAAGGCTAATTTTCATACCATACTCATTGCACCTATTTTCAAGTTGCAAGGTATTAAAGACTGCAAGCTTTCGGCACAATCTGCCATTAACCCGCGAGTGGTCGCTATATGAGATTTTCTCTCACATTAGTTTTTATTGTGATATTACTTCACAGTGATGAAAGGGAGGTGACTGTTCCCTCTTCTAGCTGAGTTTATAACTGTCGTGAGTAGAGCGATTCACATTTGAAGGGTAAGCACCCCGTCCCCTAGTCCGTGCACGCTGTGTGAGAGTTTCTCTCAT
This sequence comes from Anabrus simplex, assembly GCF_040414725.1. Classification (NCBI taxonomy): domain Eukaryota; kingdom Metazoa; phylum Arthropoda; class Insecta; order Orthoptera; family Tettigoniidae; genus Anabrus; species Anabrus simplex. The sequence continues at coordinate 511,196,496 of NC_090266.1, read as the reverse complement.
CGCGCGACCAATGACGTTGGTGTTATTTTGAAGTGGAGAGGGAACCTTACTCCTGTTGTACGCGTTAGTATTTGCATTATGAGCACTTCTTGTTTTTGAAAATGTTATTGTGTTCAGAAACCTTGGTTTGTATGAAAATATTACTAGATATAATGCATGTGTGAGATTTTATTTTTTACAAATTCAGGACGGAAGTTATTTTTATGTAAATTGCATATATTATTTAAAGTAGTAATTTGTGTCTTTTATAAACAGCTAATCATGTCCGGCTCCATGGTTAAATGCTTAGCGTGCTGGCCTTTGGTCACAGAAGATCCGGGTTCAATTCCCGGTGGGGTCGGGAATTTTAACCTTAATTGGTTAATTTTGCTGACACGGGGGCTGGATGTATGTGTCGTCTTCATCATCATTTCATCCTCATCATGACGCGTATGTCGCCTACGGGTGTCAAATCAAAAGACCTGCATCTGGCGAGCCGAACTTGTCCTCGGACACTCACGGCGCTAAAAGCCATAAGCCATCTCTCTCTCTCTCAGAGCTAATCATTTCATTTTTATCTAAAATATATTAGGTAGAACTTGCGTTTCATTTCAGTAGTAAATTTCATCCTTACGCTCCACAAAACTGTGAGAAATGTCATATTTACTTTAATGTGAGAGAAAGTCTCACGCGCGACCACTCATGTTACATTTCGGCTAGCGACCACTCGCGGATTAAGACCAAGTCGTCAGCATAGGCCAGACTGCTTACTACATTTCCACCTGTAGTGCTGAATGGAAACTAGGGCTCAAGAAAAGGTTCGCATACTATTACTGAATCCCTCCCTGCCACTTTATACCTTTCAGCAGACAATCCATGTAAACTATGAATAGCAAAGGTGAAAGATTACAGCCTTGTCTAACCCCATTAAGTACCCTCAACCAAAAACTCATTATACTATCAATTCTCACTGCAGCCTAACTGTCAACATAAATGCCTTTGATTGATTTTAATAATCTACCAATTCAATAGTCCCCCAATATGGCGAACATCTTTTCCCTCGGTACCCTGTCATATGCTTTCTTTAGATCCATGAAACAAACAACTGTCTATACCTCTCGTAACATTTTTCAATTACTTGGCACATACTGAAAATATGATCCTGATATGAAACCACACTGGTTTTCATCAAACAGCACACTGGTTTTCATCAAACAGCCTCTCAATCACTGATCGTACCCTCCCTTGCAAGATGCCAGTGATAACTTTCCCTGGTATAATAATCAATATCTCGATAGTTGTTGCAATCCTTCTAGTTCACTTGCTTATAGATAGGTGCAATTACTGCTTTTGTCCAATCTGAAGGTACCTTACCAACACTCCATGCTAATCTTACTACTCTATGTAAGCCATTTCATCCCAGCCTTCCCACTATACTTTACCATTACAGGTCTAATTATATCTATACCTGCTGCTTTATGACAATGGAGTTTATTTACCATCCTTTCCACTTCCTCAAGCGTAATTTCACCAACATCATTTTCTTCCTCCCCATGAGCTTGGTTGTTCGCGATACCACCATGAAGCTTTCCTTTTGCGTTGAGATTTTCAAAATATTCCCTTCACCTGTCCAGGATTCCCTGGGATCTATTATGAGTTCACCTGAATTACCCAAAGCACTGTTCATTTCCTTTTTCCTTCCCTTCCTAAGATTCTTTATTACTGTCCGGAAAGGCTTAGCTGCTGCTTGACCTAGCCTTCCCAGGTTATTATCAAAATCTTCCCAGGACTTCTTTTTGGATTCAACAACTATTTGTTTTCCTCTGTTTCTTTCATCTACATACAATTCCCTGTCTGCATCGGCCCTTGTTTGGAGCCATTCCTGATAAGCCTTCTTTTTACGTTTACAAGCTGCTCTCACTTCATCATTCCACCATGACGTTCGCTTTTTCCCATCTTTACACACAGTTGTTCCTAGACATTCCCTTGATGTTTCTACTACAGCACCCCTGTATGCCACATATTCTTTCCATATCCGGAACCTGCTTACTGTCCACGGTACGATACTTCTCACTAATCATATCCATGTACTTTTGTTTAATTTCCTCGTCCTGGAGATTTTCTACCCTTATTCGTTTGCAGACAGATTTCAATTTCCCTATTCTATGCCTACAGATACTTAGGTCACTACAGATCAGATAGTGGTCCGTATCATTGAAAAATCCCCAGAAAACCCATACATTCCTAACAGACTTCCTTAATTTTTTTTTTTTGCTAGTTGCTTTACGTCGCACCGACACAGATAGGCCTTATGGCGACGATGGGACAGGAAAGGCCTAGGAATGGGAATGGGAAGGAAGAGGCCGTGGCCTTAATTAAGGTACAGCCTCAGCATTTGCCTGGTGTGAAAATGGGAAACCACGGAAAACCATCTTCAGGGCTGGGGTTCGAACCCACTATCTCCCGGATGCGAACTCACAGCAGCGCGCTCCTAACCGCACGGCCAACTCGCCCGGTCTTCCTGAATTCAAAGTCAGTTAAGATATAGTCTATTATGGATCTGGTACCCCTAGCCTCCCATGTGTAGTGGTGAATAGCCTTATGCCTGAAGAATGTATTCGTAACTGTTAAACCCATACTAGCACAGAAGTCCAGCAAATGCTTCCCATTCCCATTATCTTCCATATCTTCACCACATTTACCAATTACCTTTCTGTATCCTTCAGTTCGATTTCCAACTCTCGCATTGAAATCACCCATTAGCACTATCCTATCCTTGATGTTGACCATGACTACGATGTCACTCAATGCTTCATAAAACTTGTCAGCTTCATCCGCATCTGAATCCTCACATGGTGAATACATAATTCTCGTCCCGATTCCTCAAACTGCCAAATCTGCCCACATCATTCGCTCATTTACGTGCCTAACAGAAACTATGTCGCATGCAATAGTATTCCTGATGAACAGCCCTACCCCATACTCTGCCCTTCCCTTTTTAACACCTGTCAAGTATACTTTATAATCTCCTATCTCTTCTTCGTCTTCTCTTTCTACCCGAATATCGATCACTTACTCCTAGCACATCCAGATGCATCCTCTTTGCTGACTCAGCCAGTTCTACTTTCTTTCTTCCATAAGTCCCCTTAATATTGATAGCTCCCCATTGAATTCCATTTCGATCACCAAGTTGTTTCAAAGGAGCCTGTCAAATGTGAGTGGGAATCCGTTACTCCCATAGGTCCGAGGTTTGCTTAAAATGTTTTGAGCTCGGTAAGTTCATGAAGCAGGATGCTACCCTACTTACACATAGTCCAAGTGAGGATCTCCCCTCTTAGGGCCGTTTTCCCCAAATGAGTTTAAACTAGGTTTATTTTAATCTGGTTTAAGTCTGAGTTTAAACTAACATTCATTTTCCCCATCATGGTTTAAACTTTGTATCAAGTTTAAACCTGGCTCAGAGTTAAACCTTCTATATTGTTGGTTTAAACTGCTGTTTATATTCAACCTTTTATTAACGTATCTGTGATTTTCCTAATAGAAGGGTTAGTTTTGACTACCAGTACTGCAGCACTTTAATGAAAAACGTACTAAAGTTATAACCTAGTATTAGCATTAGAAAAATAGGAGAATTTATTGAAGTCTTTGGTTAAATAGGAAATAATTTTGATGTGCAAGAGAGGTTAAGAAGCCGCGTTCCAACAAAAGTTTACAATCTTGGAAAATCAGATGTAACGGAGTTCTTTGATGGATTTATAATTCATAAGCGAACAGCAAGGATTGTCTAGTATCGAAAAGAAGGATTCATTTAAAACGTCAACTGCACGAAATAATGCTATTTCGCTAGAAGCAATGATTCTGGTTGCTTTAAGATATGATGCGCAGGCATTTTTTTCATTAACAACGGGGACGACAGACCTTAAATTGCAGTCTCCTTATAATATTATATACTGTAAAATACTGTTCGTGGTATGAATACTGAAATGTGAAGCATAAAAATATTCCTACATAAGTTGTGTAATACGTCCGCTCTTCATGCGGTACCTGGTGGCTGTGGTCGCTAAAGCGTGAAGTCAGCATCATCCGAATCCGTGACAAGACGGTTCGAATCTAATTTGTCGAAAATATTGTTACCATCAGAATGTTGACCGGCACGGTAGGAGAGGCGGTGGTATACAATTTCTAATCGCTAGGCCTAGATTATATATTTATAGGATCAGAAAAATAATAAAGTATTTCATGCTTGCTAGTAAACTTGTAATAGAATAGATTATAGTTAAGAATGTTTCAACGTATCTATTGCCAGCATACCAGCAATAGAAATATTAATGCTATAGGGAGAAGAGTATTATGCATACAGTATGACATATCGCGAACTTGGTTATGTTATAAACGAATATGGAATTAAGTAATACATCTCCAAATAATACATCCAAGGTTTGTGAGATTGATCCCGGCCGAGGGCGATGGATTTTGATAGGAGATAGATCCCGTGCATGCTTGGAATTTGTTTAATTGAAATTCACATAAATGTTGATTTTCTGAGGAAAGGAATACCGTAGGCCTATTGCTGAAAGACCAGGATTTTAATATTTCAACGTTCCCGTGTGTTCCGTAAGACAATAGACATCAAAAGACACGTATTAGGCCCACGGTACTTGTTTATGGTAAAGCATGACAGAGAAAAATAAGAAATAAAAGTGCGTTCCAATAAATTGTAGACAGCAATAGGTAGAATTATATGATGCAACACTTCGCACAAATGTAAACAATTTATTTATCAGTAAAGCTAATATCCCGCCGAATTTGTTCTTTATTCACTACGTACGATAGCATTAATTCGCCACAAACAGCTGATATTATTACAAAAATGTCGGTCATTGAATTACTTGTCTCTGATTGGCCAATTCCAATCGACCATGCCTTCGACTATTCCTTCAGTGCAGGCAACGTTAGCGCCAATGACAGCTCGCCCGTTTAAACTAAACGAGTGTCAGAAATTGGTGGAGAAAATGGACGCAACTTTAAACTAGGTACTAAAGTTAAACGGGTTTAATTTATACCAGGTTTAACTCGATTTGGAGAAAATGGCCCTTAACAGGTTAGGGACCATCAGTGGATTGTATAGTCCTAGCCGCCTGAGCACAAGGAGGGCCATGACTCAAAATATGTCCGAGATGCCTACTCCTACTCCATAGCAACTGTTACGCCGATCTGCAGGACCACTTACTAGGCCACACAGCCGCTGCCCTTGGTTCACAAACTAGGACATTGACTATAGTAACCCACACCACTCATCTGGGGAAAATTCCTCATGTCCACAAAGAATTTTACTTGTGGAACACAGAATAACCTACATCAGACAACAGCAACCTTTCCAATTTTGCACTAATTTTAACATGTATTTCAGCAAGACTGAACAGAACTGTGTGCAGCTGTGCACACTGAAGACCTGACAAGCGAACGGACTTAAGGACGGGTATACTTTTGAAATACTCTACGTGGACTTTCACTGACTAATCAAGCATTACTATTGGTCAAGAGCCATCTGCTATTGGTCACAACGGAGGCGACTGTAGACAGACATAAATCTGGTTACTGTCGGTATGGGGGGGGGGGGGGCGAGGTGTTACTTCTTAACGTTTGAGTTGCCGGTCATTAACGAGGTAATTGAGAGAACTATACTACCACATTATTATTTTTTATTATGTCATCTGTCAGGTCGTCTTCAAGCAATCCTTGCTCTGTCTGACAGGAACTGAATTCTCAATCATTCCCAATAATTTTAAACTTTCAAGTGGTAATAATGACAGAAGAAATAGTCATAGCTACATGGCTTCTTAAGTACCCATAACGGAATATGTACTCATCACATTGTAAATGACTTTCAGCAATGTGTATGCTGATTTATTCATCATAGGAGCAGAGAATGCAATTCATTGCGCTTATATGTTAAATTCAAACTTTGCCCACAGCAGCGCTTTACTAAAACCACGGGACTGGGCAATTTTTTTTTTTTTAAACTTGTGGCCATCCAACCGCTAAACCACTGCTGAGAGTGGTAGAGTGAGCATAATCGGAGGTGTAAGCAAAGCTCAGAAATGTCTCCAAAGAGAACTACTTGATTATACACTGTGACTATTCAAAGAGTGGGGTGTCATCTGATAGAGAGACTAATACTGAAATGACAGGTGACAGCGAGCACAATGGTGAAAGTGACTCAAGTGAACACGACAGAAAAACTACTGGCGATATCCAGCTCGGTGGGTAAAAGTAGGATCTGAGCGGCCTAGGTTGACGTTTATTCCGCAACCTGGACTAAATATACAAATTGCAGACGTGAACAATCTGCTTGAATATTACGGAAGTGTTTATCACTCCCAAATTATCAGAACAAAAAAGTAGGGACACCGTTATGCTCAAAGTAGGGACACCGTTATGCTCAATCGTTTTTAAAAAGCATGCTCAACTTACAGTTTGAAACCATTTCTGAGAATGAATCAGTGAACTGACCCCGATTAAAAATAAAATTATGTTAATCGCATTCTTTTTTGTACAAACCATTCATGAGACCTGACAATAGCAGCTACTTTTCTCTTAAACAGATATTAGTGACTCCAATAATTTTGGGCCTGTTCTCCGAGAGAAGATTTCATCTCCTTCTCAAATGGTTACAATTCGTTGAAGATTTGGTATCAAGTCACTTGAACTGAGAGAATCTAAATCCGGTTATGCCTGGAATTTCTTGGTGTACCTAGAGAAAGATATGCAGTTTGATGAATCTCTAAAAGAAATAACCACAAGGATTGAAAGTTGTTTTCCAACTCATGGCACGACTTCTGAAAAAAGTGTATTGCATAACAATGGAAAACTGGTTCTCGCACCCAGATATTTACTACACGCTGTGCGGTAAGGAGACAGATACAATGGGGACCCTGTATCAAAACTGACAGAGCATTCCACCAGAAAAAGAAACAAAACAAAAAAACAAGGAAAAACACTCGCAAAAGCCAGGATAAGTGGCAGTCCACGACAGGAAGCCCGCGATTATGAATGGGAAGGATAAAAAATGTGTGCCTCATAAGCACTACACACGACACCATTCCAGTGTGTAGGGTGAGGGGGGAAACCAAAGTTGGCTACTCACTAGAACTGTCAGATGAGCAGAGTTGACCTGAGTGATGCATACCTCTTGAGCTACTGAAGTACTCTCAAGAAACTGAAAAAGTACTAACAGTACCATTTCCACCATATGCTCCCTCAATGTCTACTATACTCCTTGTACAAGAAGTCAGGAGATCAGTTCCAGATGAGACTTATTGACAAAATCATACTTAAGTACAACAAACATGAAAGACGACAAGCTGGGCAGACCTACAAATACCCCTCCCGCAACCAGATTCAATGCTCCTCACTAATCCTCATACAATGTTAGGACGGCACACAAAGAAAACCCTACTCAGTGGTAAGAGTGTGAAGACTACAAAGTCGCCCATTTTTAACTGACATGATTAACTGTTATGAAAGAGCTGAGGAAAGAGAAACATTGCTGCACCTTATATCCAAAAGTACTAATTCTTAAGTTGAAAAAGGACTAATGAACTGTCAAAGTGGAAAGATAGATACTAACGCCCCAACTGGACTTTTACTACACAGGCTTCTCCTAGCCCTTAGTAATGTAATAATTTTTTGATAGCTTGATACAGACTGTACTATTAGAAACCTGATAAAAATTACTAATCTACACAAGGCTATCTCACTGTAAGTTACTTCTCAGTACTTAATGCAAAATGTGCCACTGTGGGAGCAGCTATTCAAACGAAATTTACTAATGAACGGTTGAACAAAGCAACAGTGCAAGATATGAACAAATGGTCACAGACGGGAAGAATTTGTCAACTACACATCCATACACCAGACAAAACATGATATACCTAACAGACAGGACCAGACGCCTACAGAAAAAACCTATATACTAACCTTCCAGATTATTACATGAAGTAACAAAAAACGTAGTCATAAACAGAGTATACTGAATGATGCAGTAAATGCACACGGATCAACAACTCGGCGAAAGCATAACTTTTTTAGGGAAAAATCTCCAGCAACACCACGAAAACCGCGTCAGATTGCACAATTCACAATCCCGGCGGTAACAAACAAAGAGAATATGTAACAAAGAGTATTAGACAAAGGTATTAGGTAATACGATGAGTACGCAGCAAAGAGTAAGTACAGTGACAAGTAATAAACGATTGTACAAACTGTGACAATAAAGTTAGGTGAATAGTCCAGTACTATCAACATAGATGAACAATGCACTACAGCGACCTTACTGTCATTCGCAATAGTCCCCTCCCATACTATGCACTGCTGAGATCGGCAAAACATGTCCTGAAAACTTAGCAAGAAGGCTTCCTTTTGGATGGTGTTCAAAAGACTTGTCACGTTTCGTTGGATGTCAGGAATATCGTCAAATCTCCTTCCTTTCAAAGCGAGTTTGAGTGGTGGGAATAGGAAGAAGTCTGGAGGATTGAGATCTGGCGAGTGTGGGGAATGTTCAAGTTGCACCACCCCCTTTTTGCCATGAACTGTTTGAAGATATTCGCTGTGTGTCGCACGTCTTCACGGTTAATCTGCAGTTCATCCGCTATCATGCGCACAGTTAATCGCCGATCGTTCGTTATTAATGTCCTCACCTTCTCAATGTTTGCGTTACTGACGGCGATCGTCGGTCATTCACTACGGCAGTTGTAAGAAACACTTTCCCGGGCTCCTCGAAAACGAGCGAATCACTCCCACACACAATTCAAGGGCATTGCTTGATCTTCATAAACACGCACCAGCATCGCATGCGTTTCTTTCGGTGTCTTGCCAAGCTTAAAACAAAACTGTGCATTGACCTTTTGGTCGTTCGTGCTCCTGTTCGCAGTTCAGAACCAACGCACTAAACACGCACTGTGTCAAAGAAGTCGTACATGGAACACACACGATGCTCAACTGATCAACGTTGGGAGCAGGTGGTCAAAACCTACTGCTACGCAGGTGCAGCGTTGCACGTCGCCGGTGTTGCCGGATCGACCGTTCTGACTTCATTCACCGAACATTTTTGCCACAGGTTGTATTTCGCCATCAACGTCACTCGAACTCAGTATGCTAATTTCGTAATTCGTTCAGAACAGGGAGCAAAGAATACAGGGAGTACGCCGCGAGACTAATATGGCTATCGCTTGAAGACAGCGACTACATCACCGATAGTTGGGCCCACGAGAGTTGAAGTCTGACGTTTAACGCCACGTCGCCACCGGCGAGAAACAGTTGACTAACGCTGCTCGAAAATGGTCTACTGCTATGGTAACAATAACAGAGATGCCAAATTTATGAAAGCTATCGCCACGTTGGTTGACTTGCTCTCAGTCACTTTTGGGATATTATACGGAGTAATACTGGGTTAGCATTATTAATTGTTGCTGGTTTATGTAATAATTTAAGTGTTTGTTTCCTGATTATTATTTTCGTTGTTAGTTTATTTTTCTTGTAAGTTAATCAGTGGCTATTTGTATAGTTCTATTCTCTATTTAACATGTGAATTTGTTGAGGTTATCATCAGTTTAGTGAATATGAAATATCATATTTATCAGCAATGACGTGTTCTATCTTAAATGCCGGAATTATTAGCATGGGCTTAGGAACGGGTCAAAGGTTATTGAATTGCATTAGACCAACATAGTTGATTAAAAATTCAGCCTGTATGAAAGGGTGATATGTCGCAAAATGAGGTAACAATTACAACGCAACGTACTTCGTAGTTACTGCATTCGCCGCTTAAATGTCAGACTTCAACTCTTGTGAGTTCAACTATACGTATAGAAACACATAGCAATTCTTAAGTTGTGGAAATATACACTCTAAGAGATTTTTCGGGAGAAGAAAACTTCGAAACGCACATTTATGCATAATCGTTTCCAAAATAACGCGGAGATTAACTGTAACAACATTTTCTGGCCAACAGAGCTATTAATGATTTTTTACTAAGCTCTAAGCGGTTCTCATGACTCGCAGACTTAAATCCACTCGACGAAAGCGTAATATTTTTAGGGAAAAATCTCCAGCTACACCACGAAAACGACGTCAGATTGCACAATCCACAATCGCAGCGGTAACAAAGAGTATTAGGCAAAGGTATTAGGTAATGCGGTGGAGTCGGGCGGATGCCTTCCTTTCTTGGATGTTCTAGTAAGAAAGAAATCTGACGGTTCTTTAGGACATACCGTATATCATAAGCCTACCCACACAAATCGTTATCTTCATGCAGATTCTCACCACCATCCAGCACAAAAGCAAGGCATTCTCACGACACTCAACAAGAGGGCGAGACGAATTTGTGAGCCATCAAATATCCAGGTGGAGATGGACACACTCAAAGTCACATTCAAAGGTAATGATTACAGCGATTTGCAAATTCATAGAGGCCTGCATCCCAGAGAAACGACCAAACAAAGCTCACAGAAGGATAAAGCGACGGGATCTGTCTAAATGCCTTACATTTACAACACCACAGATCGAATTGCCAAGGTCTTCCGGTAACACAATATAAAAACCGTGTTTGGCACCGTCACTAAAATTGGTCGCAGTCTGGGTAAAACCAAGGACAAATCGCCCCTACTTTAAACCCTGGGGTATACGAAATTCCCTGTACTTGCGCTAAGGTATACATTGGCCAAACAAGCCGGTCCGTTGGTACTCGTATCAAGAAACATGAACGAAATATTCGTCTCAACCAGATAGACAAATCAGCAATAGCTGAGCACGCTCTGTCGTCGTGTCATGATGTCGTGTTCCAAGAAGCTCGAGCTCTTACCCACACTAGACACTACAGGTCCAGGATTATACGGGAAGCTGTGGAAATACGTAGAAATCCTAACAATTTTAACAGGGACAATGGCTATCAATTAAGTAATACGTGGTTGCCAGCCATTAAGGATTTACGTAGGTAGTTCCCTTCCTTGTTACTTCACTATTGTTATTTCGTTTCGGGGTTTTCCAAATTCGTACGTTCCTCATCGCCAGATGTTTCATTCCAGGCTTGTGTCAACGCCATACTTTCATATGTGCGTACACCTGTTATGTTATGTGACCCTCTCGGACTGATTTTGACGGTTCCGACAGCTTCCGCTTGGAACGCTAGCGCTGTACCGCGTCCGGGAGCCATCTGGTGACGAATGAGTGTACCACTTCCACTTCTATGATATAGTCTAAATTCAAACCTCATTGTCTGAGAAGCCTTTCGTGTGGACAGTCGAAATTTCCTTCCGAAGACGCAGAGCAATATTCTCTACGAAACGTAAAGAATTTCACCTTATTTTCCTGACACGGCATAAGCCCAAAAGCCTATATCATGTCTATAAGTACGGGCCGTGAAAGCATCATTGGCACCATTAAAAACCTCTACGGGGAGGATACTTATAAGAAGGCTTTATAATTCAGAAAATTAAGGGGAAGAAAACTATTCTTTCTTTTTTATGCTTCCTGCTGAGATGTCACGACCATTACATTATTCCCAACTGTGTGAAGCTGAAGCATACGTTAAATACTCCGGAGGCCAGGAGAATATATCAACGCACTAGCAGGGCTCTTTTGTAATCGAGAGAGTGCATTACACTCGTAATGAACTGGACTCATTCCCGCAAGAGTTGTTTCGTTTACACCTGCTTTTAAGCAACACTATCTTGCAGGAATTGTGGTTGTCTTTCGATAGCATTACTGCTATACAGGCTGAACGCAAATTCAACCAGGTATCATTCACACAGAAATCTAAGTTCCTCCGACTAGCTCAAAAACAGGCGGTCCCTTGCACGAACCCGGATGCTAGTAAAACTGTCGTCAAATTTTCCAAGAAATCCTTGGACGAGAACCAAACGGCAGTTCTAGCTAGGGGTCTTAATTTTGCTGTCGCTCCCTCTAAAATTCTCACTGAGGGGTTAATTACTTCCGTTGAGGCGGCCATCCACACACTACCTACGGATGAGGTTGAGGTGTTAAGACAGAAATGTATGAGATTCATAAGGTTTGCTGTTGTACCCGCGCCCAATTTAACAAGAGGCGAGAGGATAGCACTGAAGGAACTTAGCGATGATTCAGAACTGACCATTCTCTCAGCTGATAAGCGTAATGAGACAGTGGTCATGGACACTGACGAGTATAAGAATAAGATCTCGGCTATATTGTCAGAGTCTGTTTGCAGACTAAGTTCACGTGACCCTACCAATCGTATGTCCAACGCCACCGTGAAACTCTTAAGGCACTCTTCAGTTCCCAAAGAGGAGGCTAAACAACTATCACCGGGGAACGCAGTGCCACCTAGATTATATGGACTTCCTAAGATCCATAAAGAAGATGTTCCCCTCAAACTTATTGTTAATACGATAGGTTCTCCTGCGTATGCCCTGGCTAAATACCTAAGCAAATTGCTTCAGCCACGCATAGGACGTACTGAATCATATGTCAGGGACTCTAGGTATTTCGTCAACATGTTGTCAACCATAACCCTTCAACTTAATGCACTTTTGGTGAGTTTCGATGTGGAGTCCTTGTTCACTAAAGTTCCGATAGACTCGGCCATGTGTCTCATTGAACATCTGTTCCCTAACGTATTACTAACCTACTTTACCACTGTATGACTTCCAGCTATTTCTTGTGGCTGGGATATTTTGCTAACAGACGGACGGAGAGGCTATGGGAAGTCTACTTTCGCCCTCAGTGGCTAATTTTTTTATGAGCATTTCGAGGTGGAGGCTATTGCTTTGGAGCCCGTCAAACCTATGATATGGTGGAGGTATGTTGATGGTACAATTGTGGTCTGAACAGAAGGTCCTGAGAAATTTCATCTATTTCGAAACCACCTAATTCAGCAACATCCTTCAATTAAATTCACTATGGAGATGGAGTCGGACGGAGGTTTTCCTTTTTTGGATGTTCTAATAAGAAAGAAACTGGACGGCTCCTTAGGACATACCGTCTATCGTAAGCCTACCCACACAAAACGCTATCTTCGTGCGGATTCTCACCACCATCCAGAACAAAAACAAGGCATTCTCACGACACTCAACAAGAGGGGGAGACGAATTTGTGAGCCATCAAATATCCAGGTGGAGATGAACACAATCCAAGTCACGTTCAAGGGTAATGATTACAGCGATTTGCAGATTCATAGAGCCCTGCATCTCAGAGAAACTGCCAAGCAAAGCTCACAGAAGGAAAAAGTGAAGGGAACTGCCCACCTGCCTTACATCACAACACCACAGGTCGAATTGCCAAGGTCCTCCGGTAACACAATATAAAAACCGTGTTTGGCATCGTTGCTAATATTGCTCACAGTCTGGTTAAAATCAAGACAAATCGCCCCTACTTTTGTATCCTGGGGTATACGAAATTCCCTGTACTTGCGCTAAGGTATACATTGGCCAAACATGCCGGTCCATTGGTACTCGTATCAAGGAACATGAACATAATATTCGCCTCAACCAGCCAGACGAATCAGCAATAGCTGAGCACGCTCTGTCGTCGCGTCATGATGTCGTGTTCCAAGATGCTCGAGCTCTTACCCACACTAGACTCTACAGGTCCAGGATTATACGGGAAGCTGTGGAAATACGCAGAAATCCTAACGATTTTAAGAGGGACAGTGGCTATCAACTAAGTAATACGTGGTTGCCAACCATTATGGATTTACGTAGGTAGTTCCCTTCCCTATCACTTCACCATTGTTATTTCGTTTCGGGGTTTTCCAAATTCGTACGTTCCTCATCGCCAGATGTTTCATTCCAGGCTTGTGTCAATGCCGTACTTTCATATGTGTGTACACCTGTTATGTTATGTGACCATCTCAGACTGATTCTGATGGTTCCGACAGCTTCCGCTTGGAACGCTAGCGCTGTACTGCGTCCGGGGAGCCATCTGGTAACGAATGAACATACCAGTTCCACTTCTATTATAACGTCTAAATTCAAACCTCATTGTTTGAAAAGCCTTCCTCATGGACAATTGAGATTTTCTTCTGAAGACGAAGAGAAAATTTATCTGCGAAACGTAAAGTATTTCTCCTTATTTTCTTGATACGGCATAAGCCCAAAAGCCTATATCATGTCTATGAGTACGGGCCGTTAAAGCAACAATGGCAACATTGAATCCACTCTCTCGCTAGTTGACTATTTGTACTATAAACGAATACACTATAGTGTTATTTGCTGTAAACTGATTATCTTCAAAATGGTGAGGAAAGCAACGGGAAACTACCTCACTCCTCATTCCCCTAGTACGCCTCTTCAGTGAAGTCTAGGCTATTTATGACAGCTGTTGGCGGAGCTGCAGAGGATCAAACCAGCCTTCAGGCTGAATACCCAACATACAACATACATCTTCAAAATCATCATCATCATCATCATCATCATCATCATCATCATCATAGGTTGTTCTGCCTTCCGGCAGGTCCCATCGTGGCTGTGACCTCCATATCTCTCGATCTTGTGCCCTTTTCTTCACTTCTGCATAATCTTCCTTTCTTTTCCTAATGCTGTCTAATAACTGATATCGTCTCCCTCCTCTTCCTCGTTTTCCTTTTATCATCCCTTCAATTGCTACTCGTAGTAAATGAGACATGTAAACCTTCACCAGATATTGGCAAAGACAGGGAGTAGGCTATTAATAAGAGCATACCGCAATATAAATGATTGAATGGAATGTGCAATAAATCACCAAACTTGGCTTAGCAATATTGTTTACCACATATATTAGAGTGGTGGAGGTGATTATTGTTTTAATAGGAAGTACACCAATCAGTGGGAAAAATGCAAGAGGTCCAACACTTCAAATGTGAAGGTATTGGCCAAAGAAAGACATAGGCCACGAAGGGCATGAAAATGATACTCTCTAACATTCCACAAGTAATACAAACGGTTTCGGAAGAGAAAAAGAGTTGACCAAAGGAGGATGATCAGGACAGATGCAAGTGAGGAGCCTGAAACAAATGTTATCAATGCAGGACTCAGCTAAGGGATCCGTGGACGCCAACCCACACTCCAAAGTTAAGGTCTCCTTGGGCCCCTTTTAATTGCCTTTTAAGACAGGCAGAAGATGCCGTGGGCCTTATTCTACCACCCCTACCCACAGGGGACACATATTTTAGAGGTGATGATGGTGATCATTATTTTAAGAAGATGTACAACTGGGTAACCTTCCTCTATTAACACTAATTAGAAGAAGAAATAGAAGGGATCAGACACTTCGAGAAATTAACGTATCGGCCAAATTTTATTTTAGCAGAATTTTCACTAATATGTGTCATTTGCATTCTGTAGGTAAGAAGGAAATGCTACAAAAATAGCAGGAACTGCATTTTCCTTAAAAACAACCCCCTTCATGAACCGATGAAATATTTCAGGTTTGCAATCTGATGAACATATCCTGATGTAAGGAGTAGGTATACAATTACCCATTCCAATGGCTTTAATCCACTCTCCTCTCCTTTCCTCATTAACTCTTTCAGCCCCAGTGATAACAATTGTTATCACAAACTTTAATGGGAATATGTCCACAGTTACGTAGGCCAAATACATTATGGACAGTACTGGACACTTCCGTATTCTCTCGTACTCAACTGAGAGACACGTTGACAGTGGCACACCTAGCGGCCAGATTAAAACCACATAAGTTGCATGTTAAAATTGATAGAAATAATGAAATTAAATAATTATTTTTGCATGTTCTACTACGAAAGTTGAATGTTAATACTGATAGAAATAATGAAACTCAATAATAATTTCCTTTTGTCCGAATCCTTGGCTGAGTGGTCAGCGTTGAGGCCTTCTGTTCCGATGGTCATGGATTCGATTCCCGGCGGGATCGGGGATTTTAATCGTGTCTAATTAATTCTTCTGTGTAGGAGACTGGTTGTTTCTGTTTGTTCCAAAACTTTCTCTTCATATTCAGACAAAACTACACTTCCAACCACCACATAAACATTCAATAGTGATTACTAGACCTCGGAACTTTAGGTGCTTCAATGTTATTTAGCTGCCTAAAGTAGGCTCTCAGATAGGTTCTAAAATATTTTTATGCAGCTTCAATTTTGATGATGGTGATTTTTGTTGTTCAAAGGGGCCTAACAGCTAGGTCATCGGCCACAGATTCAATTTTAGGTATGCTAATAAGCATCAATTAAAATATAATGTTCATTTTGCTCAATTGACAATTATTCGTTAGGGTGAAATGTAAAACAAGTTTCACTCACCTCTTTGCTGCAAACGTCACAGAATGTAATTTTACCATCCGATGTGAAATCAGGAAAATCTTGTAACTTTTATAACTAAAGGCGATTTGGAACCTGACACTTTCGGCATGATTCACACACTGAACAAACGGGAATAACGAAATGTTCAAATGTTCTCGCAGAATGAAATGGAGATTTTTATTCCAGCAGGTCAGTGGACGCTCTCTCCGGCCTCGTGACAAACTACGGAAGTAATCGCTGCGAGAGATTCTTCTTTCCGGGGATTGTAGTTTACAGCTTCCGATTTTAAGATTTGTTTAATTTTGTTTAAGATATTGAAAACGAGTCAGCAATTATTTTATTTTCTAGGAATATATTAAAAGCATTTTAAACGATTTAGGAAAAATAGGAATGATAGGAATATAGGCAAATATTTTTCCAAAATCAATTCAGGCATTTTAGGCACTATAGAACCACCGTCTCTAACCTTATAAATACATGTGCTACACAGCCCGCACCCACAGCCCTAATGATCTGGAAAAAGCAGTAGAATGAGAAGATTTTTTGTATTTTGTTTTAATTTTCTTCATGAAATTAATCTAAGATAAGAATACTTGTTGACAGCTAGATGTTAAACCCAATGTGATTTGTACACTAACATTTTACAATATTGGAAATTACTTACAATATTTTGTCTCGAGGAAAGCATAAAAAAGATCCCGATAACTAAATAAGTTCAAAGTTATTACAGCCATAAAGAGTAAAAAGCTTACCAAACATGCTTCAGTGCTTGTATGATTGTATTTCCAAAACTTTTGTCACCGGATAAATTACATTTTCGCAAAAATCTTCTTCTTAACGCAAATCCAAGGTCAAAACTTCATACTACATCAGCTACCCTCAGTTTCAAGGCCGTCCCGCTAGGTGATTTGGCAATCAATGTCTTGCGATATATCGCAATGTGTTACGTATTCTCTACAGTGTATAGGGTTATCCTGAACTAGTACCAATAGGTAGCGCGCGAGTACTACTCGGACTACGCCATTCCACCTTCATTTGTTTCATGGCTTGAAGGTTAGAATATCGCTGTCATTTATTGCATTAAATGACTCATAAGTACTATTGTGGTATCCTGAGATTCAGTGCAAATGCCGGATTACTGTTGTGTGCCATTGTGCAAAAATCGAGGCATGCTATTTTCGTTCCATCAGATTCCGTAAGACGTCAAACTTAGAAAACAGTGGATACATTCAATCAGAAGGAAGAATCTGAAACGCAGCCGGATTACGAAGAATGATAGTCTGTACAGCACATTTAGGAGCGATGATTATAGAACGAATTTATTAGGTATTGTACCATGAAAAGTTGTTGGGCTATTGAGCATGGGAAAGGTCTCAGGTAGTGAACGATTCTTAAAGCCGGGACAGGGAAAGGAGCTCGCAGGGCAAAATAATAGATGTTATGTTGCTAAATGAAAATTTATTCAAGAACCTAGGAGCAAAAATGACCTTCTTATCTCGCATTTAAAACGGCGAAATGTATTGAAAATATGTTCTTTCATATATTAACAAACCAAACCCCCATGGCACTACAGCCCTTGGAGGGCCTTGGCCTGCCAAGCGACCGCTGCTCAGCCCGAATGCCTGCAGATTACGAGATGCCATGTGGTTAGCACGACGAATCCTCTCGGCCTTTATCCTCGGCTTTCGAGACCGGGGCCGCTATCTCACTGTCAGATAGCTCCTCAATTCTAATCACGTAGGCTGAGTGGGCCTCGAACGAGCCCTCAGGTCCAGATAAAAAATCCCTGACCTGGCCGAGAATCGAACCCGGGGCCTCCGGTTGAGAGGCAGGCACACTACCCGTACATCACGTCAACCCAGAATTGAAATTCAGAAGACTCTCCGCTATAAATGAATTTGAAAATAAACATATTTCTTCATGAAATACGTAAGTTGAATGTGGTTTCATAAGTCTTTAAAATATTCAGAAATAAACATTTGTTTTCATAGATCACTCTCATATGAAAACTAAAGACTTTTTAACTCCATGCCTAAAGTCTTTTTCAAAGTTTCACATTTCACCGTAATATTTGAATAATTGGAAATTACATTATTTTGAATCTCCTAAAGTCTGTTTAAATTATTCAATTAATTGTCACTCGAAAATGAATTTTCACTGGAAAGTCAATTGGAACTTGTAATTTGTGGTTAACGTAGCACTTTAAAAGAATGATTTGAAAATAATAAAAGTACCTCTTCAGTAAGTCAATGATTGTCTAGAGCAATAAATAGTTTTTAAAATCATCACTTTATTTTTCCAGTTTAAAATGCTAAATGCACTCATATCACCTGAGAGTTGCTGTAGGCTGGAACTGGTGAATGCGGCTCCACGAGCAGCAACTGGAACTCCAACGATGTTGTCAGCACCACGTCGAACCAAATACATTTCCAACGTCGTACCATGTTCCATGTCCCTCGTTGTATCACGTATTACATACCTCGTCGAACCACGTACCGCCTCCAACGTCGTACTATGTTCCACGTCGGGTCAGGTGTTGAGTTGATATGAGGCTTGGCACTCTGTAAAGATTTCTGGTGTCGTATTGTAACATATCGCCATATGCCACATATTATTATGAGTAACACACAGGGTTCATTAAAAAAAACGGATTATTGCATGTAGGAGGAAAATGGCTGTTAGGAAGCTATACTGCGCCTAGTTAGAGTGAAGTCGGTACCAAGCATGGATAGACGGACATTTTTCGACGTGTAGGCGCGGAGATTCTGTCCGCTGGTTAACATTTTCAACCAACCACGTGCTGGAGTGGGGAGAACCGAGCTTCCGGAGCTGGCAAACTGCAAGCGAAATGGAGACAACTTGACCCAACCTGGTATAAAATTTCATTGGAATCTGTCAGAAGATATCCGTCACGGAGCCATATTCCACAGTTTATTCGTATGGAGAAAACGAGACTTGAATTGTCATATGCCTGTGAATAATAACATTGTATAATTATGCCTGTTTCATGTGTATTACGTTCAAACCTATAGCCTGGTTTGAACCTGTTTTGGTTGTGGGACCGGAAGGCCAGTATTTACGGGGCGAAGTTCTTTGCCAGGACGGAGGAAGGAAGGTGGTTGAAAAAGAACTTGGAAAGGGGAAGCCGCGCCATGTTAGAAGCTCTGTTTGTTTTAATTATGGTGTTTTAATTCATGTAATAAACAATGATCTGGACAGTTACCTCTGTCTAAAATATTCGTATTTGAGTAGTCGCCAGGGTGCGGGCTGGTGAATGACTGTATACGTTGCTTACTTCAGACTGTGAGTGATTTTCTCATTATATTTTAGGCGTCTCACGTATGTACTTTGGTCACGGTAGCAACGAGTGATCAGGACGCGGGCGCGGAATACGCGTATGCCGTGTGTGTACCGTCTTATATATTGCCGTTCTGAAGGACAGGAAATTTCCCGCAATCTAATGGTGCATTTATTTAACTGTAACTCTGTTGCACAGGTTGTTGCCTAATTACAACCTAATCATTAGGGGTGGATCCCATGTGCTTGTTGCTTAAAGAAACGGCGAAGAAGAGGACTTCCACAACAGCTATATTGGAGGATACCGAAGCCTACTGGAGAATCATGGCCGTCTTTGGACTCGAGAGGAAGAGGCTTCGATTCCTGGAGATCACTGAGATGTCAGGTAAGGCCTGAATGACACCAGCGGTCATGTGACCGCCGTTGCTGGTTCCTGTCGTCAAAGCTAAGCTTTCTAATGTCCATTAGCATGTTGTAGTTATCAGATAGATATACTATAGGCAAATTAGATTTCTATGTAAATATTTGTGCATATTTAAAGTCAGCCAGTGAGGCGTATGTCTTGATTTAACTTCAGTAAAGTAAATGTGTTCATAAGCTATAGCATGTATTAGCTTGGGACGTGAGTGTGTTATATAGATAGTTGGGGTTTAAAGGGAATAATTAGGATATATTTAGTGTTGTGTGAATTTATTCACTGGGGACATGTTTCTGTCTGTGTGTTCTACGACTTCATTTGAGATTTATTTGGATAGCGTCCTCACAGAATTTTTAGGCCTTAAGCCTTAAATGTCGCATGGGAGCGAGGGTTATGTTTTCAGGATTAGAGAAGGATTTTTCTTTATCCTTTATTTACTGTCATCACTGCACGCAGCATGCATTTCAGGTACCATTAAGACGTGCGACAGAGCTGTGGACACCGTCGAGTGAATTAAGATCTTTAGATATGCAGGGAAAGCAGATTTTGGAGTTGATACGGGTCGGACTTATGTGACGCGAGTTGTAAGGCAAGAGGATGCTTATATATGGATAACGGGGGGGCTAAAACTAGGAGAGTGTACCTAGGGAGTGAAGCCAAGAGGCCTGAGCGCCCATCTGTGTTGAATTAAGTGGGGGTCGAACCCACGTTACGTTGAGCAAAGAGCTCGTGTAACCCGAAATGGCTAGTGGGGCCAGATATGTGTATGAGATAGGCAGTAGCCCTATGTATTTGCTGAGGTCGAGGTATTATTGTATGTGATTTCGCCGGCTGTTGAAAATAAGAGCCGAGCTTGTTATTGTGAGGAGAGGAACCTTGTCTCGGGTACGGAGACCTAAGCCAGGCAGGCCAAGCTGGCTAGTGAATGAATGAAGGCCTTAGCTGACAGCGAGCAACTGAGTCCAGCCTGTTAGAACAATTCTAAGAAACCTGCAGCCCCTTGCTAGCCCGTCGTGTTTTGGTTTGTGTGTCACAGCTGTATGCATTCCTTTCAGTGAGGGTGCAAGTCGGAAGTATTGTGCCGGGCCAGGTGCTATTGGTCTACGCCCACATATAGAGGCTGAACTCAGATTGATATCCCATTATATGCATTTTCCCATGTGTCCTTTGTTTACAGGTGTCTGTGTGTGTACATATGTTTCTCTGATGGTGTTGTGACCAGTGTTTTATTGTTTATTTTGCTTAACCAACGTTGTTTAAATGTGCGTCTATTTTAGCTCGTAAGCTAATAGCTGGGTTGTAAGGTTTCTTAACCAATCTCATTTGCATATGGCTCGGGCCATATTTAGAGTCTGTGTTTTTCTTTTGGAAGGGAGAGTAGGATGGCTTGAACAAGAGGTTTATTTATCCCCGTGTCCGAATATATTTGCATCGGACCGTGTTTATATGAAGTTAATGTGTATTTGCCTAATAGTGTATTTTCTGCTAACGCGGCATTTTCTTGGACAATTTTAGTATTGCGAAAGTTAGACATGAAATTAGAAAGTTTAGCGGCGGCGACAAACCACTCGAATGTAACGCGTATCCAAGTACATTTCCCCTGTGATCATGAATATTTGTTCCTCGGGTCGTAACCCGATTTATGTAAATTTGATTCACTTGTTGTATTTTTCAAATAATGTGCTCGGCACAGGATTTCTTTGGCCCAGAGAGGTCGTTGGTTCGTTTAATTTTTCTTCATTTGTGACATTTAGTATGAATGATATCAATGTTTTATTGAATAAATCTATCTTTGCCTTTTTTGGGGTTCTTATTCACTAGAATATTGACCGTAGATCCTGTCCTGGTACTAATTTAGTACGATTCATATTATTGCTTGATTTATTTTCTCCCAAACACATCGAACCATTCCACGCGTTCTTTCCGCTGTAGCTAGCCGGGATAAGGTTCAGTATAATGTTGTGGACACACGAGAAAGTTCAATTGACACTGCATCGTCGGTGTTAAAATATAGCACTGTCTGTTTAATTGAATATTTGCAAGTCAAGAATGAATAGCATTCATAATTCATTTAGAATCACGTGAATTTTGAGTCAGAGTTTACAATGTGCACTTTGAAACACAGCCCGTTATCTAACTTTAAAGTAATGCTCACTATTAGAAATATTTATGGCTTTTAAAATGAATTAAAGCACAGTCTTAAGTGTTTGAAACACACGTCACAGTTCGAAGTACCCACAGTTTTTTATATATTCACACTTCATGAAAAATATGAGTTTTTAAAGACACAGTCATGTAATGCAGGGTATTTACACTAGAACACAAATGTTCTCGACATTCAAAACTCGTTGTATCGGGTTCGAAGCGAAACGTAAAGTTCAAAGTTTATGGATATGGTGAGTGTAAGTCCAGTCCATGTCCTATACACACACGATGCGTTTAACTGTCTCTAGCTATCACCAACACAAATCTTAATGAAGTTTCCAACGTCATTTATTTTCACTTAAGTCACTATTTCCTAAAAACAATATAAAATTTCTTTAAGGTTTACTCAATTGTTTGCTATCACCGTTCAAACACTAGCCATATCTGAGAAAATTGTTCTCACTCGGATATGTTAATTACTGAGTTTCTGATTGTCAAAATACTCTAAGTTATGAGAAGTCACAGTTCAATGTTAAACACACGCAGAAATTTTTATCAAGTTCGGAAATGTCACCGATAGTAATAGAGTTCGAATTAGCACTCGCAGTATTTTCCAAGTCCATAAACTGCAGAAATTATACTAAGAATAATACTTATAATATCAGAGTTCCACTTGATACACGCCGGATATTCAAAGTCTGTAATGCTGTAACGATTTTTTAAGCTATTGCGAATGACAGAGTTCAACTTAATGCACGCCTAATTTGTACAATTCCGCAGCACAGCAGAACATTTATAAGTGTCGTCTTAGTACACGCCGGATTTTTCTAAACTCTTTTAGCTCGGCAGAAACCTT
Source organism: Anabrus simplex (assembly GCF_040414725.1). NCBI lineage: Eukaryota > Metazoa > Arthropoda > Insecta > Orthoptera > Tettigoniidae > Anabrus > Anabrus simplex. The sequence goes on along the minus strand of NC_090266.1, from coordinate 511,173,513 downwards.
ACAACTTCGACGAACAACTTCCCGTAACGCGACATGGCGACAGTACCATCGGACATGGTCGAGCTGTGGATTGCAACTGCTTGAACTCCCCCAAGCGACGTTCTTATATACTGAAAGTTGGCTGGCTCTCTGCTTCAAGCGAAAAAAGTGCTTGTTTTCCACCTTAATATCTCGGAAACTAGTAGGTGGATTTACTTCAAATTTTGGCCACTTTACGTTAAAAATATTAGCTTCACACTGGTGTCCTTCATATTTTCGTTGTTAACTGCATTATTAGATATCAAAATTGATCGATTGCATTCTAGACGGGTGAGTCGGCAACACAGCGCGATTACGTCATCTGGCCGGTTCTCTGCCTGTGACGTAGCGCTGTCGGTCTCACTCCCATAGCGAGCAGCTGAGTCTCAATGTTCGCTTTGCACGCTAACTCCAAATGCTAGGGCTATCAACTCGTAAATAAATTACGAATTAAAAATGCAATGTGCCAGGCCGTAGGCATTCCTGGTACATGTTCCTCCCGCTCTGGACAAAGAAAATTGAGAGGATTTTCTTTACTAGTTGTTTACTCTTCCTGCTCAACATACTTCATCAGGTTAGAATCATTGTACATTCCTTCCATCCATGCAGGCAATTTGATAAACCACATTTCTCAGAATGGCGTGAACACGATATGGTCCGACGAACAAAGGGCAGAACTTTGCATATATCCGTCGTTCATGATTTGAAGTTACTGGTTTACGAATTAATACCAAGTCTCCTTGATTTAAGGGCCATCAAAATTTTCGGTAACGTTGACGTCGCTCCCGAATAATGGCTGCATGTCATATCCGTGTTAAGGCTTTCTTAATTTTGACCTGTTGAGAAACGGCAACGTCAGGTGGAGAAGGGAGAATTCCATCCCATGGTCTCCCAGGTGTTACCCCATGATGCAAGCTGAGGGGAATGTCATTGATGGATTCGTGCACTGTAGAATTCAGTACCTCCTGCATGATGGGCAATACTTCGATCCATTTCCAATGATGATCACTGCAATATATCCTACAGAATTTAGCTAATTCCCTAATGATTTTTTCGGCGGGATTAGCCTCGGGATGCCTAATGGAATCCATAATATGACGGATTCCCATTTCGTCTAGAGCTTGTTGAAATTCAACAGACGTGAATTGCGTCCCGTGGTCCGTCAACAATTACTCTGCTTTCCCCATCTCAGGAATGACGTTGCCTTTTAGTCTCCTTAAGATATTCCCAGCGTTGGCTTTCTGTATGGGTAACATCATCATTTATTTTGAAAATACATCTACTACCACAATAATATATCTGTTCCCCTGGTCGCCTTGGGGAGGGGCCCATGCAGATCGATTGCCATTATCACTCCGGGTTTCTCCAGAATCAGCGGTTTTGGAAACACTCTTAGCAGGTAGTTGTTAGGTTTGAATCGTTGACATGGGTCACAAGACCGCAAGATTCGACGCGCATCCTTCCTAATGTATTCCCATGTAAATTTTTCTCTGATGAGTCTAACAACTTTATCAGTGTCGGGATGCCTTGAAATTGAAAGACAATGCCAAACAATAGCATTCCTGATCTTCGGCGGTGCATAAATTCTATACTTGGTTTTAGTCGGTTCAATGTATTTCATAATTAGCCCATCCTGGAAACAATATCTTTGAGATACATGTTGAAGGCGTGGATAATCATCATCATCAACATCTGGAATTGAACCGGTGAAAAACCTTATCAACTCCAGACATTTGACATCACTCGTTGCATTTGAGAAACGTACTGCAATTTACGAAGAAATTCTTCGTCAACATCGCTGACTACCTCTATCTGATGAACTTGAATTACATCAGTGAGATTGCGTATAAGCGCATCTGCCAAGATGTTCTTGCGACCTGGTTTGTGCACTACAGTTAGATCAAATTGCTGGATTACAAGAGCCCATCTGGTAACCCTCTCATTAGTCATATCTGAGGACAACATGAAATTTAGGGCCTTATGGTCAGTGGTGATCGTAATAGAATATCCATAGACAATATTCTTCCAATACTGCAATGAGTAGACAATGGTTAAGGCTTCTAACTCTGTAATAGTATTTGATTTTTCATGAGATCTTAGTTTCCGTCTCATAAATGAAATGAAGAGTCGATGGTTGGGGTCTTCTTGTTTCAATTTACATAATACTGCACCTATTCCAACATTACTGGCATCACGTTCTATAAGGAATGGCAAAGAAAAGTCAGGATAAACCAGTCGGGCTGAATTCTTGAGCAGGTTCTTAGTGGCGATGAAGGCTTTGTCACACTTTTCTGTCCATTTCAATCTGTTGTTCTTCATTAGTAGCTGTTGAAGAGGAGCAACATTCTTTGTATAGTTAGGACAATGTTGGGCAAAGTCCTAGAAATTGCCTCACATTCTTGATCCGTTGAGGTCTTGGAAAGTCTATTATGCTTTGGATCTTAGCTGGGTTAGGCTGGATACCATTGCCACTTATTAAATTATCCAGAAATATGACAGAAGTCTGAAACAGTTGGTTCCTCTGGGCATTAATTTTGAAATTCTCCTCTTCCAGCTCTTTCAAAATTAAATGCACATCTTTGACATGTTGTTCTAGAGTCTCTGATGCTATTAAAATGTCATCAACATAAATCGTAGTGATGGCCTTAACTTCAATGGAAAGAGGTTCCTCTAGTGCCCTAATCAATACAGCTCCCGAGTTCTTGACTCCGAATGGTAAACGGTTGCAAACATGAACAAACATGAAGCCCGTAAAACGTCTGCTTTCAGCATCCAGGTTAATGTGGTAGTAGGACGAAGTTCCATCCAGGCAGCTAAAGAAGTTCATCCCATGGAACCTTCTAATTATGCCCTTTATCAAAGGAGGACGGTCATATTCCAGTACAAGGCTATCGTTAAGGGCACGAGCATCCAAACATATTCTGATACTGCCGTTTGGCTTACGCACAATCGCAGGAGGATTAATATATTGTGTAACGCAGGCTGAGATTATTCCATCTTCTGTCATCTTATGGATAAGGCTGCTGGCTTCATCTCGGAATTTCTCCGGACTCGAATAGGGTTTCTTCTTATAAGGGGAAAGGTCCGTGACATTAAAATGATATTCGTGACCCTTTATCTCTCCCGGTTTGTCGTCAGATACACGGGAAAATGTATTAAGGACCTCTTGTTTAGCCATTTCCAATTGTACCATTACGTTACAGTTGAGATGGACATTAACATGGAGATGCAGTGGATAAAATGGCGCGGAGCAGATTCAGGCAGCGTAAATATATATGAAGTGTATCCATGTGACATGTTGATCGTAATTAGAAGGCGGAGACTTCAAAAAAGTCCGGCGAGGAAGAAAAAAGTTTCTTAGATAGAACAACTATGGTCCTTAAGAATAATTGAATTTATTCTATCCCTAACTACTTTGTAAGAGAAGACCGCAATAAAAATAGCAATTTTCACTGCTACCTAAGAAGAATATTATCAACGCGTGAGAGGAAGCCGTGAGATAATATACGTTCGAATGAAAGGTTTTAGTTATTTACATCTGCGAAAATAATTCAAGACGTGAGGAAAACGTATTCACTTCGTTTAAAAATATTGAAGTAAAGAAAAGCTACGGACCAGTAAAAGATTGGAAAGAAAGGGCCAGTCGCATCATAATAAGTGGGCAGATACCGTCAAAAAACTGCAGAGATATTATTTAGAAGCCCTAATCAACATTCAGTATGCGATATATTTGACGAGAACAAGCCCATTTGGAAATATATAGATATTTAGACTACTATCTTTGAGTATTAAGAAATACCAATAGATATTCATACGTTCTAGAAAGCTTAAAATGGAAGATCTAGATATGTATTCTGCTCGATTAATGTTGTCTTCATATTGCATGGACACCGGAGTCATGATGAAACACACTTAAACTGGTGGAGGAAGACTACCTGAGATGCTTTAGCTCAAGCCAGACTGCCAAGACCGATGCCCAGCTGTGACGTAAACGAGGACCAAGGCTGATTGCTCAGATATGTCATAAGAAGCGAACGGGAGCCAGCAGCTGAGCAGTCGAGGCGAGATAAGTTATAAGTTACCAAATTACCAGTTCAAAGTTATTTGTAGTCGTTGAAATAAAACAGTAGGAGTGCAGAATTGCCTACAAATAAATTTTATGTGCCAGTAAGTGAATATCAGTGCTAGATTTTAAGAAATTAACCGCAAGCATGTGCCAATTTGAGTAATAGTTACACCGTGCTCGTAAGATGATTTAGGGTTATTGTAAACACATACGGAATGTGAATATCGATGTTTATGTACCAATCTACTCGGAAAGATCATTTAGCGTTGAACTACGCGAGGTTAAGAAGAGAGTCTGTGAATTACGGAGTAAAACCTGGATATTGCAAAGACCAGATCGGCAGACATGGCCGTCATAACTGTATTATAAGAAGAAATAGATTAAATATTGGTAATTCGCCGTTAATAAGAAGAATATGTCATCGATTGACTAGTAAACCGTAATGAAGGTGTTGTTTAGAAGAAATGAGACGAGAATTTATATATGCAGATGAGTCTGGAAGAAGAGATATATGAGAATTATGAAGTAATAGTACTATTGGGAAATATTAATTGTTCCTTGTGTAAGCAATGGTTGGAAAATGTTGCTACGGATTTATGTGTTAGTTACGGTTATTGTATGGTAAATAATACCGCAAGCAGCGAGGTCAGGTCATGCTCATATGAATATTGAGGTACAGTCCAGGTGATTAATGTTCGATTGGTAGTATATCATGAGAGATAATGCTAGGATAACTGAATCTCATACTTTATGGAATAGATATAGGGATATGAAGGATCATCGCCTTACAGAACAAACGTTTCACAATGTGAAAATAGATTGGTCAATCGAATTACAACGTAATATTGGCACAGCGGTAAATGATATAAGAGTTTATTTTAATTGAAGTAGCACGTAAATATGTAATCCACAGCACGATTTTCATAGTTTGAACTGATTGGTAATTCTATTATTGGCACTTACTGATAAAATATTGGATTTCTACTGGTATGTACGAATGAAAATGATAATAATATGCTTGGTATTAGTATAGACATAGTTATTTAAAGTGTGATGACATTTTGAAACCTTACTTAGGAAACTTATTGTTTATCTCGTGTCTCGAAAAAGTTAATACAAAACTCCAAACAAACCAAATATGAAGAAACACTACTCCCTCCTTAAATAAAGAATCAATCCTCATTTGCTCCATGAAATACTTGTAAAATGATGAACTGAGTTTATTCAACCAAGTAATAACGACAAGTTGTGAATGAAAGGTTATAATTTACCCAGTTTCAACTATGTTAATGGAAATAATTTATATATTCAAGTTAAATATGTAATGTAACTGCATTTTCTTTTCTCTACAGCCCTCAATTCGACTTTTATTTTGTTTGATATCATATTAGCATGCTAATAAATGAGATTTATGATAATTTCTGCGTTTTCTTTCTGAGAATAGGTAATAATATGTAGTCATAAGGTAGCATAAGTGCTAATAGTAATAATTTACGATATGATATGAGCGATGTCATGGATAATTGCTTGGTTTTGGGGTTGAATGATTAATATGCGGATATATTTACTCTTCAACGGAACCTGCGATCACATTAATATATTTTGAGGACTAAGTAGATATATTTTTACCCTGAGTAGCTAGCTGGAACATATACTTCCTACCACTGTACAGGATTTATGCAATTAAACCCCGTTCTTGAGAAGATGAGTGAAAGAATGATAGGTGGAATGGTGTATGTATTTTGGCGCACAACTGTGAGGCAAGATTGAATAGAGAGATACCACGGGACTCAGAAATAAACATAGGGCCTGGATGAATGTATTTTAGTGGCACAACGTAAGGCAAGACTGAAGAGAAAGACACCGCGGGAGTCAAAAATAAATATTGGGAACAGAGGCTTTGACTGATATTAAGGCATATGAGTTTCGCTTTCAACGGTGAGGCAAGATTGATGAAGGAGAGGATGACAGACGTGGTCCCGAGTAGAGAAAGGTAGCACAGTTGGAAATATAGCCATGATAGGTAACTGGAGTACAACTGTAAGAATTGATTGAAGAGAGAGATGATGCCTGATAGATTTTAAATATAGATGTGGCATACAGTGAAGAATGATTTCCTAGACATCAGAATTGAAGAAGGAAAGAATTCATTGTACATCTATTTAGGTTACTTGAAAGATTTTAAATGCATCAATGATGATGAAGATAGAGTAATAGAATGTCAATTTAATTTATAATATATATGGGTTAAGCGTATAGGGGCTAAATATAGTTGAAATTGGATATCATTTTTTTAAAGTTTGGATTTTCGTATGATAATTTAATAAGCTGTCTTGGCTGAGTTGTAGTAGTCTTGAGTAGTCTTTCCTAATTAAGCAAGATTTGGCGAAAGAAAACAAACTTTGAATATACAGATAAGCATATAGATAAGTCTGATAGACTGTTTTGTGTTGTGCTTTGGAGGTTGAATTGTTTAAGGTTGAAGGATGTATAGAGTAAGTTAGGCTTAGAAATAACTTAACGGGCATAGTAGAACATACTAAGCGATGTAATAAAAAATGTCGAATTTAGCTCAGTTGAAATCGCAGTTTGATAGTTACCAGAAGGAAATTGAGGAGGAAGCCTAGAAGAGAGATGAAGCTATACGTAATAATCAAGAATAGATACAGAAAACCAAGGAAGAACAAAATGGAATCTTGAAAAAACTTCAAGAGATGATTAATAAGCAGATTGAGGAAGCAAGAAGAGAAAGACAGGAATGGTTAGGAGACAGGAAGAAATAAGGAAGCAGAATGAAGAAACAAGCTGGCAGGAAAGCTCCTGGAAAGGATTAATGAGCAGAATGAGGAAGAAAGAAGAGAAAGACAGGAAGAAGCAAGAAAGCGGAATGGTGAAAAAGAAGAGAAAGACAGGAAGAAGCAAGAAAGCAGAATGAGAAACTCCAAGAGATGATTAACAGGCAGGAGGAGAAACAGAAGCAAACGATCGAGGAAAAATTCCAAGAAATGATTAGCATGCAGGAAGGACAGCTTCTGGAAATGATTAGTGAGCAGAAGGAGAAGCAGCAAGAAATGATTAACAGGCAGGAGGAGAGGCAGCAAGAAATGATGAAGGAAGTGAAAGTGAGATTGAAAAAATTGGAAGCGAAATAACGCAAATTAAAACGGATATCGACGTTCTACGTACTGAAACGACAGGGATTGTGGAGAATAAGAGTAAAGAGGTTTATCAAGAGATAAATAAAGTCAGAGAGGAATTGACGGAGAGTATAAACGTTGGAGGAAATAAAGAGTCAGAGGGATAATTTGGAAAACCTGAGAATAAACTCCACGCAGAGATGGGAACAATATCAAGAAAGGATAAAGAAATTAAATGATGCAATCGAAATCACGAATAAGTCGATGGAAGTAAATTTCATTCTGGAAAGAGATCAGGTAGCGGATAAAAAGAGTGTAATGCAAGAAGAAGCTGAGCGGAGCAAAAACGAGACCGATAATAAGATTGACAAAGCGGAAAGGGAATTACGAACCGTACGTAGAGAAATACATGAATTGAGAATAGAGAACCAAACCACAAAAAACGATTTATTAAGGACTGTGGAAATTCAAGTTAATGACAGAGAAACGACACCAGCGATGACAACTGATTCGAGCTAAGTTATTAATGGTGGTATAATAGGAAATGGAAATAGTAATAATGGGAGCCCGGCACTGATAAATATAATCAAGTCTGTCGACGACAGGCCAAAGCATTTCAATAATACCGCAAGTTTATCCCCGAAGCAATTTTTAAGGGAAATGGAAGATCACTTTAAGGAGAATCAAATTCCAAATGAGAAAAGACTCAGAGTTATTGAAAAGCGTTTGGACTCCAACCCAAGTATATGGTATCAAGCATTCAAATATAGTTTTCATGACTATGAGGAGTTTAAAGCAGCATTGCTGAGAAGATATTGGAACTCAGAAGTTCAGCGACAGTTTAGGATGGAGCTTTATTCGCGTAAATATAACCGGCAAACAATATATAGTGATTAGTTTGCATTCCAATTTCATCGCTTCCAAGAGTTGGATGCCGCACCGAGTGAATTGGAAGCCATAAAAACTATCAAAGACTGTTTCCACCCGATGTGCAAAGGCTGTTGGCAGCTGCAAACGTTCAGACAGCGACTGAGATGGAGAATAGGTTGGGACAAATTTATATGGCAACTGTACATCCTACGGCTAGGTTAATGCGGAGTACAGCAAATGAGGAATCGATAAATGTAATAGCGCAGGAGAACTTGAAACTAATCTTAAACGCAATGAACCAAGATAAAGCTCGGCCTTGTAATAACTTAGCTACGACACGGAGATTTCGGACTCAGACCTATTCTCCTGAAAGTAATCTTCACATTCAAGATGAATTCTCGGGCAGTATACTAATCACGTCCTGAGAATTTAACGAGTTTGGCATCTTGTACTTTAATAAGTGTAGTTGTGCTGTGAATGCCCCTCGAAGTACAGGGATTTATTAAATCTGTTGAAGAACCCCTTTGCTTAATCTGATTTACTTCCTCTGAAATGTTTTCAATCTTCGATTGAATAGTAGTATCGAGATTCTTAATCTCAGCCTGTAAATCAGTTTTAATAGTTTGTACATCTTTACAAAAAGCAGCTATTTGTGTACGCGTACTATCTAGTTCTCCGGAGATACGCTTGTCCAACTCTCCCTGTGTACTCTTAATAAGCTCTATTTCAGTTCTGAGTTTACTAACGTCAGACTTTAATTAATCTCTCAGAGTTTCTTGGACTTGTGCAATTTTAATCTGAGCTTGAGATATATTGCTATGCGACTCTTGAAATTTGGCCCAGAGTTCCTTTATGTCTGCAGAGAATGACAGTACGGAAGGAAGAATAGCTCTAAGATCTTTGTCAAGGGATTATATGACTTGAGCCAAGATCTCTTCCTTAGGAGTTTCTAAATTTTCAACAAATTGATTCTTCTTTTAATTAAGGGTAGCTTCAACCTTCGCATTTGAGTCAGTAAATCTTTTTTCTAAGCGGACTCCAGCTTCTCGAAATCGTTGCTCTAACATAGCATTCGATTCGATAAGCCTGTTATTAATGGTTCTATCGGCCTCAGCAAATTTCGCTTCCAAAGTTTTATTAACTTTAGTGATCAATTCTTCGACTTTAGCATTGGATTCGGCTATCTGTGATTGTAATCCCGCGTTAGAGTCATTGACCTGAGTATTTAACTGAGCATTAGACTCAACCGTCTGCCCTTGCAGTTGATTATTTGACTCGACAATTTGCGTGTTAAGTGTGTTCATTTCGGTATTTAACTGAATATTTGACTCGACTATTTGTGAATTAATTCGGTTTATCTTGGCATTTTGATAATTAATGCTAAGCCTAAGAACTTCGATGGCTGCGATTAAGTTATCCATGGTGAAAATTTTTCTAAGTTATAACAAGAATCACAGTTGAATACAAGTCTTGTTACTTCAAAGAGGTCTGGAAATGGAAGTTATAAATGTTGAGCGCAATTTCTTGTGCTATAATATTACTACCTCGTATGCCTGTAGCTCCTAATCAAGTCCTTTTGCATCTGTGTTCGGCGTTATCTATTAAATTCCTGGCGGCTCCGATTTAAGCCCTTTTGCATTCGAACATCAATCACTATACTGGCAGCTCTGATCTATACCCATTCACGTTCGATGCCATCTATTATTTTCCTGGAGGCTCCGATTTAAGCCCCACTCTGGGCGCCATCTAATATTTTCCGTTTCTCTGTACCAGGAAAATTTGTTGGGCTATTGAGAATGGGAAAGGTCTCAGGTAGTGAACGATTGTTACGAGCCGATACAGAGATAGGATTTCGCAGGGCGAAATAATAGATGTTATTTTGCTAAATGAAAATTTATTCAAGAATCTAGGTTCAAAAATAACCATATTCTTATCTCGCATTTAAAACGGAGAAATTACTTGAAAATATGTTCTTTCATATATACTCAACCCAAAATTAAAATTCAGAAAACACTCTGTTATAAATGAAGTTGAAAATAAACTTATTTCTTCATAAAATTCTTAAGTTGTACGTAGTTCATACGTCTTTAAAATGTTCAGAAATAAACACTCGTTTTCATAAATAACTCTCCTATGAAAGTCTTTTAAAATCAATGCCTAATGTCTTTTCCTAAGTTTCACACTTCACCGTAATAATTTGAATAATTGGAAATTACATTATTTTGAAGCACCTAAAGTCTGTTTAATTTATTAAATTAATTATCACTCGAAAATCGATTTTCACTGGAAAGTCAAGTGGCACTTGTAATTTGTGGTTAACGTAGCACTTAAAAGAATGATTTGAAAATAATAAAAGTGTCTCTTCAGTAAGTCAATGACCGTCTAGTGCAATAAATAGTTTTTAAAGTAGTCACTTTATTTTTCCAGTTTAAAATGCTAAATTCACTCATATCACCTGAGAGTTGCTGTAGTCTGGAAATGGTGAATACGGCTTCACGAGCAGCAACTGGAACTCCAACGATGTTGTCAGCACCACGTCGAACCAAGTACCAATTTCAACGTCGTACTATGTTCCACGTCGAGTCAGGTGTTGAGTTGATATGAGGCTTAACCAAACCAAACCAAACCCCATGGCACTACAGCTCTTGAAGGGCCTTGGCCTACCAAGCGACCGCTGCGCAGCCCGAAGGCCTGCAGATTACGAGGTGTCGTGTGGTCAGCACGACGAATCCTCTCGGCCGTTATTCTTGGCTTTCTAGACCGGGGCCGCTATCTCACCGTCAGATAGCTCCTCAATTCTAATCACGTAGGCTGAGTGGACCTCGAACCAGCCCTCAGGTCCAGGTAAAAATCCCTGACCTGGCCGGGAATCGAACCCGGGGCCTCCGGATGAGAGGCAGGCACGCTACCCCTACACCACGGGGCCGGCTATGAGGCTTAACACTCTGTAAAAATTTCTGGTGTCGTATAATGTTGTGGACACAAGAGAAAGTTCATTTGACACTGCATCGTTACTGTTAAAATATAGCCCTGTCTGTTTAATTGAATATTCGCAAGTCAAGAATATTTTTTTTTGCTAGGGGCTTTACGTCGCACCGACACAGATAGGTCTTATGGCGACGATGGGATAGGAAAGGCCTAGGAGTTGGAAGGAAGCGGCCGTGGCCTTAATTAGGGTACAGCCCCAACATTTGCCTGGTGTGAAAATGGGAAACCACGGAAAACCATCTTCAGGGCTGCCGATAGTGGGATTCGAACCTACTATCTCCCGAATGCGAGCTCACAGCCGCGCGCCTCTACGCGCACGGCCAACTCGCCCGGTAGGTCAAGAATAAATAGCATTCATAATTGCACTTATAATCACACGAATTTTGAGTCACAGTTTATAATGTGCACTTTGAAACACAATTATCTAACTTCAAAGTAATGCTCACTATTAGAAATAGTTATGGCTTTTAAAATGAATTAAAGCACAGTCTTAAGTGTTTGAAACACACGTCACAGTTCGAAGTACCCACAGTTTTATAATATTCACACTTCTTGAATAATATGTGCTTTTAAAGACGCAGTTCATATAATGCAGGGTATTTAGCTAGAACACAATGTTCTTGACATTCAAAACTCGTTGTATCGGGTTCGAAGCGAAACGTAAATTTCAAAGTTTATGGAAATGGTGAGTGTTGGTCCAGTCCATGTCCTATACACACACGATGCTCTAGCTATCACCAACACAAATCTTAAGGAAGTTTTCATCGTTGTTTAGCTACACTTAAGTCAGTATTTCCTAAAAATGACATAAATATCCTTAAGGTTTACTCAATTGTTTGCTATCACCGTTCAAACACTATTCATATCTGAGAAAATTGTTCTCAGTTGGCTATGATAATTACTGAGTTTCTGATTATCAAGACACTCTAAGTTATAATAAGTCACAGTTCAAAGTTAAACACATGCAGAAATTCTTATCAAGTTCGGAGTTGTCACCGATAACAATAGAGTTCGAATTTGCACTCGCAGTATTTTTCCAAATCCATAAATTGCCGAAATTATACAAGTTACTAATAATAACAGAGTTCCACTTGATACACGCCGAATATACAAAGTCTGTAATGCTGTGGCGATTTTACAAGTTATTGGGAATGACAGAGTTCAACTTAATACACACCTTATTTTTACAAGTCCGCAACAAAGCAGAAAATATATAAGTGTCGTCTTAGTACACGCCGGATTTTTCTAAGTCTTTTAGCACGGCAGAAATCTTACAACTTCGACAAAGAACTTCGCGTAACACGACACGGCGAGAGTACCATCTGATATGGTCGAGTTGTGGATTGCAACTGCTTCTACTCCTCGATGCGAAGTTCTTTTTATACTGAGCCTGGCTTGCTCTCTGCTTCAAGCGAAAAAATGTGCTTCTTTCCACCTTAATATCTCGGGAACTAGTAGGTGGATTTTTCAAGTTTTGTCCACTTTACTTTAAAAATATGAGCTTCACGCTGATGTTGCATTGTTGGATGCGCTTGAGAACGGTTGGCTGTTGAGAGATCTCTTGCATTATTGTAGTGATAAAGTAGTGAAAACCTACTGAAATAGCTAAATTTTGTGTATATCTGCTTAATTTAGTGCTGTTTATTTAGTGGTGTTTAGTGCTTGTTGGTAGAAATTGGGAGTAGTGATATTTATTTAAATTTTGTAACAAGTAATTCAGTTGGTCTTCAGTAAATTACGTTTTCTAGGTTAAGTAGGCTAGCTAGGTGTACCTTGTTTCGAATTTAGGTTTAGAAAATACATTAGGTAATAATATTATCTTTAAAAAATATTTGTAAATATCTGTAGGTTCGTTGGTTATACTTAAAAAGGCAGATTATCATAAGGAATAGTACCGTAACTTCTGCAGCAACTTCTCCGGTATTTCGTATAGATATCCGTTCAAACTATCGCGAAGGTAATAATTTACTACATTAAAAACACGTTACGCCTGTAAACTTCGATTTAAAAAGAAGTTAGAGATTACACGGTAATAGTTAACAGTCGTTGTATTGTTATTGATTATTGTCGCTCCTCATATTCAAATATTGCATTCTTGGCTACAGTCGTGAACGAAGGGTGTAGTGTAGTCAAGTAAATATAAATAAAAATCAGCTGACCTTGTATTCCATTCATTGTACTTCTGAGTAGGTAGTTAAAGTATCCGTAATTTATATTTCGCTCCCTCGATCTTTCAGTGTTTATGAGCGGTTAGCTAATAATAATAAAGTTCATATATCCCAGTAATTGCAGTTCAAGTCCGAGTAGTAGTAGTAGTAGTAGTAGTAGTAGTAGTTTTGATAGAAATATTTGAGAAATTATTGTAGACAACCTCGTATTCTTCAGTAGGCCTAATTAAGGACACTTTCATTCTCCGTCCCGTGGAGTAGGGAAAATAATAGTAATCCACTAGCTGTAATAATCACATAACCACATTTCAGTAGTATTGTAGTGAAGATAAGGTATAATATATTAGATAGTATCCTGCCAGTTATATTCGTGTTTTTCTTCGTGTACGGCAATCCTTTCGGTCCTTAAGCATTTAACCAAACGCAGTGTAGTGTAGTGTAGATACATTGTAGTATAGATACAGTACATTTAGATAGTGCCGTATCTTGCCTGCTATATTCGTGTGTAATTTTTCGTGTGTATCTATTAGACCGTAATACTAATAATAATTTGTCTAAGCATTTAGTTTCGTTGGTAATCTTTGAGTACAGTAGTTCCTGCAAAATTCATTCCTGTTGTGCTTAGTTTAGTGACATACTGTACGGTACCGGTATCGTAATTAGGATACGTCTGAAAGTAGTTTAAAATTACTGTAGTGTACTGTACAGTAGTATACGAGTAATATCCTATTCGAATTTAGTGTGATAATTTTGTTATTGTAAAATATTTGTGTAGTACCGTACTGGTGTAGTAGAGGTATCCGTAGAAACTCTTACTAAAATACTGTTGTTGTAATTAGAATAGGCTTAATTGCAGATTGGAATTGTGTAGTTCTTGTGTATTCAGTAATTAACAGAAGTTTTTATCCTGTCAGGGGTTGTAGGATAAAAAAATAGAGCACGACTATGTAGTACTGTAGTGTAGTCGTATATTAATTACCTTATTGTTGTGTACTTTTCTAGACAATATAACCCTCCGTTCATTTATTTTTGCAAATAAGTTATTTTATTTTTAATTTCATTTTTCCCCCGTATGGAATGGCTAAGGAGCGCGAGTGTACTTACTGTGGGTGTGGCGAGGCATTGAGGGGTATGAGGGAGGAGTTGGAAAGTTTGAGGGAGATAATTAGGATTCTCACAGAAGACAGGAATGAAGATAGGACTCCCTCAAACAATATACAGGTTACACTAGGTGTACAAGAGGGAGAGGAAGGAAAGGGAGGAGTTGTAGAAGACAGGTGGTCTAATGTTCTAAGGGGAAGGAGATTGAAGGGTAAGGGCTCTATTCAGGATCAGAATTCAGGACAGGTGTCTGTGCGAAATCGGTACGAGTCACTCCAGGTAGAACAACAGAGGGAAGAAGAGGGACAGGGAACTGTTGCTGAGATGTGTGGAAGTAGGAGGAAGGGAAAATGTAGGAAAGGAAAATGTAGAGTAGAGGATAGGAAAAGACAGGTGGAACAGGGTCATGGGAAGGAGAAATGGGAGGAGGAAGTAGCTTCTGCAGCTATCAGGAAAGAAAAGGCTGACCAGGAGGGGAGGGGATCAAATGAGGTGGGTAGGGTTGAGGCTCTGGTCATGGGGGATTCCATCGTTAGACACGTGGGGAAAGTGTGTGGAGGAAAGGGTACCAGGGTAGATTGTTATCCAGGAATTAGGTTGAGGCAGATGTTGAGGAAAGTAGAAGAGAGGGAGGAGGGGAAGGAGAAGGTGGTAGTGTTTCATGTTGGTACCAACAACGTAAGGCAAGCTGATATAAGTACCAACATAGTTGGAGATGTGTGGGATCTGGTAAATGCAGCACGGGTGAAGTTTAAGAAAGCGGAGATTGTTATTAGTGGAATACTGTATAGAAGGGATACTGACTGGAGGGTGATTGGGGATTTAAATGAGACTATGGAGTGGGTATGTGGGAAACTGGGAGTGACATTTCTAGATCCTAATGGGTGGGTAGGAGATAGGGGTCTGCGGTCAGATGGCCTTTATTTAAACCGCAGTGGTACGTATAAGTTAGGAAATTTGTTTGGAAGGGTAATAGGGAGGAACATTCAGGGAAACGGGATGGCCTAGGGAGCGGTGTTAAGGGAACAGGGAACTGGAAATCAACTAGGGATGACATAAAATTGTTAGTGTTGAACTGTAGAAGTATTGTAAGGAAAGGAATAGAATTAAGTAATTTAATAGATACATATTTACCGGATATTGTAATAGGAATTGAATCATGGCTGAGAAATGATATAATGGATGCAGAAATTTTCTTACGGCACTGGAGTGTGTATCGTAGAGATAGGATAGGAATGGTGGGAGGGGGAGTGTTCATTCTGGCGAAAGAAGATTATGTAAGCTACGAAAAAGTTAAAGATGAGAAACACGAAATTCTAGGTGTAAGGCTCATTTCTAAAGATAATAGGCAACTTGATGTCTTCGGAGTGTACAGACAGGGAAAGGGTAGCGCTGACACGGATTCAGAATTATTTGATAAGATAATCAGCTATGCGGGAAACTACATGGACATGAATGTGATTGTAGCGGGAGATCTGAATTTACCAAGTGTCAATTGGGAAGGAAATGCAATTGACAGGAAGCATGACCAACAAATGGCAAATAAGTTAATATGGGAAGGACAGCTGATCCAGAAAGTGATGGAACCAACTACAGGGAAAAATATCCTGGACGTGCTGCTGAGAGCTCTATAGAGAAACCGAAGTAATAGATGGTATTAGTGATCATGAAGCTGTTTTTGTCGTAGTTAAAAACAAATGTGATAGAAAGGAAGGTTTCAAAAGTAGGAATATTTGGCCGTACCATATGGCTGATAAAGCAGGCATAAGGCAGTTTTTAAAAAGTAATTATGATCGCTGGAAAACGGTAAATTAGAATGTAAACTGACTCGCGGATAGGTTTAAAGCAATTGTTGAGGAATGTGAAAACATGTTTGTACCTTTCAATGTGTTAAGGAATGGTAAAGACCCTCCGTATTATAATAGAGAAATAAAGAGACTAAGAAGGAGATGCAGTCTGGAAAGAAATAGAGTTAGAAATGGCTGTGGAAGTAAGGAGAAATTGAAGGAACTTACTAGGAAATTGAATCTAGCAAAGAAGGCAGCTAAGGATAACATGAGGGCAAGCCTAATCTCCAGTCACACAAATTTTAGTGAAAAATGGAAGGATATGTATTGGTAACTTAAGGCAGAAACAGGTTCCAAGAAGGACATTCCAGGAATAATTAATGAACAGGGGGAGTGTGTATGTGAGGATCTTCAAAAGGCAGTAGTCTTCGGTCAGCAGTATGTAAAGATTGTTGGTTACAAGGATAATGTCGAGATAGAGGAGGAGACTAAGGCCAAAGAAGTAATAAAATTTACATATGATAACAATGACATTTACAATAAGATACGAAAGTTGAAAACTAGAAAAAAAGCTGGAATTGATCAGATTTCTGGGGATATACTAAAGACAATGGGCTGGGATATAGTACCATATCTGAAGTACTTATTTGATTATTGTTTGGTCGGAGGAGCTATACCAGATGAATGGAGAGTTTCTATAGTAGCCCCTGTGTGTAAAGGAAAGGGTGATAGACATAAAGCTGAAAATTACAGGCCAGTAAGTTTGACATGCATTGTATGTAAGCTTTGGGAAGGCATTCTTTCTGATTATATTAAACATGTTTGTGAAATTAGTAACTGGTTCGATAGAAGGCAATTCGGTTTTAGGAAAGGTTATTCCACTGAGGCTCAACTTGTAGGATTCCAGCAAGTTATAGCAGATATCTTGGATTCTGGAGGTCAAATGGACTGTATCGCGATTGACCTGTCTAAAGCATTTGATGGGGTGGATCATGGCAGACTACTGGCAAAAATGAGTGCAATTGGACTAGGCAAAAGAGTGACTGAATGGGTTGCTAGATTTCTAGAAGATAGATCTCAGAGAATTACAGTAGGTGAAGCTTTATCTGACCCTGTAATAATTAAGTGGGGAATTCCTCAAGGCAGTATTATCGGACATTTATGTTTTCTTATATATATAAATGATATTAGTAAAGGAGTGGAATCGGAGGTAAGGCTTTTTGCGGATGATGTTATTCTCTATAGAGTGATAAATAAGTTACAAGATTGTGAGCAATTGCAACGTGACCTCGAAAATGGTGTGAGATGGACAGCAGGCAATGGTATGTTGATAAACGGGGTTAAATGTCAGGTTATGAGTTTCACAAATAGGAAAAGTCCTCTCAGTTTTAATTACTGCGTTGATGGGGTGAAAGTTCCTTTTGGGGATCATTGTAAGTATCTAGGTGTTAATATAAGGAACGATCTTCATTGGGGTAATCACATAAATGGGATTGAAAATAAACGGTACAGATCTCTGCACATGGTTATGAGGGTGTTTAGGGGTTGTAGTAAGGATGTAAAGGAGAATGCATATAAGTCTCTGGTAAGACACTAACTAGAGTATGGTTCCAGTGTATGGGACCCTCACCAGGATTACCTGATTCAAGAACTGGAAAAATCCAAAGAAAAGCAGCTCGATTTGTTGTGGGTGATTTCCGACAAAAGAGTAGCGTTACAAAAATGTTGCAATGTTTGGGTTGGGAAGAATTGAGACAAAGAAGAAGAGCTGCTCGACTAAGTGGTATGTTCCGAGCTGTCAGCGGAGAGATGGCGTGGAATGACATTAGTAGACGAATAGGTTTGAATTGTGTTTATAAAAGTAGGAAAGATCACAATATGAAGATAAAGTTGGAATTCAAGAGGACAAACTGGGGCAAATATTCATTTATAGGAAGGGGAGTTAGGGATTGGAATAACTTACCAAGGGAGATGTTCAATAAATTTCCAATTTCTTTGAAATCATTTAAGAAAAGGCTAGGAAAGCAACAGATAGGGAATCTGCCACGTGGGCGACTGCCCTAAATGCAGATCAGTATTGATTGATTGATTGATTGATTGATTGATTGATTGATACTTCATATTTTCGTACTTAACGGCGTTTAGTAGATATCAAAATTGTTCTAGTACATTCTAGACGGGTGAGTCGGCAACACGTGGCGATTACGTCATCCACCTGTGACGTAGCGTTGTCTGTCTCACTCCCATAGCGAGCAGCTGAGTCTCAATGTTCGCTTTGCACGCCAACTCCAAATGCTAGGGCTATCAACTCGTAAATAAATTACGAATTAAAAATGCAATGTGCCAGGCCGTAGGCATTCCTGGTACAGTACGTAGATAAGTATATAAATGATTACTAGTACGCCTATAGGCTATTTAACATTAAATGTGTTAAAGTGTGTGTAGAGGTACAGCAGAGATGTAGTTGCCACTTGCAATTGAATTTGTAATTGTAATATTATCGTTCAAATGACTATCAATGTTTTGATTATTTTAGGTGAAAGTTTGTGGTTGCAATTAATGCAGTGCCATACTGTCCCCATTTCCGGGGTCGCTCAGTCGGCGGAAACTTTACTGTTTCTGGAAAGACCTTAAGAAATATATAATTTGCAGGGCTATAGGTGACTGGATGGGTGACACCGCATGATAAGAGAAATCGGAACAAACATAACAATAACATTTATTAAGTGAACAACAGTCTTGACATGCAGATGAGAAAAGAAAAACCTATTTACACCATTACAACTCAAATTGACTGCTTCTGATCTGTAATGTGAACATACGTACACTGCATGCTTATGGGTTCCATTCGTTACAACCCTTCTTCATTTAAACACCTTGTCCAAAACCATGCTTCTGGTCAAAATCGTCGATTTACGGAACTGTAACATTGAACGAATCATAATGTTGGCGAAAATGTCGTTATGACCAATATTGCTACATTAGATAATGAAATTATACAATATTCCCTTGATGAATAAATTCTTTACCAATTTTACTGCTCTTTTATACAAGTTCTTGGCTAATCCTCTGCAATTAATTCACCAATTCACCATAACTCTTTGGACAATTCATTGATTACTTCTCTGGAAATTTCCTTTACAAATCTTTGGAAAGTTCTTGCAACATTTCCATTGGGAAATTCTTACACAAATACTTAGAAAATTCGCTTATAAATACTTGGAAATATCTTTGAACATTATCGTAAGAAAATTCTTTTAACATTTACTTGGTAAATTCTTTTACAATTTCATTAGGAAATTCTTTTAACATTTACTTGAAAAATTATTTGGCAATTTCTCAGATTACGTTCGACTGTATTCCTTTATTAAAAGTGTTAAACAATCATTCACTTATTCATTTAATGTGGTTAGATAGCAGACTATCACGTAGTAAAACGCGCAACAAACGGAATCAAACCTCCACATGACCATAAACCACATGGAAAATAACCAAGTGAAAATATCAGTGCTGAAACACATTGATAAACTGTCACACAATTACACAACCTCCCCCAATTATTTATCAGCAGATTTTATCATAGTATCAAGACTATCATTATTATTATTATTATTATTATTATTATTATTATTATTATTATTATTATTATTATTATTATTATATCTCCCTTCAGAATTAGGTTGAAGACCCTCGCATTATTCGCAGATAATATCAATGAATCACAATGACATGCGATGAATGACCAAAATAGGATGAAAAGGACAATCATCACTAGGGAGCGGATTTTTATGTGCTAAATATCTGAAAAATATTAATTTTTTATGTATTGAAAAACTTTAAAATATGTGATAAAAATTGAAATTATTTTCCTTTAAATATCACATAACTACTCGCGCTCAAGAAGTAAAAAATATAATGTTTTGTATTAGAATATGGTGCTACCAAACGTGCTCCT
This sequence comes from Anabrus simplex, assembly GCF_040414725.1. Taxonomy (NCBI): domain Eukaryota; kingdom Metazoa; phylum Arthropoda; class Insecta; order Orthoptera; family Tettigoniidae; genus Anabrus; species Anabrus simplex. The sequence continues at coordinate 511,153,423 of NC_090266.1, read as the reverse complement.
TAAGGCAAAATGGTGTCTGCGTATGGAAACGTGCTTTATGGTACATTAATTTTTGATATGTCAGAGTAGATGTTATGAATGGTTATTTTTTAAAGGTAATGTTGTATTTAAATATGGCAAAAGCAACCTATCATCTTTGAAAAAATAGTACCAGTTCGTACTCACCCATCACACGCTGGAATATTAGTTGCTAGAAGTAGTCTCAGAATTGCAGTGAACAACAAAAGTCATCTCCAAATTTTCCATCACAAATGCATGCCGATTATCTCTAAAGAACGCCTTATACTGCGAAAACGATCGCTCCACATCACAGGAAGTCAGACGAGCATAGTTAAAGAGAGGAATGTCATCAACAATAACGCCATCAATTTCGCCAACATGAGCACCCTCTAATAAATTAGAAATTTGGCACATTGTTTGAAATCCTTTGTTTTTCCTGAACAAATTTTGATATTTGTCCTTTAACAGTCCCTGTACCTGCGAAGCCGGGAGTGAATCTAATTTATTTTCAACAGCGCGCACTTCCTTCACTATTTTGGACAACAGGTTAGTGGATTTTTCAAGTACGTCTATAGTTTTACACAAGAAGCTTAGATTGGCAGATATAAACGCCAAATCATTTTTCAAAGAGCTGTCTTTTAGTATCTCTTGAAGAATCTCAATTGACGACGCATCGTTTTTATCTAGCACGTTCACACCGGATGCGAAACTGTCGAAATTGTCTGCGTAGTATACCACAGCGCTAAGCCAAGTACCCCACCGCGTAACAATAGGCAGAGGAGGAAGCGCAAGATCCGAGTTTTTCTCTTTAAAGTGATCGATTCTTGAGGGTGCTTTTACGAAGACTTTTTTGCCATTAGACACTAATTTATCCACTTGAGGATACTGAGCCCGCACAGTTTCACATAACTTGTGTAGAGCATGAACAACGCAAGTTACGTGTATCATTTTCGGAAAGCTAACAGAAAGGCCTTCGGCTGCCTTTTTCATGTAGGCTGCACTGTCAGTAACGAAAAGCAATACATGGTCGTATTTTATACCTTTTGGCCAAAGTAAGTGCATGGCTTCATTGAATAACCTAGCTACAGTGACGTGGTTTGCAGCAAGCATTTCCTTACACGCTAGCAAATAAGAATGTTCGCAAGCAGTTTTGTCATTCTTCAACACACCAACTACAACATTTTCTACTTTTCTGCCATTTGAATCAGTGGTTTCGTCAATTCTCACCCACAGTTTTTCGCTATCACATACTGACCGAATTCTCTGTAAAGTTTCTTCGTAACATTTTGGGAGATAGTTTTTCCTTAATGTGGACTCGTCTGGAGGCTGTAAATTAATGTACTTTGTTAGGAAATTTCTCAGTCCCGGATTATTTACTGTATTTTACCAAGAGGAATGTCGGCGCAAACAAATGCTCTGCACACATCTAAATAATACTGAGAATATTTAGATGGGCCTGCATTTGAAGTAGCTGGTTCAGTTATTAGTAATTGCCGCGAACGCACACGCGAAGCAGCCGCAGTATGCTTATTTCCAGACAAATGCTGGGTTACTTGAGAACGTTGATCTGCACGTACTGTTTTACCACACGGTTGGCAAAATAATACTTTTCCATCGGTAGTGAAAATGCTTTTAAATTCCACTACATGTTGTTAAAGACGCGATCTTGTACTCGACTTCTCTTTTAGCATTATTTTGCAGGTTACGGCACACTCATTTACGGTGAATCACTGTTTCAATAAAAAGAATAGCAGCGGACACTGAAGGAAATATTTCTTACAAATCCATACAAAATCACACGACCACGGGAATGATATATGGACCCGAACAGCTAACCTTACTCTTAGGAGTGATGAAATTCCACTACCTAATAGTGGGGCAATATTCTTCCGAGTCTCCCATGTCGTAACGGAATTACGTCACCTTATCTCTCCGTGATTGCCTTTCGCTGATATTCTATAAACAAAACCCGAGAGGGCTGACTCATAAAGAGTTGGAATGACATCATTCAAGGAAACATCTTGTGCAGCAAATCAAATCGCTGTCTAGATGTAACGACGTAGCCAGTGACCAGCAAGTTTTAGAACTTATGGAGGGAAGTCCATAAATAGCCGAAACATTCAGATACATGATGTTAAATACACTGTTAAAAACAATACCGTAATCTTAAAATGAAAATATGAGCATTATTTTATAACACAGAAGCATTTTCAATTTTATTGATCAACAAATATTGCCGATTTATGTGCTTATTATAGATTTTCTTAAAATACGTATTTACATTTTAAAAATGTGAATATATGTGTTTTTATGTGAAATAAGATTCAGTTTTTACTCTTGGGGATGCACAATAGGAATAATGAACTTCGTAACTTGCGTTAAAACTTACGCAAGAAAAATGTATAATTACATAAAAATCCGCTCCCCAGTGATTACCATCAGTTAGGGATACATCGAATAATGCAGTCATATTACCTAATGGAAAAAAATAATAAGTCTTTACTTTACACAATACAAGTTGTTGAGCCAAAATGTATTAATATTCCCTGAATAATTAACCATATCACGATAAATCACAATACCCTTACGACTAATATATACCCTAGCGGTCATCAAATTGTCTATTATTATCATAGAAATTAATCATCACAATCGTCGCTGACATTTAACTCTCAACAACCACTTTAAATTGTTCCGGCTCATTAGTATTATTATTATTATTATTATGATATCCATGATTATTATTCCTAAACGCATCATCTTGATGAGCTGCCTACTGTCCACAGCTATCACCTTCCCTTAAGGTCAGAATTACTTCACAAGTCATTCTCTACCAATGCTTCGATTAAATCATTGCTTTAATATAATCCGATAATTTATTATTATCGTCATGATTTTTATGAAGTCATACATAATTATTATTAATAGCCTTCGTGAAATTCACTAACATCTGGGGTTATCAATCACTGCATCAACACAGCAATATTCCAAGAAATCAACAAAATGAAATCAATGAATCAATAAATCAATGACTACTCTACCATCACCACAATTTAAATACTACATCTCTAGCTAAATCTACGTTTCATTATATAAGAATAAAATCCAACTAGCAATCAACCAAAAGACCTGAAAATGTGACAAGAGTACTTGTTATTCCGATGTAAATCTCCAGCGTCTTGAATACAGGTGTAGGTGTAGCTTCCTCCTCTGGATTATGTCGGATTGTAGATGAATAGATTCATCGTGCTGGCTCACACACGTCGGCTTAACAGATCAGGATTCCTGTGCAGTCAAATAGTGTAGAATAACTCCAGCAGTGTTTTAGAGTTTACCAGAATTTCCTTCTTGGTCCGTCCATGATGACAACTGGCCTTCGTTGATGTTGCAGAAACAAAAATTTTATATTCAAATTGGATCGTCACTCGTTGTAGACTAACAGTTTGCCTTACAATACTTAACTGGCGCAATTATGTACAATGTGGTTCAAACCTACAGAAAGTTTCAAATCTTGACCTTATTTATCAGTTTACAGCACTTCATTGAGTTGACGTAATCTCGAATATTCCACTATATCACTGTTGAAAACGATGTTCCTCGGCCAGGCTTACTCTCGAAGCTTCCATTTCAGTGGTTATCTTCCCTCGTAATACCTAATAGAACGTTCCATAAGTTTCTGCGGCAAAACTCGACGTAACGTCTTGCAGTGACTGTCCGTGATTTGGAATCTTTCACCCAGGCAAATGCACTGCAATAAGATATCGTACTAGGCTGATCCATCTGTACAGAAAATTAAATTAGCACACTCGGATACCATAACGTCGTGCAGTACTATTTCATAGTCAACGAATTTCTTCAACAGCTGTAGCAGTGACTATCTTACTCCATCTGTCTCTCAGCCTCACTAGAAAAACACTGTTCGTCTTCCTTCCAGAATGATTCTCTGACTATAGAACGGCTTCACTATTTCTCAATGGTCGTCAGCTATTCTGCGGCGTGATTCGTTATTCCATATTTGGTTCAGATTTTTTGGAATTTCTCTCCCCTTCATCTCCGGCACTCGCTATGTGACGTAAACATTATGACGAATGATGTCCTTGACGGCCTGACACAGTTTTAACTAGCCCGCAGTGGAACGGCCTGGTAACCAGCTGATGCTCGTTCGTGCGTAGACTCGTGTTACGTTACGAGAATTGAACCAACCTGTCTAAATCATATAAAAAATCATTTGGATGGGTACAAAATGTATTTCCCTGGACTCCTGACACCGGCTCAGATGTGTAGATGGGAGAGGTTATGGCACGTAATAGAGGAAAGAAGGAAGATGATCTGATGACGAGGCAAGACACAGCTGTATTTCTGGACACCGATGACTTACCTATAGCAGCATTTGAAGAGTGTCAGTCATATAGTGTCAAGGAAAGAACGAACCTGCCATTACAAAGCTGTACCGGTAACTTATTTAGTGATGACCTCAACTGCAGGATAGACAAGCCGAACGTAAAATCGGAGTTAGTTATTCAAATCCTGAGGGATGAAGGTTACACAATGATAAACAGAAAAGACCTTAAAACATACTTTGCTCCAAATGGCTCCAGCGCAATTGATCTTTTATTCTACAGAGGTGAAAGATTTATGATAATGAAACAGGAAGGTCTATGGTCCTCAGGGTCAACGCCAATCACAAAACATATACCCATCTGCACAGAAATTGAACACAAAGAGTCACGGAAAACACCAATCCCCGACGATAAGGGCATCACACTTTCAAGAAATATTGATGGAACGAAACTGCAAGACCACCCGAATATACAAAAAGCAAGAGCACTTGTAGCTCGAGGACACCTAGATGAAGCAGTAGAAGTCGCTACAAATCTGATACAGGAAACCGCTTTGCCTGTGAAAGAAAGGAGAGCACAAAAGTGGTTTGACAGACAATGCTACATAACACGAAAAGACACCTTACGCGCGTTATGCTCAGCCAGAAAAATGAAGACCGCTGATTACTTGGAAGCATATGCCATCAAAAGAAGAAATTACAGAAAACTTCTAAAAGAGAAGCGAGCTGAATACCTGGAAGCAGAAGCCAAGAAGCTTGCAGTCGAAGCAGAAACAGACCCATTTCGGGCCCTTAAGAAAAAGCAAGAGTGTAGAGCGAGAGAAATACCAATGGAAACATGGGAAAAACACTTCTCAGCGCTTCTAAACAGGGATAGCAGAGCAAAAGGTGAAACCGCAAACCACCCTATCGATCTAGAACACGAAATTAGACTAACCACAGGGGAAGTACAGATGGTAATCAGCAAAGGAAAGAAAAGGGAAGTCAGCAGGACCGGACAACATATATACAGAACACTTAAAAAGTACTCAAGACCATTTACTACAACTCTGGACGGAACTATTCAACAAATGTCTAAATTTAGGCAAAATACCGGAAGTTTGGAGAACGGCAACGCTGAAGATTTTGTACAAAGGGAAAGGAGAAACTGACAACCCCGACTCATATAGAGGTATAGCTCTAGAAAGCAACTTATACAAAGCATTTGCAACTATTGTAGCGAATCGCCTGAACAACGAAATAGACCCATTCATACCAGAATGCCAACTAGGCTTCCGCAAAGGAAAAAGCACGTTACAAGCCGCAGCATGCCTGAAAGAAAAAGTTGAAGAGGCACTGAGGCATCCAGAAGGGAAGTACTACGTCGTCTTTGTCGACTATAAGAAGGCTTTTGATCTTATCGACAGAGATATCCTGATAGGAAAATTGAAACAAATGATTGGTGACAACATGCTCGTGAGAATCGTTGAGGCCATACTAGACTACAACCTAATCCAAATTGAAGATGGAGCATCCTCATCCGGGAAAGTAATTCAAACAAACGGGGTACCCAAAGGAGACCCACTAAGTCCGCTACTATTCAACGTAGCAACGGCAGATATCACACAAATAATGACGGACTCCCCTGAGACTACTCTAATAATGTACGCTGATGACATGGCTCTGGGATCGAGCTCAAAGGAAGAACTACAGTCGACAGGGATGAAGTTAGAAGCTTGGGCTTCAGATAACAAATTTGAAATTAACCAGGAAAAGACAGTACAGATGGTCTTCAGAATAAGGTGGCAAGGCGGCAAAGGACGACGCCATATCATCTATATATATAAAACTAGCATGGTACCCGTTCTTCGCTACGGTATTATACTGAAATTTATAATTGAATGCTTATTGTTTTAGATATATAATCCGCCGAAATTCGCGATCTGACACGTTTTCAGCGAGAATCCACCAAAATTCCCGATCTGACTCGTTTTCTATTAGATTACGGCACGTTTCCTCCCATTTTTCAATCTTCCTTTCCAGCAATCGATTTCGTACTTCCCGGGCTAGGCTCAGGTATTCTTCCCGGTCAGTTGGGTCCGTAAATCTTTGACATACCGTATATTCCTATAATCATTTTTAATCTGGATAAAATCCTTCAGGAGATCCGGCGTGGTGTCTTATTGGGAGCCTTGGCTACACTGAACCCGCGGCCGGCTGCATTCTTAGTCATTACCCGTCCAGGAGCCGTTTCCAGCGCGGTCCGCACATTTGACGACGGTCCGGAACATTATTATTATTATTATTATTATTATTATTATTATTATTATTATTATTATTATTATTATTGTTACCGTGTTTTAGCGGTAGGTAGAGGTGAAAGAAGGTGCGGGCGTGAACGGGTCCCAAACTACGGAATCAAAGTTAATGTAAAATTTAACAAGGTTATATTTTCTTTTTAAAATGAAGAAATAACAAACATTGCAGGTACAGAGTAGCAAGTCAACAAAATGTAGGTACAATATTTACTGGATTTGGGCTCAGCGCCCTTACTTCACAATTCGTGGGCAATCAGCCCAACCTTACTTCAAAATAAGTTTTACCAGAGGGGCAGAAAACTCCATTCATGTTCAGGAGCCTTTGCTCCAAATTACACTGAAAAGCCTCCACGAGGCATACAACACTCAATTTTCGAAAAAGAGCCACTCGCTCTCAACTTTAAGCCTCTCAAAGGCCACACCAAACTCCACCTTCAAGTTGTCCTCTCAGGACATAGACACAGGGGTAACATACCCAACCTACTGAGGTCAATTAAATGAAAAAGGGTAATTACAATGACCTCTAAAGAAACAATTTGAGAGGAGGCGAACTGCACTCCTAATGTATTTGTTTCAAACCCTAATTTGGCTCTAGGCCACTGATGCAAGGGCTAATCCCATACTACGGAGGTGACTTTAGAAAAGAAACAAATTTACATAATGTTAAGGAAGAATAGGTTGAGAAAATAAGTTCACCTCAAAACAATATGAGTGGGAGCTCGAGAGGGTTAAGCACTCTCTATCCCAATACGTAGTTTAAAAGATAGAATAGATACCAGTTTCTTTACATTTTTAAGGAAGGTTACATAATGGAAAAACTTCGGACCCGCCCCGAGAGTTAAACTGCTGAGCTAGCAAAGAAAGAAGTTATTAATTGGCCATTACCTTGTTGTTGACCGCTGCCGAAGAAAGAGGCGCTTCCCGCCCCCTGCTATGTACTTTACACACTGAAAGATGGAACAGAAGTGGCCCGGAGACCCTAAAATCAGCAGTTTATATTCTCTCGCGGAAGGTTCGAGGCGTTAGGGGAATGAAAACACCCTTCCACAAACTCTTTATTGGGTAGGATACAGCAATATATTCAAGTTGGGGGAAGATACCTCCGATTGGACAGAAATTAATAAAATAAATTCGGGATTGGCTAAATACAAAACAAGGGGAAAGAGAGGGGTATACAGCCAACTTAAACAATAACAGAAGGAAACTTAACAAGAAACAAACTTTTGAAATAAAAATTTCTCCAAAAAATAGTTCTTTCACTCCGCACTAGGGTGCACTATTGTTGATCTTCAGTAGTGTCCTCTAGAAGAGAAAGTTCACACTTCTTTCTACAAGCAATACAAAAATACGTCGAAAATGACACAGTTCAAAAACTCCAAATTTTTCACGTAGTGACATCTTCTGAGAAACTTGAAAATTAATACCATCCATAAAGTTCAAACTTCCTCCAGCAGAGGAGTTTCAACTGGCGCACATTTTAAATTAGCGGCGTGGAGGTGTACCGCCCGGTACAGACCTCCCCCCCCCAAAAGTTCCTCCAGGGGTGACACATGAAATCTGTTTGAGACAATGTCCAAGTGATGATGTGGATATGAAGATTGATTGCAGAAGCATTTATAAGATTTTCTTAATGTGGTTTGATTCAGTTTCAAAATTTTTGTTGTAACTGGAGAAGTAAAGTTTTTATGTTTGTAGAAGTTGAATTCAGAAGGAAAACTTTAGTTTTTACAGTTGAGGAAAATTTTCTAAGTCCACCAAATTTTGTTGTTGAATTCCCAAGTGTAGTCATTGCTTATAGTAACTGTTCATGTAGTTGATGTTGATTAAGTTGGATGGCCAGACCGGCCGTTGCAGCTTGCGTCCAAAGGAGGCCGCTCGGACCCCTCAAGTACCCTGAGATACCGCTCGCCCGCACCATGAGGGGAGCAGTGGTGTTGAAGCACGCCGCGCCCGCGGTAAACATATATAGGCTGCGGGCAAGTAGCAGGTCGTGCGCCGCACATCAGCCTTGGCCGGGAGGAGAGCTCCGGCTCGCCGTGCACATGTCGTCCTCGCTGGGGTCGAGGGGGCCCTTCCTCTAGCCCAGTCGCGGCACGGCGCCGCGCGGCTGCGGGGGCACTGAAACATTAAAACTAGGCGGCAGAATTGTTGGACCATCATCATTTTTTGAGGGCACAGGCTTGGTGGAGAGGTTGAGGGGCCAGCGGCGTGCAGATATCCATGGCATTTAATATAAGCAAGCCACAGTGTGTATAGCAGGAGACGGGAGCGTGGTAATGGCCGTGGTAAGGACAGAATGGCAGTTTAACGGTGCGGGGAGGGTTTACAAAAATACTTACATATGAAACTAAATATTATAGAAGGGGCAGAAAGCCTTAAAAGTGAAACTCAAAAAAAAAATATAACCTTCATATTCCTTTCAAATTATATAAAGCAAGTTGACACCAAATTTACACTGGTTTCACCTGTGACAGGTGAATCCTAAATATCCTCTCGGTGGCTGGATTACTTAATAACAACGTAACCGGCGTAAGAAAATCGAGAATGATACAAGGCCCATGAAATCTGGGGGCAAGCTTGCCCGCGGGAACAAAGTTCTTGACCATAACTTGGTCACCTACCTTCAAAGGGGTGGGTCTCCGTCCACGATCATACCTTTCCCTAACCTATTCATGAGACACTTTAAGATTGGCTTTAGCCTTTTTCCAAAGATCTTTAATGTTGTCCGGATCTATTGTCTCGGGTAGAATGTCACTCAGAGACCAGAGGTTAGAGAGCGGCGTGTTGGGAACAAACTTGAACATCAAAGAGGCTGGAGTAAATTTATGTGATTCATGAACCGCCGAATTCAAAGCAAAAGCTAACCAATGCAGGGACGTGTCCCACCTGGAATGATCTTCATGATGATAGGCAATAAGTGCGGACCTGAGATTACGGTTAACCCGTTCAGCCAGAGATGGTTGAGGGTAATAAGCAGAAGTAGTTACATGAGAGATGGACAAGTCAAAACAGAATTTACGAAAAAGATTTGATGTGAACGCCTTAGCATTATCAGACACAATATATTGGCACGGACCAAAAGAGGCAAAAATAGAATTTAAGCAAGTAATGGTAGACTGAGCGGTAGCCAGCTTAGTCGGAAATAACCAGGAAAATCTAGTAAAGCCATCTACGCATACAAAGATAAACTTGTTAGCATTTCCCTTAGACTGGGGGAAGGGTCCTACATAATCAATATACAGGCGTTCCATGGGGCGCGACGCTTGATGAGAAGACAAAAGGCCTACCTTGGTGGACATGGTTGGTTTACTAAGCAAACAGGATTTGCAAGCCTTCACTAGTTCACGGATTTCACCGTCCATACCTTTCCAGATGAACATTTCACGAATCCTCTCACGAGTTTTAAAGATACCAAGATGCCCTCCTAATGGGGTCTCATGATAATATTTGAAGGTCATAGGTACAAGAACAGCTGGAACGACAACTTTCATCATCTTATCATGCCTCGAAGGGCAACATAGAACACCATTCCTCAGAACATAAGGGACGACATGCTCCCCAGAAGAAAGGGTTTCCATTATCGGAGCCAGCGTCGTATCTTCACGTTGGTATTTCTCGATATCCCTAAAGAGCATGGGAGCATCTGTTAAGATGGCATTAACATCAGATAGTATGGACTCGGAAGGTGATGAACTGCCGACCGGTTCATGGGTCTCGACGTCGTTGGAAAACATACGGCTGAGTCAATCAGCAACAACATTTTCGGTGCCTCGGATATGCCTGACATCGAATTGGAAGGCAGAAATACGGATGGCCCAACGGGCTATACGACCAGTACGACGCGGCCTACCTAAGACCCAGCTTAAGGCTTGATTATCTGTCTCCAGGTCGAATTTGACGTGTTCCAGATAGAGACGGAACTTTTCTAAGGCGAATAAGACTGCCAAACCTTCGAGCTCATAGATGGAATACTTAGCTTCTTGAGCAGATAGAGTCCTAGATGCATAGGCGATGGGTCGCCTCCCTAGTTCAGTCTCTTGAAGAAGGACTGCAGCTACTGCTGACGACGACGCGTCGGTTTGGACGATGAATTTCTTTGAGAAATCAGGCATAGCAAGTACAGGGGCATTACAGAGAGCTAATTTAAGATCTTCAAAAGCGGCTTGTTGAGAAGGTCCCCACTCGAATTTGATGCCTTTCCTACGAAGAAGGTTTAAGGGCGCCGCTCTATTAGCGAAGTTAGGAATAAACTTCCTGAAGAAATTCACCATACCAATGAACCTGGCGATACCTTTAATGTCCTTGGGAGGTTTAAAGTCACGGATGGCCTGTGTTCTAGAATGATCGACTGCTACACCATCAGGTGACACAATATGCCCTAGGAATGACATAGAGGGCTTAGCAAAGGCAACCTTGGACAACTTGACAGTTAACCCAGCCTTACGAAGGCGATCGAGGACTTCTCGCAGATGATCTAGATGTTCTTCAAAAGTCTCTGAAAATACGACGACATCATCCAAGTAGTGATATAAGTACTCAAATTTGATGTCGGAGAAGACCCTATCTAGCAGCCTAGTGAGTACAGCTGCTCCCGTGGGGAGCCCGAAAGGCACGCGGTTGTATTCGTATAAATTCCAGTCCGTGGCAAACGCTGTAAGATGTTTAGACTCTTCGGCAAGGGGAATTTGATTATAGGCCTGATTCAGGTCCAAGATAGTAAAGAACTTGGCCTTACGGAACCATGAAAAACAAGAATGAAGGTCGGGAAGGGGCACAGATTGTAACACCACCTTCCGATTGAGAGCCCTATAATCAATGACAGGCCTGAAGCCCCCTTGGGGTTTCGGGACTAGAAAAATAGGCGAAGAATACGCCGACTTAGAGGGCCTAATAATACCGTCCTTCAACATCTGATCGATGATTTCTTTCAGAGCCTTCATTTTAGGTGGAGATAGCCTATATGGTGGAAAACGGACAGGAATCGAATCCGTGACCTCAATTTTGTATTCAATAAGGTCAGTAACACCAAGAGTATCAGAAAACACCTCTGGAAATGACTGACATAATTTACGAATACTATCAGCCTGCTCCTCAGGTAGATGTCTAAGGTCTAACAACATCTCATCCTGGGTAGGCGAAATAGATGAACATGATACAGAATTACACTTTAACAAGGTAATTTTACAATTGGACGCAAATTTGAATGTGCACGACTTACTCTGGAGATCGAGCACAAGACCAGTGTGAGAAATGAAGTCCGCTCCAAGTATGATGGTGTAAGACAAGTGCTTAGCCACAAACAGTTTGATTTTCCATGTAAATTTAAAAATACGAATTTTGGCATTTACAGAACCTAGAATTTCTAATGGGGATGAATTAGCCGAAACATATTGAACAGGAGATGAATCATAGTCAGGTAATTTACAAACAGACTTAAATTTTGAATACCATTGGTCCGAAATAATTGAACAAACACTGCCTGAATCTAATAGAGCGGTTGTAGGCTCGTTATTTAACTCAATCTTAAGAAAAGGAACAGGTGCGGGGGTATCCGCCGCAATCCTAAGGCATTCTTTAGGGCATTCAAATGATGAATTTGAAGACTGATCATTCCCTGAATTCACGACCTTTTTGCCAGGGGCTGAGCCTTGGGAAGCAGAATTAGTCGACTCAGCCGAAGCCGCTAGTCACATTTTATTATTGGCATTGGTGGAATTTGCACCAGAAGTTGAGCAGGGGGGGGGGTGCTATTTGAGTTTGGGCAATTCTTTGCGATATGTGAGAAAGCCCCACATTTAAAACAGCCTTGTGATGAACCAGCCCCATTCCTTGTCCCACACGACTTGATCAGTGGACACTTATTGCGAAGATGGTCAGGCGACCCGCAAGCATAACATTTACGGGGATTGACTGGTCGGCGAGGTGGAGGCCGAGGATTACTAAAAGAAGGAGGGGGTTCTTTCGCGACACGCAAAGAATCGGCGTATCTAACTCCTTCCGCTGAGACGGCCAAAGCTTCAAGTTCAGAAAAAGTTTGCGGGCACGCCGCGAAACACAAATATGACCTATAGGGAGGTGAAATTCCCTCTACAATAGCCTGTACAATCTGATCTTCAGGAAAATGAAGGGCAAACACCCTAGTATAAAACTTAATGTCTTGTATGAAATCAGCCAAGTTTTCATCCAAGCGTTGTACACGGTAATAGTACTTCTGAATCAGAGATGACCTCGCGCGGGCGGGAATAAAATTTGCAAGCAAGTGTGCATGAAAATCTTCAATAGATGACTGTTCAGCTATGGCTCTTACTATTTTGTCAGAGAGAATACCAATTGCATAAGGATAGATAATTTGCAAAATTTGACATGGAGAAAGAGAAAACACAAGGGCATGATCCTGAAATTCAACTAGAAATCTTAAAAATGAAATTACGTCACTGGTGGTATTAACGGAAAACTTAGAGATACCTCTGAGCAACATTGCCAATGGATGAGGCAAGCTGCTAAACCCGGGTGACATAGTAGGTAAAGGTTTCAATGGCAAGGAAGTTAATTCAGAACGTACATTATTTAATGAGTTACGGCGTTCAGACTCGTCCAATGGGGCAGAGGTTGTTTGAGCAGCAATGGTTTTCCTATTTACTTCTCCCTTAGGAGGCGCTTCCTCACTACCTGCATTCACTGTGGTGGGTAGATCGCTTTTGGGAGGAACCTCCCCAGTTAACAATTGAGTGACCTTGCTAGATAATTCAGAAATATTTTCAAGCAGCGTACTAGCTTCCTTCCTCTGAACGTCATTCAACTTCAGAGACAACAGATCGTTAACTCTATTTGAAAAGTGATATAGCCTGGCTTGCACACGCTTAATTTGATTAGGAGAAGGATCATTTTCATCAAAAATAACTAACTACAGAAGCTAGCCCAGTAATATTCTCGACGATCGTGGAAAGAGAGTCGTCAACTTCTTTCTCTCCCAAGGTGGGGATGGAAATGCGCAAATCAAGGGACTCTCTAAGCTTATTTGTGTCTACTGCAACCGTGCCTCCAGATTGCACATTTCTAATAGTTAATTCGTAGATTAACTCCTCTTTGCGCAAATAGTTAAGATGGAGAACATCGCGAGGGCCGGGCATGATGACCGAACAGTTTTGAAAAAAAATCAAAAAATTCCAGCAACTGAGAAAATTGTTAGAGTTCGGAACAAAACAATGTTTAGCCGTCAAAAGGGGCTAAATTGAGACCCATTCATCCACGCTCTGCTACCACTTGTTACCGTGTTTTAGCGGTAGGTAGAGGTGAAAGAAGGTGCGGGCGTGAACGGGTCCCAAACTACGGAATCAAAGTTAATGTAAAATTTAACAAGGTTATATTTTCTTTTTAAAATGGAGAAATAACAAACATTGCAGGTACAGAGTAGCAAGTCAACAAAATGTAGGTACAATATTTACTGGATTTGGGCTCAGCGCCCTTACTTCACAATTCGTGGGCAATCAGCCCAACCTTACTTCAAAATAAGTTTTACCAGAGGGGCAGAAAACCCCATTCATGTTCAGGAGCCTTTGCTCCAAATTACACTGAAAAGCCTCCACGAGGCATACAACACTCAATTTTCGAAAAAGAGCCACTCGCTCTCAACTTTAAGCCTCTCAAAGGCCACACCAAACTCCACCTTCAAGTTGTCCTCTCAGGACATAGACACAGGGGTAACATACCCAACCTACTGAGGTCAATTAAATGAAAAAGGGTAATTACAATGACCTCTAAAGAAACAATTTGAGAGGAGGCGAACTGCACTCCTAATGTATTTGTTTCAAACCCTAATTTGGCTCTAGGCCACTGATGCAAGGGCTAATCCCATACCACGGAGGTGACTTTATAGAAAAGAAACAAATTTACATAATGTTAAGGAAGAATAGGTTGAGAAAATAAGTTCACCTCAAAACAATATGAGTGGGAGCTCGAGAGGGTTAAGCACTCTCTATCCCAATACGTAGTTTAAAAGATAGAATAGATACCAGTTTCTTTACATTTTTAAGGAAGGTTACATAATGGAAAAACTTCGGACCCGCCCCGAGAGTTAAACTGCTGAGCTAGCAAAGAAAGAAGTTATTAATTGGCCATTACCTTGTTGTTGACCGCTGCCGAAGAAAGAGGCGCTTCCCGCCCCCTGCTATGTACTTTACACACTGAAAGATGGAACAGAAGTGGCCCGGAGACCCTAAAATCAGCAGTTTATATTCTCTCGCGGAAGGTTCGAGGCGTTAGGGGAATGGAAACACCCTCCCACAAACTCTTTATTGGGTAGGATACAGCAATATATTCAAGTTGGGGGAAGATACCTCCGATTGGACAGAAATTAATAAAATAAATTCGGGATTGGCTAAATACAAAACAAGGGGAAAGAGAGGGGTATACAGCCAACTTAAACAATAACAGAAGGAAACTTAACAAGAAACAAACTTTTGAAATAAAAATTTCTCCAAAAAATAGTTCTTTCACTCCGCACTAGGGTGCACTATTGTTGATCTTCAGTAGTGTCCTCTAGAAGAGAAAGTTCACACTTCTTTCTACAAGCAAAACAAAAATACGTCGAAAATGACACAGTTCAAAAACTCCAAATTTTCCACGTAGTGACATCTTCTGAGAAACTTGAAAATTAATACCATCCATAAAGTTCAAACTTCCTCCAGCAGAGGAGTTTCAACTGGCGCACATTTTAAATTAGCGGCGTGGAGGTGTACCGCCCGGTACAATTATTATTAATGTTATTCTTATTCTTATTATTATTATTACTATTATGTGTTGCTGGGATGAATGATGACAGGGAAAACCGGAGTATTCGGAGAAAAACATGTTCCGCCTCCATCTTGTCCAGCACGAATGTCACATGGAGTGACCGGGATTTGAACCACGGAACCCAACTGTGAGAGGCCGGCGCGCTGCCGCCTGAGCAACGGAGGAACAGTAAAATCAATTGGCCTCACCTCCTTTTACACTCCACCGCCGTTAGTTTTTACTGCCACCCCCCCCCCCAAAAAAAAAATTAAAAGAAGGCGTGTTTCTTTATGTTTAAGGGAGATTACAAACACCAATGTTCACGTCTATTACCTTCAGTTTTGAGATATAAGTATCCCCATAAATATAATTTACTTTTGTCACTTCATTTCAAACTACTCCCCCCCCCCCTAAGTGAATTTTCCCGCAAAAAATACTTGTTTCTTTAATAGTGAAGGATCTTCTAAATACCAATTATCACGACTCTAACTTCTTCAGTTTTTGATTTATGTGTCCTCATGAAAGGAATTCAACTCCTTTACACTCCCGCCCCCCAAGATGCCTTCCGCCCCAAAACGCGTTTTTCTTTGTTTTTAAAGGAGATCCAAATACGAATTTTCACGTCTGTAACAACTTTAGTTTTTATTACATGTATATATTCTCATACAATTAAAGTCAATTAATTTTTCAATTCTTTCACCCCCCTCCCCCCGCTTCATTGGATTTTCCGAGAATACGTGTTTCTTTACTTTTAAAGCAGATTGCAAATATCAAATTTCACGTCTGTAACATCTTCATTTTTGAGATATCAGTAGCCTAATTAAAAGAATTCAACACCATTTTCAGTCACTTTCACCCCCCCCTCCACCCAAGTGGTATTTCCGAAAATTAAAAATACACGTTTCTTTATGTTTAATAGAGATAAAAATACCATTTTTTCACTTCTGTAACATGTTAAGTTCTTTAGATATACTGTAAAAATTCTCATTTTAAAATTTCACCCCTTTTGGGTTCCCCTTAAGTGGAGTTTCCAAAAACAAATCACCTATGTTTCTTTACATTTACAGGAGATTCCAAACACCCACTTTTTACGTCTGTAACATTTTACGTTCCCAAGATAATCTTTCAAAAAATTCACCCCAATTTGATACTTCTGTTTAACCGCCATTAATAGGATTTAGACACATGTAGACACATTCATTTTAAAAAATTCACCCCCCTTTTCGCCCCTCAATATTTAGATTTTCCAAAACCGAAAAAATACGTGTTTCTTTACATTTAAAGTAGATCCCAAATACCAATTTTCAGGTCTGTAATATCTTCGGGTTCTGAAATATAAGTAGCCTCATTAAAGGCATTCAACCCATTATTCACCCTTTTACACCCTTCCTATTGGGATTTCCCCAAAACAAAAGAATACGTGTTTCTTTATTTTTAAAGGAGATTCTAAATACCAATTTTTACATCTATAAACTGTAACAGTTTTGAGATATAGATACACTCATTTTAAAAAATCACCCCCTTTTCAACCCCCCATTAATTGGATTTTCCAAAAACAAAAAAATACGTGTTTCTTTATTTTAAAGGAGATCCCAAACACCAATTTTCAGGTCTGTAATATCATCTGTTTCTGAAATATATGTAGCCTCATCAAAGGCTTTCGACCCCTTTTTCACCCCTTTTCACCACTCCTATTGCGATTTTCCGAAAACAAAAAATACGTGTTTCTTTATGTTTAATGAAGATTCTAAATACCAATTTTTACATCTGCAAACTTTAAAAGTTTGGAGATATAGATTCACTCATTTTAAAAATTCACCCCATTTTCACCCTCCCATTAATTGGATTTTTCAAAAACAAAAAAATACGTGTTTCTTTATTTTTAAAAGAGATCAAAAGTACCAATTTTCAGGTCTGTAATATCTTCAGTTTCTGAGATATAAGTACTGGTATACTGATTAAGGGAATTCAACCCATTTTCCCAATTTTCACCCCTTTTCACACCTCCTATTGGGATTTTCTGAAAACAAAAAAATACGTGTTTCCTTATTTTTAAAGAAGATTCTAAATACCAATTTTTACATCTGTAAACTTTTAAACTTTCGAGATATAGACACACTCATTTTAAAATTTCACCCCCCTTTTCACCCCCTTAGCGAAGGAATATCCAAAAATCCTCTCTTAGCGAGCACCTACATCTTAATATGAATATATCCCCAAAATTTCATTTCGTTACGTCCAGTAGTTTTGGCTCTGCGATGATGAATCTGTCAGTCAGTCAGTCAGTCAGTCAGGACAAGTTATTTTATATATATAGACTAGCAAGATACCCGTGCTTCGCTACGGTATTATACTGAAATTTATAATTGAATGCTTATTGTTTTAGATATATAATCCGCCGAAATTCGCGATCTGACTCGTTTTCTGCGAGAATCCACCAAAATTCCCGATCTGACTCGTTTTCTATTATTTTACAGCACGTTTCCTCCCATTTTTCAATCTTCCTTTCCAGCAATCGATTTCGTACTTCCCGGGCTAGGCTCAGGTATTCCTCCTGGTCAGTTGGGTCCGTAAATCATTCCTATCCTTTCCTTTAATCATTTTTAATATGGATAAAATCCTTCAGGAGATCGGGCGTGGTGTCATATTGGGTGCCTTGGCGGCACTGAACCCGCGGCCGGACTGCATTCTTAGTCATTACCCGTCCAGGAGCCGTTACCAGCGCGGTCCGCACATTTGACGACGGTCCGGAACATTATTATTATTATTATTATTATTATTATTATTATTATTATTATTATTATTATTATTATTATTATTATTATTATTATTATTATTATTATGTGTTGCTGGAATGGCTGATGACAGGGAAAACCGTAGTATCCGGAGAAAACCTGTCCCGCCTCCGTTTTGTCCAGCACGAATGTCACATGGAGTGACCGGGATTTGAACCACGGAACCCAGCTGTGAGAGGCCGGCGCGCTGCCGCCTGAGCAACGGAGGATCCTTATAAGTACATTAATGACAGTAAAATCAATTGGTCTCACCTCCTTCTACACCCCACCGCCGTTAAGTTTATTTACCGTCAACCCCACCCCCAAAAAAATAATTAAAAGAAGGCTTGTTTCTTTATGTTTAAGGGAGATTCCAAACACCAATGTTCACGTCTATTACCTTCAGTTTTGAGATATAAGTATCCCCATAAAAGTAATTTACTTTTTTCACTTCATTTCACACTACTCCCCCCCCCCTGCTAAGTGAACTTTCACGCAAAAAATACTCGTTTCTTTAACAGTAAAGGATCTTCTTAAATACCAATGATCACGACTCTAACTTCTTCTGTTTTTGATTTATGTGTCCTCATGAAAGGAATTCAACTCCTTTACTCTCCCGCCCTCCAAGATGGTTTCCCCACCAAAACGCGCTTTTCTTTGTTTTTAAAGGAGATCCAAATACGAATTTTCACGTCTGTAACAACTTTAGTTTTTATTAGATGTATGTATTCTCATACAATTAAGCCAATTAATTTTTCAATTCTTCCCCCCTCCCTTCATTGGATTTTCCGAGAATACGTGTTTCTTTACTTTTAAAGCAGATTGAAAATATCAAATTTCACGTCTTAACATCTTCATTTTTGATATATCAGTAGCCTAATTAAAAGAATTCAACACCATTTTCAGTCACTTTTACCCCCCCTCCCCTCCTCCCAAGTGATATTTCCGAAAACTAAAAATACACGTTTCTTTATGTTTAATAGAGAAAAAAATACCATTTTTCACTTCTGTAACATTTTTAGATATACTGTAAAAATTCTCATTTTAAAATTTAACCCCTTTTGAGTTCCCCTTAAGTGGAGTTTCCAAAAACAAATCACCTATATTTCTTTACATTTACAAGAGATTCCAAACACCCACTTTTTACGTCTGTAACATTATCCGTTTCCAAGATATTCTGTAGATATAGTCTTTCAAAAAATTCACCCCAATTTGTCACTCCTGTTTAACCGCCATTAATTGGATTTTCCAAAAACGAAAAAATACGTGCTTCTTTACTTTTAAAGTAGATCCCAAATACCAATTTTCAGGTCTGTAATATCTTCAGGTTTTGAAATATAAGTAGCCTCGTTAAAGGCATTCAACCCATTATTCACCCTTTTACACCCTTCCTATTGGGATTTTCCGAAAACAAAAGAATACATGTTTCTTTATTTTTAAGGAGATTCTAAATACCAATTTTTACATCTATAAACTTTAAAAGTTTTGAGATATAGATACACAAATTTTAAAAAATCACCCCTATTTAACCCCCCGCATTAATTGGATTTTTCAAAAACAAAAAAATGATGTGTTTCTTTTTTAAAGGAGATCCCAAACACCAATTTTCAGGTCTGTAATATCTTCAGGTTCTAAAATATAAGTAGACTCATGAAAGGCATTCGACACTTTTTTCAACCTTTTCCACCCTTCCTATTAGGATTTTCCGAAAACAAAATATACGTGTTTCTTTATTTTTAAAGGAGATTCTAAATACCAATTTTCACATCTATGACCTTTAAAAGTTTTGAGATATAGATACACTCATTTTAAAATATTACCCCCTTTTCACCCCCTCCCTTAATTGGATTTTCCAAAAACAAAAAAATACGTGTTTCTTTATTTTTAAAAGAGATCAAAAGTACCAATTTTCATTTCTGTAATATCTTCAGTTTCTGAGATATAAGTACCGGTATCCTGATTGAAGGCATTCAACCCATTTTTCCCCATTTTCACCCTTTTTCACCCCTCCTATTGGGGTTTTCAGAAAACAAAAAAATACGTGTATCCTTATTTTAAAAGAAGATTCTAAATACCAATTTTTACATCTGTAAACTTTGAAAGTTTTGAGATATAGATACACTCTTTTTAAAATTTCACCCCCCTTTTCACCCCCTTAGCGACGAAATATCCAAAAATCCTCTCTTAGCGAGCACCTACATCTTAATATGAATATATCCCCAAAATTTCATTTCTTTATGTCCAGTAGTTTTGGCTCGGCGATGATGAATCAGTCAGTCAGTCAGTCAGTCAGTCAGTCAGGACAAGTTATTTTATATATATACTAGCAAGATACCCGTGCTTCGCTACGGTATTATACTGAAATTTATAATTGAATGCTTATTGTTTTAGATATATAATCCGCCGAAATTCGCGATCTGACTCGTTTTCTGCGAGAATCCACCAAAATTCCCGATCTGACTCGTTTTCTCTTATTTTACGGCACGTTTCCTCCCATTTTTCAATCTTGCTTTCCAGCAATCGAGTTCGTACTTCCCGGGCTAGGCTCAGGTATTCTTCCCGGTCAGTTGTGTACGTAAATCTTTGCCATCTTTTCCTATAATCGTTTTTAATATGGATAAAATCCTTCAGGAGATCCGGCGTGGTGTTATATTGGGTGCCTTGGCGGCATTGAACCGGCGGTCGGACTGCATTCTTAGTCATTACCCGTCCAGTAGCCGTTTCCAGCGCGGTCCGCACATTTGATGACGGTTCGGAACATTATTATTATTATTATTATTATTATTATTATTATTATTATTATTATTATTATTATTATTATTATTATTATTATTATTATTATTATTATTATTATTATTATGTGTTGCTGGAATGGCTGATGACCGGAAAACCGGAGTATCCGGAGAAAAACCTGTCCCGCCTCCGTTTTGTCCAGCACGAATGTCACATGGAGTGACCGGGATTTGAACCACGGAACCCAGTTGTGAGAGGCCGGCGCGCTGCTGCCTGAGCAACGGAGGATCCTTTTAAGTACATTAATAACAGTAAAATCAATTGGTCTCACCTCCTTCTACACCCTACCGCCGTTAAGTTTATTTACCACCCCCCTCCCCCCCCCAAAAAAAAAATTAAAAGAAGGCTTGTTTCTATATGTTTAAGGGAGATTCCAAACACCAATGTTCACGTCTATTACCTTCAGTTGTGAGATATAAGTATCCCCATAAAAATAATTTACGTTCTTCACTTCATTTCACACTACTCCCCCCCCCCCCCTAAGTGAATTTTCCCGCAAAAAATACTTGTTTCTTTAATAGTAAAGGATCCTCTAAATACCAATTATCACGACTCAAACTTCTTCAGTTTTTGATTTATGTGTCCTCATGAAAGGAATTCATATCCTTTACACTCCCGCCCTCCAAGATGGTTTCCCCCCAAAACGCGTTTTTCTTTGTTTTGAAAGGAGATATAATACGAATTTTCACGTCTGTAACAACTTAAGTTTTTATTAGAGGTATGTATTCTCATACAATTAAAACAATTAATTTTTCAATTCTTTCACCCACCCACCCCCCCAACCCTTCATTGGATTTTCCGAGAATACGTGTTTCATTACTTTTAAAGCAGATTGCAAATATCAAATTTCACGTCTGTAACATCTTCATTTTTGAGATATCAGTAGCCTAATTAAAAGAATTAAACACCATTTTCAGTCACTTTAACCCCCCCCTTCCACCCTAGTGGTATTTCCGAAAACTAAAAATACACGTTTCTTTATGTTTAATAGAGATAAAAGATACCATTTATCACTTCTGTAACATGTTAAGTTTTTTTAGATATACTGTAAAAATTCTCATTTTAAAATTTCACCCCTTTTGAGTTCCCCTTAAGTGGAGTTTCCAAAAACAAATCACCTCTGTTTCTTTACATTTACAGGAGATTCCAAACATCCACTTTTTACGTCTGTAACATTTTACGTTTCCAAGATAATCTGTAGATATAGTCTTTCAAAAAATTCACCCCAATTTGTCTCTCCTGTTTAACCGCCATTAGTTGGATTTTCCAAAAACTAAAAAAACGCGTTTCTTTCTTTTTAAAGGAGATCCCATATACAAATTTTCAGTTCTGTAATATCCTTCGTTTCTGAGATATATATATCCTCATTAAAGGCATTCAACCCATTTTTCACCCTTTTACACCCCTCCTATTAGGATTTACAGGAAACAAAAAAATACGTGTTGCTTTATTTTTAGAGGGGATTCTAACTACCGATTTTTACATCTGTAAATTTTAAAGTTTTAAGTTGTAGACACACTCATTTTAAAAAATTCACCCCCTTTTTCACCCCCCATTATTTGGATTTTCAAAAAACGAAAAAATACGTGTTTCTTTACTTTTAAAGTAGATCCAAAATACAAATGTTCAGGTCTGTAATATCTTCAGGTTCTGAAATATAAGTAGACTCAATAAAGGCATTCGACCCATTATTCACCCTTTTCCACCCTTCCTATTGGGATTTTCCGAAAGCAAAATAATATGTGTTTCTTTATTATTAAAGGAGATTCTAAATACCAATTTTTACATCTATAAACTTTAAAAGTTTTGAGATATAGATACACTCATTTTAAAAAATCACCCCCCATTAATTGGATTTTCCACAAACAAAAAAGTACGTGTTTCTTTATTTTTAAAGAAGATCCCAAACAGCAATTTTCAGGTCTGTAATATCTTCAGGTTCTGAAATATAAGTACTGTAGACTCATGAAATGCATTCGACCCTTTTTTGAACCTTTTCCACCCTTCCTATTAGGATTTTCCGAAAACAAAATATACGTGTTTCTTTATTTTTAAAGGAGATTCTAAATACCAATTTTCACATCTATAACCTTTAAAAGTTTTGAGATATAGATACACTCTTTTCAAAATATTACTCCCCTTTTCACCCCCCTTAATTGGATTTTCCACAAACAAAAAAATTCGTGTTTCTTTATTTTAAAGGAGATCCCAAACACCAATTTTCAGGTCTGTAATATCTTCAGTTTCTGAGATATAAGTAGCCTCATTAAAGGCATTCAACCCCTTTTTCACCCCTTTTCACTCCTCCTATTGCGATTTTCCGAAAACAAAAAAATACGTGTTTCTTTATTTTTAATGAAGATTCTAAATACCAATTTTTACATCTGCGAACTTTAAAAGTTTGGAGATATAGATTCATTCATTTTAAAAATTCACCCCCTTTTCACTATCCCATTAATTGGATTTTCCAAAAACAAAAAAATACGTGTTTCTTTATTTTTAAAGAAGATCAAAAGTACCAATTTTCAGGTCTGTAATATCTTCAGTTTCTGAGATATAAGTACCGGTATCCTGATTAAAGGCATTCAACCCATTTTTCCGCATTTTCACCCTTTTTCACCCCTCCTATTGGGATTTTCTGAAAACAAAAAAATACATGTTTCCTTATTTTTAAAGAAGATTCTAAATACCAATTTTTACATCTGTAAACTTTTAAAGTTCTGAGATATAGATACACTAATTTTAAAATTTCACCCCCCTTTTCACCCCCTTAGCGACGGAATATTCAAAAATCCTCTCTTAGCGTGTACCTACATCTTAATATGAATGTATCCCCAAAATTTCATTTCTTTATGTCCAGTAGTTTTGGCTCGGCGATGATGAATCAGTCAGTCAGTCAGTCAGTCAGTCAGGACAAGTTATTTTATATATATAGATAACTTGTCCTGACTGACTGACTGACTGATTCATCATCGCCGAGCCAAAACTACTGGACATAAAGAAATGAAATTTTGGGGATATATTCATATTAAAATGTAGGTGCTCGCTAAGAGAGGATTTTTGGATATTCTTGCGCTAAGGGGGTAAAAAGGGGGGTGAAATTTTAAAATGAGTGTATCTATATCTCAAAACCTTAAATGTTTACAGATGTAAAAATTGGTATTTAGAATCTTCTTTAAAAATAAGGAAACAAGTATTTTTTTGTTTTCAGAAAATTCCAATAGGAGGGGTGAAAAAGGGTGAAAATGGGGAAAAATGGGTTGAATGCCTTTAATCAGGACACCGGTACTTATATATCAGAAACTGAAGATATTACAGACCTGAAAATTGGTACTTTCGATCTCTTTTAAAAATAAAGAAACACGTATTTTTTTGTTTATGGAAAATCCAATTAATGGGAGGGTGAAAAGGGGGTGAATTTTTAAAATGAGTGAATCTATATCTCCAAATGTTTAAAGTTTGCAGATGTAAAAATTGGTATTTAGAATCTTCATTAAAAATAAAGAAACACGTATTTTTTTTGTTTTCGGAAAATCGCAATAGGAGGAGTGAAAAGGGGTGAAAAAGGGGTTGAATGCCTTTAATGTGGCTACTTATATCTCAGAACCTGAAGATATTACAGACCTGAAAATTGGTATATGGGACCTCCTTTAAAAATAAAGAAACACTTATGTTTTAGTTTTTGGAAAATCCAATTAATGGCGGTTAAACAGGAGTGACAAATTGGGGTGAATTTTTGGAAAGACTATATTTACAGA